>NW_024870975.1:3001791-3630722 GCF_019054845.1 Dipodomys spectabilis
TCTTTGAAGAAATTTCACTTGAGGACTTTCTAATATTACAAATTATCACTTGATCTAGTCTTACTCAGGATATATTTTCAATTGTTTTCTAACATTTCTCCACATTCTGAGAGTTGTTTCATTTGTGAAGGTGGGTTTGTACATGTATGTGCCTCTGTGTGTATATGTATGTTTGTATGTGTGTATGCAAAAGCCTCAGCAACCTTATTCAGAAATCTTGCTCACGACTAGTATTCCATCACTTGAGCTCATGCCTATAATTCTAGCTACTCAGGAGGCTGAGATCTGAGGGTTGCAGTTCAAATCCATTACAAGTAGGAAAGAAAGGTTCTGAGGCACTTATCTCCAATTAACCACCAGAAAACTGGAAGTGGCACTGTGGCCCAAGAGGTAGAACACATATTGCCCAGGCCGAGTTCAAACCCTGCCACAACCTTCAAAAAAAAAAAGATAAAAGATAAAAGAAAGAAAAAGAAATGAGATCTTTGCCACCAGTTCTTTGCTAGTATAATTCTCACTTTCTCACCATGGACTTTTTTTTCTAGTTAAGTCCATGCTCTTATATCTAACTTGCTTTGGAACCAGAATTATTCTTCCATTGTACATTTTCCAAATTTGCGTGATTAGTAACAATGATTTAGAGATAGAAGTTGAAAGACAGTGGCCTCATCATTCATGTTCCTCTTAGTATTAATTATTTCTCTATGTCACTCCCATAGATCTACATAATGGCCTTGGCTTTATTGGTTCAATGTTGTCTTATTTGCAGAATCTTCTATAGTATATTAAACCATTATACTTAAACACAGAACTTTTCTTTCTCTTATTATACCTATTGTTTCTTCTACTGTTAACTTGTGTACACTTGGGAAATAATGAAAAACACACACACACACACACAAATAAACTTTTCTGAGAATCTTCTCCGAGTTAAATTTAATTTAAGAGCACTTATGAAATTTGAACTTAATGTACTCCTGGATAATGATTTCTTCTTTTATAGTAAAAATAGTGTACAGAGGGCTTACAGTTACATAAGTAAGGTAATGATTATATTTCCTATTTTTACATCCTCTTTTGTTTTTGCTGTGGTATCCGTTCCTTCTCCATTTACTCAATTCCCGCTCCACTCCCCAAGTTGTAAAGTTCGTTTTCTACATAGTGTCTTGTTCATATCATTGTTACAATTGGTCATCATGAATCTCTTTTTCAGAATTTTGTTGTTTCCCTTCCCCTCCCCAAACTAGATGGTTTTACAGCAGAATTCTACAAGTAATTCATAGCAGAGCTCACACCAATACTCCTCCAACTCTTCAATTAATTGAAACAGAAAGTTCACTACTGAACACATTCTATGAAGCAATCATAACCCTCATCCCAAACGAGGCAGGGACTCATCAAAGAAAGAGAACTATAAACCCATTTCTTTGATGAGCATTGATGCAAAACTTCTCAACAAAATTTTGGCCAATGATTTCAACAATTCATCCAAAAAATCATACAACACGATCAAACAGGATTCATTTCAGGGATGCAAAGCTGGTTCAATATACACAAATCAATTAATATTATTTACCACATCAACAGGTGCAAGAATAAGAACCACATGGTTATTCCAATAGATTCAGAAAAAGCATTCGACAAGATCCAACAGCTCTTTATGATGAAGGTTTTGAAAAAATTAGGAATCCATGGAACATTCCTCAATACAATAAAGGCTGTATATGACAAACTTACAGCCAGCATTATACGTAATGTTGAAAAACTAAAGCCGTTTCCTCTTAACTCAGGAACAAGACAAGGATGTCCACCCTCTCCACTTCTCTTCAATCTAGTATTAGAATTCCTAGATACAGCAATAAGACAAGATGTAGACATAAAGGGGATCCAAATAGGGCAAGAAGAAATAAAACTCTCCCTCTTGGCAGATGACATGATCTTGTATTTAAAGAATCCCATAGCCTCCACTCCCAAATTGCTCAACCTGATTCAAACTTTGGCAAAGTAGCAGGGTATAAAATTAACCCCCCAAAATCAATGGCTTTTCTGTATGCCAACAGTGAGAAAAGTGTGGCTCAAATTAGGAAAGCAACTCCATTTGTAATAGCCCCACAAAAAATAAAATACCTAGGAATTAACTTAACCAAAGAAGTGAAGGACCTCTATGATGAAAACTTTAAAATCTTGAAGAAGGAAGTCAAAACAGATCTTAGAAAATGGCAAAACCTACCATGCTCCTGGATTGGAAATATTAACATCGTGAAAATGACAATACTTCCTAATGCTGTCTACAAATTCAACGCGATACCCACCAAAATTCCAACCTCATTCTTCAAGGAAATAGAAGAGTCAATCCAAAAATTCATATGGAACAATAAAAGACCCCGAATAGCAAAAACGCTCCTCAACGGAAAGAACAGTGCTGGAGGAATATCAGTACCAAATTTCAAACTCTACTATAAAGCCATAGTAATCAAAACAGCATGGTTTGGCATAAGAACAGACCTCAGGTACAATGGAATAGAATTGAAAACCCAGAAATCAACCTACAGACCTATAGCCATCTAATCTTTGATAAGGGAGCTAAAACAATAGAATGGAAGAAAGAGAGGCTCTTCATTAAATGGTGTTGGCAAAATTGGTTAACTACTTGTAGAAAACTAAAGCTAGATCCTTATATATCACCCTGCACCAGAATCAAGTCCAAATGGATCAAAGACCTCGAAGTCAAAGCAGACACTCTGAAAACATTACAGGATGAAATAGGATCACATGTCATAATTTACGTAATACTACTTACATATCTGTAGTTACCTTAAAAGATTTTAGGCCTTAGAGCAGGGAGGTAAAATGTATTTTTATTTCTGCATGAAACAATTTGTGACTTTATACCAACAAACTGAATTTGACTCTTTCCTTATTTGTAAGGTAAGTTGGAAAATATAAGGTCTCTTCACTTTTCTCTTTTCTTGCTCTAGAAGTCAACAAATATATTCTTCATTTTTTCTGGTAGATTACATCCATTTACAGATGAGAAATGTAAGGCTAACAGTCAATGTAGTGAGTAAGAATGATAGCAGAATTTTTGTCTGAGGTCTTCACTCTGTGTGCTTACAAAGAGATAATTTGGTGATGGAGAGGACCAATATGAAAAGACTATGGGGAAAAAGCATACTTTGGAAATGGTTGTTTTAGGACTAGGTGACAGTGATGAGTAAATGAAACAGGCTGGTGTCAGGGGCATAAAAAGCAGTACATAGACATCATATTAGTGACAGAACCTAAGAAAATCTTGATCATTCATCTTATTTAATGGGAGGGAGTAGAAGGTAAGAAGAAATCTCAGGTGCTTCCACTGGTCTGGCTGGCAACTGTGTTAGTGATATTCTTAGTAATGAGGACGACAGGTTGAAATGATGGATTTAGGGCATAAAACTCTCTGATTGTTCTGAAGTTCATATTAAACAGATGCAAAGATAGGTCTGTTTAGACATCATCAAAATATCCACTACCATGAATATGAAAAATTATAATAAAATTGGGGTGGTATTATTGAAGGGAAGAGGAAAAGTAAAGTTCTCACACAAGTGTGATCAATGTGAGCACCAGAGTGGACAAGATTGGAAGAAAGAGAAAAACAAGGAACCAAAAATGTAATAAACACAGATTTTCTGAAGTAAAGGAAGGAAAGAATTTTCAGGAAGATATTGAAGGAAATATGCTATTTGGGTTTGAAAAGTAAAAGGACATAGACAAGTTTAATAAGAACAGTGTTTTGGTGAAAATCATATTGATAAAATTTTGAGGTATGAATTCGAAGCCATAAAATTCTGGATCAATGAATTCAACAGATCCTGTTGATTTTAAATGCTGGGAACATATGCTTCTATCCTGACCTTAGCAAAATTATACAAATATAACTCTCATGAACTTTACTTAGGGCTATTCTGTGAATATTTTTGAACTTTGTTTAGCCAGCAGATTAGAAATTGAACTACAGCAGGCACAAGCCTAATTTGTCCTAGCGTTCTAATGAGTGACCCATGTATCCACAACAGTTTGGGATTTTATTGAAATATCTTTAGATATGTCTGGATATTTTATTAGCCTATTCATTATAAATGTAGGAAAAGTATCACCAAGTATTAGTTTGAACATACAGCTTTACTGATGTGACTGAAGACTCCTAGAATTGATTCCTCTTTAGAATAGAAAATGCCTCAATAGCCATTGACACATCACAACTGCCATATACTCTATTTAATTCTAATTCTTGTTAGGGATATCTCCATGCTGAAATAACCCTGTCCATCAACCTGCCACAAATTCTTGTATGTAGGAAGTACTCATAAACTTCAAGCTTTTATTGAATGGAAGAGTTCAGACATTACCCTCACCTCTAGGATTAAATGCCTAAAGAGATAAGACATTTTGCTTTAATGCCTTTCTTTCATTTTCTTATACCTATTTGCAAGTAGGGAATGATTCTGATTTAACAACAATACAATGGTGACTTGTTTTAACACAACGTCTAAGATCTAGTGTTAATTCGGATACTCACTAATTAGCTACAGATTTTGTGGATCTTTATATTTCTCCTGGGTAAACTAATGAGCACCAAAAAAATGTCCCTAAGGAGCCTTTCAATTCTAATATCACTATTTGTCTCAAAATGCTTAAAATTCTACACCCTCTAATGTGGGCATAGGGTTATCTTGTGGAACTTTTCTCAGAGAGTGAGTACTACCCTATTGCTTAACATGGACAAAGTACATTCATACATAGACTGGGCATGTGCAAACAAGAAGTGATAGTTGAACAATGTTCTTAGCAGTATTTACAGATGAAATGGAAATAGAGCAACTATGAAGTCAAAAGGAATGTGCAAGAAGACAGAGGCACAAAGTAGAATGTGCCAAGGAAATGCTGAAGAGTAATTTGAAATTATGTGCTCAAGTGTGAGGGTGTGTTCAAAGTACAGCTTCAGACAATGTAATTGGATATCTTCAGGGGAAACTGCTTTAAACGATTCTGGGATAATTGTAGAAGCCCTTTGGTCTGACTCTAATCAGCCACAACATAATCAATTTAGGGATTATTTTCAAAGTGCAAAGTGAGCAAAAGAGGGCTAATCAGAGTTAGTGTTCAGGTTGAAGTACGTCTTCATTTATTTTGGAGCATTAAACTAGGAAAAAAACCAAGTAAACATTTTGCAAGTACCTAAATTAAGTGGGACGTATTATATTGGTCTCTTTTTAACTTGGAAGTTATAGATTATGTCCTTTTATGTCCTTGGGACAATGATCTGCTGTCAGTTATTTCTTCTCTTCCGCTTCTTTTGCCCCTTACTTACATAATTTTTATTTAAAAAGACATATTTGCGCTTGCATTTCTAAATCCATCAAAATTATCTGAACTACTTCATACTTCTGACAAACTCTTATATCTTTCTCAAGGGAATATTTTGTCACTACCATTTTTATCCTATATGATATTGGATATCTTCCTGCCTGATTCAGTGCAAGATATACATTAGACTGATCCACATATCTCAACACTTCTACCACCAAGAAATCCTATCTTACATAGAAATCATGATTTCAGAATGTCTGGGGAAGTGGCATCTGTCATTTTTGAATGGCCCTACGTGATACTTACATGCAATCATGTTTTAAACCAATGTGCCACTCAGTAGATGAACGAATGGACAAAATGTGGTATATATACATATATATACCCAGTGGAATTATTTGCTTCTAATTCATAAGGAAATGGAAAGACTTGGAAAAATCCTACTAAGTAAATTCACAAGACACAAAGAAATAAATTCCATGGTTTCCCTCATTTGTAATAAGTAGGAAATATCTAGGATTGTCCTAGCAGATGAGCACAATGGTTCAATAGCTATGTGTAAGTTGATGCTGAGCAAAATGAACTCCTACATATGGAAACAGAGGTTTTTCTTTGTGGTTGTTGTTTTTAATGTACTATGTGATTTCTTTTTTCTTTTGTGTTTTCTCTTATGGCTTGTTCCCTATTGTATTTGTTTTCAGTATCATGTGTCATTGTATATACATTTATCTTAATTTGGCAAGGGAAGAGGAACAACAAAATGGCTAGACAAAGGACAAATGGCAAACCAATGCAATAGCAATACTCACAAAACAAAATGTTGGAAATTTACCTTACAACTTGTGAGGGGAATTGGGGTGAAAGAAAACAGTGAAAAAAGTCAGAGAGTGGGTAAAAAGTTCATGTTATGTATTCACTACCTTACAATTACTGCAGCCCCTTCTATATACCCCTTGACAATAAAATTTAATTAAAATATAAGCTACATAATATATAATTTCACTGTATAGGTATAGTAAATATTAATCAATTACCTCTTTCTTTATCAGAGGGTCATCAACTTGAATGTTATCAAACTATACAATATTTTCAGAATATACTTGCCATTATTTTGAAAAAACATTATTTTAGTAATGTCTCATACTAAAACAGAAAACAGTTCTAGTCTATAGAAATTACTAACTTTCAAAAGTCAATAATTGTTAAGAGGAGAGAATATATGTGTTCTTCAAAATTCCTATGACTACTAAATATTCATTTTCAAATTCTGAACATGCCATACCAGAGACATTTCAAATAGTATGTGTTTGCCTTTTATTTAATTCTGCAATAGATGCAGTTTCCAATGGGATGTTGCATATTTAAAATTCAACAAAAAATAGCCACATTCTGGAAGAAAATAAACCTATGAACTATTTATAATAATTAATTCCTGAAGAGTATTCATTTGTTCATCAGAGCAAGCTATTATTTCTATGACAATAAATCCCAAGTTTTTATGCCATAATGTCATCCTAGCACAACAGTTTCCAACTTGTAAAGTGCACCTTAAAATTTCCTAAATTCACATCGTGACTTACTTAACACTATTTTGAAAAAATACTACACTTCTTCTGTGATGCCTTCCCAATTGTGCAAAGAACACTACAATAAATTTTGCTGCATCATTTCCCCCCCCAGTGTTATTCTTGAGATAAGAACACTTGCAAATATTATTTATTTTTATATTTATTTTATTATATTATTATTATTATTTTCTCTATCATAGATATTCAGGAGATCTGAATATCTGAATATTAAGATCTGAAGATTATGGTTCAAAGCCCACCTAGGCAGGAAGTTTCCTTAGATTCTTATCTCCAATAAACTGTTCAGGAAAAGCCAGACACAGTGGCACTGAGGTTCAAGTGGTAGAGCAGTAGCCTTGAGCAAAAACAGGCTCAGGGACAGTACTCAGGCCAGAGGTTAAGCCCTAGGAGAAATTAAAGAACAAAAACAAAATAAAAACAAATCTCAAACATAGCTTTTTTTCTCATTGTATATAAAGGTATGCAATTAAGGAAATTTCTTCCTGTGTTATGTATAGGTAGAAGAAAAAATGATTTCACACAATTACTCCCTTCATACCATGGTACACCAAAGTCTCAAAAATTGCACTTTTTCTAAATGCATAAATTAATAGCATCCATTTGTTGGCAACTCTCTAGATTATTCATGTCATACATGAACTGTTGTAATTATCCATTAACTAAGTTCTAAGTATACCTCACTTGAAAGAATATTCTAGGCAAATAGAATTCCAGAATCATTTGTGCATTTCTAAATTAAACCTACTTGAATACAATTTTGTAGCATCCTATAGAGTATGAAATTACAAAAAAATATTTGTTTCAAATCTAATTTCTTATTTAGCCAGGTTTACAAAGTCCTACATTAAATGAACTTTGCAATTTCTCCATGCTTAAGCTTTTGTAATCCTTCATCATTTCTTCGGAATCCAATAGAATGATGCTAGCTTTTTCAAATTTTTGGTTAGAAATCATGAGCTATTTTGCATCTAGGAATGTTCTGTAATGAAGAGAGCATTTAAAACACAACTTAGGATTATGTGTAAGTTGCATTTCAATAGAAACTTTACTTCTCAAAACATTATGACAAAATTAGCCCAAACTTGCAACTGTGTATACCTTTCTAGTTGTTTGGTTTGTTTTATTAGACAAAATTATACTACCTGGTCCATGGAAGGTATTACTATGTAATTCCACTCTTTAATCTCCTGTTTTAATCTGAGTGCTAGAATTCCAGGTTTGTATCACATTGCCCTGCCATGGTTTGTTGGTTTATTTAATCTAGACACAGACTAGCAAATCTGAACTTCTCCAATGATATTATCCACTAGACTGACTGCTCAGAGTGTTTATGTACTTTTTTCGAAGATCTTCTAACATTTGACACAGAATATGATCATTTTCAGATGCACCTGCTGGGATCTCTGATTCATTCCTCCATGGATCCGATCCTTTTAATCATAATTACTTGACTCTCTTACTATCTCTAGTCCCTACCTATGTAATAGTCTCAAACTTTTTTGAAGAAAGTTCACCTGAGGACTTTCTAATATTAAAATGTATCACTTGATTCTAGTCTCAGAACATATTTTCTAACTTTTCTACACATTCTGAGAATTGTGTCATATGTGTGTTTGCACATATAAATGCCTCTGTGTCTATGTGCGTACTTGTGTGAATGTATGCTAAAACATCAAGCTCTTATTCAGTAATCTTGCTCATAACTAGTATTCCATCACTTGAACCATTTTTCCAATGCAGCTTTTGGCTGGTTAATTATAGGTAGTGTCGCAAAGGCTGTTCTGCCCAAGATGGATGCAAATTGAACTTCCCAGACTCCTTTACATTCTTAGGTTTTATCTTTCCAGGAATATCAACTTTTAAACTACAAGCATTTTTGTGAGTGTAAAGTCTAAGCTGTAGCACAGATTTTCAACTCAAAAATTCATATAAAGCTAGATGAACATACACATTTCATATACTTAGTGTACACTGTTAGAAATGTAATCTTAAGCCTGGTTCCACTGGCTCAGTCCTATAATCCTAGCTACTCAGGAGGCTGAGATCTGAGGATTGTAGTTCAAATCCAGCACAAGTAGGAAAGTTTCTGAAGCACTTATCTACAATTAACCAGCAGAAAACTGGAAGTGGATCTTTGGCTCAAGTGGTAGAGTGCTAGCCTTGAACTGAAGAACGGTGGGACATCGAGAAGTCCCAGAAATCAAGCCCCACAACCATAAAAATAAAGAAAGATTAAAAAAAGAAAGAAAAAGAAATGTGATCTGAACCACCAGGTTATTGCTAGTATAATTACTGCGGTCTCAACATGGCCTTTTTTTACAGTTAAGTCCATGCTCTCATATCTGACTTGCTTTGGAACCAGAATTATTCTTACATTCTACTTTTTACAAATTTGCGCGACTAGCTACCATGATTTAGATGTATTAGAAGAAAGAGAGTGGCCTCATCCTTCATGTTCCACTTGGTAGTAATGCTTTCTCTATATCACTCCCATAGATCTATATACTGGCCTTGGCTTTATTGTTTAAAAGTTGTCTTATTTGCAGAGTCTTCTATAGTATATTGAACAATTATACTTAAACACAGAACTTTTTTTCTCCTATTATTCCTATAGTTTCTTCTACTGTTAACTTATCTACACTTGGGAAATACTGCACAACACACACACACACACACACACACACACACACACACACACACACAAAGTTTCTGTGAAACTTCTTACCAGTTAAAATTAGCCTTAATTTACAGAGAACTTATGAAATTTGTACTTAATGTACTCCTGGATAATTTTTTTTCATGGTTCTTATTGTAAAAATAATGTACAGAGTGTTAGAGTTACTTAAGTAAGGTAATGAGTACATTACCAATCAATCGAGCATTGTTACCTCCTCCTTTATTTTCCCCTGCCATCCCTTCCCTCCCCATCTCCAAAATTCCCCCTTCCCTCCCAAGGTTGTAAAGTTCATTTTCTACATAGTGTCTTATTCATCTCATTGATACAGTGTGTCATATTGTATCCTTGTTTCAGCATTTTGTTATTTCCCTTCCCCTCCTCACATTAGAAAAATGTATATGCAAGATGCAAGCACCGAAATCATATCAAGTGAAAATGGGATATATGTGGGGGAAGAACATAGAAGAGAAACCAAAAAAATCACATAGTACATTTTAGATATATTAAAAACAATAGCAAGAAAGGAACAACAAGATGTGTCCCTATCTTGGGGTTCATTTCACTTAACGTCATCTTATATTGCCATATGTACATTGATAATGTTTTTATAAGCCATTTAAATTCCACGTGTTACCTCATGTCCAACGATGTCTTTGTGCTATTTCAATGAAGCCAGAAAACATTCATTTTACCTGGATCAGCACAATAGATATTTACTGAATATAAGTGGAAGGAACTGTTCCTGCAAGTGGAAACTGATCCCAAGAGAGGAATTGAACATAGAGAAATGACAAAGTTCAAGTTAAGAAAAGAATACAAGGCTTGAAGGAAACTCTGTACTGGGCTTATTCGAGTCTGTTTTTTACTCATAAAACTTGTCTGTAAACTTGTAGTTGAGAGTATTACAAAAGGAAACAATATGCCATTTGAAGGCCAGCATAGGAAAAAAATAACTTTGTTTGAAAAGTGTTCTACTGCAAAGAAACAAAGACACGTAAGTTTTAAAGTGTCTTATGGAAGGATATTTCAATCCTGAGATGATTTTCTTATTGTGAGTCAGTTATCAATTCCTTTTGTCTGGTCCTGAGTTCTCCATAGCAATAAGGATTCTAAAAAAGCAGAATACACTGAGTATGATCAGCAAAAGGAGCCTCTTCTCAAACCAGTGCTTTAATGATGGTCCCAAAGTAATATGTGGGGTTTTGTGCTTGTTTGTTTGTTTTGTTGGTGCTGGTTCTGGGGCTTGAAGTCAGAGGCTGGACCCTGTCTCTGAACAATTGTCTTCCATGTCCAACTGCCCCCAAATCTAGTACTCTATTGCTTGAGCCAAAACTGCACTTCCGGTTTTTTGGTGTTTGACCCCAAATCTAGTACTCTACTGCTTGAGCCAAAACTCCACTTCTGGTTTTTTGGTGTTTAAATACAGATAAGAATTTGACAGACTCTCCTGCATGGGTTGGCTTTGAACTGAGATAGTAAGAAAGCCAAGTGACATCAACTGTATCAAGATTTCTGTTTTGAATCAAGAAATACTAGATGCAGTTTACTATAAAACTAATATTTGACAATTTTTAAAAGAAGAGAATATGTCCAGCAAAGAAGCCATAACTTAAATTATTCAGCAAAAGTAGGTGCACTGGATCACTTTGGAATTTTTTCTGATTGGGAAGATAACTATTGATCTCATAGTTCCTTTTGGGGAAACTTAAAGTCATATTTGCATTTTTTTGTTGGCCATAGGGCTTGAACTCTGATCCTGGGTGCTGTCCCTGAGCTCTTCAGCTCCGGTTGTGCACGCTACCACTTTAGGTACAGCACCACTTCCAGGTTTCTGGTGGTTAACGGAAATTAAGTGTATCGTGGACTTTCCTGACCAGGCTGACTTTGAACCACAATTCTCTGGTCTCAACCTCCTGAGTAGCTAGGATTACAGGCATGAGCCACCAGCACCCAGCTCATATTTGCATTTATGTGCAGGTAATGACACTATGTAGACAGAGAATGGAAATTTGAATCAAATGATGACATTTTCGCTTTTCAGAAAAATTGAGTTAGCAATAAATATGTCCTCCTTTTCCATGTTGTTACATTAATGACTCATGAGGTATGGAACTCTTACATTAGCATCCTCTGCTGTCTGCGTATGCTGACTTAGCAGCAGAAATTGTTCATAGTTAAATAGAGACTGAGATGTTTAGAAAGGAAAGGAGATCAGGTATGAAAGAAGGAAATAAAACTTATCTCACAGGAATTAGGAACTAGCCAAAGAAATTTAGAATGCCAAAGGCAATGAGGAATAAGCCTATTTGATAACTAGTTCTTCAATAACCAAAAATGTTTCCCTAGAACTGTTTTTGATATAACTTAGTTATTATTATCATTTATTCCTTCCATCTGGAGTTATTCCTTCTCTTCTGTCAAAACTATTCATTAGCTTCTGCCTTTTTGGTGCTATGCCTGACAAAAAGATTTCCAAAATCTCACTTAGACTACCCTTCTCATTGTGATTAGCATTGAACACTCAAAAGCCTGGAATCTTTGAATTTCCAAGATTAATCTTCACCTGATATCTAAAACCTGGTATCTAAACACATTCCTGTCATTACTTGCCGTGACCTATTAACAAAACTTTTTTTGTTCAATACAGTTTTCTGATATAGGTAAAGTATATGAATTAAGGACGATTGTCAGATATCAGTATGGAAGGAGCAATTATATATTCCATGTATGGTTATTTTGTGTTTACTAACTAAATGATTTTTTGCCAGTCCTGGAGCTCGAACTCAGGGCCAGGGAACTATTCTTGAGAGTTTTTTTTTCCTCAAGGCTAGTACTCTTCCACTTTAGCCACAGTGCCACTTCTCGTGTTTCTTTTTCTGTGTATTTGGTACTAAGCAATGGATTCCAGGGTTTCATGCATGCTAGGAAATAACTGTAATATAAAACCACATTCCTAGAGCCCTAAATGACTTTCTTAAGATGATATTACTTTTTCATTTCATTACTATGTGTTATAATTTTGGCCAGGTCATAGAAAAGAAGTGGAAAACAATACTAAGTTCAGTATTGCTGGCATTCCTATCACATCACTAATGAAATACAGTGTTAAGACCTGCAGGACTCATAAGGCTGTTACATGTGACATTATTATGTAAAGCACCATTAACAGTCATCTCTGACATTGATAACATTCTGCTTCCACTTTCAAGGTCAAGAGCTGAATGTCTAAGACTTTTTATTGATTGGGTGTGTTTCCTAGGAAGGAAGAAGGAGGATGTGGAAGGTGATGGTGGAAAAATATGTATATTTGCTCCCTGTCCTCATTTTTTGCATTTTTAAAAAGTGCTACCGATGAACTCCCACACACGTCTAATTGACTCTGCTATCTGCACAAGATGCAGATAAATTAAGGAATTTATTCTTGTTCATAGTCACTTGTTAACAAAATCCATTTCTGGAAAAAAAGATACTAGGAAGAAAGTAGAAAGTATTGTCTATAAAATAATTTCTTCTCTTAGCAGAACAAAATGTAGTATTGAAATGATTAATCCAGCTTTCTTTGAGATTTTATGCTGTTTTAGTATCAAAATGTTCTCTAATTCCTGTAACATACAAGCATAAAATCATGATTTGAAGTTCTTAGTATTTTTAGAAACAAAGGTACATAATAGCTTCCTTCCTGCAGAGACATGTGATGACAAGTATGATTGGTTGTATTATCGTTCTCTTCTTTTTCCTCTTTTCTCAAGTATTGTATTTCTTGGCATATTTCCCTGTCTTGCATCAGCTTCCTGTAGGTGAGATTTACCTCTACTCTGCAATGTCAACATGTGACTTACTTCAGCTTACAAAAATGAACCAGAAGTGGTCAAAGGGTATTTCTAGGGGAAGATTTCTAGCCCATTGTCTGTGTCTAGCAGCTGACTTGTTTTCCCTTAGCCATAAAAATAGCATATTTCTAGAGGGAGTCTTCTTTCAATTTATATACTGGAAGAATATAGCATGTGAAATAGAGGCAAAACTCAAATACAGACACACACACACACACACACACACACACACACACACACACATACATATACATATATATATATATATATATATATATATATATATTTAAAAAAAACAGGCCGAACTAAGATAATATTAGAATGATATTAAGATGTTAGTTTCTTACCATTCTTGTATATGTTTATGATAGTTGACTATAGCACACCAGAATTTAACAAACACTAAACAAGAACTAAACAAATAGATAACATTTCCTATTTGATGCTATTCATTATTTTATAAATAAGCATTCTCCATGTGATCACTTGTGGGGTTATCTTTTTCTATATATGTGTTTAATCACTATAGACCACTGTATCTAATATCCACAATCATTATCCAGACCTTGTCATTGAGATGAGGAAGAACAAAATGTCTAGATTTCTCCTTTTCATTTCCTCTTCTCCTTTTTCTACTGTGAATTCTCACCCTTTCTCCAAATTCTCCTATTAATGAAGTAAGAATGACACATTGTAGACATCAAGCAAAAGCCTTCAAAGCCAGAATTTCATTCTTTCAGAAATAGGTGAAGTAAATCAGAGTGGCTCAAAGAAGAATAAATATATGATGTTTTCCTTGTCTGGCTTCCACCGTAGTGTGGGACCAGGACTCTAAATATCTAATAAACCATTTGCCTTGGCTAATTTTTTAAAATAATTTTTTTAAATAAATAGTAATTTTTAGAAAAATTTTTAAAATAATTTTTAAATAAATAGTAATTTGTTGTTTGCTTTTGGCAGGCAAAAAAATAAGACTGCTTTAACATTTTGTGAGTTGAGAGGCTAAATCTTATCAGAAACTATACATAATCAAAAATAAATGATTTTAGTATAAATAGCTGTTAGATACAGTTTTAATGTGACATACACACAGAGACAACTTTTTTCTTCTTTTCTTCTCCACACTGATTCAATTTCAATATGCAGTTCATGTAATTCAAATAACTGTGTTTCAGAAATAGATGACAAAAAAAATTAGAAAAAGAGAACCAGTTTTGGGTGGTATAGTCTTTAAAAATAGCTGTCAAGTTAATATTAACCATAATTCCAAAATAATATCAGTCAAAAGCTCTTGAAAAGAGAAGATTTTAAACAGAATGTATAAAAAGTGCGAGTGCCAGCACTGCTTCAGGAGCTGCTCTCTGGGATTTAGATTAATTGCTTTCCGGGAATAAATTTTTTTAGTTATATTTCATAGAAGAAATATGTTGTTCAAATTTAATGAAAGGATAACAGTTTATAGTAGAAAGAATGCTACACACTTATTGTGGTAGGCAGTGAAATACCTTCCCAAAATATCATCCCCAAATATCTAATTCCTCAAATGTAGATTTGCATGTTATACATATCTATCTATCTATCTATCTATCTATCTATCTATCTATCTATCTATCTATCTATCTATCTATCTATCTATCTATCTATCTATCTCTCTATCTATTTATCTATCTGTCAATCTATCTATCTATCTCTCCATCTAAATACTAGTTTGTAAAATAAACACCTTTCTTTACCCAAGGAGCAAAAATTTGTATAATTATCAGATGGGGGAAGTATATTCAAATGGGTACTTAAAAGTCCCAGCTGTAGAGGGAAACGAACATGATTAGAGTAAGAACCCTCAGAAATATGTAAAGATGCTACATTAGAAGATAGAGGAAAAGACAACAACCCAGATTCTGAAGTTTCTGGAAAACAGAACAGGAAGTAAATGCCGTTTCCACTAGAATCATCTGAAAAGTATTTCACCTCTGTAGGTGGCTCGATTTTCATCTAGTGAGACTTCTTTTAGATTTCTGTCCTTTAGAACTAAAATGATAAATATGGATTATACAAGCCACTTAATTTGTCGAAATTTGACAGATTTGATAGAGTAAACCAAGTCAACTACAGCCTTTTACTGATGCAACTACAGGGACACCACATGTCCTAGTTTCTGAGAATAAGAAAAAGTTGCCACTGGCTTTGTATACATGTATGATGTGCATACTACTAAAGGCTTTGCATTAATGAAGTCTTGAAATTATATATAATATCTAAATAAGGAGCTCCCTATCTTTATTTTCACATTTGGGGATCACTAATTGCTACAGTTATGTAGAAAGCTAAGGTAAGAATATGGAAATGAAATCTTTCTCCTAATATTATAAAGATAATTTATGTCATTTTGAGTTATAGTTTCTAAAGTAATTTAAAAAAAATAAAGTAAAACAGAAACAGAAACTCAATTTTTATCCTTCCTAACTTTCCAACAGAAATTAGAGAATCCAGTAAAGATACAACAATCCCAGAATGGTATAGGATGTTATAAGAGCACTAGATGGTAAAAAAGAAGATAACAAAAATGGGTCCCTTGGAACAATGGGAAACACCTACAGATTGTGATATAGCTAGAAAATAGTTTCCCCTATTCTGTCTTTGATATTTTAGGTGTGTTTACACAGCAACTTTCCTCTCATAGGAAGTGACTCTTTATTAATACTTAAGGGTTGCAGCTTATAACCCAGCAACAAATAATGCTTCTAAATGTAAAAAAGAATGATACTAAGAGTAAACAAGTCTACTTGTGTTGCTATAGCTAATAAATAAGAATGATCTTTGGGATTAGTCAAACAATCTTGATCTTTTTCATAACTTTCCTCTTCTCCAACAAGAGAAATCCTAGTCAAGATATGTAAAACATTAATAAAGGATTTTTATATTTTTTATTGTTCACACTAAAGCAAATACACTTTTCCTCTTTGCAAGCCTGGTTTTGAGAGTCAGACCCTCACAATTATTTTATAGGCAAAAGTTTATTGCTTTGGCTTAGGTGTTTTCTTGCCTTTGGGCATTGCTCTCTATTATTTTGGCAACTACACAGAAAAACAAGATAAATCCATTATGCTTATTTTGAATTGTTCAAAGTCAAGCTGTCTTCAAACGAAGTTTTCTGTTCCCTTCTACACTGCTAATTGAAGTTTAAGTGCTAACAAAAACGTGATACTTTAATGTACATTTTCATTGAAACCAGTGAAAACAAGAGTGTCTGTTATTGCTTTTTTAAATGTTTTCAAATATTTTCCTTGGCTATTTTCATTATTGCCTTTGTTCCAGCCTCTAATCAGGAACACAGAGTTTCACAAAAAGATCTTCCTAAGGAATAGGATGTTAGTCAAAAAAATAGGTGTATAATTAAAGATTTTCATCACTTAAGAGATTGAATAGCTCAGAAGACATTTTGCTATTACTGGCATGGTTCTTAAACTAAGTGAAATGCATGTAAATGTGACAGTTGTTCCAAACAATGATTATGGCTTATACTTTTCTGCTTCAATGAGATGAGTAACGTTACTGTAAATGAAACCTCTGGAAAGATTGGAGGGCATATAGATTTTAGGGTAGAAGGGTTAATGTTAGAAAGTCAAGAGAGATTCCATAAACAGCACTGGCTATCACTTATCAGTTAATTATACTTATGATATATATGTATATAAACATAAATATGAATTGAGTGAGAAATGTGTGATTTACACAATTGATTCAATGGCAAATAAGACCAGAAAACACTTCCCTACATTTGTGTAAACTATTATATCTAGTGAAGATTTAAAAAGTTTTAGAATATAAATTTTAACATTTATGTCAAAATATTTTTACCTGTTTATTTTTATTTTTGGCGATTGAGAGGTTTGAAATCTGGGTCTGGACGCTTTCTCTCAACTGTTCAGCTCAAAGCTAGTGCTCTACCACTTGAGCCACTGCCAGTTTTTTATTGGCTCATTGGATATGAGTCTCATGGACCTTCCTGCCTAGGCTGGTTTTGAACCATGATTCTCAGCTCTCTGAATCCTTAGTAGCTAGGATTACAAGTATGAACCACTGGCAACTATTTCATAATTAATTTTACACATTTATGAAGTATGGAGTGGTAATTCCATTCATTTATATCTTGTGTAATGATCAAGCTATATTATATCCAATAGTTTCTGTATGTAACATTTCTCTTTAGTGAGACTGCACAAAACTTTATCTTTTGGCTATGATGAAATATCTATTCTTAACTATAATCACTTTGCTTCTTATGGTATACAATAAATATATTAACTTTTAGTCATGGAAGTCTGCTAATTAAAATTATATAAAGTATGAATTGTAAAGTGAAAGAAATTCATGGTTCCATTACTTGTTTTAGGAAAACAATTATGCCTTTTGTTTTCAATTCTATTTCTGTGGGAATGTGTAATATTCATTGATTTAACTGGTAAAATTGATAACAGTTACATTATAACAAGTTGATTCAAACTTGTATTTGAAAATTGCACACTTAACACAAATATACTTTCACTTTCTTCTACCACATAATTAAAATATCAGTAAAGCAAAGATTGGTGTTAGCAGCTCATGTGTAGAATCCTAGAAACTCAGGAGGCTAAGACCTGAAGATTTTAGTTCAATGTCAGTGCAAACAGACAAAAATGTGAAAATTTATCTCCAATTATGGGGCAAGAAGGAGAAGGTGAGAATGTGGGTCAAGGAATAGTGTCATCACCTATGAGCAAAAAAATACAATGGAGACCATTAAACATTGAGTTCAAGCCATAAAAATGGCATATACACAGAAGACAACAATAAAAATTACTATTAACATCAATAATGAAGACAAAATAGTAGAAAAGATCATGAGAAATGTTGTAATACATGAGAAAGACAAATCATAGTCTCATTTGTACAATCTCATTGTACTCATTTGTGTTGAAACCTGGCTTTTGGGTAACATGTGAAAGAGTAGATTTGATTACCTGACATAGCAGACATTGCCTGTGAATATGCACCATCCCATTCTGCAAAAATTTAAACTCGTGCTTGTTAATTTAAATAAAACCTCATGTTAGAGACTGTTTGGTTCACATAGACAAGGGTCCTTATTTTGAGGCTTCATACCAGAGCTTTTGTTTATAACGACTCCTGCTTTATCCACCTTCCCTTGCCTTATTAGCTGGCACCAAGCCAAGTCTTTTAACTAGACCCCATTGCCTTAATCCCTCCTTTCTCAAGCTACAACTCATTTCACATGCAATCTATGTCGTAGAATTAGTTGTTTTTTTCTAATCCCCAAAAGAAAACTCTTATATTCATGTAAACCCACTATACATAACCTACTTAGAAAAGGGATTAAGTGTTTAGCATTCGCTGCAGCTCTCATCTGTAGGTTTGCTTCCTAATAAATCTGTGCTACACTATCAGTTTTTTCTCCATGGCCTTTGAGTGTGACAAATGATTGATTTGGTTTGATGTAATCCCATTTATCCAGACTTACTTTGATTTGTTGTGCTTTGTCATCTTTGGAAGTTTTAACCTATGCCAAGGGGCCCTCATGTTTCCCCTAACCCGTCCTGTAACATTTTTAAAGGTATCTGGACTTACATTGAGGTCTTTGATCAATTTGCAATCGATTCTGGTGCAGGGCGATATATAAGGATCTAACTTCAGTTTTCTGTGTATAGCAAATTCTACCAGCACAATTTTTTGAAGAGGCTATCTTTCTTCCATCCTGTTTTTCTGGCTTTCTTATCAAAGATTATGTGCCTATAGGAGTGGATTCATTTCTGGGTCTTCAATTCTGTTGTACTGATGGAATTTTGTGATTTTATTGGAAAGAATGGCACTACCTCATTCCTGAGCAAAAAGAAAGACTGGAAAAAATGATATTTAGTGAAATAAAACAGATCCAATTAAATATATGTTGTATTGTTTTCCACCTTTGTAATAACTAGAATATGTCCATAAATCTACAAGTTAATCCAGTAGGTAATAAAAGACAAATAATTATACTTGGACATGATTAACTAACAGCACTCTAAGCATTCACATGGTGAAAACAAGGGAGCTATTCTAAGGAGAGGATCACAATGACTCAATAGCTACATGCATATGACCATATTGCAATGAACTCTAAGAATCAATCATGCATGTGAAATGCATATATCTGTATATAATTTTAATAGATGTCATAAAAATAGCCGATTTCCCTGTTATCTCAAAGCAAAATTCTAAGTTTAAAAGATAAAATCAAGGAAAGTTTTCAAAACAAAAACTAAAATACATAGAGGAAAAAGTGGGAGAGAAATGATAAGATGAAAAGTAGAGTAGCTCTCTATTGAAGAATTCATAAACAATTTCCAAAATTATACAAGATAGCTGGGGTAGAGCTCAGTTGTAGGACTAGACTAATATATACAAAGCCAGGTGTTCAATCTCCAAGAAGGCATAATAACTTATCAAATAGTAATAATAAAATAATTACTAGAAATAAATGCTTTCATGTTAGAGGCCTGAATCCTAAAACAGTATACAATTTACTCTCAATTCTTGTATTCAATGACATGAAACTACAAGAATAAAGAGGAAATAGTTTTCCTTTGCTATCCTTTCCTTTAGTTTTCTGTTTTCTTCTTCTCTTTTTATCCTTTGGCACTACTGGTGCTTGAAGTTGCTAAGGCTCTGACCACTTTAGATTATTTTTCAGATGAGGTCTTACTTTTTAGCCAAGCCTCTCGAGCTTTCCTATGGCTTCCACAAATGTGAGATAAGAGGGAAATTACACTATATCTAGCTTTCTTTGTTTTTGTAGTTTCTCACGATTTTTTTTTTGTGAGAACTGGCCCTGGATGTCAGTGTTCTAAAGTTCTGCCTTCTAATTAGCAAGGTACATTTCATTCCAAGTTTGGACTCAGAATATTTTTCAATGTAAATATTCAATATTGACTTCTATTTTCTATGTATGTTTAAATTCTATTGAGGTTAGTATGCTTCTTTATGATGTTATAATAAGAACACAGAGAAATCCCTTGAATATTTTCCCTGTTTCTTTGAATATTTATAAGTATGACATAGTAAGTAGGACATTAATATTTCACAAGTACATTATGCAGACTTCAGTTGTTATAATTATTTTGTGCACATATTAAGTCCAATATAATTTTATCAACTCTATATTAATATATCATATTTACAGAAACGTTTCTTTTCCAAAAATGTGTCTGTCCCATATTTCCCTTCTATAATTAAACCCTCCACTTCTCTTTGTCCCATCCAAAA
The DNA here is from genome assembly GCF_019054845.1 of Dipodomys spectabilis. Classification (NCBI taxonomy): domain Eukaryota; kingdom Metazoa; phylum Chordata; class Mammalia; order Rodentia; family Heteromyidae; genus Dipodomys; species Dipodomys spectabilis. The sequence continues at coordinate 3,022,539 of NW_024870975.1, forward strand.
CCTGTTTCATCCTGGAAACGAACACATTTTTTTTTGCTCCGACTTCTAGATCACGCAATAAATACGCATTGAAGATTGCCTTCAAATCTATGGTAGGTTATTGCCAGTTGTTGTATGCCTTAATATTGTATTGTATTCCCACGCATTGCCTTTGGTTCTGTCATTATAGAATGTAGTATAATTTGTTTCCCATTCACCTGAAGAAACCCTGAACTGATTTCCATTTCTTTGACTAGAGGAAATTATGCTTCTATAAACCTCTGTGTTTTGGCCTTTGGGTGAATGTTACATTTGATTTCCATGAGACAAAGCCTGAAGAGCTCAATTCCTGTGCTATATTGTGGGTGGCTGCATATTGCATATTCTAGGAAACTGTCAAAATGTTTTCAAAAGTGGCTTTCCCATTTGACATTCCTGCCAGCATCCAGTTTCTCTGTTTCTTGATAGCATTTAGTATGGACAATATTGTATTATGTGAAGCAATTCTCATACATGTTTTATGATGTCATGTTAGATTTAATGTGCATTCATTTGATTACTGATGATGATTTTCTTGTGCTTATTTTTCACAAGAGGTATTTTGATGTTTTCTAACTGATTTTTTTAACATTAGGTTTTGAGACTCCCATGTAGACTCTAGATTTAAGGCATTCTTCAGGTACAGGATTTGTAATTATTTTATCCTTACTATGGGTACCTTTCATCATCATCATCATCAGCAGCAGCAGCAGCAGCCTCATTAGCATCATCACTATTAGTATTACTACTATTACTTTTTTACATGTAGGTATGGTCCTGGGGATTGAACTCAGGGCCCCTGAGATTTGTTGCATTTTGTTAACAATTTACCATTTAGGTCAAGCCTCAGTTCTGGCTTTTTTGCTGATTAATCAGAGATAAAATTCTCAGGAACTTTATTTTGTGGGCTGCCTTCAAACAACAGTACTCACATCACACCCTACCAAGTAGTTAGGTTGATATATATGAGTCCCCTGCTCCCAACTTTTATTCACTACTTGCATATGAGCTTTCACAGACTAAATTATTTTATACTTTTTTGAGTTCTACTATATCGTTTTCCTTTCCTATAATTTTAATGCCAAATTTAAGTATGCTTCATCTCCAAAATTGTCAAGACATCTTCCTTTGTTACACATTTACATCATTCTTTTTGTTTTATATGCCACCTTCAAATCCTGCTTGAAGTTAATATTTGAATAAATTGTTATTTTAAGTCAATTTTCACTTTTTAATTCTCCCTAATATTGTCTAACCTATCACCACTTATTAAAGAGTATGTCACTCCACAAGTGTTTGATATTACACTCTTATTAAATATGCCTTAATAATAATTATGTGGCTCTAATCTGGTGCCCTACAGACACATTGAGCTGTATAATCTTTTCTCTACAAATATAACAATTTTACACTAACAGCTTTAATATTGGACAGAGAAATATATTCCAGTTTATTTTCCTTCAACCAAAAATACTGTACCCAGCTAAATTCTCCGTCATAACTGAAAGCCAAATAAAAACCTTCCATAGCAAAGAAAAATTGAAACAATACATCTCCACCAAACCAGCCCTAAAAAAGTTACTAATTAAGGGATCTCTCCTTCAGGAGGATATTACCATTCTAAATATCTATTCGCCAATTAAAGGAACACCCAAATTTATTCAAGTAACACTACTTTCCCTCAAATCCCACATAGATCCAAAGACATTAATTGTTGGGGATTTTAACATACCACTCTCCCCACTAGATAGTTCAACTCGGCAAAAACTCAACAGAGAAACCACAGATCTAAACAGCTGCATAGATCAACTAGACTTAACCGACATCTACCAAACATTTCACCCAGCAGCATCAGAATACACGTTTTTATCAGCAGCACATGGAACGTTTTCTAAAATTGACCACATTTTAGGCCACAAAGCAAACTTGTCTAAATTCAGAAACATTGAAGTTATACCTTGCATTCTCTCTGACCACAAGGGAATAAAATTGGAACTCAAGAACAAAAGCCACCAAAGAATGTCTGGTATCACAGGGAGGCTGAACAACACACTGCTGAATTATGAGTGTGTCATGGAAAAGATTAGAAAGGAAATTCAAATGTTCATGCTATTCAACAAAAATGAACACACAAATTACCAGCTCCTCTGGGACGCAGCAAAGGCAGTACTCAGAGGCAAGTTTACAACTCAGAGCTCCTACATCAACAAATTGGAGAGATATGAAACAAACAATTTAATGACACATCTAAACCTCCTTGAAAAAGAGCAGCAAGATAAACCCCAATCCAGTAGGTGGAAAGAAATGATTAAAATTAAATCAGAATTAAATGAATTAGAATCCAAAAAAACTATAGAAAGAATCAACAAAACAAAGAGTTGGTTCTTCGAAAAACTTAACAAAATTGACAGACCCTTAGCAAATCTTATCAGAAAAAGAAGAGAACACACCCAAATTAATAAACTCAGAGATGAAAATGGAAAAATCACCACGGAAACAACCAAAATTCTGAACATTAAAGGGAATACTTCTCAAACATTTATGCTAATAAGTATGAGAACTTGACAGAAATGGACCGTTTCTTAGCAAATATTGACATGACAAAACTAATTCAAGATGAGTTAAAACATCTTAACAGACCCATATCAAGCATTGAAATAGAAAAAGCAATAAGAGACCTCCCAGCTAAGAAAAGTCCAGGACCAGATGATTTTACAGAGGAATTTTACAAAGGCTTCAAAGCAGAGCTCACACCAATACTCCTCCAACTCTTCAATGAAATTGAAAGAGAAAGCTCACTACCAAACACATTCTATGAATCCATTATAACCCTCATCCCAAAACCAGGCAGGGACTCATCAAAGAAAGAGAACTATAGACCCATTTGTTTGATGAACACTGATGCAAAACTTCTCGACAAAAATTTGGCCAATCGACTTCAACAATTCATCCAAAAAATCATACACCACCATCAAACAGGATTCATTTCAGGGATGCAAAGCTGCTTCAATATACGCAAATCCATTAATATTATTCATCACATTAACAGGAGCAAGAGTAAGAACCACATGGTTATCTCAATAGATGCAGAAAAAGCATTCGACAAGATCCAACACTCCTTTATGATGAAGGTTTTGGAAAAATTAAGAATACATTGAACATTCCTCAATACAATAAAGGCTGTATATGACAAACCTACAGCCAGCATTATAATTAATGTTGAAAAACTAAAGCCGTTTCCTCTTAACTCAAGAACAAGACAAGTATGTCCACTCTCTCCACTTCTCTTCAATCTAGTATTAGAATGCCTAGCTACAGCAATAAGACAAGATGCAGACATAAAGGGGATCCAAATAGGGAAAGAAGAAATAAAACTCTCCCTCTTTGCAGACGACATGATCTTGTATTTAAAGAATCCCATAGACTCCACTCCCAAATAACTCAAGCTGATTCAAAATTTGGCAAATTAGCAGGTTATAAAATTAATCCCCCAAAATCAATGGCTTTTCTGTATGCCAACAATGAGAAAAGTGTGGCTGAAATTAGGAAAGCAACTCCATTTGTAATAGCCCCACAAAAAATAAAATACCTAGGAATTAACATAACCAAAGAAGTGAAGGACCTCTATGATGAAAATTTAAAATCTTGAAAAAGGAAATCAACACAGAACTTAGAAAATGGCAAAACCTTCCATGCTCCTTTATTGGAAAGATTAACATCGTGAAAATGGCCATACTTCCCAAGGCTATCTCCAAATTCAATGCGATACTCATCAAAATTCCAACCTCATTCTTCAAGGAAATAGAAGAGGCAATCCAAAAATTCATGTGGAACAATAAAAGACCCCGAATAGCAAAAACGCTCCTCAACAGAAAGAACACTGCTGGAGGAATATCAATGCCAAATTTCAAACTCTACTATAAAGCCATAGTAATCAAAACAGCTTGGTATTTGCATAAGAACAGACTTCAGGACCAATGGAATAGAATTGAAAACCCAGAAATGAACCTCCAGACCGAAAGCCATGTAATCTTTGATAAGGGAGCTAAAAAAATAGAATGGAAGAAAGACCGGGTCTTCAGTAAATGGTGCTGGCAAAATTGGTTAACTATTTGTAGAAAACTAAAGCTAGATCCTTATATATCACTCTGCACCAGAATCAACTCCAAATGGATCAAAGAACTCGAAGTCAAAGCAGACACTCTGAAAACATTACAGGATGGAATAGTAGAAACCCTAGGTCTCCTTGGCGCAGACCAAAGTTTTCTGAATAGAGACCCAGAAACACAACAGATCAAAGAAAGGTTGGACAAATGGGATTGCATGAAGTTGCAGGGCTTCTGCATGGCAAAGGACATAGCTAGCAAGATCAATAGAAAGCCCACAGATTGGGAGAAGATCTGTACTAGCCATATAACGGACAAGGGTCTCATATCTAAAACATACTTGGGACTCAAAAAAAAAAATCCCCCAACAACAATTCCTCAAGAAACAACTGCTCAATAAATAAGTGGGCGAAAGACTTAAAGAGAAACTTCTCTGAAGAAGAAAGAAGGATGGCCAATAGACACATGAGGAAATGCTCAACATCCCTAACCATAAAAGAAATGCAAATCAAAACAACATTGAGATACCACCTCACGCCAGTTAGAATGGCAAAAATCAAGAACTCTAATAACAACAGGTGCTGGAGGGGATGTGGACAGAAGGGAACCTTACTTTATTGTTGGTGATAGTGTAAACTTGTTCAACCACTTTGGAAAGTAGTATGGAGTTTCCTCAAAAGACTCCACATAGAGCTCCCCTATGACCCAGCAGTCCCACTTTTGGGCATTTACCCTAATGTTTACAAACAAGACCACACTAAAGCTACCAGCACGACTATGTTTATTGCAGCATTATTTACCATAGCTAAGATATGCAACCAACCCAGATGCCCCTCAGTAGATGAATGGATCAAGAAAATGTGGTATATATACACAATGGAATTCTATGCCTCCATCAGAAAGAATAACATTGCCGCCTTTGTTAGGAAATGGAAAGACTTGGAAAAAATTATATTAAGTGAAGTAAGCCAAGCCCAAAGAAACATATTTGATGTCAGTATAACTTGTGGAGGAGATAGGGAAAAACAAGGCGTTTAAGGATTCGGGTGGACCTGTTGCAACAATGAGAAGTACAAAATGTCATGTCAAAAATGAGCTTTACATTGTCGGTGGGAGTGCGGAGGGGGGGAAGGACTGGGTGGGGGGGAGGGGGGAGGCTGGGAAGGGAGGTAAAGTGTAAACAAATGAGGAGGCTGCAATGCTCAGTAAGAAATGTATGCATTATCCTGCCCATGTAATTGTAACCCCTCTGTACAATATGTTCACAAATAAAATAAAATAAAATATATAAAAAAAGAAGATTGCAATCATGCCTCCGTAGATGTTGTTAATTGGATAATGTTTACTTCAAGGTCTGCCTGCCTGCTTCCTTTTCACTGTTTATTTTTCAATGTAGCTTTTTCTTCTGGAAAGTATTTATGGGCCTAGTGAAATCAATTCCTACTGTAATTAGTCATTAATTTTATTCCAACATCATTTCACAGATCGTTCTGAGTTTCTACAGGGTCTGTAGAGTAATGCTTCACATTCTTAGATATGTTTTTTTTTCTTTTTTTTGGGGGGGGGGTCCGGTCGTGGGGCCTGAACTCTGGGCCTGGGAGCTGTCCCTCAGCTCATCAGCTCAAGGCTAGCGCTCTACCACTTGAGCCACAGCGCCACTTCTGGCTTTTTTCTTTTTGCGTATGTGGTTCTGAGGAATCGAACCCAGGGCCTCAGGCATGCAAGGCAAGCGCTCTACCACCGAGCCACCTTCCCAGCCCTTAGATATGTTTTTAACATTGATGCATCCGATGATAAAGACACATTGCTTAAGTCACCATTGTGATGATTGAAAAGAAACCATGCTGCAATCTCACTATATCGTAATTTTCTGGTTTTAAATTCTTTTGGATTAGAATTGATGCTGGAGAATTAACATTCTGTGTAAAATTTTATATTTTCCTAATTATTTTTAGTATACTTTCCAATATTGTATAAAGTTAGAACATTACTACTTACTTAGTTTTAGGATTTCTAAAATGGTTAGAGTAAAAGTTGTATTCATTCACAATTTTAAGATAATATTGTCCATTATGACCAAGTGAGATATTTTAAACTTTTTATTTGTGGTCTTTAATAGTGGTGCTGGGAAATCAAGTTCGTGGCTTCATGTGTCTTAGTCTACTGTGTGCCTCTGAGCCTGATTTAACCTATAGTTTTATTTTCAATCAACTGGAATAAAGAAAAATTTCCCTAGGAAGGAATTAACACTTGGTTACTTTCTCCAGTATCTCTCATACACATAAAAGTAATATAATTCTACACTGAAAGAAAATGGTGTTCTTATATTGTATTTACTAGTAGTAACTTTTTATTTTTTGTAGCCCCACTCTTCACTAAGTCTTGCCCATTTTCTATCCCTCCTTCCCAAAAAACTTGACTAGATCAACTGGAAACCCACTTCTTGTCAGCCTCATCCTTAAAAAGATCAACCTAAGTAACCTACCCCCTGGTAGCCCTGCTAAAAACTTTCAAAGGCCTGACTGCAACCAGAGTCCTTCCTGAGAGCCCTCCTCTGCTTTAGGGAAATCCCTCTTCCGCTCCACCCCTTCCTGGAACCCCTGCTCTGCACCACCAGAAACCAGACCACATTCATATCTCCTTCTGTGTCCCACCTTGCTGCAATAGAACCCCACCTATACCAGGCTCCTCCCTCAAAACCCCACTTCATCCACCAGATGAGGTCCCCCCCTAACTACTCTAGTCCCTCATAGTCGCATTGCTCCCATATCCTAGTACCTCCAAACTCCTCCCTTCACTTTTATACCCCACCACCAACCAGACTTCTCACTCCAACCACCCCCCCCCCCGGTTTCATCAGAAACTCTGCCCATAACTACCCTACTAGAAAGAGGCCTAACCTCTCAAACACAGCCTCTTCCCACAAAGCCCATCATGCTATACCAAAAACCCTTCACCTTCCTATAACTGCCATGCAACCCTGCCTTGCTTGGCCAGAAGCTTCTCACACAGCCCATCTCCTGCCTGGAAAGACAGCCCTGCTTCAACACAAGCTGCTCTACCTCCCACATCTACTCTCTCAATGCCCTGCCTTGCTCTCCAGATAAATCTGCCTCCTATTGGCTCCTCCCTCAATTCCACATCCTACTCCACCAGATACCCTGCCCACAATTATCCTACACCATTTTAGCTTTTCCACTCCTTCTCAGAGCCCCTCCTCCAACTAGCCCCATGGCTCCAAACCCTGCCCTGCTCCTGAAAATCCCACTAAAAAACCCCCACCACACTATGACATTTCTGGACATCCACATTGCTCCACTGGAAGCCACTGTTCCAGTTGGCCTCTTTCTGGAAGCCTAGGAAACCTCCACCAGATTCTCCCATCTCTCGACACCCACATTGCTTTACTGGAAACCACTGCACCAGTTGGCGTCCCTTTGGAAGCCTCACTAGACTCAACTGTAAATCCCAGTCCCTCCATAGTCCCTTTTGGAAGGTTGTTTTGCACTGCTGGAAATCCTGTCCATAGTCCATGTCCTGCCTTACAACACTGAAATACCCATCCAACCTTACTCCTCTTTTCGAAGTGGTGACTGGCTACACCAGAAAAATCATCCTAACTAGTTTAGTACACTGGATCTTACCACTGCTCTCACAAAGATCTGGTCCTGAAAAACACCTCCATACATTGTGATTACATTGTGCTCTGCTGGAAACCCCACCTCCACCCTAACACACTTCCCGAAGGCCTGCCATTCTCCATGAGAAACCCACCCCTTACTAGTCTTTGTCTTCCTAGTACCACCCTGCCCTCTCAAAGCCACACTCTGAAAAGCAACTCCCTCATAGCTCCGAATTCCTGCTCCAGAATCCCTACCTTCTGTCAACCTCTTGCCTCCCTTCCCTGCCCTGCGTTAGGGGAAACCTAACCCTACATATCCCACAAGGGGTCACAGTGTTCCACCAGATCCCCTCCTCTAAGTAACCTCTTCCTTTGTAGCCTTGTTCTTCCTTTTCAAAGCCCTGCCCCAAACAGCCTCCTCCCCAGTGACCCCACCTTCTTCCAATGAAAACCTGTCCACCTGCCAGCCTCCATCCTAAAACCCGCCTACTCCACAAGAGACCCCTCCACTAACAAGTTTAGTCCTTCCTGTTTCCTCCCTGATGTCTCAAATCCCTACACAGATTGGCCTTCGCCCTCAACGCAATGTCCTGTTCTTTCATACAGGCTGTTCCAATACCAACTCCTCCCTTAAAACAGACAGAGCTCCACCAGAAACCCCATAACACCTCATCCATGAAGGTCACGTCTAGTAACTTTTATTACAAATGTGATTTTGAACATATCTGGGGAAATAATAGTTCCAGCCTCCAGCTGGCCTCAGTCACAGAGAAAGATTTGTGCCTGGTTTTGGGTTTTCAGGTAGTCCTGAAAATGTAAAGTGCTCTTGTCTAAAATTGGATAAAAATCAGGCCAGTTTAATTTCAGGTGAATCCCACCCCCAGCCTTCATCCAACAGAAGGGATTCAAAAGACCAATTTTTGAAATGTCTTCCTAAATAAGCAAGCCCTGGGAAAATGAAGCTCAACTAAGTTACTTAGATTAAAATAAATACTGTCTTAAATTTTTCTTTCAAAACTTTAAAATGTACATATAACTGATTTTGATTTTTCCGTGCTTAAAAATCTGAGTGTGTTTTGTCTGTGTTTGTGAACATTTTCATGATAGAAATTGTCAGCATGCTGTAACAATTGGCTGAGTTTAAGTTTAAAGTTCAAAAGGTTATGAGATTTGATCATTACTAAAAATTTTTTAAAGCATTTTCACATCGTTTGAAACGGCTTTTTAAGGATTCTTTAACTTAAAAATTAGAAAATCTGGTATTTTAGAATGCATAAGGCTGTTTATACTGTAATCAAGTTATATGGCTTAACAAAAAGGAGAAATTTAGAAGCCAACAGAAGAACTATCTTTAGAAGTGAAGGGTGAGTAGGCAGAAGTGCAGTTCAGCTTGTCATGCATGGTGGAACAGGCCCCGGGAAGAGTCCACACATGGTGAAAGAGGGCCATCTGGCACAAACGCAGTTCAACTAACCCTAAAGTGTCGGATTGGGTGTGTTCCCATTCCACAGGAAGGGCCAAGTGACCCATATTTATTCTGCCCCATTTCCCTGCAGAGAGACACTGGAAACATGATGGTAAAAATGAGTGATGTGAAGATCTGATTAACATTGCTAAAACTACCCCTTGGATGTGTTAAAATTAAAATTAAGAAGGCCTTAAAAAGAGGATTAAAAAGTTTATTTGTATAATGTGCTTTGCGCTCAATGATATTCTGCCATTGGATATGTTATTTTTAAGGCATAAAGGTGTTAAGTCTAGCTTTTGGTACAGTGATGGTGATTTTAATTTTTGAATTAAGAAAAAAATGTTATTTGAGCGTGAAAGTTTTCATGTGTATCTGTTTTAAAACAATCAGCCAAAGGAAATGAGTGACACCTAGCCTCGAGAGTTTAAGGGGTTTTTCAACATGCAACTAGAAACTAAAGTATAGAATATTTAAACAGAGATAAATAGGAGGCTTACATATTAGGAATGGATTTCTGTATATAAAGTTTAAAAGTAAAATTGTTCTAATTGTTTAATTGGAGTAACATGGCCTTTCATGAGACTCATTGATCTGAAAATTGGTTCGAATCCAGGCTGGGCAGATAAAGTCCCTGTGAGAATGCCACCTCTACTCAGCCAGCAGAAGGCAGAATGATCAAGCAGACCTGCTTTAGGATTCAATGTGGCAGAGTGCTAGCCTTGAGCTTTAGAGCTGAGGGACAGCACTCAGGCCCCAAGTTCAAGTCCAGCAACCAACTAAGGGAATTGCCAGTGAGGCATTGTTCCCAGTGTGAAGAAGACACTCCTTGGATGAAAATAATGGGAGAGCATCCACCGACCGTAAGCCACTGCTTAGATGGCAGAAATAATGTCAGATCCTTGAGTCATTTGTGCATGGCCCTTCACAAATTAATCAGAGCCAGGAGGTCATGGGAAGATAGTTTGTAAGCATGCCTAGTGTCTATGACTGTAAGGGACAGGAACTTGTCAGTCATCTGTGATAGTAGTAAAAAGCTAAGGATGTAAAATGTGGAGGATAATTTAAGTCTCAACCCCTGTATGTGCCAAAAGCTCTAATTGGCAGTAACTTTTGAATTGGCACCCCCTACATGAAATTCATCAGCTCAGGAAAAGTTTGTAAACCTGAGAGTGTGTCTCTATTGATATCTGTATGAAGGCCTGCATAGGTATCTCAGACATTGTTAGGATTACTAGAGATCACGTTCCTAAGCCATCCAAAAAGATCCTTTTGCAAACCCGAAGGCTAAATAAGCTCCACTGCTGTAGCCAGAAAAATGGTCTGTGCATTTGTCAAAAGTTAAAATATTGTTCTTAATGACATCTAACCCTGGTAACCTCTTTGTAAAATAAGCTAAGTTTATAGGTTCCTAGCAAGGTAGGATCAACACTCCTGAGTCAGCTTAAAGAAGTGACAGAAGATGAATCTTTGCCCATCATCCCCTTTTAAGAACAAGGGAAAATATTCATTTTTTTAAAAATGTGGCAAAATAGATAGAAGGAAAAGGCATGGGAAATAGTAGTACAGGCCTGAGCCTTCTATATCTGCTTAGAAAATCCTAGCCTTATTAAAATAATTATTGTTTAAAAAGTTGTCATCTTGGTAAATTGTCCTGGACTATTATATAAATTGTCTTAAAAACTAGTGGGGTCACAGCCTGCCAAGAGTATACAATGCATCCTTACCTGTGTATGTAGTAATTTGCAGTCCAGCACGAGGTGTGACAGTCCCTTGGAACCACTGAGAGACACTGCTGCTGCTGCTGCACACCGTAATGGGTAAAGTTCAACAACAGCCTGACAGTTACCTGGAGGAAATCTACATCATCACCCAGACCACTCCCACCATGGTAAAAGTATACTGCACTCCTGCCTGATTCCATCACCTGAAAATGTTTCCCGGTTGAAAGCTGCTACAACTAAGATCTTGTGGGACATTCTCTTGGTAATATGCAGTAACCCCTCTAAACTCCCACAGTAGATATTGGGAATGAGGATATCACTGGCTTGCCTTAGGCACTTCAAGATCACAGCCTAGTTTGGTTCTGATATGGTAATAACTTGCTTCCTTCTGGGTGTGTTTTAAAGACAAAGGAGAGAATTTTTTAATCAATGGAGGTAGTAAGAGGAATGAGACCCAGCCCTAATCTTAACCTTAAAATCTAGCAAGCTTAGGCTGGGAAGGTAGCTCAGTGGTAGAGCGCTTGCCTTGCATGCCTCAGGCCCTTGGTTCGATTCCTCAGCACCACATAAGCAAAAAGAAAAAAGCCGGAACTGGCGCTGTGCCTCAAGTGGAAGAGCATTAGCTTGAGCCTTGAGCAGAGGGACAGTGGCCAGACCCAGAGTTGAGGCCCCACAACCGGACCCCCCAAAATAAAAAATCTAGCAAGCTTTTCATCCCACTGGTGCCTTGAGGCTTTCTGAGATAACTTGGTTCCACAACTCAAAGGAAAAATGGGCAGTTTTAAACTTTCACCACAAAGAAGCTCAAGGAATTGTAAAGAAGAGGAGGGTGGTACAGAAAGCCTTAGGAAAGGAACTGGGGGGAAATTGGTATCCTCTGGATAAGAAAGGATTTTAAAAGTAAAGATTGTCTTAAAATGTTTGTAAAGTAGACAAACCTCAGAAAGTTTAAGTATGTAGCAAATGGTATGAGTATGTCTTAAAATTGGAGCTTACGAGTATAGCTGGTATAAAATTAAGTTAGCTGTTATATACAGAGTCAAGATTGTTAGAAGAAAAAGTCAGGGCTTTTGGTACTGTTAATTTTGTTACTCACAATCGGACCTTGTAGACTGGTGTCCTTTGTAAAAGAGAGGATCAGCACAATCCATCTATTAGTTCTGAGATCCCAATGCCAAATTGTAAATATAGAAGACTGTGCCAATTAGGGGAACATGAGTGGTCCTCGATGCTCTAGAAGAGGAGGGAATGAAGAGCCAAAGTAAATTCAACTTGAGATTAACTCCACCATCTTGTGCTAGGCTGCCCTCAGAGTAACCCCAAGAGAGAGAAAAAAAACAAAGGTTGCCACCAACACTGTCCACCCTTAAGAAAGCAAAACAATTGCCCAAGTGTTCGAGGAACAGAACATACCAACAGTTCAGAAAAAGGGCAGTATGTTTAGGGTGGACTCAAATCAATCATGTAACTGCTTGTGTGGAAATTCCCTAAAGTTGTTTGTTCAATACTATAAAAGCTATGCTGATTTTGTGCTTGGGGACTCTTACTGTCACCGATTACCAGTGCGTGGAAGACCAAGCTTGAGCTTGCAAATAAATGACTCTTTTGCTGTTGCATTGGTCGTGGTCTCTGATGGTCTTTTGGGGGTTCCAAGTCCATACAACAGGGCTTGATATAAAATGTTCCTGCCCAGATATTTGAATGATGACATTTATAGTTTAAATGATTTAGGGTAATTATTAACATCTAACACATGTTGAGGATTTTTATACCTCTCTTTCACCCTTTCTTTCTTCCTCCCTTTCTTTCTTTTTCCTTTTCCTTTCTTTCTTTTAATTCCTTTATTTCTCCTTTTCTTTCTTTCTGTCTTTCTTTCTTTCTTTGTTTCTTTCTTTCCCTTCCTTCCTTCCTTCCTTCCTTCTGTCCTTCCTTATTTCCTTCCTTCTGTCCTTCCTTCTTTTCTTCCTTATCTTCTTCTTTCCTTCCTTCCTTCCTTCTTCCTTCCTTCCTTCCCTCCATCCTTCCTTCCTTCCTACTTTCCTTCCTTATTTCCTTCCTTCCTTCCTTCCTTCCTTCCTTCCTTCCTTCCTTCCTTCCTTCCTTCCTTCCTTCCTTTCTACCTTCCTTCCTTCCCTTCTTCCTTCCTTCCTTCCCTTCTGTCCTTCTCCTTCTGTGCATTCTTTTCTTTCTCTTTCTTTTCTCTTTCTTTCTTTCTTCCCTTTTCTTTCCTCTTTTATGAAATGAGTATGAATTTAGATATTTTGCTTGCTGAACAAGTATTATGCCATTAGAACAATCCTTTTTGAATTTAGTTACTTTGCTCATAGGTTATCACTTTTGCTGAGGACTGAACAGAGGATAAGTTCCTCACTTATGTCTGCCAAGTAACTGGGATCACAAATGCATTCCAGCTTGCCAGGCTTTAGAATAATATGAAAATCATATTATTTTCCTGGCACCATGGTTCTGAAGTGAGATCCTCTCAAATTCTACCCCTTTAATTAGCGATGTGAGCTCCAATAGCTTGCCCTCAGTATAGATTATCTAAATGAATGATTGAAGGTAATTTCACTTTAATCTCTTTTTTGCCAGTTCAGGGACCGCTATAATTTTATTTCTATACAATTTTTGTGTATATGTGCACATTACTTTTAAAATGTTGTTTTCCCGGGGCTGGGAGGTGGCTCAGTGGTAGAGCGCTTGCTTTGCAATGCATGAGGCCCTGGGTTCGATTCCCCAGCACCACATAAGCAAAATGAAAAAAGCCGGAAGTGGCTCTGTGGCTCAAGTGGTAGAGTGCTAGCCTTGAGCTGAAGAGCTGAGGGACAGCACCCAGGCCCAGAGTTCAGGCCCTACAACCAGACCCCCAAAAAATGTTGTTTTCCCTCACTTTTTTTCCTTTTTTATTTTTGTTGGTCATGAGGCTTGAACTCCAGGTCTGGGTGCTGTCCCTAAGTTCTTTAGATCAAGACTAGCATTTTACACTTGAGCCACAGTGCCATTTCCAGTTTTTTGGTGTTTAATTGGAGGCAAGAGTGTCACAGATTTCCTGCAAGGGCTAGCTTTGAACTACCATCTTCAGATCTTAGCTCTTGCATAGCTAGGATTACCGGCATGAAGCACCAGCTCCCAGCTAAAATGTTACTTATTTTAAGTTCTATGATTTAGTTGAGAGAGTAGCATGAGTGTGTAGAAAGGAAACTTTCAAGTCATCTCTATAAATAATTTCAGAGATCCATATTCATAATATTTATGCAGTGATTAATAACAGAAGCTCCCAAAGTAACAGAAAGATCCTTCATTTTCTCTTTCCCATAGGTATTATTGGAAGGTGAGTGAAATCTAAGTATAAGGCAATATGTACTTGAAGTTATAAAAAATATTTTGATGACACATAAAGAGCAATATTACACAGCATGCTTTTCATTTCATAAAGAAAAGAATGTCATACAAGTATATTTATTGGCAGGCTTTTTCATCTGAAAAAAATATCATAAAAAAGCTGAAGGGGATCAGCAATGATTTAAGTGTGATATAACACTGGAGACTATAAGACATGAATTTATTCATTAAATGATTATCTAGGAAAGGTATCTGGTCACTAAATTTATTCATTGTAAATTTTATTTTATTTACATATCACTTAATATATAAATACATACAAGTGTGAATATATATATTATATATATATTTACACTTGTATATATATATATATATATATATATATATATATATATATATATATATATATATATATATATATATAGCAGCAGTATCTGTCCAGTGAACTGTATGGTTAGGTAACTTCATCATGTCAAGTTCATCTAAAGGATGGACTTACATAAACCTTAACAACCCTGCAACACCACTGCACATGCAAACATAAGTTTTCACAATTGTAAGCCAGACCTGTGTTTTACCAAAGCTCTTTATATAATGTGTTATTTTTTTCATTTAGGCTTGACACAAAATGCGTTTGCCCTAGAAATAAATGATGGCATTATAACTATAATAAGTTAGTTTAAATCATTACATTGAAAACATATTCACTACGAGTTGTTCTTTCTTTCCTTTTCTTATTTTATCTTTAGGAAATTGATTTCAGTTTTGATGCAGTGTTTGCCAGACAAGTACTCCAACACTGGAGTCACTCCACTAATCCTTTCTTGTTTAAGATTCTTTACTCATAGAATAGCAATTTTTGCACCCAGCTCCAAAAGCAGGGGCCATGATTTCATTCCAATATACCTACCTACATACTAGGTTGATATGGGTGATACTTTTCTTCCTAGACTGATTCAGAACTGTGATCCTCTCAAATTTCTACCACTTTAGTTAATAGTGTGTGCTCCAGTTCTGCCTACCTCTAGAAGATATGACAGAAATAAATGATTACAGGTAATTGGAGTGAATCATTGGCTCATAGGTGATTTGGTATTAAAATGTAGAGTAAGTTTGGAAGTATAATCACAGTATTCAGATATTTTGCTAAGTAAATTTTGCTTCATATTAAAAAACATCTCAACCAGAATTCAGGATTATTTTGCTGTCTGTCAACTTGTATGTCATCTTGGAAAATAAGCTTAATATCTTCCATGCGTGGTAAAGATCTTTGAATGGTCTGATGTGCTGGTTCACATCTATAATCATAGTAAGCAATCAGAAGTAAACAGATCACAATTTGAACATAGCCTAACCAAAAATTTAGGAAGTCTCAATCTCAACAAACTAGTGGATAATGTTGAATCACGTCATTAATCTCAACACCACAAGAGGCTAAGTCTCTGCCCAGTACCTGTGTCACTTAGGTAACTGGCTCACTTGGAGGCAGTCACCTCTTCTTATGCAGAAACTGGGCTGAGATTTAGCCAAGAGGAGGGAGGAGTCTCCCCCACCTTCCCAGGGTGGGCCTCTAGAATGCAGTGAATGTGCTTGCTTTCCTCCTCCAAATGGCTTGAGATGCCATGCTTCTGAGTGCTCATTATTTGATTTCAGTGACCTGTGGTAGAGGTGTAAGGTAACAGTAAATTAAATTTCACATTTGCCAATTGAGCTGTTCTTCACAGCTTGTGAGTTCAACTCACAATTGAGAATATTGAGGTAGGGGAGAGAGGGAGGGTGAGTGAAAGAGAGGAGAAATAGATAGAGAGAGGGAGAGAGAACAGAAAGGAAGGAAGGAAGGAAGGAAGGAAGGAAGGAAGGAAGGAAGGAAGGAAGGAAGGAAGGAAGGAAGGAAGGAAGGAAAGAAGGTAGGAAGGAAGAAAGAAAGAAGGATGAAAGGAAAGAAAAAGACAGAAAGAAAGAAAGAAAGAAATGGGGCTGGGAAGGTGGCTCAGTGGTAGAGCGCTTGCCTTGCATGCCAGAGGCCCTGAGTTCGATTCCTCACCACCACATAAGCAAAAAGAAAAAAGCCAGAAGTGGCGCTGTGGCTCACGTGGTAGGGCGATAGCCTTGAGCTGAAAGAGCTGAGGGACAGCGCCCAGGCCCAGGGTTCAGGCCCCATGACCAGATGCAAAAAAAGAAAGAAAGAAAGAAAAGAAAGAAAGAAAGAAAGAAAGAAAGAAAGAAAGAAAGAAAGAAAGAAAGAAAGAAAGAAAGAAAGAAAGAAAGAAAGAAAGAAAGAAAGAAAGAAAGGAAGGAAGGAAGGAAGGAAGGAAGGAAGAAAGAAACGAAGCAAGGAAGGAAGAAACGAAGGAAGGCAGGAAGGAACAAGGAAAGAAGGAAGAAGGAAAGAAAGAAAGAAAGAAAGAAAGAAAGAAAGAAAGAAAGAAAGAAAGAAAGAAAGAAAGAAAGAAAGAAAGAAAGAGAAAAAAGAAAAAAAAGAAAGATAATGATTGAGAATGAACGGTTTGGAGTCAGGAGTTACATGGCAGAGGTGCTACCTCTATTTGGTATTAGGTCTGCCCTAGCCATGCAGACCCTATGCAGACACTTCCCCTCTTCTTGGCTAAGTTTCCATCCTTTATGTGTTACCTAGGTATCTGCCATGCCTGGAGGCAGACACCTCCCCCTCCTGCTAAATCACAACCTGGTCAGCCTCTGGTCACACTTTCCATTTGGCCATAGGAGATTCCCAGGCCCTGAGGTCACAACTAGTGTGGCCAGAATTTTCCCCCACCAGGCCAAATCTCATCCGGGCCTTGGCCTAGATATGTCATGGCCTGAGGTTGGGTCAACCCCCTTTTGTTCACATGCCTCTCCACCATATATGGCATGGGAAGCAGTTCAGTTAATAAACTACTTTACCTGACTGAATTCCATGTGGTGTTCTCTTCATTGGTTACCTAATGAAACTTACCTAATTAATATACCTTACACTTCAGAGTTTCTAGTTATGAATTCATGGATATTTTTTGACATATGTGAGATCAGTATCTACAAAACATATGTACTTACTCATCATTTAACAGTATAATTCTGACTGGAATCTTTTTTTCAATTTTTTAATTTTGAAAATAACGTACAGAGAAGTTGCAATTACATTTGCAAGATTATGAGTACATGTCTTATTAAGCATTGGTGCCTCCTCCTTTGTTTCCCCTTTTCATCCCTTCCCATCTTCCACTTCCTCCTCCAAAGTTGTAAAGTTCGTTTTTTGACATAATGTGTTGTACATTTCATTGTCGCTATGGATCCACCTGTATACCTATTTACATAATTTTTTCCCTTCCTTTTCACAAAGACTACCAACATCTGAATTTTTAATAGCAGCCTAATTAACCTTAAAGTCTATTTTGTTTGCTTTGCTTTGCTTTGTTTTTAGCTTAAAGTAATCAAAGATTTGGTAGGACAATCTGAAAAGATCTCTGCTTTCATATTTTATAAACACCCTGGGCTACAACATGTGTGCTACCAGGTCAGATGATGGGACTTTGAAATACTAGAAAGCAGATGCACGTCATAAGGTCCACGGCTTTGGGATTTCTTAGATTCTTTTTTAAATGTAATTGTTACTAAGGTGTGTAGAGTGAGTTTACCATATCACAGTCCATGTAATGTGTACATTTGCCTTGTAGACAATGCCATCCTTTCCTGAGCTTTTCCCCAGTTTTTGCTTGTTTTGTTGTTGTTGTTTGTTTTTGTTTTTGTGCCTAACCATCAGCTTCAACTCAGGATTGGTTGCTGCACCTGAGTTTTGTAATCAATACTACTCTACCTCTGGAGTCCCAGCTCCCTTTATGGCTTTTTGGTTGTTAATTGGAGAGAAGAGTCACAGATTTTCTCACTCCTGCTGTCTTTGAACTGTGATCATCAGCCTCCTGAGTAGCTAGGATTATAGGCCTGAGTCCCCAGTGTCCAGCTACTAATGTGTTGGTTTCATGCTTCCCTGATTTTGTTACAATTTTTTTCGACTCTTGGCACTAATACTACATATTGCCTGCTCAAATCTGAATTGGTGGAACATGCTTGTATTTTGAGGAAGGCAGGAATAGGAAACTATAGGCCATAGGAACATATAAGCTAAAAAAATCATTTGGAACATGGCATAAAGACAAGTAAACTTATTGCCAGTTGACTGTGTCTTGTCTTTACTTTTAATTTTACATGGCCTTTGAATGATGATAGACATATCCAAATGGCAATTGGCAGAAATAAGGTTTGTCATCTTGTTCTAAAAACAAAACAATAAGCCACCCAAAAATATAACCTATGAGTCCAGCAATTTCCTCGAATTAGAGACCAATATGCCCTAGTTTATGAAAAAATGTCCTTTATTCAACTGCTGCTACTTTTTCTAACTACAAATATAATGAAATCTGTAGTAGTCTGTAGAATTGTATACCACAGCTGTCATTTTAATTTACAAGAAATTCCGACTTTAAAATGTTTATTTATTCATTTTTTGACAGTTGTGGTTCTTGGAATCAGGACCTGTGCACTGTCCCTGAGACTCTGTGCTCAAGGTTGTTAGCATTATACCAATTGAGCCACAGAGTCACTTCTATTTTATGAGTTGTTAATTGGAGATAAGAGTCTTATGGGGACTTTTCTTCCTGGGCTGGCTTTGAACAGCAATCCTCAGATCTCAGCCTCATGGCTAGCTGCAATTACAGGCATGAGAGATTGGCACCTGGCTTTAAATACTCATTTTTAAAATGAACTGCTTGTTGCCTCTGGCTCACATATATAATCCTAGCTAGATTTAGGATTACAGTTATAAGAAACAAACACTAGGTAAGATTTTTTCATGATGGTTTGTATTGCCATGTTTTAATATTGTTTGTTTCTTACACTACAATGCTCTTATTTTTATTTTCACATAGGTGGGGATGATAAGTGCTAGCCAGTGTTGAACTTTCTTTTGTTGAGATGGAGGCATGTGCACGGTCTTCCCTAGAATGGCATGGAATTGAAATCCTCCTGCTCTCAACTCCCCATGGGCCTGGGATGATAGATGTATTCCATCACGCATAGCCAGGGGTTGAGGATCATTGCAGGTAACTCTACACTGGTCTGGAACTGATGTCCCAAATACCTAGCTTTAAAGTCAAAACCATGTTATATTCCATTTCACATTGAATAGCTTATGTGTATACTTAGAGAGTACAATGATAACACATTACGTGTTAAATACATAAAATAGTCAATATAATTAGCAGGTTTATCTCCTAAAACATTAAAGCTAATGTATTTTGGTAACCTCCTGACTCTGTTAGCTATTTTGGAATATACCATAAACATGAATACACTGACAATGTGAAGAATATTGGAAGTTGATAAAGATAGAGACAAGTTAGAATATGTGTAATAAATATATATTTATCTATTGCTCCTCTGAAGAATATTATCATATATTCAACATGACAATACCACCAAACATTGAAATGACAATAATTTTCCTACAGTGTAGAATTTCCCATTTCATAATCGGCCATCTTCAACTTTTTACATCTTTTTACATTATAAGTATGAATGTTTTCCTGTTTATTGTAATGTTTTGAAATCATTATATGATGGAATTAAAAATTTGTAGAGTCTACTGAAATTATCTCATTTTGTATGGATTTGTGATGCTAAATCATTAATACCATGGTTTCCTGAAATTTATGCTAACAGACTATATCACTAAATTATATTCTAATTACATCTTATTATTGTATTTTTATATAGGGTTCTACTGTTGCTGTTTTATGATATAGAATGTTGTGAAGCTAGACTCAAACTTGCAACCCCACTGCCTCCAGTTACACTGTTTTATCACCAGGTTATGGAGGTTGATAAATATAACTCTAACTAATCAGGAGTTTGAGACCTGAGATTTAGTTCATACAGGATGAGCATGAAATTTTAAG
The DNA here is from genome assembly GCF_019054845.1 of Dipodomys spectabilis. Classification (NCBI taxonomy): domain Eukaryota; kingdom Metazoa; phylum Chordata; class Mammalia; order Rodentia; family Heteromyidae; genus Dipodomys; species Dipodomys spectabilis. The sequence goes on from NW_024870975.1 coordinate 3,042,767, forward strand.
AGTCTCTCCTCTCCAGTTCACTACAGAAAGCTTGCAGTGGAACTGTGGCACAATTGGTAGATCACTACAGTCACCAGAAAGATACTCAGCCTTGTCATATAGCCCCTGAATTCAAGACCTAAAACATAGATATGCACAACACACCCTCACACATATACACACACACACCAACACACATGTACACTCACAGATTCTCTGGCAATGTTGTATCTTAAATTCTTTTCCAGAGATTGGGCAACAGCCCACTCATTTGTGAAGGTTTTTTTCCTGATTATTTTGAAGGAGGAGGATAGTTCATGGGACAAAGAAGACAAGACTTTAGTGAGGAATTCTTTATAAGTGACTAGCTTATAAAAAAGAACAGGAGCACAGTTTTTATATTTAAAGCTTACATTCCTTCAACTATAGTATTTTTCTATAATATTATGAGAAGACAATACAGCACCTCTTCCCTCCTCCCCTTCCCCTCTGTCATAAAATATGACAAAAGTATAAAAAATACTCTATCTTAAAAAAATGTACATCTATATAAAGGTCTGGCAATATGTGTAAGGTATATTTTTCTATAATTGTATGATTTGCCACCTCTAAGTACTTACCTTTTTTCCAGATGACAGCACACTGGGGATTAAAGGGCAAACAAGATTAGGAAACAAAAAACTAACAAAGTCCTAGGATATAGATGTCAAAAATTGATGCAAGAAGTACATGGTAGGCTGAGAGGGCCCTGAGAGGCAAAATGATTTCTGCAGGATGAGAGGAATAGTGACAAATAAGGCATGGATCTGACCTAGAAAGTGTTCCTTGAGGTTGAGAACATGCTGATTCCCAGACCTAGCTGAGGATGTTGGGATTTGACAATGTTCACATGTGTATAGAGTGATGTGGGAGGGGAGATTTCAGTCTCCACTATGTCTTTGGGATGGTCTTATGTGAGCAAGCAGTTTAGATCATTGGTCTCTGAGAGATGACACTCTCTACCTCAAAATGGAATAGAATATGGAACTCTGAGAGCCAGACAACTGTAACTGACAGTTAGCTCAAGCCAGCTCAAGTGGCCTGTAGCTCAGGAACAAAAAAGTTCAAGAGACTCAGGTCTCAGGCGTGAGAGGTGTGAGTGCCTCACTCAATGCTGCAGACATTGGATCAGTGCCAAAACACGAATCCATATTCTCAGGCCTTTTTATAAGACGAAACCAAGGAAATCACAAGGAAACTCATGCCAGGTATAACTATGACAGGAAACCTATTTAATCTCATCCTAGGCCACAGTACAACCTTCTTCTTGTGTGCTTTTATATGTGTATACTGAGAAAATATTTACTGTGTACTTTTCAATCCACGCTATTAATCATTTTGAAGTGTACTCCCAATTCCATGTTTCAAAAATCCATTCTTTTTACCACCTCAGTATGACAATGAGTCAGCCCAAACCCTGAATATGCCTTATAATATAGGGAGCTTGGACTCAGGCTTGTTGGAAATGCTGGTAATGAACCTGGTCCCTGCCTACCAGAAAGGTGATCTTTTCTATGTTAGAAACATTCTTCAACACTATAGAGTAGGAGACAATGGAGCAGTTGCTGGATATTGTTTAAAAAGTGAGTGTTCCTCTTTCAAACAGGGCTGAGACATCCTTTCAGATTATTGGAATACTTGGTACCTCTCTGAGACTGTTTCACTGGGGTCTGATCACAGGAGCTTGTCTTGAGACAAAGAAGTTCACTTCCCGGTTAACTCCTTAGAACTGGGCTGCCAGAACATTTCATTTTTCACAGAAACTAGTGGAGCCTTAGCAGTTTGCTTGCTGAGAGACTAGGATTAAAGGAATGAGCCAGTGGCACCCAACGTCCACCCTAACCTTCTTGGAGGCCTTTGAAGGAATATAGACAGATGAAAAATGCAACTTGAGCTTGAATTCCGGGCCTGAGAGTTGTCCTGTTCGTAGCACTCTATAATTTGATCCCCAAGTCCAGGTCTGGCCTTTGGCTGGTTCACTGAAGTATCTTTAGAATTTTACAAATTAGACTGTGTTCAAACTGTGATCCTCAGATCTCACACTACTAGTTAGTAAGATTAGAGGCATGAGCCATTGTGCACTTATTTGGACAGATGCATATAAGCATCCTCACAGAATTTACTTGAAATTTTGTAGACATATCTCCACTTTTTGTCGGTCATGTTTACATTACTCTGTGGGACTTAACCAGTCCCAAGTGTGTCCTGTTAGTTCAGAAAAAGGAGAAGCACAGAGTGATTCTCCTTCTCTCCTCCCATTGGTACAGATCCTTCTACCGTAACTGGGAGGAAGATGAACAAGATGAAGAAGAAAGTGGACGTTGGGACAAAGAGAAATTCTGTCCTTGAAAAATGGATATCTTTGAGGTTTCTGATTGAAAGTCAACATTCTTCTTTGCACACCAGTTGTGATTTTCATCAGGGAGTTGAGGCTTGGCACTTCAGTGGATAGCAGATTACACATTGTGGATGCGGTTGTTGTTTTGGACTCTCATGGATGACAAGGAGGTCTGTGTATAACAAGTCAGATTCAGTGGAGAAACAAATTTCTCCTCCTATCATAGGGAGAATTTTAGAGTATTGTAATTGAGAAATTGTGAGGAGCATCCTGCTTGCAGGAGTCTCTTCCCACCTCCCAACATGCATGTCCTGCCAGAAAAACGCTATAGCCTCAGGATGTGGAGGGTGGGCTCTCATTTTCCTTGTCTGCCCACAGCATGGTTTGTTCCATCTTTCCTATGTGGATGGACTTCTACCATGATGATTTCTATGAGCACAAGTACCATGACACCATGAAAGAACTTACACAGTATGTCAAGCTCAACATGCCATCTTCAGACTTGCTCTTATGCTCACATATTCTTCTGGAGCAGCTGGAAGAACTCATGATCCTTGAGACCAAGGAAAAGAAGAAGAAGTCCTTGTTTATATGCCTCAGATCTAGTGAGTATGGATGGAACCTGAGTCTCTAGGTCTGTGCCTGATTGGCCAAGAGCCCTTAGTACGCCCCAGCTTGGCAAAATGTCCTTTTATAGATATTCTTTGCCAGGTAATATCTGTTCTCCTTTTAAAACAACTTGGAAGTAATCACTCATTAGAAACATCCTACCTTCTCATCAGTGTTCAGTCCAAACTCAAGTTCTACAGCTTCCCCTATTAGATCCTCATGAATGTTTAGTCACACCTTAACTTCTCCAGTTCTAAGACTCCTGAACCTATTTCCATGCTCAGGTTTGCATCACCGTAGAACAACTCTTGCAGAACTCCAGATAATGAACCCATCAGTGATGTCATCTATGGTGACTGATAGAGACCGGAAGCCATCACTAATCTCCAGAAAGCATGTGAACATAGAGGGCTTTTTTTTGTAACTTGTGGAAAGGCCAAAACAAGTTTTGAGTCTTGTGGACATCTCACTGGTTCTGAACACCACATGTGATGCAAGTACACCTGCACATACAAGCAAGGAAGAAGATGATCCAGAATGTCTCCTATTGATATTCACAATCCACCTAGATCGGCGCCAAACCATTCAAAAAGACTCGTCTTGGTGTGCAGGGTAAATGTGTGCTAATGGAAAATGATCCCAGTCTATGTTCAGCAAAACAAATAAGAAAGGTCCAAACTCTAGATTCAGTTGAGGAATGAGAGTCTTTCCTCACAGAATACCCAGACCAATCTGTCCTCTTGCAGGCGATCCAATTTCCAATTAAGAAATTAGAATTTGTCCCTCCCTGGACTCAGGAAGAAAATCCTGTCTTTAGTGATGAAATAAATCCCTTTGAGGACTCAGAGGCAGAATTTCTGCCTGAAGGCAACTTAGAGACCAATCTAGATTTAGAGATTCCATTCCCCCTTCCTGGAAAAAAATCTTTATTTTTCTTTTTGTTCTGATTGTTGTAAAGTGTTAATTCTATTTATTTTTCTAACTTTATTAAAATATCAATGCTTTTGATATATTGTAGATTCATGAATATTAAATACGTTTCTTTTTAAGCCTACAATCTGAAGCATCATGCATATGTGTGCTGTTGGGGGAAAACACAGAATGACATGGGGCTGTACAAGAGAGCCTACTGTGTATACAGGGAACTGTTAAATGCACAGGGAGCAGCAAAGAAGCCAAGCCATGCCTGGATGGGTTGATAAGGTGGCTAGAAAAGGTCTTGGACAGCAGATAAGATGTCCTAGAGAGCTATTCTGTCAATTGGGTCAAATGACACAATACTTATAGTGGTATGTGGGACACTCTTCCAACAGTTAGTTCAAATCTGTATATATTTTCTTTGTGCTTTGGGTAAATATGGAAGAAAAATTTACCTACAATAATATAAAAATCTCCTTATGTTTGATATTTGACAAAATATATAGGAAATATGTATACTGGAAAGTAAAAACTATCATCAATAGAAGAAAGAAGGCTTACATAGATGAACAAACACAAAATCAGGCAGGAAAATTACACAATTAAATCAGATGTATGTAAATACATGTTATATTCTTGATGTCATATATAGTATATTATATAATATATGAAATTGAATATGATTTTTCAAACTACAAAGGCATTTAAATTTTTAGTCTTGAGTAATTATTTCACAAAATATTAGTGTAAAATATTTTGGGGGAAGCACAGCTATAATTTGATTATAATTATATGATTATATGAATATCTATTTGTGTGTTTCTATATCTAACACTGATTATAAATAGATGAATAAACATATATATATATATATATATATATTTATATATATCTGTCTAAGAAGTGAGTATAATGAAACTGACTACACTATGTATAAAAATGAAGCTATGAGTTGAGTCCATGAGACTCAGGCCTGTAATCCTAGTGATGTGGGAAGCTGGGTTCTGAGGTTTAGTCTCTCTTACCCCAAAGGCCTTAGATTTTCAGAGGAGGCCTGTGTCTTTCAAAGAGACACATATGCAGTGGGATCACACTCCCCAAACCCAGAGGAAAGTCAGCAGAAATCAGGACAACCACTTATGAGACTCTACTCAGTTTCTGTACCAAGACTGCCATCTGTAGAACATCCATCAGATAGAAAGTAGGCATTTCCTCCAAAAGGGTCTAAAAAGAGCCTTCTGAACTTTAATCTTTGACTATACTGAATTAAACCTTATTTCCCTTCCCAAGCTGCAAGCACATAGAAATATGGCAAGGGCTCAAGAGAGATGGACAAAGACTTACAAATACATAAAATTATATACTCTGTTTCAGTAATTCAATGACAAATCACCAAAGCATGTCTTGAATTTTTCTTTTTTAAAGGAAATAGAAACATACTCTGAGTGTATCAGGAACTGGATGATAGTTTTGTTGTTGAATTGTTGAATGCACTCCTGGGCAAAGGAGACACATATATGGAAGAAATTATGTGGGGGAGAATGTCCTCACACAGCTTCACAAAATAATGGCTATAATTTCTATGATGACAAAGCCAACTTTGCCATAGCAACAAATAGGTGTCAGGCACTCGTTTTGCCCTGAAGTGGACTCAACAACACCAACAGGCACAAAGAATGAAAGGGAATGATTACTAGCCACCAGACTTCAGCTTGAAGAGCTGTCCTGACCAGAAGTATAAATCGAGCTGGGGAAGGTTGATCTCCATATAAGACTCCTGAACACTAAGGATTAGGCACTATTATAGATATTGGAGAAACAGAAGTTAATGTTGATCTCTCCTCAACAATTTCATGCTGAAACGAAAGTCAGAAATCATAATGATAATTCCTATAAATCAGAGACATGACATTGGTGATTTTGCAGCAACAACTTCACAGTGAGGATGGGAGGAGACAACGCTGAACAAGAGATAGTTGATATGGGAGCTATCATCCAGGCAATTATCTAGGAGCAGGTACTCCAGGCAATAAGAACAGCAAATACATCCCCCATTGATGGGAATGGACCTGAGTTGCTTCAGAAAAGGAAAACAGCATTGACATGCTTGCTTGTGAAGTAAGAATGGAAATGTACAATGAAGAAAAAAGAGGTCAGAATTGAAGATAAGAATAAATTAATTAGATAGATATGGGATACTGCGGATTACAAGAAGAAAATTTCTGATTTTATTATAAAACTGACATGACCCACTGGAACCAAAGTGCTAAAATAGCAGTCAGACACATCTGATTCACCGAAAGAATACTTCTAAAATGTGATTCTATCTGGGCTCTGGTGGCTTACAATTGGAATCCTACTTACTCAGGAGGCTGATATCTGAGGATGAGTTTTAAGGAAGCCCAAAGAGGAAATTTGGTAAGACATGTCCAATTAAACACCAAAAATATGGATATGAAGCTGTGATTCAACTGGAAGATCACTAGCCTTGAGGAAAAAACTAAGAAACAGCACCCAGGCCTTAGGTCCAAATCCCAGGACGTCAAAAACAAAGAAGCCAACAAATAAAATTTGGTGCTCAGTCATTCATCACTTAGTATTCTAGTTCAATGTATTTGGTATGAGTCTTGGAAATTATATCCTTAGCAAATGCTCTCCCAGGATATTTTGCTTCATTACCAACTTTCAAACCCCTGGCAGCACCAATGTCTCCTCCCAGTTAGCATAGCAGTCAGCCATTGGAAATTTGAAGATATATTTTATTAATCATAAGAATTCTGATCATCTTTCCACATACATCAAATGAGTAGTAGCCCCATTCCACTATTCTGAATGTTTATAATCGTCCTTTGAGTTAATAAGCATTAAAGCTTAAAAATTCTAGAGTGGTTATCAAATTAATTCAATAGTCATCATTCTTCTATATAAACATATGTTTATAAAAGGAGAGATTATTTGAAAGTGTGTACATGATACCTTCTATCTCTAATAATCTCAAGAAATAGAGTTTTACAGAAACATCCTGATTGTTTTGCCAAAGGAAAAGATAAGAGATTTAAATAAGAGACCTAACTTCTCAGAAGGAAAATGCTATTGGCTTTAGAACAATTTCATTTGTCTAGAACTGTGGAAATCAGTTTCAGAAATGCCAGAGCCTAAGGGTATTATTCAAATCACACTATCATGAGGTACAAGCAGTCTGTCTATATCAACCTTCCAGGAAAAAAAAAAATCAATGAAGGAAAAGCAATGCTTCTAAAACAAGCAGGTTGGTGATGGTTCATGCTTGTTATCCTAGCTAGTTAGCAGTCTAAGATGAATGAATCCCATGTCAAAGCCTGGCCAGGAAAATTCTTCCTGTCTGCAACCAGCAGACAGGAAACATTAGCTCTGTTCCTGAAGCCCAGATGGACAGCCTCTGACAACAGACATCCAGACACACAATAACATCCCTATTTGAAATATTATCAAATATATTCACATAATATCTTCTGTTTGGGAGATAATATTTAAAAGATGTATCAAAGACAGTTCAAAATGGCATTTTAAAAAGGCAGAGTGAAATTAGAAATATGTACTCACTGACCGAAATGCAAGTAACTGCCAGAATGATGTTAATGGAGCTAGAGGCCCATTTGGTAACTTATCCACTCAACCATCTTTCCTCACATCTTGTCAGCCTGAACAGTTAGACTTTTGAAATTCAAGGAATGTGTGTGAGCACATAGCTTGTAAAAGTAATAATGAAAAGCTAGGCATTGGAAGCTCAGGCCTGTAAAACTAAGTACTCAGAACTCTGAGATATGAGGAACTCAGTTCAAAGCCAACTGATCAAAAAAGATTCTTTCCTCCATTTAAACAGTAAATACAGAAAGATGAGCTGTGCTTCAAATGGTAGAGCATATAAAAGCTAAGCAAGAGTACCTAGGTCCTGAATTCAACCCCAGTACTGCCTCTCATACACAAAATAATCATGATTACACCACAGTATATATGTGCATACATGTTAACAAGGGATGTAGATGAATGGGATGATGACATCAATTACCTCACCTTTAGTCTCAAGTTTTCTGTACAGCGTAGCCCAGTCTGTGAAAAGCCATAGGTGAAATCTTTCCTCAAAATCAGCAGATACATCCTCATTGCCCTCTGCACATTTATATTATGTATACACACATATAAGGGCTATATTTTCTAACTAATTTTCTTTTTTTATTGTGAAAATGCTGTACAGAGAAATGCATAATCTTACACACATGCTTCAGAATTATGTGCCCTTGTTTAGGTTTCATAGGGAGCACAATATATCCAGCCTTTGGATCATTCTTGTAATCTTAGCGTTCACAAGGATGGGATCTGAGGATCACAGTTTGATGCCAACCCAAGCTAATAAATCCTCAATTTCTTATCTTCAATTAAGTAGAAAAAGCCAGAAGTGGAGATGTGGTTCGAGTGGCACAGTGACAGCACTGAGTAAAGCAATCTAAGGAAGAGCTCCAGACCCTCAGTTCAAGCCTGAGTACTGGTCCACTAGTACTTCAAACGCCAACCTTCCCCCAAAAGGAAACCAAAAATAGGTCAAAATATTTTGTAACTTGTGAAGCAAAATCCAATGAGGCAACATAGTTACTAGTTTGTTGATAGGTTGGGGAGGAAACCCCAAATTCAACATGTGTTCAAATAAGATAAAGAACAAGCAATCAAGTAAAATTTCCCAGTAAAGAAACTTCCTTAGTATTCACTGGGACCCCTGACAAAGATACATTTTTCTATATTTTTTCAAAATTAGTGTTTTTTTTTCAGTAAGGTAATTAGTACAAACCTTTGTTGTAAGTTATAGGAGTTATTGGAAGCTCCAAGTGAAGGTACAACAAAAAGCATACAATATTACAAGTTTCTATGCCTCTGTTGAGACATTAGAAACTTGTTATAGTGTGGCCTCTTGGAAACAGAAGGGGGATGCTCAGCATCACTGGTCATAAAAGAAATGCAAATCAAAACCAAAACCACATTTAGATCCCATTCACCACAGTTAGAATGTCCACTATCAAGAAAACAAATAATAACAAATGCTGGGGTGGATATGCCTAAATGAGAACCCTACCACACTGATGGTAGGAATGTAAGCTGGTTCAACCACTCTGAAGGCAGTATGAAGGTTCCTCAAAAGACTAAACATAGAACTCCCTTAAGATCTAGCAATCCCACTCCTCACAGTTATCCAAATGATCTCAAACTAGGGCACAATAAGCTACCAGAACAACTATGTTCATTGCAGCATTGTTTACCATAGCTAAGATATGGAGCCAACCCAGTGGCCCCTCAATAGATGAATGGATCAAGAAAATATGGTATATTTACAGAATGTAATTTTATGCTTCTATCAGAAAGAGTGGCATAGTCCCTTTTGTAAGAAAATGAAAAGACTTAGAAGAAATCATACTAAGTTAATCAAGCCAGGCCCAAAGAAACATGAGCTCTATGATTTCCCTCACTTGCAATGAGTAGCATTGGCCTATTACTCCTGAAAGTGGATTATAGTAGCACAGAAGTTATGAATATATACATGACCATACGAAATGATGCTGATTGAAATGAATGCAAATACATAGAAACGCAGGTCTTCTTTTGTTTAGTTGTCAAGCTTGATGTTACCAATGTACTGCAGATAGTTCATTCTTCTTACTTTATGTTATTTTTCATCTCCTAGGGAAATTTCTTCTTCTCCATGGCAATTCCCATCTGTGATTCTGGTACCCTGAATTCTGTATATTCTGTTAATGAAGCTGGGAAAGTTAAATGGATTTCTTTTTTACTATGGTTGCAACTGTCTTTTACATTTCAAGTACTTAACAAAAAGAATGTAAACCAATCACAGCCAGTGGTACACACTTGTAACTCTAGCTGTGATCTGAGGAAAGTGGATTATAGCTAGACCAGGTTAGAAAAATCTGTGAAATTTTGATCTCCAATTAACTATTGAAAATCAAGAAGTAAAGGTTGGCTCAAGTCGTACTCGGCTACCCTTGAGTGAAAAAACTATAGGTCAGCTCCCTAAGTTCAAGCTCCATTATTCACACACACACACACACACACAGTTACCCTTGAAAAAAAAGCTAAAAGTCAACTCCCCGATTTCGAGCCCAAGTATTTACACACACACACCCAAACACACACACACACAAAAACACATTTTATCTCAAAAACAGCCAGTGACCAGGAAACAAACAAGATGATATTTTTCTTTGTTTTCTTTCATTTTTGTCATGATTATTCATTTATCTCTCTTTGAGAAGTTAAAGGGGTCATTTTAAAAGAGAGACATGATGAACATGTTCAACAGTGGTATTCAATTGGTACTATATTGAAAATGACTTATGCAACTTGTTTGTGGGGAAAGACTGGAAAATGAAGAGATGAAGGGAAAGGGTAACATTATCCAAAAAAAATGCACTCAGGGAAGTAGAGCTGTGGCTCAATATGAGTGCTATTCTTCAGCAAAAGATCTCAGAGACAGTGCTCAGGCCCTTGTTTCAAGACTGATTACTGACTGAAACAAAAACAAAGGAAATGTAGTCATTACCACACGTATGTAACTATCTCCTCTACAGCAAAATAATGATAAGAAGAAGGAGAAGAAGAAGAAGAAGAAGGAGGAGGAGGAGGAGGAGGAGGAGGAGGAGGAGGAGGAGGAGGAGGAGGAAGAGGAGGATGAAGAGGAGGAGGAGGAAAAGGAGGAGGATGAAGAGGAGGAGGAGGAGAAGGAGGAGGTGGAAGTTAATAAAACCAAACCAGTGACAGAGAAAAATTGAGAGAGCAAGGGAAGAGGTGATATTTCAAAAAAGAAATATATCCATACCTGACTTATATGACTATAAACTCTGTGTAGCACATATTTGTAATTATAATAAAGATAAAAACAGAAATATAGTTCTGGAGGCATAACTCAAATGGAAGATCTGACTAATAAGTATGTGATACCAAGTTCAAAACCCATTATCAATTTCCCCTTCAAAAATGGCTCTTCTCATCATGTGTGCTTTCCCTAGCTTATGAAAAGGGGTGCAAACAGTTAAAGAGAGAGCAAAATAAGCTATCTGACACAGAACTGTGCTTTTAAAGAGCAGTACTTGCTAGAACACGTGTTGACTAGAACAGATGATGACTCCATGTTTTCTGAAATAAATAGACCTAGTCGAACTTGAATACAGGCTCCACTGTATACGAGATAAGGACTCAAAATTAACTAAACTCTCTGGGGCTCAAAGTCTTCATAGTTGAAGTGAGCATAACAATACAAATCTCACATTATGAGATCTGGATGTCATCAAACTTGGAGTGGGTTTTATCTTAGGTGTGTGTGAAACACTCAAAAGCTGCTGGAAGGAGTATAAACTGGCCTGATGTTTACTATATTACTTAACAGTAAAACAGCAACTATACAGACTCATGGCTGTTTTCTCATGCTGAGAAAAGAGGATCAAGGTTCTAAGCCAGAACAGGAAAATGGATCAGACTCATCTCCACTGACCTCTAAAAAAGCTTGAGGTGGAGTTTGGTTCAAGTTGTAGAAAGCAAAAATCTCAGGAACAGTGTCCAGGCCCTGAGTTCAAACCCTAGGACCAGCACAAGCACACACGCACATACCACACACACACACACACACACACACACACACACACACACACACACACCACAAAAACACATACACAAACACACACAATTTTGTATGTTCCTATCACCCCACTTAACAATACTTTCCCACTTCCAAGCTCACAAGTTGTTGTTTTGTTTTGTTTTCAAAGGGACTTGCTGTGTAGCTCAGGTTGCTCTTAAGCTTACAATCCTCCTGGGTGCTGTGATTACAGGCATGTCTACCATAATTGGCTTCACTCAGTAACTCTATAATATTTTTTTGCAAGAAATTCATTCATACTCATGAAGATATGTGGCTTAAAGCTGTTCATATTAATATTCTAATGTACAAAATGTAAATAATATAGCTGGACATGGTACTATACTACCACATGGTAATGCCAGACAGAAGTAGGAGTTGCAGAAAGCCAGATTTACACTGCAGAATCTTGTCTCCAAGGAAAGAAATTCTGTAAATATAAATCTACTCTGAGACATACAATATGTTAAATTTATATAATGGAAAAAATAGATTATTTTTAATGGAAATAAAATCTTGGCAGAAAATTTGAAAACATGTATATGTATATATATTTAAATTTGGAGAAATAAAATTTCAAGTGGTATTATCTGTATTTTTCAGTCTGTCACCTACCGATTTACTGACACATTGATTTCTGTTTAGTCTTCACAAAACACTGTTCTCTCACATAAGTACAAAAAAACTGCAAAACAAAAAGTACAAAAAGTGCATTATCATAAATGCAAATGTAGTTTATTCCCTACCATAATAATTTGGAGAAAACATGCATTAAGTTAATGGCATTGAATACTGCTCAAGAAGGGGAGTCAAAGAGAATGTAGATTATGTGTTTGTGTGTGTGTGTTTGTTCCATGAGTAAATAATGGAGTCAGAAGTAGACCAAATATTCCTGTTTAGTCTTTTTGCTCAAAGCTGACACTCTACAATGAGAGCTACATCTCCACTTCTGGATTTTGGTTTCTCAATTGGAGAAATATCTCAGATTTTTCTGCGTAGGCTGCTTTAAACCAGGATCCTCTGATTTTTACCTCTAAAGTAGCCAGGTTTTAAAATATGAGCCATAGGTGGACAGCAACTACATTAATATATTTTGCATGTTTGAATGAATTTTAGAGTAAGACATATATGTTACTTTTGAGAATGTAGGAAAATAGTAATTAATATTTAAGAGATCATAAAACATACAAACCTGAACATAGAATTTAGCTGAGAATAGAATGGAATAAATCAAAATTTCCTGTGATAGTTTTCAGTCTGTGCACAGAAATGATTGCATTGTTGGAGCCCAAGGCCATCAGATAGCTGAGCCCCAGCTGGCTGCTATGCTCATGAGGCCAGCTAGTGATATTCACAAGAATGTGATGTTGTTGGATGGCAGGGATCAGCTTCAAGTTCAGAGATCAATACCCATTGATCTCAAACCCTGATATTTTGAAATACATTGTACTTCCATTATCCCAGCTTTTCCTGAATTCCTAGAACCTAAAAAAAGTTTCAGCTTTACTTAGTATTTAACATTTCTTTTTTTCTCTCTCTTTTTGTCGGTCGTGGGGCTTGCACTCTGGGCCAGGGTATGATCCCTGAGTTCTTTAGCTCACAGCAACACTTTTGTGTTTTATGGTGGTTAATTTGAGATAAAAGTCCGATGAAATTTCCTGCCTGGACTACCTTTGAACTGCGATCCTCAAAAACAGCTTCCTGAGTACCTTGGATAATAGACACGAGCCACTAGTTTAACCCATTTCTTACTCTATCCTCAAACCCGGTTAACCAGAAACCTAATCCAAATCACATTCTGATTTAACACCAAATGGCTAACGTAAGGAAAATTGTCTAGATTCTATTCAATCGTACATTTTTTTTTGGCTTCTACTTCTTATTGGAAAACTAAAATTTACCTTAAAGCTTATCCTTCCCTAAACCTAACCGGAACAAAAATGTACCTCACACTTTAAACCAAATTTTATCTGAATATTTAAAATAACACAGACTGGTTTCATTCATTCTTGCCATTCATTCCTCTTAAAATATGTGGCAGTTTTACACAATGTCTTACATGTTTTTCTCATCCTAATCCGCTCTAACTGGCACACCTTGCCTAATCCTAAGCATACATATAACCGAATCATCATGTTAATAACAAGCCACTTTTTCATATTTATCCCAACTCTTGCTCAGCGTGGAGGTCTAAATTTTACTTGCATTTTGAACATAAATTTTAAGTGTTTTTCTATTTCTTGTCAGGTTTTATTGTTCATTATTTTTTAAAAATTTTATTTTGTTGAAAAGATGCTTTAAAGAGGGATTAGTTACATGTGTAAGGTAAGGAGTATGTTTCTTGTTGAGCATTGTTACCCACTTCTTTCTTGTTCTCCCATATTCCATCCCTCCCCACTTCCCTTACCCCACCCTCCCCTGGTGTAAACTTTATTTTCAACGTAGTGTCATGTGAGTATCATTGTTGCAATGGGTCATCCTGTGATGAACCTAAATTTTCTATTTCTCTAATCCTAATTCTAATTCTGTTTGGGATCCTAACCATAACCATAATAATAATGATAGCTCAATTCAAAAGTTAACAAAAAATATTTGGGTCTTTATTCATCCTATTAATTCAATGTATATCTTGAATTAACTTGCAATTTAGCTTAAATCTTCCAAATTAGTTTATATGCGCATATATAAAGTAATTTTATGTGAAAAACAGAATACCTTTGGAGGAAGGAGTAATGAGAAGGATATAAAGGGAGTATAATCAAATACGTTAAATATATTATGGAATTGGCACTTCTGACAATTAATATCTATTAACACAATAATTAAAATTAATAAAGAACACACTGCCTTCTAGTGTTCTTTAAGAGAGCCATGATCTGTCTTCTGAAAAAAAAACAACAACAAACTCGTGTTAGATAAATTTGTCCATGCATAATTTATATTGTTTGCCAATTAGTTAACTTAATGAATAAAAATTTATCGAATAAAATTCCTTGACAAAAAATATAAAACACTTACTTAGCAATTGTTTGAGAAAAAGTTTTTGTCATGAGTTTTAAGAAACGGAATTGCTATTTCCCTACAAAGCAATGAATTAAGTTTACTAATCTAGTATTTGTAGTAAGTTTAGAGAACATAATTGGCATGAAAAGCAACTAACTATACATCTTGTTTCTTGAATGAGTGATATTTTAAACATTGTCTTTTATTGAAATAAATACTTAGGTTTACATTTCAAAATAAGTGCAATTTTATCTCCTTTCAGAATAAGTACTTACCCTGCAATTAAATGTACTAGCATATTCAGGTATTTAAAAGCTAAATTTTCTATGTTTGTTATGTAGCTCTACATATTCAGAATGACATGATTTTTTATTCATAAATGTCTAACCTCAGATTTTTGCTTCATCAATATAAATTTTCTCATGAGGTTGTAGTGAGGGCTACAGTAACCAGAATGATCTAAACCATTTCCTGAATTCTAAATTTTAAATAAAATCATTTTTAAGCTTTGATAATATCATTTATGGTCTCTTCAGAGAAATTAAGCTAAAACAAATGACACTTTTTAAACATTTCACTCACATTGTAAAGAATATTAACATAGGTCAAAAAGAGACTAATTATTTCAGACTCATCATATTTAGTGATCTTAGTGTGAAGAATGTAGAGAGTAGAAGGTCCTTATACTCAATAAATAGTATTGGCTAAATTAAATCATATATCTGGATTTCTTATTTGGAGGTTAATCACATTTACTTTGGTTTCAACAGAAAATGATATTTGTGCATGTACCAGAGTTGCTTTATTAGTTTGTAGCTGAACACTGGACTTCGATTTATATCTTGGCTGTTGTTGTGAATAATGTGAATAACAATGAACTACAGATATATTTATGAGTTACCCAGAGAGAAATATTCACATGATTGGTGGGTCAGATGATATTTCAACTTAGGATTTCTTTTTTTTTTTTTTTGGGGGGGGGGGGTCAGGTAGTGGGGCCTGAACTCTGGGCCTGGGCGCTGTCCCTCAGCTCTTCAGCCCAAGGCTAGCGCTCTACCACTTGAGCCACAGCGCCACTTCCAGCTTTTTCCTTTTTGCTTATGTGGTGCTGAGGAATCGAACCCAGGGCCTCAAGCATGCAAGGCAAGTGCTCTACCACTGAGCCACCTTCCCAGCCCAGGATTTCTTTAGAAAACTGCATACTACTTTCTACAATGAGAACACTAACCTGTATTTTGACTAAGAGTATAGAAAATTTCCTTTTCTCCACAGTGTCGCCAGCCAACATTATTACCTTTTGAGTTTTTTTAAAGGGTAAGTTTTTACTGTGTGCAGTACCCAAGACTGGCCTTAGACTCAAATCCTTTTACTCCAACCTCCAATCACTTGGAATTACCAGCCTTTACCACCATACCTGGGTCCTTGGATATTTTTGATAAGAGTTATAATAGTTACAAAGTAGTATTATAGTAATTTTGAATTGCATTTCTCTAATGACTTCTGCTCACAAAGCATTCAACCCACATAGACGTTTTATTAAATACAAATTTGTAAATCCACAGGAGATTTTCAGGGCTTTTTGGAAAACATGTCTATTCAGAATTTTTGTCCATTTTTAATCAAGTTTCTTGTTAATCTCATCTTTAATCTCTCTATAGCAAATCAATAATTAATTCAAGGTAGTAGAAAGGAAAAAATTAAGCAGCTCCTAACATTCAAAATTTTTTTAATAACATGATATTGCTTAAATCATTTTCTGTTGAGGCTTGAGACTATATAACTCAATTTAGTTAGACCTTTTACAAGACTATATATAATTTATTTATTTTACTTTGTTCTTTCCAAAGGCTGCATGACTAATTTCACTTGGTTTCTTTCAGTTTCATGTAGTTCAGATTTCAAACTGAAGAATAAATGGAAGGAAGCAAAAAAAAAATATATTTCCCCTCATCTGATGATGCCTCTACAAGAGTGAGGAAAGTGTTGATGCTTCTAAGGACCTATGATAGAATATCAAAAAGACAATTTATTCTTCCAGGTCTTCCTTATCTTTGCGATGTAACTTAAATGATGTAAAACACAATATACTGCTCAGATACTTTTATGTTCCATCAGATTTGCACATTTTCATATGGATTTCACCTCTGTCTACAACATTTCTTCATCGTTCTGTCCCTGATACTTTTACACTATCACGACATAAGATAACCAGTTTGTTTTACAGCATGAGAAGTTATCCACCTGGCTTCCTTGGAAGCAGAGCATGGTCAATAGATATTACTTCTGGTTGCTCACACTACATGGAATGGTTTTTGTATTACTTATCATATTCTATTTGGTATTTAAAAAAGAATGCTGGCTAAACTCAAAGCTCATTCATAGGTTTATGTTAAGTGTTTCACAAGTCTTATTCTCTTAATTCTTAAGATAACATTCGCTATAATGTTAATGTTATTACCATTGTAGTGTTGGGAAAAATTGTAGCTAAAGACACTAAGTGCATGGCCCAAAGACACACACAGTGAGGAAGGAAATGAGTCAAAGTCCAAAAGTCTTTCAGCAATACCAAAAAGGTGGGTAAAATCTCTCCATTCTCTTACACTCTCAATTCAATATTCATTTTGTCCAAGAAATAATAGCATAGCAAATATTGCCCTTGGTGATTGTTTTCTATCACATTTTGTCTTCAACACAGAATGTGTTGGTGACATTGGGTTATCAAACACAGAGCTGAGCTTACAAATTGAGGTCCGAAGACAGCCAAATTTCTTCTGTCACACAGTTCCAGTTTCATTTTTAAAAAGTACTAAAACTTTTAAATATCATCACTTACTATCTTTTAACAATCCCCAAACTGACATATACTCACTTCAAAAGGTTTTCAAATTAGGAGATGATAAAACAGGCCCCCATGAAGTAAATTTTCTTTTATTTTTTAAAATTGTTCTAAAAGCCTTGTGCTGGCTGGTCACACCTATAATCCTATCTACTCTGAATATTTGCTCTGGAGTCTGATTTCTGTGGATAACACTTGGGAGCCAATCAGGGCCAAAAAAAAAAACTTCATGAAATTATTTTTCAAAATGTTTAATGAACTAGCAAAGAGCCAGGAATTGAGATGTAGCTCATATAGTAGCTCACCAATCTAGATAGGAAAGGCCTAGCAAGACCTTGAAGCCCTGATTTTAAACTCTGAGCACGCCAATATACATGCATGGCGTGTGTTCACATGCACGCACGTGTTTCCTTGAGCACTGCCTTACTCACACACACACACATTTATTCAAATTACCGTCATATCAGTGTTCTGCATTAATTTCTTTGTTAACGATATTATATGGGTAAAATACAGGAAATAAACTCTTCCATCTCAGAACATTTTTGTATGTTTTTTATTGAAATAATACTGTGCACAGGGGTCACATTTACAAGAACAAGGAAACTAGTACATTTCCTAACAAGCATTGTTACCTCCTCCTTTATATTTCCCATACCATCCCTTCCCTCCCACCCTCACAAGTACACTCCCCTCCCCCTTCCTTCCTCCGCCTAAATTGTAAACTTCATTTTTCAACATAGTGTCTTGTGCATCTCATTGTTACAATGGGTCAACCTGTATCCCTATTTGAGCATTTTTTCCCTTCCCCTCCCCAAATTAGAGAAGCATACATACAAGATGTAAGTGCACCAACTTCAAATACAGAGAAAACAGGGGTTATATCGTGGGGAGAAACATACAAAAAAACAAAAAATTGACATCACACATTATAAGTACCTGAGAAACAAGAGCAAGAAACAAAAAACCACTTGTGTCCCTATTTTGGGGTTCAATTTCTTTAACATCATTTTATCTGGTTATATGCACATATCTTTTGAACTTTTCTGCTTATCCCAGACATACATTTGTTATTGAAAATAAGGGAAATCATGGGACCTATGTTTCTTTAGACTTGGCATACTTCAGTCAATAAATTTTTTTCCAAGTCTTTCCATTTCCTTACAAATTGGGAGATGTCATTCTTTCTGATGGAGGCATAGAATTCCATTGTGTAAATATACCGTATTTTCTTGATCCCTTCATCTAATGGGGGAATTTGGTTTGGATTCATATCTTAGCTATCATAAATAATGTTGCAATCAACATAGATTTGCTGGTAGTTTTAGTATGGTCTTGTTTATGATCATTTGGGTAAATCCCCAAAAGTGGGATTACTGTGTCATACGGGAGTTTTATGTAGAGTCTTTTGAGGAACCTCCATACTGCTTTCCAAAGTATTTGAACAAGTTTACACTCCTACCAAGAATGCAGTAGGATTCCCTTGTGACCACACACCTTTCAGCATCTGTTGTTGTAAAAATATGGAATGCTACACAAATTTTCATGACATACTTGCGCAGGGGGCATGCTAATCTTCTCTGTATTATTCCAATGTTAGTGTATGTGATACTAAATTGAGTACAGAACATTTTTTTATATAAAGTATAATTTTTATTGATTTTATTAAACTAGACAATTCAACAAAATTAAGTTCAAAAGAATTGTTGTGAAATTTTAGAATCATATATTTCTTACATAAGCAAACATTTAGGAATAAATCAAGATAGACATGCCAAAAACAAAATAATTCCAGATATTTGTAGTTCAAGAGATGTGTAGGAGGAGGAATTCAATTATTCTATACAAGGCACCTGTCAAAATGAACATTGCAGCAAGTGTTTAGGCTTGTTAAAAGTTTTAAGGTTTTAAATATGCTTAATTTTGGGATTTTGCTTATATGTGCCCAAAATAGGACCGTTTGGCAGGTATAAAACTTTTCTATAAAGTATTTAAGATTTATGGTAACAGACATTAAGTACTAAGTATGTACATTTCAGAGTTTATGGAAACTTTATTAATGAGAATTTGCAAAGTCTTTGTGTAAAGAAGCAGAGTGAAGAGTTAAGACTTTAACTATACAGTTTCTGTTAAAACTTTAGGGATTCCTTACTTTATTTGATAGCAAGGAATAAATGATGATATAAGCCATAATGTACGCATGTATGTTACTATTCACACACATGCATATACACACGTATACATGCACACATGGAGAAAGACACATAATTACAGCCAACACAAGTTTCACCAGTTGTTGAATATGCCTTAAACTGAATACTAGAAACAATATATGTTGAAGATGTATTTGTCTCTAAGAGTTCATTTACCACTCCTCTTATCTCTTAAAACTGGTAGTTTTAGAGAGATTTGACTTACAAAATGCAGTACAAGTGATAGCAAGTCACTTGGAAACCTCAGTAAGTATGTCATATGGTGTCTCCCTGCTCCTCAAGGATTGCTTACTCTTGTAGACACTTTCAACCACCAATTTAGCAGGAGAATACCCTGGTAAAGAGTAAAGTTATAAGGTTTTAAATGGCATCCTTACTTGAGCTCTTTTTCCAACAACCAGCATGAATTTGTAGGCAGATGAGTGAGTCCTCAAAAAATTGGACTCTACATATATATTTAACTGACCCATGTGAAAATTCCTATGTGAGAAATGCTGACTGAGGTCTTGC
This sequence comes from Dipodomys spectabilis, assembly GCF_019054845.1. Classification (NCBI taxonomy): domain Eukaryota; kingdom Metazoa; phylum Chordata; class Mammalia; order Rodentia; family Heteromyidae; genus Dipodomys; species Dipodomys spectabilis. Next base: position 3,062,887 of record NW_024870975.1, read on the forward strand.
TGATTTCCTGGCCAAGAAAATAAGAAAAAAAGAAAGTATTTTTAATTTTTAAAGTTTGAGAATAATTTGTAACCTGTCAATAAATGTGTAGAACACAATTATATCAACTGACAAAAAAAAATGATGGCATTTCATTTATGTGCTCTTGGATTAGGCCAGTGATTTTAGAGGTGTCTACACAAGTAGAATCAGCATAAATCAAGCCAGCATTTCTTCATTTATGATATAAGGAAAGGTTACTGGTTGACCCATTGTAACAATGAAATATACAAGACACATTACCAGAGGATGGGTGAATGGGGGAGGTGGGGAGGTGTAAAGGGAAGGGATGGTAGGGGAAAAACAAAGGGGAGGGTAACAATGCTCAATAAGAAATGTACTCATTACCCTACTTATGTAACTGTAACCCCTCTGTACAGTATTTATAATAAAAATATATATTAAAACATACAAGGAAAACTTCTGTACTTATATGAAGTTGTATTTGTCACTCAATATAAGTAAGGTATTGGTTTTAGGACCACAGGCTTATTACTTTGGATACTCTAATTCTCTACATGAACACAGTATATTATTTACATTAGAATCTGCCCACCAGCTAGTGCAGTATAATTGCTGTGAGAATTTTTAATACATTCTATATTTGTAATGAAAACTAAAAGTATATGTATGCACAATCAACAGATACAAATTTTTTCAGATAAATTTTGTATGCAGTTTGAGGATGGAATTGGAGAGCAATTTCGAAAAGCACAAATTTCATCAAAAAGACCAGTTTGCAAATTGTAACAAGGAGCTAATCCAGCATCATTGAATAGTATGGAACTCCAAGGAGAAGTACTTGAATTGAGACAATATCAGAAAGTGTAACAACCCAAGGACTTTTTAAAATGCAGCTGCTAGAATTCTCATGTAGAGCTTTCATAACAGTTTGTGAAGCACAAATCAGAACCTCACTGAAGTGTAGATGGTTTTCTCTCAACTTTCTGTCATGATCAGTCATTATCAATCAACATATAGCTAATCTTGAATAATCCTCTAATAAAATGTTGATGGAGTGTTTATATGCAGAAAACCTCGGAAGGCTAACTTTTTCCAATTAGGACAGTCTGTATTTTATGATCCAGCCGAGAGAAAACTAGGTAAGCATCCATTTACAACCTTCTGAATAATTCTGATTCTGCCCACATCACTTATCTATCCATACCTGTGCCCGAGTGAAACGATTTTAAAATAATTTATCATTTAAAATTTAAATTTATGCTTCAGGGAAGATATCGAAGGAGAAGCTGGAAGCTAAACAAGCTCTCACATAGAAAACAGCTTTAGTGCTCCAGTGAAAAGTCCTAAGCTGGAGAATCACACCAAGTGTGCCAGCACAGTACAGAGTTAGGCCAGAGAGGGAAAAAAACCGGGCAAGGAGACAAATCTGAGCACTTGCCAACAGCTGTGGTTGCAGCTGTGGTGGGGGCGGTTGCGGCTGTAGGCGCCATACCTGCAACACAGAGAGTCTACGACAAAGGCGCCAGATGCAGCAGGTGAGAGGATTCTACTCAACACCAGCAAGAACTGACAAGGAGCAGACATCTTCATCCTTCAGATCGCAGACCAGAGATCACCCAGGAACCAGACTCCTGTGTGAGTAGAAGCATGATTTCCTCACTCCTTCTCAGGGAGCAGAGAAGGGAAGGCCACCCCTCCCTGCCCACTACCGGAGATCTCCATCTCTGATACTGGCAAAGGCCTCACTGAGCAGCTAGCTCCAACTCAGTCTTTGGATGAAAACAAAAAGTAATTTAGCAGGTCACAGGAACCTAACCTGACTTGCCAGGCTCAGCTCTATGCAGGGAAAATTCACCCAGCCCTTGCCTGCGCCAGCCCCAGGATGGCTTTCTTCACTGGGTAAACAGAGCCAGGGGCTGCCTCTCCCTACAGCAGCCTAGACAATCAATTGAAATTCAGTAAAAATAAACCCTGAGAATGGCTCCTGGCTGGGCTCTGTGACTGCTTCAGAAGCTAGCCCCTCAGGGAAAAGCTACTGTTTGCTGAAAGGCCTCAACTCTACCAAGAACCTAGCCCCATTACAGCATCTCTAAACTAGAAGAAACAGCCATCACCCTGTTTTGTGATACTCAAAGCAGATCTCCCTCCCATTGAACTAACCTGGGAAGAGGATGACAAAATCCTGGGTAAATCAAAGCATTTTTCTGCCTCCTCAAACAAACTGACTTAAGAAAACAACCAAGCTACAGGAAAATCAAACACCACAAGCAGACCAGAGACTCCAACAAGAGACTGGTTATGGACACAAGGGAGATGCAGGACCTTCCCATCTCACCCCCAAAAGCAAATAACTCTTTTTTGTTACCTTTTATTAAAATTTTTTTAACATTTTTAATTTTTAACTTTAAAAAATTGTTTTCTATTAACTTTTTTTTCTTCCTCTTGTAATTTTTATTTTAGGGGTATATGTTTGTGTGTGTGCTTTTTTTTCCATTTTTGTTTAGCTCTACTGATCTTTTAATCCTTTTTTCTTTTCTGTCTCATTCTTTTCACTTTTTCTTCTCTTTCCTTCTTCTTTGCATGATTTAATCGCTTTTCTGCTCATTATCAGATATACCTGTAGTAGATTATTAGACCTTATCCCCCATTGTATACAAACTTAATCCAGAAATTTATTACTGAATTCAAAACCTCTTAGACTTAAATTCCTTAATAGCTCTACTACATTCATATACCTATATAAAATTTAAGCATTTTAATTTTTTTAATTTTTCACATCTCCTTTCTATCCCTTCCGTTCTCTTATCCTATTCCAGTCCTTCTCTGAATATTACGTTTTTAATTTGCATAATTTAAGTGTTTCATTTTTTAATTTTTAATTTTTGTTTTACAATTTTTTCTTGTCTTTTTTTCTCTTTCTTTTTTCCCCAGTCTCTACTATCATTCTATCCAACCTATTTCCTGCTTTGACATTAGGAGTAAGTTAGCTCTCCCTCTACCTTTCCACATCCTTCTATTCTTATTTATACCCACATCTCTCGCTAAAACTAATAACTTCTGGTTTGCCAAATTCTTCTTTGTGGTTCATAGACTATTAATACATAGTTGTTTGATGTTGAAAAATATATCTGTTGAACTAGATTTTATCTCAGGCTTTTGACTATGCAAATATAGACTGTGTTGATGCTTGCCTTAAGGTAGTTTTCTAGCACAAACTGGTGTTACTTTCATCCCAAATGGGCAGAATAAGCTGGAAAAAACACAAGAAAAATGGCATGTCCCGGTATCTCAACTCCAACTCATGATAATCAGTGGAGAGAACAGATAATGAATAATACAGAGGAGAGCTCCCCCAAAGCTCTATAAACACTAATGGTAAACATGGTAAAAAGATTGAAAACCTGCAAAGGACTCTGTGCGAGCATGAGAGGGAGAGAGATGAGGCAAACGAAAGATCAAAACAGGAAGCTCAAGGCGTGAGGAAGCTACTCAAAGATAGATAAAGGAATTGCATGTGCAACTTGAGAACACTCAAAGAGAAATAAAGGAATTGTGTGAGCAAGCTGTGATCAGTCAAAGAGAACTACAGGAATTGCATGAACGTGAGGAAGCTAATCAAAGAGTAATACAAGAATTGAGAAAGCGGGATGAAAATACACAAAGATCACTAGAAGCATTCATGGAATCCGTAAACAGAGAGCTGAAAGAAGTCAGGGAGTCCACAAAGGGAATGCTGAATGGATCCCAACAGAAGGAATGGAAGTCCAAGGAAACCATAACCAATCAACTAAGTGATTTGAGAATAAACACTGAACATCAAATTAAGGAAGTAAAGAATTTCATACAAGATCTAAAATAAAGATCCAACAAAGAATTTGAAGCCATAAAAGCCTACCAACTACAAGTAAAAGAAAAAAAAAGTAGAAAATCTGGATAGTAGAATAGACCACGCAGAATATTGAATCCTGAGGATAGAAGACAGCGTAGATTTCATAGAAAAAGAACATACAACCATCCAAGACAAATCTAAGAAATATGATAGATCTATTCAGCATTCAACCTTTGAGCCACCAGTGCCTACCCATGTTGCATATTTTGTGTAATTCAAATTTTCAGCATTGTATAGATGTTCCTACTACAATATAAAAACAAAAAAAACTTAACCTACTTTTCACTGTATTTGATGTTGTTATAATTTGTGGAGGGGAAGGAAAAAACTAAGTTGTTTAAATAGGGATACAGGTGGACCCAGTACAACGATGAGATGTACAAAATGTTATGTAGAAAAATGAAATTTACAACTTTGGCTCAAGATGGGAGAGAGGGTCGGGAAGGGGAGATGGAAAGGGATGATAAAGGGTTAGAAAGGAGGAGGTAACAATGCTTTATAAGAAATGTACTCATTACATTGTCCCTGTAATTGTAACGCCTCTGTATGGTATTTTCACAAAAAAACTTAAAACATAATAAGGATATTTGTAAAGTATATAATGAAGGAAGAATTTTCATCCTTTACAAAATATATGCAAAATCTATGCTAAACTATCTATATTTTACTCTACCTTTCTTGCAACGAGTTTGATATAGTTTAATACCTGTCACACCAAGTTTCTTTATATTCTACTGGAGATTTAATTTTTCATGTATGTATATATATGTATATTTATATCTAACTATCTATCTATCTATCTGTATATGTTCCAATGTGGATCCTCAAACTTGAAACTTTGCTTTTTTTTTTGCTGTTCAGCAGTTAATCTGGTCCGCTCAATCTGTGACAATATCTGTGCTCATTCTGATCATTCCTTTATTTACCACACCATTAGCACCATTAGCCTTTTAAAATCAGCTTAATTTCCAGAGATGATTACCAATCAATCCAACCAATATACACCTAGAGTGTTTTAATAAAACAAGCTTTAATGTAGGAAGATAACATGAAGTGACAACTACAAAATTTCTACAGAGACCTGACATCTTTCACATTTCTGCCTTCCTCATGATACTTAAGCAATCATTGACTAACACTATTAATAATACTGCAATTATAACTTAAAGATCAGTGTTTTTGCAACCTGAAGCTTTCTTTTTCTATGATTCTTGACATAAACCTTTGTGAGACTTTTTTGATTGTGGTGGGATACCATCAAAAACAAAGCCATGTATATCAAGAAAGCCAATGTTTTCAACTCAGAGTACTAAACAAAAGAGGGAAAAAAATTAAGGTTAGCTATATATGTTAAGCACAAATATAGGCAATATCAAGATATTTTGAAATTGTATAATTTTATTGGATAAAGTGGCTCAAATCTATACTATTATCTACTTGGAAAAAAGAGCTTAGAGGATTCCAGTTCCAGGCAAAATGTTTTATGCTTGTGTTAGGAGGACCTCAGTCCAAGCAGGCCCAGGCATATAGTGGTACTACCTCAAAATAAGCAATAAAATTATAATTTGTAGGTATGGTAGTAGTAGAGATGCCATTTCACAAGTATAGGTTTTGAGTTCAATCCTCCAGTAGTACTGGGAATTTAAATGTGGCATGTCTAAGGTCAAGACTTCATACTTGTCTTACAAGCTCTAATAAAACCTTTACCTCTCTTGCTATTTTTTAAAAGTATAACCATAACTTCCATGCCCCAAACAAATAATTTCATATTAGAGATTTTCTTCTATGTATTAAGTAATATGTTATGTCCCACTGAAATCAGACTAAAGATAAAACACCCATTGTCTTACAAAGTGACTGCATATGGAAACAGAATCTCAAAGGTAGCATTTAAGTTGAAGTGTACTCCAAGAGAAGCAGAATGCCTTGAATATGCCAAGGAAAGAGGAATCAGAAGCTAACTCTAATCTTGGTGTTCTAATTCCACCAACTCTGAGACAATGTATTTACAATGTTAATGCTACCCAATCTGTGGTAGTTTATTATTGCAATTACTAGCAAATATGTGGAAGCTATAAGACACGAAAAGTCTTTGACTCTTCAGATCCAAGACTCATCTCTATAATCCTAGTGATTAAGAAGTACAAGACTTGGGGAATAATGGTTTTCAGGCTGGTAGAAAAGTTCATGAGGTTCTATCTCCAATTAACTACAAAAATTTCTGGGCTGGGCCATGGTTCAAATAGTAGACTGACTACTGTTAGCAAAACAAAAAACAAAAAACTGAGAGCCTGATGTATGTTCAAACCCCAAACTGGCAGAAAGAAAAAGTCCTTCGAATAATACTATGAGAAGCAGAATTATGAATAGGAAAGCAGAAACAAAAGAAATAAACTTATTGATATAGGCAAAGCTCCTCAATGTGAAATATGGCACAAACTGTAATATTTAGGGTTTTCCTTCCTATACAGTAGAAATAAATGGCATTTTTACTTGACGAAACTAAAATATAAAACTGTATGCAATAAATAATCACATTACTTTTATGTTTCCATAATTTAACTTGTTTTCCTAAATATTTCTCAAATAGTGTAGCTTTTGAAAATCAATAAATGTTGCATTTTCATATATGATTACCTATCCTTCCAAGTGTGGTCTAAAATTGATCTACACTGAAATGATTGCCATTGACATTTTTCTCAAAATATTTATACTTTCAGCTGACCTTCCACAAAACTCATACCCAGAATATAAATTTTTAGTTTGTTCATGCAAACATAGGAACATAAACATATGTCTCAAAATGTTAATTACGTTTATCTGCTGTCATTAATGAAGTATAACTAATAGAATTATGTATATACCCTGAGGGAAATAAGATACTTCCTTCTAAATACAGACTTGCAGGCACACACACAATCACACATGCACATATATATATTTACCACTTTGACTCCGGTTAGATTCCTGACATTGGGTGTCAGCAGTGATCTAATAATCAAATTTTCCTGCCCAGACACAAAATACATTCATAATTCCACACAGACAAAAACACCAGATCATTCAAAATAATGAGAATATTTAACAGAACCAACCAGCAATTGAGCCATCTACTCCCTGATTTCTTTTATTCATGGTGATGCATTTTTCATATCATAATTAAAATATTTTTGTCTCTGATTAACAGAAAAAAATAGGGGATCATATAATGGAAATTGTAGGTAAAATTACTTGTAATCTTTACTATATCTTATCAAAGACTTCTGTTTCCTTCTTGTAGAATGTTTCTGTCATTTTGCCCTAATGTCTATAATTAAATTACAAAGGACATGCCATATACCTTAATTCATTTTTCCTAAAGGTTATGCTATGGAGTTGAATCTGATTTGTTTGCTTATTCTAAATTAAATATTCTCAACAACTGGCATTATTGTTTATGTTACTCCTAATCCATTTGAAATATCAAATAGAACTGGAAATTCCCCTCGGCAATGATTTGTGAATGTCATTAATGCTTGTGGAGGGATGAAGGATTTGAATTATCTAAAGTGCATTAAAAATGGCACTGTTATTCAAAGGGCTGATCATTTAGTCAGCTTTTAAAGTGTGGTCTTCTTATTTCATCTAAGAAGATAACAGTATGCTATTCATAACATTCTTGCCTGCAAAGCAGTAGAATTATTTCCTTTGTACAGTTGATTTCCAGCTGCAAATTTAGTGAAACCTACAAAAAATTGCATAGGTGTATTAGCTGCTCTAGATTTTGAAATTTTCTTCCTGTAGCCCTTGTGATTTGAGCCCAGATTCATGGGATAGTCACATAATCCACAATAACAAAGCACCAAAATATACAAAGACCACGTGCAAAATGAGTTTCAGTTTTTTCCATGTTGATTTCTTTTTTTAATGATTGTCTTTTAAGGAGCTAAGGGTGTTTATTTCTCATTATTTTTTATGTTACTTAAATTTTCCAGATTTTTCAAATAAAATAAAGAGATATAAAACAGACCTATTTAATCGCAAAATAGAGCTAACCATTTGCGTGATTTTTTTATTCTAATCCTGTTTTCAATTATCTTCAAATAACGTTGAGATGAGCCCAGCATATATGTAAATTGACATGAATAAAGCACACAGAATTCTGGAATCTTTGGACTGTGATTTCTATCTAACTTCACTTAGAAAAGAAAATTATCACTTGCTTCATGTCTTAAGTAATCTACTTAAAACAAGTTTTTATTAATTTTGTTAATAAATGTCATAATCTATGGTACTGATGCATTGCATAAGTATGTGATTCCTTATTTCCACTGAATTAACATTACATTTATTTTATTTTTTTACACATGAAATAATGACATTCTGGAAGATAATACATGCCTGCTTTTCATTTTGGTTGCCAAAAAGGAATTATTAGACATTTGGAACATTTAAATCTGAACTTTCAAATTTCACTAGGACTTGAATTGTGTTACTTACAAATTTAATATTAAAATAAAAAGCATCATTAAATAGAAAGCAAAATTATGTTATCACATCTTAATCCCTGAATTGACTTCATGATAAGAAACAATTAGATTTATATAACAAGATATACATACTCAAACGAACTATGAGATACGGAAACAGAAAACTTCTTTTTTGTTTTGTGTTTGTTGTTTTTTATAGTTTGTGAAAATTCTGTATTTTTTACCTTATGCCTGGTATATTCATTGTATGTCTTCAGGAAGGTGAGGGGTGGGCACAGAGCTTTAGGAAAAAGAGTGAAAAATAACAGCATTGGAGGTCATTGAACATTGATGAAAGTGAACTATTTAACACATGGGTGGGGACAGGAGGGTGGGACTGGGAACAAGTGAGGGAACTGAAGACATTTCACAAAAGGAAATGTTCTCATTACCTGACCCTTGTAATTGTAATCTATCTATAAATCACCTTAATAAGAACAACAGAGTAAATTTCTGTTAAAAAGGCAAACAAAATGTTGTTTCTTAGAATCCTAAAAGTTTGTTTTGTTCACTGGTTTGAGCTGGTTGAGTCTATCTCTGAAAATAGCTGCATTGACATTCATTGGGCGAATTTTTGAGCTACTAGTAGATAAAAGTCAATTATGATTGTATTTTTTTGAGACTGATTCATTTATTCCTTTAATCTAATTTGTATTATTTCTGTCTACTGGTTTTGGGTTTTGTTTTTCCTGATTTGTCAAAGACTTAGTGGTGCATCATTAGTGCTTATTTAAGATTGTTCTTAAATCAAAAGAGATACAGGATATCAAACAGGAGATGCATGCAAAAATAGAAGCTGCACAAACCTCAGTAAGAAGTGAGATAAATGCCAAATTAGAGGTAATACATACCTCATTAAGAGGTGAGATCAGTACTTTGAGAGCCAACATCGAATCCATAAAGGAATCCATTTCCTCCATGCAAACCTCAATAGAAGCCATGGTCAACAGTGTGAACGAAATGGAAGGTAGAGTGTCAGATACAGAAGACAGAGTACACCAGCTGGACCAAAAAATGACAGATATGGAAAAATCACTCAAATTAAGCCAAAGGGAAATTCAGGAACAAGGCAAGGATGCCCACTATCTCCACTCCTCTTCAATATAGTCCTGGAACCCTTAGCAAGGGAAATAAGGCAAGAAAAAGACATTAAAGGGATCCGCATAGGGAAAGAAGAAGTTAAACTATCATTTTTTGCAGACAACATGATACTACACCTTCACAATCCCAAAAACTCCATCCCCAAACTCTTAGAAATCATAAATCACTTCGGCAAAGTAGCAGGATACAAAATAAACCCAGAAAAATCAGTTGCCTTCCTGTACACTGACAATGTACAAGAAGAGAGGGAAATAAAGGGAGCAACCCCATTCACAATAACCTCCCAAAAAATAAAATATTTAGGAATTAACCTAACCAATGATGTAAAAGAACTATTTAATGAAAAATATAAAAAGTTAAAGAAAGAAATTGCAGAAGACACTAGGAAATGGAAAGACCTCCCATTCTTTTGGATAGGCCGACTTAACGTAGTAAATATGGTAATACTTCCAAAATTAATATACAAATTCAATTCAATTCCTATTAAAATCCCAATGACGTACATCACTGAAATACAGAAAACAGTCCAAAAAGTCATATGGAACAACAAAACACCTAGAATTGCCAAAACAATTCTAGGGAATAAAGACAACATGGGAGGGGTATCCATGCCGAACTTCAAACTCTACTACAGAGCTATAATAACAAAGACAGCATGGCACTGGCACAAAGCAGACCCGAAGACCAATGGAACAGAATTGAAGATCCAGAAATAAATCCACAGGCCTACAGCCAGCTGATATTCGACAAAGGAGCCAAAGACATACAATGGAAGAAACACAGCCTCTTCAATCACTGGTGCTGGGAAAATTGGGCAGCCACATGCAGGAAACTAAAAGTGGACCCAAGTCTATCATCATGCACCAACATCAACTCAAAATGGATTAAAGACCTTAACATTAAACCTGAATCTCTGAAACTACTGCAGGCCAGAGTAGGAGAGAAACTTGAACTAAAAGGCACAGGAAAGAACTTCCTGAACAGAGGCCCAGGGTCACAACAAATTGGAGAGAGACTCGACAAATGGGACTACCTTAAAATAAAAAACGGCTGCACAGCTAAATCTATCGCAACCAAGCTAGAAAGACAACCAACTAATTGGGAAAAAATATTTACCAGCAATATATCAGACAAGGTGTTAACATCCTGTATATACAGCGAAATCAAGAAACTAATCTCTCCCAAACCTAACAAACCAATTACTAAATGGGCAAGGGAACTAAAGAGGGACTTCTCAGATGAAGAATTAAAAATGGCAAAGAAACACATGAGGAAATGTTCATCATTCCTGGTGGTGAAGGAAATGCAAATAAAGACAACCCTGAGATACCACCTTATCCCAGTCAGAATGTCTCACATCCACAAATCAGCCAATGAAAAATGCTCGAGGGGATGTGGAGAAAGAGGAACCGTATTACACTGCTGGTGGGAATGTACACTTATACAACCACTTTGGAAAGCAATCTGGAGGGTCCTTAGAAAGCTAAAGATTGACCTCCCTTACGACCCAGTCATACCACTTCTAGGCATCTACCCTGAACAACAGGAACCAATATACAAAGACACGTGCACCTCCATGTTTATTGCAGCACTGTTCACAATAGCTAGGATATGGAAACAATCCAGATGCCCCACCACATATGAATGGATAAAAAAATTGTGGTATCTATACACAATGGAATATTATGCAGCCATTAGAAATGACAAAATAATGGCATTTGCAGGGAAATGGATGGAGCTAGAAGGAATCATGTTGAGCGAGGTAAGCCAAGAGCAAAGAGAAACGGTACATGGATCTCACTGATTAGTGGATGCTAAATCCAAAATGTTAGGTGTTATGACAAAATTAACAGGACTTAAGAAACAAAGAACTCCCACTCATCTGGTCAAACCACTACTAAATATCCCCATGCTGCTGATGAAATGTATGTTGTATATGTGTACACCGTTATATGTTATAGACGGTAATAGACAATTTGCTCCAGGAAAGTTAGAATGAACTTGTGAATTTAAATGAGAATCATTATTTCACAATACTGTGAAATTTGGGAAATTATGTAATCACTTAATCACAATTTAAAAAAAAGAACCTCGGGGAAGGTCGGGAGGGAAGGGATGGTAGGGGGAAAACAATGGAGGGTGTAACAATGCTCAATAGGAAGTGTACTCATTACCTTACTCCTGTAACTTTAGTCTTCTGTATACTATCTTTACAATAAAAAATTTAAAAAATTGGTCTAATTTGTTGATGTACATACTCAAAGCTATAAATATTCCTCTGAATATTGTCTGTGCTGCTGCTGTTTCCCAGAGGAGGTAGTATTTTGTGTGTTCACTTCCACTGAATTCCATAAACGTTGGAACTTCCCTGCTTATCACTTCCGTGACTCACTGATGATTTAGCAATGTGTTATTCAGTCTCTATGAGTTTCAGAATCTTATGTGATGCCATTTGATGTCGAGATCTAATTTGGTCCCATCATGGTCTGACAGGATACGAAGAGTAATTTCATTTTTATTTTTCAATATTGAAAGATTTTCCTTGTGACCTAAGATATGATCTACTTTGAAGTACATTCCATGGGCTGCTGAGTGGAATATATATTATGACACTAGTAGGTGAAATACTCTGTAGATATCTGTTAGGTATAACTTGTCAAAACAGTTATTTAGTTCTAAAGATTTTTGCAAAGTTTTTACATGGATGGCCTGTCCAGAGTTAAGAATGATTTGTTCAAGCAACCAACAATTTATTTGGATGTATGCATGTTTTTAGTGTAAGCAATATTTCTTTAATGAATTTGTGAGCTCTAGGATTCAGGACATTGATATTTAAAATTGTTACATCCCTCTGATGGAGAGTTTTCTTTGTCAATATTTAATGTCCTTCTTTGTCTCTTTTTACTTTCATACCACTTTTATTTTAATGCCAATTTTATCTAATTTAGTATAGCTCCTCCAGCCTGTTTATGAGGTCCATTTTTAATTTGTAAAGATGATGTACAGAAGGGTTACAATTCCATAAGTCAGATAATGAGCACATTTCTTTTTGAACAGTGTCACCCCTTCACTCATGTTCCCTTTCAACCTCCCTCTCGCATAAGTTGTGTATTTCATTTGCAATGTAGTGTCTATTGAGTAGCACTGCTGCATTTAAGCCTTTGTCCCACCATTTCTGTATTCCCCCTTGCCCTATCCAAACGTACATATAAGACCAAAGGTGCAGAAATTAAAAAAATGGCATCAGAACACTGAAGAAAAATGCAAAATAATAAACAAACTCTCATAATCATTTCTTGGAGATTATTTTAATGAACATTATTTTATATGATAATATTCGTACAGCTATTGATCCTTTGTGATCCTCCTTTGATCTCACTGTATAAATGTTTACAATCCCATAAAATTTATCATGTCCAAGTATAATGATTTCTCTTTTACCATCCAACTGTGTTTACTCGTAGAATTAGAGGCACGTTCTACTACAACAAATGAGGGAAATTAGGCAACCTATATTTCTTTGAGTCTGTCTTTCTTCAATTAATATAAGTTTGTTCCAAGTCTTTCCATTTCCTTATGAATGGTGTAATATCATTCTTTCTGGATCAATAGAATCGCATCATACTGAAGAGTTTCTACATGGCAATGGAAAAAGTTAGCAGGATATATAGAAAGAGAACAGAATGGAAGAATATTTTTACTAATTAAGCATTAGACAAGTGTTTTCATAACTCACCCATATTTAGAGATCAAAAAGTTAAACCCAACAAAAATAAACCCTCAAATAAACAAGAACCCAATTAATATATGGGATAAAGACTTAAAGATAACTTTTTAGAAAAAGAAGTAAGAATGAAAAATAGACACATCTCTCTCCAAAAAAGAAATACAAATCCAAACAAACCTGAGATTCATCTCACCCGTCTTAAAATGTTATTATGAAAAAACGAACAATCACAGATACTGATAGGGATGTGTACTAAAGGAAACTCTATTACACTGTTTGTTGAATGTAATCTTGTTCAATCACTTTGGAAAACACTATGGAAATTGCTCACAGAACTGAATAGAGAGCTACCTACCTATGATCCAGCAATTCCACTTATGGTAATTTATCCAACAGAGCAGAAATATGCCCACACTGAAGCTACCAGCATAATCATGTTCATTATTGCATTATTTTCTGTAGCCAACATATGGAATCAGCCCATATGCCTCTCATTGAAAAAAGAGATCAAGAATTATATATGTATATATAATTATATATATATATATATATATATATACATATATCTAATTTTATTGGTCCCAATTTACAAGTATATACGTACGTATATAAATGAATGTATACAAACATAGATACATATATATACAAACATATAAATACATACATAATGGAATTCTGTTCATCCATCGGAAAGAATAATATTATACCATTCTAAAGGAAAAATGAAACACTTAGAAATAACATTAAGTGAAATAAAGCAGACCTAGAGAAACTTAGTTTGCATGACTTTCCTCACTTGTGGTAGATAGGAGTGTCTATAAATGCAAAAGTAAACACACTGGATGGTAGGCAAGGAGGTACAAATGAATTATCTGAAGTGTCAGAGTCTGTGGAGAGTGAAAATACTATAATTCTCTTAAAAGGATAAGTCAAAGCCCACCAAAATAAATACCAGTAAATGTGTAGTGCAAGAGAGGATAGTGGGGGGCAATGTGAGAGTGGTAGGAAATTGAAGGGGAAAAGGATAGAATACAGGCAAGAATCCATTGTATACTTCCCAGAATTGAAATATACAAAGCAATGGGTAGTGTGAAATGGGGTTGAAGATGTTGAAGTGGTAACACAATTCCAGGTGCATTGTACACATAAACTGCTTTGTTATATGGCGAGAAATTCCATTAAATAATAATGAGATACATAAGGCTTGGGGTTGATTAGTAGGGGTGGATGAGAGTGTTGAAAGGGGTGACATTGATCAAGATGCCCTGTATCCATACACTGTTTCAGTGAATGGCAACTCCTTTGTACAACTAAAGATAATAAAAATATTCAAAAAATTAATTATGATAGTTGAATAGAAAGTTGAACCTCAATTGAATTCCCATTTAAAAATATTTTTAACCCGGAGACTTGGAGAATAAAATTCAAATAATAAAACCTTATGAATCTATTTTTTATCAGAATTTGTGAAATTTAAATCAAAACTTTGCTTTTTGTCAGCCATTGGGCTGTTAAAATATTTCAAAGTAAGTGGCTTAAAAGGAGTATATTTTCCGCACTCTAGAAGCTTAAACATTGATTTTAAAATTGGTTATTCAAAGCAATTCTTTGTCTTATGGGGGTCTACTTACTGATTCATTATAATCTATTTGCTGGACTTTCACATGGCAGAGTAATTATATTGGGCTTCTTTCGTCAGGATCATTATTGCAGGGTCAACTCTGAAGGGTTGATTCTAATGTCACCAGAAAGGAGAATAGAATTTTAACATGTGTATCTGGAAGGAGTTACATCGTCCAAAACACGTTGCTACTTTTGCTTTAACTCGGTGTGGTGTACATTTGGATGTTATATCATAGAACATAATAAATTAAGGACAAGATTATATCATGTACATAATGTGAATGATTCTTCTTAAAATGGGAATAATTATAGTAATGGCAAAATGAAGTATGATTTTTTAGTGGCTCTTGAATCACATCATAGGTAAGCATGTTAACGTGGTACAGCCTTTCTAAGGCCCTTCTGATGTATTTGAACAATCTCCAATGTGTTAATTGCTTTCAAAAATATTCATTTGTGCCAACAAATACAGATCTCCTTTCATTTTAATTACTGTCCGCTATTAGGACTCCCACAAACACCAAAATCAGAGTATGCTAATTTCTCTGATAAAATACATAATGAAATTGTTACAATTCATATGACATAAATACTAAAGTTGATAGCATTATAATTACTAGTATTCACATTATATAATATATTGACATCCCTTGGTTACCTCAATTTTTAGAATATTTATAATTAAATATAAATTGTTTGCAAATAATTATTTGATGATGGATGGAAAATGAGAAAAAGATTTGCATAAATATTTACTACAGATGCAAACAGAGTCACCTGGTTATTTCTGAACCTTCATTTGTTGGTTTCATTCATGCATGGGGAACATGTAGAGAAATGAAAATTGCAAACCTGCATTTACTACAGGGTTAGTTACAAGTTTATATTGGGCTAAATAGCAGATTTTATAAATTAAATTGTTTTTGTCCCTTCCTTCCTCCCTCCCTTCCTTCTTTCTTCGTTCCTTCATTCCTTAATACCTTCCTTTTTTCCTTCCTTCCTTCTTTTCTCCTGTCCTTTTTCCTTCTTTCCCTCCATCCCTACCCCTCTCTCTCTTTCTGCCTTCCTTTTCTTACCTTCTTTTTCTTCCTTTCTTCCTTTCTTTCTTTTACTCAGACTAGTTTTTATGGCTATAGAAAAAATACCAACTGTTATACTCCAAGGTGTTATGAGTAATTATAAATATACCATATTAATATTAATCTTAATAACCTATGTTATATCTTCAGACAAATTGTAATAAAACAACTTCACAAAGTTTCAGGATAAGTATCAAATAATACTTTCCATGATATTGGTTATTTTTTCAAAGTAAAATAAGCATTTATACATAATATTGTGTGTGTTTTGTTCTTGTGATTTGAACTCCAGACCTATCCCTCGATTTTTTTTTTCCTAGCAAGGACATTGCTCTAGGACACAAATCCACTTCTGGCTTTGTGTGTGTGTGCGTGTGTTGTGATGTGTGTGTGATTATTTGAGATGCGACTCACAATCTCTTGCCAAGTCTGGCTTTTTAAATTTATTTTTATATTTTTATTGTGAAAATACCGTACAGAGGGGTTATAATTACATGGGCAAAGTAATGAATACATTTCTTATCAAGCATTGTTGCCTCCTCCTTTGTTTCCCCTTCCCAACCTTCCCATCTACCCTCCTCCGTCCCTCACCCAGCCGAAGTTGTAAAGTTTATTTTTCAACATAACGACTTTTACACCTCATACTTGCAATGGGTCCACCTCTATCCTTATTTAAACCATTTGTTTTTCCCTTCCCCTCCACAAATTATAACCACATCAAACACAATGAAAGCAGTTGGGGAGGGACATGTCTGAGACAAGCAGCAAAGGTCAGATAAGTTGATGTTAGGTGAAATAGACGCCAAAATAAGTAATCAAATGTTTTTTTGTAACTGTTTGTAACATATTTATAAGATGAATTCTTTGTTGTCAAGGCTGACTTTGAACCCCAGCTTCCTGAGTAGTGAGGATTACAAGCTTGAGATACCCATATTCAGCAATGATATAACATATGTAAGAATAAATAAATTTCTTGTTATTTGAATTCTAGAGGCTCAATTTAACAAATTAACATTTAGATATTTATTTAGTTATTGAATCTGCACCAGCAGTGTGAGAAAATTTTTCATTTTTATGAAAAAATATACACTCAAAGGTTTAAATGACAGAATCTTTGCACAAATTGAAATAATCTAATATTCAATAGTGATGAAGGGATAGTTGATCAAATTTCTCATGTAAGCTAAAAGCAATAGGCTGTGTCAGGGTGAATGAAGTAATTTTTCATTAAATTAAATATTATCTACTGTGGTCACATGATTTTCTCTTCTTTTAAACCTAAACTTTTTTGACATAAAATATAGGTTCATACATTTTTTGAGTATATAAAAATCTTAATTACTGGTCATTTATTTCTGAAGTTTGAGTACTGAGACATTTGAGAGAAACACTGAATGTCATGTATTTTATGTCAACAGTGATTTTTAGAAATTGAATCAATCTCCATATGAGATAAGGAAAGATATTCAATTACTTATACAATTATTCCTATAGACTTGAATATAACTTATTTTTGAATGGTAGGAAATTCATATTATTCCTACTCTATAGAATAATTAAGAAATAAATGATTGTGATAGTATTTATTTTTCCTTCAACTAGAAAGAAGGAACCTAACTATAGATGACAAAAACTTGAATAGAAATGTCATAAAATTATGAAAAATTAAAGTCATTATGAGTTAGATGAAATAGTCATTTTAAAGGTCACAAAATGAAATCTCTGAAGCTTCCTTATCTGTTAAATTAAATGTATTTGCACTCAAAATATTTCTACAGCAATGGTATAACCAAACTACCTCCATGCCAAACAGGTTCTCTGATTAATTCAAGTAAATATTTATGAACAGAAGTTATCACAATGTATAGAAATATCTACCCACCACTCTAGAAATTAAATCTGAAATCATAAAGGATTGAGATTAATAATTAGCTTTCACTAAGTTGCCATAAAGAGGTGAATCCTTTCATGTGGGCATAGTTGTAGAGATTTGGTCACTGAGAACTTGTGATCAAAGATGTTAAGATCAAAGTCCTTTCCTCTTTTTCCTTCTTTTTCTTCTCTGTCTCCTTCTCCTTCTTCTTTTCCTTCTTCCTCTCTCTCTTCCCTCCTCCTCCTTCTCCCTCTCCCACTCCTATACCACTTCTTTACTTCCTGGCTTCCATGAATACACATATTCCAACACATATTCCTAACATGGGGTATTGTGCCACCACCAACCCAAGTCAATGAGGATAAGAAACATAATCTGAAATATATAAAATCAGAAGTCAAGTTTAATCTTTCCCCCTTTTAAGTTAATTTTATAAAGTATTTTTTCATATTGATAGGAGACTCTCGCAGCATGCTCTCATTTATTATAGGGGATAAGATTTAATGGAAAAAAATCTAACCAACATCACCCTAATGAAATGATTGATTAAATTAATCTTACATTAGGACAAATCTACTTTAAAATATCAGATATAGTTCAATACATGGCAAAAAATCACCTCTATGATTTCGTATAAAGGGCAGCAGAATACAATCTGTTCCTCAAGGAAATTGATGTATAATTGGCTGTATTGTCAATTTCATAAATGATGTAAGAAGACTATAGAAAAAATTTCAACTCAAACTGCATGATATAACATTTACTTTGTCCCGTGTATACTATCTTTGTCTGGTTCCCAAAATGACTTGTATTTTGTCATATTTTTAATTAACTTTAAGTAGTTGTGTGGGACTTGCTGTTCGACAAAGAAGTATATTAACAGTGTATATTGAGGTGTTTTTTTTTTTTTTTTTCCTTTCCTGACGTTTGAACTCTGGGTCTGGGGGCTGTCCCTGAGCTCCTTGGATGAATTCTAGAACTCTATCACTTGAGGCACAGCAGTACTTCCTGATTTTTCTGAGATTTAATTGGAGATAAGAATATCACAGTCTTTCTTGCCTGGGCTGGTTTCAAACCTCAATTTTCTGCCTCCTGATTATCTAGGATTACAGCCATGAGCCGCTTAATAAAATGCACTATTTTTTTGCCTCCTCCTGGGACTTGAATTCATGCCTTGGCAATGTCCTTGAGCTTCTTTTCCTCATGCTAGTACTCTATGACTTGTGTCATAGTGCCAATTCCTGCTTTTTTGTTTATGTAGTACTGAGAAATCAAACCAAGGGCTTCATACATGCAACGCAAGCATCTACCACTAAGCCACATTCCATGGCCAATACAATTCATCTTGATGATCATTATCCCTCATCCTTCTCAATCTTATCTCATAGCTCAATTTACATGAATTTGTAGAATATTCACTGGCTCTTAATGTTATGTATAGTCACTCAGAGGATATATCACAGATCATATTTTCTTGATAGTCTAATTCATCAACATACTAAAGTTGTGCATTATAGAATTTTGTGATTTTAAATTCTAAATTATCTCTCAGATTCACCCACTACTATTCTAAAAATTTTCCTAAGGTTAATGCAAATACAATCTGTAATTCTTCAATAAAGTACGATGATTCTTAGAATGTTGAAGAGTTGGAGTAAGAACATCACCTTCAGTTCAGGAACATTTTATCATTCCTACCCTCTCAAAATACTCAAATATTTACTAATAGTTATTTCCTGTCATCATTTCAACCTACTCTCCCCTTGAGCAGCTCTT
The DNA here is from genome assembly GCF_019054845.1 of Dipodomys spectabilis. Classification (NCBI taxonomy): domain Eukaryota; kingdom Metazoa; phylum Chordata; class Mammalia; order Rodentia; family Heteromyidae; genus Dipodomys; species Dipodomys spectabilis. The sequence goes on from NW_024870975.1 coordinate 3,082,466, forward strand.
ATTTCATATTCTACCTCTACAGATATGCCTATTTTAAAACCTCATATAATTAGAAAATGTAGTCTATTTTATCCCTTTCTCCAATGTAATATCACTGTTTCCAAGGTAATTCCATGTACATTTTTCTCATGGATAGAACATACTGTTTTGTATGCATGTGTATATTGTATGCAATGTCTAGGTATGTTATGATCTTTCCATATGTTCCTTGATTGTTGTTATATTACTATAGAGATATGTATTTGGATATTTGGATAACTTATTCAGGATGGTTAAAGTATTTCATTTGCATTAATATGCTCTTAATATATTTCTGATTCAAGTCTATTTCAATAAATGTATACGTGAACACACTACATGTACATATGCATATATTCATACATATATGTGTATATATTCAAAGACCTATATATGTATACATATATAAGAATATACAGATGTGTACATACATGTTTATATACATATACATATATTATTATTTTCATTTGTCTGTAAGTTATCGTTTTACTTTATTTGTCAAATATGCCCTTTATTGATTTTACTTTTTTTTATTTTATGTTTAAGATGTAAAGATGAGGCAGGCGCTGGTGGCCCAAGCCTGTAATCCTAGGCACTCAGGAAGATGAGATCTGAGGATCATGGTTCAAAGCCAGCCTGTGCAAGAAAAGTCCATGAGACTCTTATCTCCAATAAACCACCAGAAAGCCGGAGGTGGTACTATGGTTCAAGTGGTAGAGCTCTAGACTTGAGTTGAAGAGCTGAGAGACAGCGCCCAAGCCAAGGGTTCAAGGCCCAGAACCACCACCACAACCAGCAACAAGAAAAATAATACTGACTCAAAAAACAATAGTATTAAGCAGTCTTAAAGATAGGATCATGTCTAACATTTTAGAATTATCTTAGATACCAGCAACCTTCGAGTCCAATGAGCCATGATCCCTCAGAATGTTGACTGAATTTCTTAGTTTATTTACACAATCATTATAAGTATGCATTTTCTCATCTATCTTTCTTTCATTTCACCACAGAATGTGTATTTATCCTTTATGTCATACTTGAATACCAAAGCCTTTGGAAGATAGTTATTAATTGGTGTATATTAATTATATGAAGATATCTTATTGAAATATCTTACAATCTCACATATGGATGAAGGGCCTGATAAACCCGTTTCTGGCTTTCTTCATTCCCATTGCCCTTTATATCTAACTGTTTTCTGTGAATTTCTTTGTGCTACCTTCACACATGGTCAAAATATATTAAAGTGCTATTTACTCACCATGATTCAAAATTATACAATGCTTAATATAAAAGCAAAAATCTAAACAAATGGAGACATAATTTTTGTGGATTGGAGGATACAATTGAGAAAAGGTATAAATTGTCTCTTCCCTTTTTTTGGTCATTCATGGGGCTTGAAATCTGGTCCTGGCGAAGTGAATGCTCTACTCATTGAGCAACTGTGCCACTTCTGGTTTTCTGGTGGATAATTGGACATAAGAGTCTTAAGGACATTCCCATTCCAGCTAGATTTCAACAACAATCCTCAGATCTCAGCCTCCTATGCAGCTAGAATTACAAGCATGAGCCAACAGCGCTCAGCTTCACAGTTTATGACAATTTCTAAAAACAACTGCCTAGCACTCTTTGAGTCCTTGACAAAGAAAAATAAACTGGAATACATTTCTCTGTAAAATATTAAAGCTATTAGTGTAAAATTGTTATATTTGTAGAGCAAAGATTATACAGCTCAATGGGTCTACAGGGCACCAGATTAGATCCACATAAACATTATCAAGGAATATTTAATAAGGGGTAAAACCAAACATTTGTGGAATGATGTTCTGTTTAATAAGAGGTGATAGGTTAGGCAGTATTTGGGAAAATTCAAAAGTGAATATTGACTTAAACATAACAATTTATTCAAAAGGTAACTTCAAGCAGGATTAAAACGTGGCATATAAAACAAAAAAAGTGATGTAAATGTAAAGCAAACGAAGATGTTTCGACAATTTTGAGATGATGCACTCTTAAATTTGGCATTAAAATTATAGGAACGGAAAACGAAAGAGTTGAACTCAATAAAAATGTAAAACAATTTAGTCTATGAAAGCCCATATACAAGTGGTGAATAGAAGTTGGGAGCAGGTGGCTCAAGTATCTCATCCTAGCTAGTTGGGAGGCTGTGATTTGAATATTGCTCTTTGAAGGCAGCCCACAAAATAAACTCCCTGATAATCTTATCTCTGATTAATCAGCAAAAAGCATGGCAAAAAGTAAGGCATGACTGAAATGATAAATTGTTAAAAAATTGCAAAAATCTCAGGGATCCTGAGTTCAAGCCCCAGGACCAAACAAATTTGAATCAACTTGATATAATGTAACTGTTATAAATTTTAACAATTAAATCAATCAATATTACACATTCCCACAGAAATATAATTGGAAACAAAAGGCATAATTGTTTTCTTAAAACAAGTAATGGAACCATGAATTTCTTTCACTTTACAATTCATGTTTTATGTAACTTTAATTAGCAGACATCCAGGACTAAAACTAAATATATTAATTGTATGCCACAAGAAGCAAAGTGATTATAGGTAAGAATAGATATTTCATCCCAGCCAGAAGATAAGTTTTTGAGCATTCTCACTAAAAAAAAATGTTATATGCAGAAATTAATGGATATGATGTGCCTTTACCATTACACAACATATAAATGAATGAGATTATCAACCAATATTTCATAGCTAAGTAAAAAATAATTGTGTAGCTAGGAGCCAGTGGCTCATGCTTATAACCCTAGCTACTAAGAAGGCTGAGAGCTGAGACTCATTGTTCAAAGCCAGCCTAGACAGGAAAGTCCATGAGACTCTTATTTCCAATGAGACACCAGAAAACTGGCAGTGGCTCAAGCGGTAGAGTACTATTCTTGAGCTGAAGAGCTGAGGGACAGTGTCCAGGCCCAGATTTCAAGTCCCACGACCAACAATAATTAAAAATAGACAGTTACAAATAAACAAATATTTTGACATAAATGTTAAAAAATATATTATAACAATTTTTAAATCCTAACCAGGTATACTAGTTTATATAAATATAGAGAATTGCTTTCTGGATTAGTTGTCATTGAATCAATTTTGCAAATCACACATTTGTCACTCAATTCATAGTTGTATATTTCTATACTTATATACCTTAAGTATAATTAAGTGACACCTGAAAGGCCATACTGTTTTAGGATTCTCCCTTAGCTTTCTATAAATAACCCTCCTACCCTAAAATCAATATGCCCTCCAACATAATCAGACGTTTCATCTCATTGGAGCTGAAAAGTGTAAGCCATAATCATTGTTGGAACAAGTAACATTTCACATGTATTTCACTTAGTTTAAGAACCAAAATATTCAAATCATCTTAAAAATGCCAGTAATAGCAAAATGTCTTCCGAGCATTTCAGTCTTTAAGGAGATGAAAATCTTTAATTATACATCTATTTTTTCTACCTAACATCCTATATCTTAGGAAGATATTTTTGGGTAACCCTCTGTTCCTGATTAGAAGATCGGAACAAAGGCAATAATGAAAATAGCCAAGGAAAATACTTGAAAACTATTAAAAAAGCAATCACAGACATTCCTGTTTTCATCAATTTCAATGAGAATGTACGTTAAAGTATCACTTTTTTTTTGCATTTAAAGAGCAATAATTAAAATTTAATTAGCAATGAAGAACGGAACATAAAACTTTGAAGACAGCTTGAATTTGAACAATTCAACACAAGCATAATGGATTTATCTTGTTTTTCTATGCAGTTGCCAAAATAAAAGAGAGCAACACCCAAATGCAGGAAAAAACCTAAGTCAAAGCAGTAAACTTTTGTCTATAAAATAATTTTGAGGGTCTGACTATTTCAAAGTCAGGCTTGCAAAGAGGAAAATGTATTTGCTTTGGTGTGAACAATAAAATATATAAAAATCCTCTATTAATGTTTATCATATATTGACTAGGACTTCTCCTGTTGGAAAAGAGTAAAGTATGAAAAAATTCAAGATTGGACTATTCCCCAATATCATCTTTATTTATCAGCTATAGTTATGGAAGTAGCCTTGATTACTCTCAATATCATTCTTCTTTACATTTAGAAGCATTGTTTCTGGGTTGTAACCTGCAAACACTTGAGTATTAATAAAGGGTCAATTCCTAAGAGTGGAAAGATTCTGTGTAAACAAACCTAAAATATCAAAGACATCGAATAGCAGAAACTATTTTCTAGCTATATCACTATCTGTAGATGTAGATTTTGTTTCCCATTGTTCCAGGGGAACCATGTTTGTTATCTTCTTTTTTACCATCTACTGATCCTATACCATCCTATACCATCCTTGGATAGCTGTACATTTACTGGATTCTCTAATTGCTGTTGGAAAGTTAGGAAGGATAGAAAACTGAGTTATTGTATCTGTTTTACCTTTTTATTACTTCAGAAACTGTAACACAAAATGACATAAATTATCTTTATAATATTAGGAGACAGATTTCATTTCCATATTCTTACCCTAGCCTTCTACATAATTTTGTTTTGTTTTGTTTTTGGGCCCGGTCGTGGGGCCTGAACTCTGGGCCTGGGCGCTGTCCCTCAGCTCTTCAGCTCAAGGCTAGCGCTCTACCACTTGAGCCACAGCGCCACTTCAGGCTTGATTTTGCTTATGTGGTGCTGAGGAATCAAACCCAGGGCCTCGAGCATGCAAGGCAAGCGCTCTACCACTGAGCCACCTTCCCAGCCAATACATAATTTTGGTAGTTAGTGATCCCCAAATGTGAAAATAAAGATAGGAAACCTCTTGTTTAAATATTATTAAGAATTTCAAGACTTCATTATGTAAGACCTGTAAGTAGTATGCACATCATACATGTGTACAAAGCCAGTGGCAACGTTTTCATATTGTCAAAAACTAGGAAATGTGGTGTCCCTGTACTTGCATCAGGAAAAGGCTGCAGTTGAATTAGTTTACTAATCTAAATCTGCTGTAAAATATTTCTACAGGTTATTTGGATTGAATAATCCGTATTTATCATTTTGCAGTTCTAAAGGACAGAAATTTAAAAGAAGTCTCACTAGATTAAAATCAGGCCACCTACAGAACTAAAATATTTTTCAAATGATTCTAGTGGATAAAGCATTTACTTGCTGTTCTGCTTTCCAGAAATTCAGAATCTGGGTTATTGTTTTTTTTCTTTATTTTCTAATGTAGCATCTTTACGTATCTCTGATTGTTCTAACCTCATCATGTCCTTTCGAACTACACCTGGGACTTTAAAGTACCCATTTGAATATATTTCCCCCATGTGATAATTCTTCGTATTTGTGTTCAATGGATTACAAAAGGTGATTATTTTACAAACTTATATACATATAATGAAAATGTACATTTGAGGGATTAGTTATTTGGGGAAGACAGATATTATGGAAAGGTATTTTGCTATGTAAAATGAGTGTGTAGCATTCTGTCTACCATAAACTGTTATCGTTTCATTAATTTTGAACAACATAATTTTTTATATTTAATTTTATTTTTATTTTGTGAACATACTGTACAGAGGGGTTACAATTACATGGGCAGGATAAGCCGTACATTTCCTATCAAGCATTGCAGCCTCTTCCTTTGTTTACTCTTCTCATCCCTTCCCAGCCTCCCCCCGTAACCCCACCCAATACTCTCCTCCTCCTCCCCCCCACGCACCAAAGTTGCAAAGCTCATTTTCGACATGACAACTTGTACTTCTCATTGTTGCAACAGATCCACCTGTATCCTTAAATGACTTGTTTTATTCATCTCCTTCACAAGTTATATTGACATCAAATATAGTGAAAGCAGAGGTTATACTGTGGGGGAGGGTCATAGAAAACAACAAAGAAATAATCTTATAAATCCCTTAGAAACAAATGCATGAAAGAAAAAAGCTGCAGAATACATATCTAAGGGTTCATTTTCCTAACATCATATTATCTGACCTTTTCCGCTTGACTCATACATATACTAGATATTGCAAATAAGGGAAACCATGGGACCTATGTTTCTTTGGGCCTGGCTTACTTCACTTATAATTTTTTCCAAGTTTTTCCATTTACTAACAAATGGGGCAATGTCATTCTTTCTGATGGAGGCATAGATTCCATTGTATATATATATACCACATTTTCTTGATCCATTCATCTACTGAGGGGCATCTGGGTTGGTTCCATATCTTAGCTATGGTAAATAATGCTGCAATAAACATAGTCGTGCTGGTAGCTTTAGTGTGGTCTTGTTTGTAAACATTTGGGTAAATGCCCAAAAGTGGGATTGCTGGGTCATAGGGGAGCTCTATGTGAAGTCTTTTGAGGAACCTCCATACTGCTTTCCAAAGTGGTTGAACAAGTTTACATTCCCACCAACAATGAAGGTTCACTTCTGTCCACATCAGCTCCAGAATCTGTTGTTAGAGTTCTTAATTTTTGTCATTCTAACTGGAGTGAGGTGGTATCTCAATGTTGTTGTGATTTGCATTTCTTTTATGGCTAGGGATGTTGAGCATTTCTTCATGTGTCTATTGGACATCCTTCTTTCTTCTTCAGAGGAGTTTCTCTTTAAGTCTTTAGCCCACTTATTTATTGGGCAGTTGTTTCTTTGAGGATTTGTTGTTGGGGATTTAATTTTTTGAATTCCAAGTATATTTTAGATAAGAGAAGCTTGTGTGTTGTATGGATAGTGAAGAACTTTTCCCAATCCGTGGGCTTTCTATTGATCTTGCTAGCTATGTCCTTTGCCATGCAGAAGCTCTGCAATTTCATGCAATCCCATTTGTCCAACTGTCTTTGATTTGTTGTGTTTCTGGGTCTCTATTCAGAAAATTTCGGCCTGAGCCAAGGAGACCTAGGGTTTCTCCTATTCCATTCTGTAATGTTTTCAGATTGTCTGCTTTGACTTCGAGGTCTTTGATCCATTTGGAATTGATTCTGGTGCAGGGTGATATATACGGATCTAGCTTTAGTTTTCTACAAATAGTTAACCAGTTTTGCCAGCACCATTTACTGAAGAGGCTGTCTTTCTTCCATTGTATTGTTTTAGCTCCCTAATTGAAGATTAGATGGCTATAGGTCTGTAGGTTCATTTCTGGGTTTTCAATTCTATTCCATTGGTCCTGAGGTCTGCTCTTATGCTAATGCCAAGCTGTTTTGATTACTTTGGCTTTATAGTAGAGTTCGAAATTTGGTATTGATATTGCTCCAGCCGTGTTCTTTCTGTTGAGGAGCGTTTTTGCTATTCGGGGTGTTTTATTGTTCCATATGAATTTTTGGATTGCCTCTTCTATTTCCTTGAAGAATGAGATTGGAATGTTGATAGGTATTGCGTTGAATTTGTACATCTTTTTGGGAAGTATTGCCATTTTCACGATGTTAATATTTCCAATCCAGGAGCATGGGAGGTTTTGCCATTTTCTAAGTTCTGTTATGATTTCCTTTTTCAAGATTTTAAAGTTTTCATCATAGAGGTCCTTCACTTCTTTGGTTAAGTTAATCCACAGGTACTTTATTTTTTGTGGTGCTATTATAAGTGGAGTTGTTTCCTAATTTCAACCACACTTTCCTCATTGTTGGCATTCAGAAAACCCATTGATTTATGGGGGTAAAATTTATACCCTGCTACTTTGCCAAAGTTTTGAATCAGCTTGATTTGTTTAGGAGTGGAGTCTATCGGATTCTTTAAATACAAGATCATGTCATCTGCAAAGAGGGAGAGTTTTATTTCTTTTTCCCCTATTTGGATCCCCTTTATGTCCGCATGTTGACTTATTGCTGTAGCTAGGCATTCTAATACTAGAATGAAGAGAAGTGGAGAGAGTGGACATCCTTGACTTGTTCCTGAGTTAAGAGGAAATGGCTTTAGTTTTTCAACATTAATTATAATGCTGGCTGTAGGTTTGTCATATACAGCCTTTATTGTATTGAGGAATGTTCCATGGATTCTTAATTTTTCCAAAACCTTCATCATAAAGGGGTGTTGGATCTTGTCGAATGCTTTTTCTGCATCTATTGAGATAACCATGTGATTCTTATTCTAGCTCCTGTTGATTTGATGAATAATATTAAGTGATTTGCATATATTGAACCAACTTTGCATCCCTGAAATGAATCTTGTTTGATCGTGGTGTATGTTTTTTTGGATGAATTGTTGAGGTCGATTGGCCAAAATTTTGTTGAGAAGTTTTGCATCAATGTTCATCAAAGAAATGGGTCTATAGTTCTCTTTCTTTGATGAGTCCCTGCCTGGTTTTAGGATGAGGGTTATGATGGCTTCATAGAATGAGTTCGGTAGTGAACTTTCTCTTTCAATTTATTGAAGAGTTGGAGGAGTATTGGTGTGATCTCTGCTTTGAAGACCTTGTAAAATTCTGCTGTAAAACCGTCTGGTCTTGGACTTTTCTTAGCTGGGAGGTCTCTTATTGCAGTTTCTATTTCAATGCTTGATATGGGCCTGTTAAGATGGTTTAACTCATCTTGGTTTAGTTTTAGCATGTCAATATTTGCTAGGAAAACATACATTTCTGTCAAGTTCTCAAACTTATTAGCATAAAGTTTTGAGAAGTATTCCCTTATAATGTTCTGAATCTTGGTTGTTTCCTTGCTGATGTTTCCATTCTCATCTCTGAGTTTCTTTATTTGGGTGTGGTCTCTTCTTTTTCAGATAAGATTCGCTAAGGGTCTGTCAATTTTTTTTAATTTTTTCGAAGAACCAACTCTGTTTTGTCGATTCTTTCTATTGTTTTTTTTAGATACTAATTCATTTAATTCTGATTTAATTTTAATTATTTCTTTCCATCTACTGGATTGTGGTTTATCTTGCCACTCTTTTTCAAAGAGGATTAGATGTGGCATTAAATTGTTCATCTCAGAACTCTCCAATTTGTTGATCTAGGAACTCAGAGCAATAAACTTGCCTCTGAGTACTGCCTTTGCTGTGTCCCAGAGAAGCTGGTAATTCCTTTGGTCATTTTTGTTGAATAGCATGAACATTTGAATTTCCATTCTAATCTCTTCCATGACCCACTCAAGGTTCAGCAGTCGGTTGTTCAGGCTCCATGTGTTACCGGACTTTCTTTGGTGGCTTTTGTTGTTGAGTTCTAATTTTGTTCCCTTGTGCTCAGAGAGAATTCAAAGTATAACTTCAATGATGCTGAATTCAGAAAAGTTTGCTTTGTGTCCTAAAATGTGGTCTATTTTAGAAAATGTTCCAGGTGCTGCTGAGAAAAATGTGTATTCTGATGCTGCTGGGTGAAATGCTCGGTAGATGTCTGTTAAATCTAGTTGAACTTTGCAGCTGTTTAGATCTGCTGTTTCTCTGTTGAGTTTTTTCCAAGTTTATCTACCTAGTGGGGAGAGTGGTGTGTTAAAATCCCCAACAATTAAGGTCTTTGGATCTACTGTGGGATTTGAGGGAAAGTAGTGTTACTTGGATAAATTTGGGTGCTCCATTTGTTGGCGAATAGACATTTAGAATTGTAATATCCTCCTGAAGGAGAGATCCCTTAATTAGTTTGTAGCTACCTTCTTTATCTCTTCTCACGAATTTTAATTTGAAGTCTATTTTATCTGATATTAGGATTGCAACTCCCGCCTGTTTATGGGGGCCATTTGCTTGGTTGATTTTGTTCCAGCCTTTAACATTGGAAATGTGTTTGTTTTTCTGGGCAAGATGTGACTCCTGATGGCAGAAGAGAGAAGGGTCTTGTTTTTTAATCCACCTAGACAGTCTATGTTGCTTAATTGGAGAGTTAAGTCCGTTAACGTTAAGAGATAGGACTGAGAGGTATTTGGGAGTTCCTGCCATGTTATCCACCTTCTTGGGGGATGCGAAACTAGGTTCTTCCTATGGTTCTTGGATTCTCAGTTTGGGTGCAGTTTCTTGGCCTTTATTTTGGTCTTGTTGGTTTTCTATGTGTAGGACATCTTTAAGAAACTTTTGTAGGGCTGGTTTGGTGGAGATGTATTGTTTCAATTTTTGTTTGCTATAGAAGGTTTTTATTTGGCCTTCAGTTATGAAGGAGAGTTTAGCTGGGTACAGTATTCTTGGTTGATAGTTGTTTGTTTTTAGGGCATGGCATACATCATTCCAGGCTCTTCTTTCTTTGATTGTCTCTGCTGAGAAATCTGAGGTGATTCTAATTGGTTTCCCTTTATAGGTGATTAATCTTTTCTCCTTGACAGCTTTAAGGATCTTTTCCTTGGTCTGAGTTGATCCTGTGTGGATTATAATTTGACTGTGGGATGTCCTATTCTGGTCTGGTCTATTTGGGGTTCTAAAAGCTTCTTGTATCTGAATAAGCCTATCTTTTTGCATGTTTGGGAAGTTGTCTGCTAGGATTCTGTTAAACAAATTTCCTTGACCATTAACTTCTGTTTCTAGGTGCTCCTCTACACCCATTATCCTTAGATTAGGCCTTCTGATGGTGTCTTCCAAGTGTTGGATAGATCTATCATATTGCTTGAACTTGTGTTGGATAGTTCTAAGTTCTTTCTCTATAATATATAAGCTGTCTTCAACCCTGAGATTCGATCTACTGCATGGTCTACCCTGCTGTCAACACTTTCTACTTTGTTTTTTATCTCTTTTCCTTCTAATTGGTCAGGTTTGATGGCTTCAAAATCTTTGTTGAAGCTTTGTTTTAGATCTTGTATGAACTTCTTTACTTCCTTAATTTGGTGTTCTGTCTTTATTCTCAAATCACTTAGTTGATTGGTTATGGATTCCTTGGACTCCCATTCCTTCTGTTGGGTTCCATTCAGCATTCCCTTTGTGGTCTCCCTTTCTTCCTTCAGCTCTTTGTTAATGGATTCCATGAATGCCTTTAGTGATCTTTTTGTATTCTCTTCCTGATCTCTCAATTCCTGTATTACTCTTTGGTTAGCTTTCTCTCGTTCATGGGATTCCTGTAGTTCTTTTTGAGTGTTCTCAGCCTGCTCACTTCATTCCTGCCTTTCTCTTTGAGTGTTCTCAAGCTGCTCAAGCAAATCCTGTATCAGTTTTTGAGTAGCTTTCTCATGCTTAAGATATTCCTGCATAAACTTTTGGATTGCCTCCTCTCTCTCCCTATCACACTCATACAGAGTCCTTTGTATGCTTTCAATCTTTTCATTTATTATGTTTGCCAGCAGTGTTTGTAGAGCTATTTGGGAACTCTCCTCTGGATTTTTCATTATCTGTTCTGTCCCCTGATTTTCAAAATTGGGATTTGAGATACCCGGATTTGCCATTTTTCTTGTGTTTTTCCGGCTTACTCTGCCCATTTGAGATGAAAATAGCACCAGTTTTGTGCTAGAACACTATCTTAAGGCAAGCATCAAACAAAGTCTGAATTTGCACAGTCAATGGACTACAGATACAATCTTGTTCAACAGATACATCTATTCAACATCAAACAACTGTATGTTAATTGACAACGAACCACAAAGAAGAATTTGGAAAACCAGAAATTATTAGGGTTAGGGAGAGATGTGGGTAAAAAATAGGAATAGATTGATGTGGGAAGGCACAGGGAGAGGTAAATAAGTCCTAATCTCAAAGCAGAAAATAGGTTGGGTAGAATGAAAGTAGAGAGACAGAAAAAAAGAAGAAAGGGAAAAGGAAAAGAAAAGAGATCAGAAAAAATTAGAAAAGTAAAAATTAATAATATCATGCAAAATTAAAAACAATCTATTTAGTAAAGAACATGAATATATTGAGAGAAGAGGAGTTATATAAAGGAGATGTGAAAAATTTAAAAATAAATATGCTTAAAATATTAGGGGTAGTAATGCTACTATGGAATTTAAGTCTCAGAGGTTTTGAATTGAGCAATAAATTTGTGGATTAAGTGTGTACACAATGGGGGATAGGGTCTAATAGTCAACTACGGGTTTATCTGAGGATGTGCATGACAACAATTAAGTCACATAAAGAAGAACGAAAGAGAGGAAAACGTGAAAAGGATAAGAAAGGAAGAAAAAAAGATCAGAAGTTCAGTAGAGCTAAGCAAAAAACAAAAAGATAATTAAAAAAGAAAAAAAGAGAAAGAAAACAAACAAAAAAAAGAAAGAAAAACACACTCTCACGTATCCCTAAAATAAAAATTTTAAGAGGAAAAAAAAAGTTACTGGAAAACAATTTTTTTTCCTAAAAAGGCAAAAATTAAAGATTAAAAAGAGTTTTAGAAAAGAAAAAAAATTTTTTTTTAATATAGGGTACCAAAAAAAGAAGAAGAAGAAGAAGGAGAAGAAGGAGCAGAAGGAGCAGAAGGAGAAGAAGGAGCAGAAGGAGCAGAAGGAGAAGAAGGAGAAAGAAGAAGGAGAAAGAAGAAGGAGCAGAAGGAGCAGAAGGAGCAGAAGGAGCAGAAGGAGAAGAAGGAGAAAGAAGAAGAAGGAGAAAGAAGAAGAAGAAGAAGAAGAAGAAGAAGAAGAAGAAGAAGAAGAAGAAGAAGAAGAAGAAGAAGAAGAAGAAGAAGAAGAAGAAGAAGAAGAAGAAGAAGAAGAAGAAGAAGAAGAAGAAGAAGAAGAAGAAGAAGAAGAAGAAGAAGAAGAAGAAGAAGAAGAAGAAGAAGAAGAAGAAGAAGAAGGAAGAAAAGTTCTTTGATTTTTTTGGGAGTGGTGGGAAAAATCCTGTATCTCCCTTGTGTCCATAACCAGCCTCTTGTTGGAGTCTCTGGTCTGCTTGTGGTCCTGTGGCTTGGTTCGTTTCTTAAGTCAGTTTGTTCGAACAGGCACAAAAATGCTCTGCTTTACCCAGGATTTTGCGATCCTCCTCCCAGGCTAGTTCAATGGGAGGCAGATCTGCTTTGAGTATCACAAAAGAGGGAGATGCAGTGATGAGGCTAGGTTCTGGGTAGAGTTGAGGCCTTTCAACAAACAGTAGCTTTTCCTTGGGGCTCGTTTATGAAAAACTCACAGAGCCCAGCCTGGAGACATTCTCAGGGCTTCTGTTTACTGATTTTCAATTGATTGTCGAGGCTACTAGAGGGAGGGGCAGCTTCTGGCTCTGATTACCCAGTGAAGAAACCCACTCCTAGGGCTGGCGCCCGAGCTGCGTGCCTTTTCCCTGGGTGGAGCTGAGTCTGGCAGGTCACGCATCCATTAAGTTCTTGTGACCTGCTAAATGACTCGTTTTATTCCAAGGCTTGATTTGGAGCTAGCAGCTCCACCGAGCTTTGTTGGTATCCCAGATGGAGATCTCCAGTACTGGGGGGGGAGGGGTGCCCATCCCTCCTCTGCTCCCTGAGAAGGAGTGAGGACATCAGGCTTCTACTCACGCCGATTCTTGGTTCCTGGGTTTTCTCTGGTCTGTGAACTGCAGGATGAAGATGTTTGCTCCTTGTCAGTTCTTGCTGGTGTTGATTGGAATCTGTGCACCCGCTGCATCTGGCTCCTTCGTCCCGGACTCTCTGTGGCTCAGGTATGGTGCCTGCAGTTGCTGCTGCCACCGCTGCCGCTGCCTCGGCGGCTGCTGGGAAGAGCTCAGATCTGTCTCCTTGCCTGGATTTTCCTTCTCTGGCCTGACTCTCTGACCTGGGATGGCACACTTTGTGTGATTCTCTGGCTTAGGTCTGTTCACTGGAACTCTAAAACTGCTTTCTATGCGACAGCTTGTTTAGACTCCAGTTTCTCCTCTGCCATCTTCCTGGAACTCCAACAACATATTTCTTCAATGAAATATAACTTAAAAAATTTGTCCCTGAAAGCAATTAATCCTGATTAAAACATTTTCATCTACTAGAATTCCTAAATGCCAGAGTGCAGCTCCTGAAGTAGTTGTGGCACTATCACTTTTTGTATATTCTGCTTATAATATTCTCTTTTCAAGAGCATTTGATTGTTATTATTTTGGAATTATGGTTAATATGTATTTGACTGCTATTTTTAAAGAATGCATTACCCAATACTGGATCTCTTTTTCTAACTTTTCGGTCTATTCTATTTCTGAAAGAAACACAGCCATTTGAATTACATTAACTGCTTATTGAATTTGAATCAGCCTGGAGAGGAAAAGAAGAAAAAATATGTCTCTGGGTGTATGTCGAGGTAAAAATGTATGTATAAGCTATTTATCTTAAAATCATCTATTTTTCATTATGTTTAGATTCTGATAAAATTTAGCCTCTCAACTCACACAATGTAAATGCAGTCCTATTTCATGCCTTCCAAAAGCAAACAACAAATTACTATTTATTTTAAAATTATTTTTAATTTTTAAAATTATCATTTATTTTAAAAACTGTATTTTTAAAAAGTTAGCCAAGGCAAATGGTTCCACTAGCTATTTAGAGTCATGTTTAGAGTCTATGGTGAAATCCAGAAAGGGAAAAAACATCATGTTTTCATTCATCCTTGAGCCCTCTGATTTACTTCATCTACTTCTGAAAGAGTAAAATTCTGGCTTTGAAGCCTTTTGCTTCATATCCACAATGTGTCACTCTTCCATTATTAATAGGAGAAATTGGAGAAAAGAGAATCCACACTAGAAAAAGAAGAAGAGGAAAAGAGAAGGAGAAATCTAGATTTTTTTCTTCCTCATCTCAATCACAAGGTCTGGATAAAAATTGTAGATATTAGATACAGTGCTCTAGAGTGATTAAACACATCTATAGAAATAGATAATGCCACAAGTGGTCACATGGAGAATGCTTATTTATAAAAAAAATTGTAATATCTTCCAATAAGAAATGTTATCAATTTGTTTAGTTCTTGTTTAGGATTTGTTAAATTCTGGTGTGCGCTAGTCAGCTATCATAAAGGTATAAAAGAATGGTAAGAAACTAGCATCTTAATATCATATTCTAATATTAGCTTAGTTCTGCCTGTGTTATGTGTATGAGGCTGTATTTGAGTTTTGTCTCAATTTCACATGCTATACTCTTCCAACACATAAGTTGAAAGAAGGCTCCTTCTGGAAATATGCTATTTTTATAGCTAAGGGGAAAAAAGACACAGGTAATGAGATAGAAACCTTCCCCTAGAAATAGCCTTTCACCACTTCCGGTTCAATTTGTAAGCAGAAGTAAGTCAAATGACCCATCTTGACACTGCAGAGTAGAGGTAAATCTCACCTACAGGAAGCTGATTCAGGACATAGAGTAATATGCCAAGATATGCAACACTTGAGATAAAGAGGAAAAAAAGAGAACCATAATACAATCAATCATACTTGCCATCACATTAGGTAACTTATTTTCTAAAACTACTGAGATCTTCAAATAGTGTATTTTAAGTTTGGTTGTTACAGAAATTAGAGAACGTTTTGATACTGAGACAGCATAAAATCTCAGAGAAAGTTAGAGTAATAATTTCAATACTACCTTTTGTTCTCCAAGAAAAGAAACCATTTTACAGACAATAATTTATAATTTCTTACCTAGTATCTTTTTTTTCCAGAAATGGATTTTGTTAATATTTGTGATTATCCACCAGAATAAATGTCTTTATTGTTCTGCATCTTGTGCAAACAGCAAGTCAATTAGATGTAAGTGGGAGTTCATCAATAGCACTTTTTAAAAATGCAAAAAATGTGGACAGAGAGCCAATATACATATTTTTCCACCTTCACCTAAAACATCCTCTTTCTTCCTTCCTAGGAAACACACACAATCAATAAAAAGGTGTAGATATATGGTTCTTGACCTGGAAAGTGGAAGCAGAATGTTTTGGATGTCGGGGATGACAGTTAATAGTGTTTTACATAATAATATCACATACAACAACCCTAAGAGTCCTGCAGGTCTTAACACTACTTCCTTAGTGATGTGATAGGAATATCAGCCTTACTGGACTTAATATTGTTTTCCACTTCCTTTTCTACCACCTGGCCTAAATTGTAATACATATTAACAGAATGAAAAAGTAATGCCATCTTAAGAAATTCCAATTGTAACAAGACATGATGAAAAAAGAACTTTACAACTTTGGCTGTGGGGGCGGGATGGGTGGGCAGGGATGGTAAGGGGAAACAAAGGAGGAGGCAAAAACGCTTGATAAGAAATGTACTCATTACCTTGCTCATGTAATTATAACTCCTCTGTACTGTATTTTCACACAAAAAATTATTATTAATATAAAAAAAGAAAGTCATTTAGTGCTCTGGGAATGTGGTTTCACGGAACAGTTATTGCTTAGCACGCATGAAACTGTGGGTTCAATTACTCAGTACCACATAAACAGAAAAAGAAACACTGGAAGTGGTGTTTTGCCTAAAGTGGTAGAGTGCTAGCCTTGATAAAAAAAAAAAAAGAAGCTCAGGAACAGTTCCCTGGCCCTGAGTTCAAGCCCTAGGACTGGCAAAAGAGTCATTTAGCTAGGAAATGCAAAATAAAGAACCCATAGTTGGAATATACGATTGCTCCTTCGAACTGATACATATCAATAGTCCTTAATTCATGTACTTTACCTATATTAGAATACTGTGTTGAACACAAAAATTTTTGTTAATAGGTCATGGCAATTAATAGCAGGAATGTGCTTAGATATCAGTGAAGATTAATCCTGGAAATTCAAAGATTCCAGGCTCTTGAGTGGCCACTGCTAATCACAATCAGAAGGGTAGTATAAGTGAGATTTGGAAATATTTTTGGTAAGTTATGGCAACAAAAATGCAGAGGTTAATTAATAGTTTTGACAGAAGGAATAACTCCAGATGGAAGGAATAAATAATAGTAATAATTAAGTTGTACCATAAACTGTTCTAGAGAACCATTTTTGGTTAGTGAAGAACATGTTATCAACTAGGCTTATTCCTCATTGCCTTTAGCATTCTAATAACTTAGGCTAGTTCATAATCTCTGCGTGATAAGTTGTATATACTTCTATGCTGCTCTTTCATACCTGATCTATTTTGCTTTCTACATATCTGTCTTTCTCTATTTCTCTATCAACAATTTCTTATACTAAGTCCACATATGCAGACAACAGAGGTTGCTAATGTAAGAGTCTCATAGCTCATGAGTCATTAATGTAAGAACATGGAAAAGGAGGACATCTTTATTGCTACCTCCATTTTATTGAAAAGCTGCAATGTCACACCATTTGATTCAAATTTCCATTCTTTGTCAACATAGTGTCATTAAGTGCACATAAATGCACATATGAGCTGGGTGCCGGTGACTCACACTTGTAATTTTAACTACTCAGGAGATTGAAACCAGAGGATTGTGGTTCAAAGCCAGCCTGGTCAGGAAAATCCATGAGAATCTTATCTTCAATTACCACCAGAAATCCGGAAGTGGTGCTGTAGCTAAAGTGGTAGAGCATTCAACATGAGCTGAAGAGCTGAGGGACAGTGCCCAGGATCAGAGTCCAAGCCCCACGACCAACAGAAACAGTTCCTGAAAAGGAATGACAAAGTCAGTAGTAATCTTCCCAAGCAGAAAACATAATTCCAAAATAATTCAGTGCACCTACTTTTGCTGAGTTAAGTTATGGTTTCTTTGCTGAACATAGTCTCTTCTTTTAAAAAATTGTCGAATACTAGCTTTATAATAAACTTCATCTAACATGTCTTGGTTCAAAAGAGAAGTCCATACAGTTGATCTCACTTGTATTTATTACAATCTCAAAGCCAATAGGCAGGAGAGTCTGCCAAACTCTTATCTGTAATTAAACACCAAAAAAGCCAGAAGTGGAGGTTTGGCTCAAGCAGTGGAGTACTAGCTATGGTGGCAGGAAAGACAACGGTTCAGGGACAGGGTCCAGACTCTGAGGTTAAGCCCCACAACCAGCACAAACTAAACAAGCAAGCAAGCAAAAAAAAACCCACATATTTCTTTGGGACCATCCTTACACCACTGGTTTGAAAAGAGGCTCCTTTTGCTGATCATACTCACTGGATCCTGCTTTTTGGAATCCTTAGTGCTATGGTGAACTCAGGACCAGATTAAGGGAATGGATAACTGACTCCTGCAAAAAGACAATCATGTCAGGAGCGAAATATCTAGGCATAAGGTACATTTAAACCTACATGTCTTTGTTTCTTTGCAGTAGAACACTTTTTAAACAACGTTATTTCCTTTTTATCTATGTTGGCCTTCAAATGGCATATTGTTTCCTTTTGTAATACTCTCAACTAGAAATTTACAGACAAGTTTTATGTGAGTAAAGAACACACTCGAAAAAGTCAGGGACAGAGTTTCCTTCAAGCTTTGAATTCTTTTCTTGTACAGTAAAACGAGAGCACAAATTAAGTTGAACTTGTCATTTCTCTATGTTCAATTCCTCTCTTGGAATCAGTTTACACTTCCAGTAACAGTTCCTTCCAATTACTTCAAGTAACAATCTATGGTGCTGCTCCAGGTAAAATGAACGTTTTGTGGCTTCATTGAAATAGCACAAGTACATCTTTGTACATGAGGTAACATGTGTTTCAGAAACAACTTAGTCATGAGAAAATACAGAATTTCAATCACTTATAAAACATTATACATGTACATATGGATATATAAAATTATGTTAAGTGAAATGGACTCTAAGATAGGACACAACTTGATTTTTCTTTATTGTTACCTCACAGGTAGTATGTGATTTTTTTGTTTCTCTTCTATGTTTTACCTCCACGGTATAACCCCTGTTTTTACTGTATTTGATGTCGGTGATCTGCCTCTTGCATATACCTTTTTCTAATGTGGGTAAGAGAAGGGAAATAACAAAATGCTGAAACAAGGATACAGTATGACCCATTGTAACAATGAGTTCTACAAGACACTATATAGAAAATGAACTTTACAACTTGGGGATTGGAGGGGGGATTTGGGGCGGCGAGGAGGAAAGGGAAGGCAGGGGAAAAACAAAAGAAGAGGTAACAATGCTTGATAGATTATGTACTAATTAACTTACGTATATAACTCTAACCCCTCTGTACAACATTTTTTACAATAAAAAACATGAAAAACCATTATCCTGGAGTACATTAATTTCAAATTTGCTAAGTGCTCTATAAATTAAGACCAATTTTAAGTGAGAAGAAGGTTCTCGGTGTGTTGTGCATTATTTCACAAATGTACATATGTTAACAGTAGGAGAAACAATATGAATAATAGGAGAAAAAGAAGTTCTGTGTTTAAGTATGGTTACTCAATAGAGTATAGAATACTCTGCAAATAAGACAAATTTGAAAGAATAAAGCCAAGGCCAGTATGTAGATCTACGGAAGTGATAAATAGCATTATTACTAAGTAGAACATGAAGGATGAGGCCACTCTGTCTCTTCTACTAGCTCTAAATCATGGCAACTAATAATGCAAATTTGTAAAAAGTAGAATGGAAGAATATTTATAGTTTCAAAGCAAGTCAGATATAAGAGCATGGAGTTAACTGGAAAAAAGCCATGTTGAGAGAGCAGGAATTATATTAGCAATGAACTGTTTGCTAAGTTCACATATCTTTTTATTTCTTTCCTTTACTTTTCTTTTTTCTTTGGTATTTGTGGGGTTCAAGTCTGGGCCTGGGCACTCTTCCTCTACTCTTCAGCTTAAGGATAGCAGTCTACCACTTGATCCACAGTGCCACTTCCAGTTTTCTGGTTGTTAATTGGAGATAAGTGCTTCAGAAACTTTCCTACGTGTGCTGGATTTCAACTGCAATAGCTACTACTCAGCTACTCAGGAGGCTGAGATCTGAGGATTATAGACATGAGTCACTGTCACCTGGCTTAAGATCACATTTCTAACAGTGTACACTCAATATATGTAATGTGTATGTTCATCTATCTTTATATGAATTCTCAAGTTAAAAATCTGGGCTACGGGGTAGACTTTACACTCATAAAAGTGTTTCAAGTTTAAAAGTTGATACTCCTGGAGAGATAAAACCTACGAATGTAAAGGATTCTGGGAAGTTCAGTTTGCATCCAGCCAGGGAAAAAAATTATTTGTGACAATACCTATAATTAAACAGCCTAAACCTGCATTGTAAGAATGGCAGAAGTGATGGAATACTAGATATGAGAAACACTGCTGAATAAGAGCTTGAGGTTTTGGCATACAAACACGCAAGCATGCACATACACAGAGGCACTTATATATGTAAACACGCATATGAAACAACACTCAGAATGTGTTGAAAAAGTTAGAAAATAATAGAAAATATGTCCTGAGTAAGACTAGAACAAGTGATAATTTTTAATATTAGAAAGTCCTCAAGTGAACTTTCCCCAAAAAATCATGAGAATATTACAAAGGTAGGGACCAGAGATATTAACTCAAGTAATCATTATTAAAGGGATCAGATCCATGGAAGAATGAATCAGAGAACCCTGCAGGTGCATCTGAAAATGTTCATATCCT
This sequence comes from Dipodomys spectabilis, assembly GCF_019054845.1. Taxonomy (NCBI): domain Eukaryota; kingdom Metazoa; phylum Chordata; class Mammalia; order Rodentia; family Heteromyidae; genus Dipodomys; species Dipodomys spectabilis. Next base: position 3,102,803 of record NW_024870975.1, read on the forward strand.
GTGTCAAATGTTAGAACGTCTTTGAAAATTGTACATAAACAATCAGAGCAGTCAGTCTAGAGGATAAGATCATCGGAGAAGTTCAGAATTGCTAGCTTGTTTCTAGATTAAATAAACCAACAAACTGTGGTAGGGCAATGTGATAAAGCCTGGAATTCTAGCACTCAGAATAAGATAGGAGATTAGATAGTGGAATTACATACCTTCCCTGGACCAGGTAGTATAATTTTGTCTCAATAAAACAAGCCAAAAAACATGAAAGGAATACACAGTTGGAGGTTTGGGCTAATTTTTTCACTATGTTTTGATAAGTCAAGTTTCCTATTGAAATGCTCTCATATATAATCCTCACTTGTGTTTTACATGCTCTCTTCATTACAGAACATTGTTAGATGCAAAATAGTTCATGATTCCCATTCAAAAATTTGAAAAAGTAAGCATCATTATGTTGGATTCCAAAGCAATGATGAAGGATTACAAAAGCTTAAGCCTGGAGAATTAGCAAAGTTCATCTAATGTAGGACTTTGGATACCTGCCTAAATTAGAATTTATATTTGAAATAACTGTTTTTTGTTTGTAATTTCATATTCTCTAGGATACTACAAAATTTTTTTCAAGTAGAAGATTTATTTTAGAAATTCACAAATGATTGTGGCATTCTATTTGCCTAGAATTTTCTTTCAAGTGAGGTATATTTAGAAATTAGTTTATAAATAACTCCAATAGTTCATGTATAACATGATAATGTGAATAATCCAGACAAAGTTGCCAACAAATGGATGCTATTAATTTATAAATTTAGAAAAAGAGCAATTTTTGGAGACTTTGGTGTAGCATGGTATGAGGAGAGTAATTGAATGAGATCTTTCTTTTTTCTTCTATCTATACATAACACAGGAAGAAATTTCCTTAAGTACCTCTTAATTACTCAAACAATGAGGGAAAAAATCTAGGTTTAACGTTTGTTTTTATTTTGTTTTTGTTGTTTAGTTTATGCTAGGGCTTGACCTCTGGGTCTGGCCACTGTTCCTGAGCCTGTTTATGCTAAAGGCTACTGCTCTTCAACTTTAACCGGAGTGCCACTTGGAACTAGCTATTCCTTACGAGTTTATTGGAAATAAGAATCTAAGGAACCTTGCTACCTGGGTGGGTTTGAAACAAAATCTTCAGATCTCAATGTTCCCATATTCAGATCTCCTGAATATCTATGATAGATAAAAATAATATATAATAAAATTAATATAAAATAATAATATAAATACTATTTGGAAGTATTCTGATCTCAGGAATACCACTGGAGGGAAAATGATGCAGAAAAGTTTAGTGTAGTGTTCTTTGCACAATTGGGAGGGCATCACAGCAGAAGTGTAGTATTTTTTTACACAATAGTGATAAGCTAGTCATGATGTGAATTCAGGCAATTTTTAGGTGCACCTTACAAGTTACAAACTGTTGGGCTAGGATGACTTTACAGCATAAAAACTTAGGATTGATTGTCATAGAAATAATAGCTTACTCTGATGATAAATGTTTACTCTTCAGGAATTAATTATTATAAATAGGTCATAGTTATATCTTCTACCAGAATGTGCCTATTTTTTATTGACTTTTAAATATGTAACATCTCATTGGAAATTTGATCTATTGCAGAATTACTTAAAATGTAAACAGATGCTGTTTTAAATGTCTCTGGTATGGCATGATCAGAATTTGAAAATGATTAGTTAGTAGTCATCTGAATTTTGAAGAATACATATATTCTGTCCTCTTAACAATTATTCAGTTTTAAAAGTTAGGAGTTTCCATAGAATTGAACTTTCTTAGGTTACAGTGTGAGATAATGGTTTTTTCAACATAAAGGCAAGTATATTGTGAAGATATTCCATAGTTTGATAACATTCAAGTTGATGACCCTCTAATAAAGAAAGGGGGAATAGAATTGTATTTACTATACCAATACAGTGAAATTATATTTTATGCAAGTTATTTTTTAATTTAATTATATTGTCAAGGTGATATATAGAAGGGGTTGCTGTAATTGTAAGATGGTGAATAGATAACATGTAGAACTTTTTACCAACTACCTCACTTTTCTCACAGTTTTCCTTCACCCCAATACCCTTCACAAGTTGTAATGTAAATTTCCATCATGTTGTCTTGTGAGCATTTATATTACATTGGTTTGTCCTTTGTCCTTTGTCGTGCCATGTTGTTGTTCCTCTTCCCTTCCCTAATTAAAATAAATATGTATACAATGACACATGATAATGAAATCAAACACAGCAGGGGACAAACCATAGGTGAAAACACAAAAGAAAAAAGAATCACAGAGTACATTAAAAACAACAACCACAAAGAAAACCTTTGTTTCCATATGTAGGAGTTCATTTTGCTCATCATACTGAGCCATTCTGCTCATCTGCTAGGGCTATCCTAGATATTTCCTACTTGTTACAAATTAAGGAAAACATGGAATCTCTTTCTTTGTGTCTTGTTTATTTTACTTAGTAGGATTTTTCCATTTCCGTATGAATTGGAAGCATTTTGTCACATGTATCACATTTTGTCAATTCATTCATCTACTGAGAGGCATATTGATTTAAAACATGACTGCATGTAAGTATCACTTAGGGTAATTCAAAAATGACAGATGCCACCTCCCCAGATATTCTAAAATCATGATTTTTATGAAGATAGGTTTTCATGGTGGTACAAGTGTTGAGATATCTGGATGAGTCTAATGTATATCTTGCACTGAATTAAGCAGAAAGATATCCAATATCATATGGGTTAAAATGGTGGTGACAAAATATCCCCTTGAGAAAGATATAGGAGGCTGCCAGAAGTATGAAGCAGTTCAGATAATTTTGAAGGATTTAGAAATGCAAGCTCATGTATGTCTCTTTAAATAAAAATTATGTAATTGGAAGGGCAAAAGATGGGGAGGGGAAGAAAATGACTGACAGCAGATCATTGTCCCAAGTTAGAGTATAAAAAGACATAATCTACAACTTCCCAGTTAAAGAGAGAGTAATATACTATGTCCCACTTAATTTAGGTATATGCAAAATATTTATTTGGGTTTTTCCTATTTAACCTTCCAAAATAAATGAAGTCTTATAAGAAAAATTATGTTATTTACATTACTTCAATCTGAACACTAACTGTGAGGAGGGCTCTTTTTCTCAATTTGCACTTGGAAAATAGTCCCTAAGTTGATGATGATGTAGCTGATTAGAGTCAGATTTAGGGGCTTCTACTTGTACAACTATCCTAGAAGAGTTTAAAGCAGTTTTCCCCCAAGATATCCAACTACATTTTCTTAAGCTGTACTTTGAACATACTCTCACACCTGAGCACATAATTTGAAATTATACTTCAGCATTTCCTTGGCACATTCTACTTTGTGCCTTTCGCTTTTTTACACATTCCTTTTGAGTTCATAGTTGCTCTATTTCCATTTCATCTATACAGACTGCTAAGAACATTGTTCAACTACCACTTCTTGTTTGCACAAGACCAGTCTATGTATGAAAGTACTTTGTCCATATTAAGGAATAGGGTAGTACTCACTCTTTGAGGAGAAAAGTTGCACAGTGTAACCCTATGCTCACGTTAGAGGATGTAGAATTTAAAGCATTTTGAGACAAAACTGATATTAGAATTGAAAGTCTCCTTAGGTCAATTTCCTTGGAGCTGTTTAGTTTTCCCATGAGTAATATAAATAGCCACAAAATCGAGAGCTAATTAGCAACACTAGATCCTAAATGTCGTGTTAGTACAAGTAACCATTGTATTATTGTTACATCCAAATCCTTCCCTACTTACCTAAGGGTATGAGAAAATGAAAGAAAGGCATTAAAGCAAAATGTCTTATCTTTTTAGGCATTCAGTCGTATTGGTGAGGGTAAAGTCTGAACTCTTCCATTCAATAAAACTTGAAGTCTATAAAAGAATTCCTTACATATAAGAATTTGTGACAGGTTGATTGACAGGGTTATTTCACCAGGGAGATATCCCTAACAATAACTAAGTTAAATAGAGCATATGGAAGTTATGATGTGTCAATGGCTATTGAGGCATTTTCTATTCTAAAGAATCAATTCGAAGAGTCTTCAGACACATCAGTAATGCTGTATGCTCAACCTAATACTTGGTGTTACTTGTCCTACATTTATAATGAATAGGCTGATAAGACATCCAAACATATCTAAAGATATTTCAATAAAATCCCAAGCTGATGTGGAAAGATGGGCCACACATTGGAACTGTAGGACAAATTAAGGTTTTCTGTGCTGTAGTTCACTCTATAAACTCCTAGATAAACAAAGTCTTCACAAATATTCACACAATACCTATGAGTAAAGTTCATGACAGTTATATGTGTATAATTCTTCTAAGGTCAGGATTAAAGCATTGGTTCCCAACATTTAAAATCAACAGGATCTGTTGAATTTATGGATCCAGAATTTTATGGCTTCATATTCATATCCCAAAATTTTATCAATATGACTTTCACCAAAACAATGTTCTTATTGAACTTGTCTATGTCCTTTTACTTATCAAATCCAAATAGCATATTTTTTCAATATCTTCTTGCAAATTCCTTCCTTTACTTCTGTAAATCTGTGTTTATTACTTTTTTCCCCTTATTTATCTCTTTCTTCCAATCTTGTATACAGTGTTGCCCACATTGCTCACACCTGTGTCAGAACTTTCCTTTTCCTTTTCCCTTCAATAATACCCCCAATTATATTATTCTTTTTCATATTCATGGTCTTGGATATTTTGATGATGTTTAAACAGACACATCTTTGCATCTAAACTTTAGAACTATTAGAATTTTTCCCCTAAATCCATCATTTCCACCTGTGGTCCTTATAACTAAGAGTAGCACTAACACAGTTGCCAGCCAAACGTGTGGAAGCACATTTGATTTCTTCTTACCCTTCTACTCCCTCCTATTAGATAAGATGAATGATCAAGATTTTCTCAGTTTCTGTCACTGAAATGATTTCTATTTTTTGGTTGGGTCCTGTCGTGGGGCCTGAATTCTGGGCCTGGGTGCTGTCCCTCAGTTCTTCAGCTCAATACTAGGACTCTAGCACTTGCGCCAGAGCACCTTTCTTGCTTTTTTCCTCTGCTTGTGTGGTGCTGAGAAATCGAACGCAGGGCCTCATGCATGCAAGGCAAGCGCTCTCCCACTGAGCCACCTTCTCAGCCCCCACTCAAATAATTTCTATATACTCCTTTTTATGCCCCTGACACCAGCCTGTTTCATTTACTCAACACTGTCACTTAGTCCTAAAACAACCATTTCCAAAGTATGCTTTTTCCCCATAGTCTTTTCATATTGGTCCTCTCCATCACCAAATTACTCTCTTTGTAAGCACACAGAGTGGAGTGTTCAGACACAAATTCTAGTATCATTATTTACTCACTACATTGACTGTTGGCCTTACATTTCTCATCTATAAATGGATGTTATCTACCAGAAATAATGAAGAATATATGTGTTGACTTCTAGAGCAAGAAAAAAGAAAAGTGAAGAGTCCTTACATTTTCCACCTTACCTTACAAATAAGGAAAGAGTCAAATTCAGTTTGTTGGTATAAAGTCTCAAATTGTTTCCTGCAGAAATAAAAATAAATTTCACCTCCTGGCACTAAGGTCTATGTCCTTTTAAGGTAACTACAGATAGGTAAGTGGTACTATGTAAATAGTGTCATATTTTTCAGATGTATTGAAGAACATACCCTTAATATATCATTGACAACACTGGTTATTGAATAGAATCTATATGAGAATATTTTTGAACTAATCACACTAAGCTGAAAACTACATCTTAGTCCATCAAAATGTGGAAATAATTAAGTTTATTTATAAGAAAATAATACCACCAAGAAAAGTGTGTATACATTAGAAAGACTGCAGGAATAACATTACGGTTTTTACTATTTCTACCTGTTTATGTGATAATATTTCTTGATATTGAAACTCTCCTCTTGTTATTCTTATTATATGTAATCCAACGCTATTTATTACTATATATTCAATGTGGGAAATATATCTTCAAAAATGTGTAAATTTTTTTCCTTTTCAATCACAATATTGTCATTATCAGGTTACACTGTGGTCATCATCATCCTCATGAAAATTATTATTAGCATCATAAGTGCTAACTATTGAAACTCTGATATGTACCTATGATTTGTGATTATTTGTCTTTTGATTAATAATTTTAATGTTACCACTGTGCATCCATCCATATAAAAATTTTGAACAAAGAAACAAAAAATCTAAACCATAACAGTTAGCTTGACTATGTGCTTATAACAAATTATAGAATAGATTTTTGAAGTTTTGCAATTTCCTAACCAGTATGAATTAACTTCCTCTCTCCCCACCACTACACACAAATATTTAAGAGTTTGAACAGAATTATTTCAAGCAATATACTATAAATATTACTACAATATCATGTGTACATCTAAAATTCCCTTAAAAGTAATAAACGCTATATTCTATTGAAATATTAGTTATTTTATTCTGGGAAACTTTTGGAAAAATAGACTGTATATCTTTGAAATAAAAAGGTCAAAAATGGTAGCATAAAAAGTTTTAGAGGGAGTCTGTCTTCAGAAATATATATATATATATATATATATATATATATATACATATATATATATATATATATTATGTGTAGAAAGACATACATTTTTACAGATTGCCATCAGAAATATATACATATATCTAAATTTATGTGTAGAACGATGTACAATTTAGTAAAACAAAAATCTTGAGATATAATTAAAGTTAAAAAAATACATTACACCAAGTGCCAATGACTCACACCTATAATTCGAGCTATTCTGTGTAATGAGGTCTTAAAATTGTGTTAGAAACTAGCCGAGACAGAAAAGTGCTTGTTAGATTCTAATCTCAAATTAACCACTAAAAACAGGAATTAGCTCTATATTTCAAGTTGTAGAGTGCTGGCTTTGAGCACAAAATGGCTTAGGGACAATGCCTAACCTTGCAAACAACATCAAGAACAACAACAAAATATATCACATTAATTTCACAGAAGCATCTTTTACCTGCTGTGAACATTTCTTAGAAACATGAATACATGCGCATGGAAAATTTTAGGTAAAAAGTAGAGAATATTTACATCTTTGTTAAAGACATGACTATTTAGATTGTTTAAGATATTTAGGTAATGATTCGAAATTAAGAATAATGATAATATATTGGGACTGGTCTTTTATTCTATTTTAGGATAGTAATAAAATGATATTTGTAATTATTCTGTAAAATTGCTCTTGCTTGGTATTTTAATTATAATAAGTGATAAACATTTTTAAATGATTTCCATAGGAAAGGATAGTTTTAATAGTATTAATTCTTTGGTAATTTCAATGCAATTAAGAAAATTATTGCAAGGCTGGTTTGCTCTAAGACTATATTTGTTGTCTTGTTCTAGTTTTCATATGTTCGTAGAAATTAAAATTCCAAAAATTCAATGGATGTTGGCATTCAAGATCATCTTCATAGATACTAATAATGATGCTAATAATGGAGTCACTTAAGTGGAATTGTTTTATTTCATTTGTTTTTGTCACAAATAAATCAAGATGATTGTGTATTTTGTTTCTTTTCACGTTATTGGTTCTTATCCTGAGAATACTTTTTTCTAGCAAAGTAGAGAAAAGCAATTGGATTGAGCAAGTAACATATGGCTATCATAAAATGCAGATGCATAGATTTGTGTTTTCTATCATTTGCTAAAAGTTTCTTCCAGAAAAGGTTATCAATTACGTATAAGTGATGTATAATTCCTAGATATTCCAGTTATCACATGCATTTTTTGATTGGGTTGTCTCTGAATAAACTCAAAAAACAGACAATAAAACTCAAAATAAACAGAAATCACATCTTTGTTTTAGAAGCTGTAGTTTACAAAGAATTTTTAGCCAACAACAAAAACTTCTTTTTGGGTATTTTGTATTTTGTGTGAAGAATTTTCAACTATAGTTTTATTTTTTTGCTGACATGAAATTCACATGCAATATATTATCTCCTTTCATTGTATACATTTTAGTTCTTTGGAAGTGAATTGTGCAATCATAGTTTTCTAAGCCTAATTTTTACAAACTTGCCTTTCTTCAAATAGAAATGCTATAAATTTTATAACAGATATTAAAATAGATAAAAATTGAATTACAGGATTTTTTCCTGCATAAATCTTCTATAGGGTGTCTTTTCAAAATTTGTTTTGGGGAATTATTTTCAGGTTCTCACTCATACTGTCCAAGTGCACTGTCAATGATCTACATTCCCGACCCATACAAGTTTTTTACTTGTCTTTAATACATACATAGAAGTGTAATGGCTAAAACATATACATTTCTCTTTGACCTTTTGAAGACTTGAAAACTTGCTTGCTAAATGACTGTAGTATTACACAAATCATTCTGCTATGCGGAGTATATCAATTTCTCCACAAATGCATTACTATATTTTGTGTCTTCTTTTTATATTATGGTCATACCAGTGAGCTTTCTTTTTCTTTTTTCTTAGATACTAAAGAGGAGCTTAATTCATATACTTCTCCTATTGACTATTAATTTATATATGTTCTTTATAGAAATATCTTGTTCGGGAAAAATTTATACAGAATTAGAAAATATAAAAGTACTTAAGATTCAGGATCACTGTAGCATTAACATCGTAGCATTAACAAATATGTGCCCTCTATCTGTTGGATATGTTTTCACTACTTTCATAGAATTAAGAAAGGTTATCAGTTGATATTAGTTTATTCTTGCTTTCCTTTAGCCACTAATGCTTACCATGTCAACTTTTTGGAAACCTTTACTGATCCATTGTCATGAATTTTTACATTTATGTTTTGTAGGTTTTTACAACTCACATTTATTTTGATAATAATTTTTTTGTTTTAAATTTTTGTATAAGGTTTGAGGCAGTAATCTAAGATCATCCTTTATAACTAGAGAGGCAATAGTGCCAATACAACCATTTAAGATTCTATTTTTATTTCATTAAGTCATGGCATCCTTTTCAAAATCTATTGACAATAAAACTAAGAATTTATTTTTGATAAATCTGTTACATTCTAATATATGTCGGTTCTTTCACTAATAAACATGGTAATAAGAATCAAATCTAGTATGAGGGCTCAAGCTACACCATTTTTGTTCTGACTGACCTGTATTCCTTGAATTTACATACAAGTGAATTGAGCAGTTGGACCAATATTCTACAGATATCTAGATGTTTGATAGTCACTCATATTTTATACCTTGTGAAAACACAAGACCCCAGGTATTATATAGGAAAAAATGTCTTTAGAGAATGCTTAAAACAACTAAAATTAATTTAGGAATGAGTTAAGATTTAGATAACACTATAGCATAATAAAGTTGAATGATAACGACTTGAGCTGTACAACAGAGGAGAGTGAGAAGGGATAGAATGATGGACCACCTAGGAGCTGCATGTCATTGTTATTGTGTTTCAAATACAGAAAGACTTCAGACAAGAAAAGAAGGAAAATAATCAAAGTGTCCTTAATCAAGTTTCTTTTTCATCCACCTAAGAGTGTGGACTAAGAGTCAGAGAAGATGGGAAAAATAAAAAAGAAAATAAAGCATTGTATAGACCTGTTACAATGTAAAGAAATTGTATTAGGAATATGATAATTAATTTCCAAAGAAATAAAGGAAACAAAAGGTAAACTCTAAAGGCAAAAAGAATGAAGAGAGAAAAGAAGCAAAGTAAAACCTTTATCAATAACAAACACAAGAATTTGGAAGTGAAAAAGCACTGGAAATATTCTAAATAACAGTAAAATAACAATAACAATTGCTAATGTGAATAGAAAATGGATCACATTTTATCATATATAATTTTGAAAAAACATACTAGGAATGAAAATTTAAAAGTCATAATTTAAAACACTATTTATCATAATTTAAAACACTATTTACATTATAAATACACAGTATATAGTTCAGTGGTAAAATCTTGATATAGCATATGTGAAATAATGGTGTGATCTCCCAAGAATTATGAAGTACACACAAAACACACACACACAAAAACCACATAAACACACACACACACACACATACACACACATCACATACACACATTTGGAATATTGATATTATAATATTAAATAGAGGAAATTATCACAAATAATAAAAATAGGTTAATATATGAAATCATAATATTGCTCATACTATTTAAACGTTTAGTAGAAATCAAATAGTCACAATATACTTGGATTCTTATAGATTAAGTAAATTGAAAATTAAGAAATAGAAGACATGAGAACCTTTGCAAATAAGTTTTAAATAATGAACATTTTGAAACATGTATACTTTAATTTTGACAAAAGATTAATGGTACTGGTGTTTTAACCTCAAGATTTAGCATATGATAACCAGGCGCTATATATCTCGTTATGGGAGGCTATATCTGTAATCATTTCACTCTGGATATTTTTATGATAGGGTCTCATAGTTTCTCAGGCTCTCCCGAATTACAAACCCTATTTGCAGTTCCTACCATAGGTAGAAAATGGAAGCCACAAATCACCATGCCCAGCTCAAACTTTTTTTTTAATTCAAGTACAAATATTTACAAAAAAATGACCAGGAAATGAAGCCTTTCTTAATATAGTATGTGCTTCTTGAAAATACAGTAATTATTTGTTACCTGGAAAAATATGTTTAGAACTATAAGAAAATCAATTTATTTAAATTCACTAACCATATAAAAATTAAGAAAATAATTTTAAATATTCACATGTTAAATATTTTAAAAGCAACATATATGTGTCTGAATAATTTACATGTGTAAAAATTATGCAAAATTAAATTCACTAATCCTACAACTCTGAAAAAAGAATCCTAAAGAAACAAGAAAATAAGTAACTAACATCAAAATTTGAAATATAGAAAATAAAATGAAGTGTACTCTTTAGTTGACTTAAGTAACTGTAAACCCCTTTTATATCAATTTTAAAATAAAAATGCATGAACAATGAAAGCAAAAGTACATTTGATCAATAGCAACAGCAAAAGCATCAGTAATTATTTGAGTGTACAAAAAAAATAGATGGAGGGGTTAACAAGGTTCCTTTCAAAAGAATGTACTCATTACCTTATTTATGTAACTGTAACCCCTCTGTACATTACCCTTAGAATAAAATTATATTGAAATTAAAAATAATACAAATAATATAGAAATTAAGAATTATTAGAAGCCATTAGTTAAAAACTTTATAAAAACCTGCCCCAAGTACCCAAGGAATATACTTTGATGATACCATTTAAATACTTAAACTTCACCAGAAAAGCAAAATGTTTAAAAACTGTTACAAATAAAGTAATAAATCAGAATATATTACTATAATAATCATTGGATGGATTTTTAGTGGCAGTCAAATATGTAAGAAATGAGGCAATATGCCATTCATTTGCACTTAATAAGTGAGAAAGAATTTTCGAGGTCTTTTAAAATATATCATAAGTTTAATGAAGAAACTATTCTGTCACATAATATGATAATCAGATAAAGATGATATTAGAGAAAAGAACAGATTGTACTAAGTTTTGGGATGTTAATGTATGTACTTCTTTTGGTTTTGGAAAATTGTGGGGATTTCAACTTGGGGTATTGTTCTTGCTAGGCTGGCATATCAGTGGTTAATTTTAGTATAGGGGTTCCCTTTCCACAAGAACATGCACCTGATCTGTCCTTTTATTCTTCCCATCATCAATGGCATCAGAGTTGCACACCTACTTGTCTACCTTCCTGGATCCTGCAGTCCTTCCAATCTTAGTCTCTAGATAGTGCAGGATGGTGGAAATGATCCAATGCACCCAGCTATAAATTGAGAAGGAACTCCCCTAAAATTTGTCCTGGTTTCTGTTCTCAAGCCTCCTAAGTAGTTAAGAGTACAGATTGGAGCCCCTGGTGCCAAGCAGTAACAGTATTTTTAAAACAATTAGAAATAAATATGACAGGCTTGTGATAACCTCAGGAAAAGAATAAAAGAGCAGTGAAGCATAGAGGACAGACAGAATATTAACTAGCTACTCAGAGGGTGAATCAGCTTAGCTAGCTACTCGGGAGGCCGAGATCTGAAGAACACTGTTCAAAGCCAGTCCAATCATGAAAAAACATGTGATTATCTCCAAAAAACCAGAATTGCAGCAGTGGCTCAAGTGGTAGACCACTACCTTGGGCACAGATGCTTAGAGCAGGAATGATGAATGCATGCATGAGCACATGAACATGCACGTGTGTGTACAGGCACGTGTGTGCACACACACACAAATGAGTATTTCAATGCAGAGTTCTTTATTTTTTTAACCTTGTTGCACTTTATTTCCCTGTATTAGTTCACAAATTAACAAAATCAGCTAAGCACCTATTTACATACAACTCCTCATGTTTCTCTAAAGTCTACTCTCTTTTTGGCAGCCTGCTCTTATTTGACCCAAAAGTAAATTATTCAGAAGATCAATTCATCTCCCTCAACTCTGTAATGTTAGATGATTGTTTAAATTTTTCCTAGCAATATAATTTTGTGAAATCCTGCATCAAGCAGCATATTTTTTTCATGAAATGGCAAGCCTCTCGAAAAAAAGAAAAACTATAGGTTTTACTCCTCCTGGCAAGCATCTGGAAATTTATTACCTTCATATAATCCATGATATGTCTGTGTATGCCAAAGACGGCTGTGAAAATAAAAAGAACCTTCTAAGCACTTAGAATTCATATAAAATTAATAGGTATGAAGGTTTTTTTTTAATATTCTGAAAATACCATACAGAGGAGTTACAATTACATGGGCAAGATAATGAGTACATTTCTTATCAAGCATTGTTGCCTCCTCCTTTATTTCCCCTTCCTATCCCCTTCCATCTCACCTCTCCTGCCTCACCCCATTATACTCCACCTTGCGAAAGTTTTAAAGTTCGTTTTTCGACATAACATCTTCTACATCTCATTGTTACAATGGGTCCAACTCTATCCTTTTTTCGATTTGTTTTTTCCATGCCCCTCCACAAATTATACCAACATAAAATATAGTGAAAACAGGAGTTATATCGTGGGGGAGGAACATACAAAGCAACAAAAATTCATCTTATAAATATGTTAAAAACAATCGCATGAAAAAAAATATTTGAATACTTATCTTGGGGTACATTTCACCTAACATCAACGAATCTTACCTTTTCTGCTTGTCTCAGACATATACTATTTATTACCAATAAGGGAAAACATGGGGCCTATGAGTATTTAGGCCTGGCTTACTTCACTTAATATAATTTTTTCCAAGACTTTCATTTTCCTAACAATGGGGCAATGTCATTCTTTTTGGTGGAGAAAAAGAATTCCATTGTGTACATACACCACAATTTCTTGATCCATTCATCTACTGAGGGGCATCTGGGTTGGTTCCAAGATTAGCTATGGTAAATAATGTTACCATAAACATATTTGTGCTGGGAGCTTTAGTGTGGTCTTCTTTGTGATCATTTGGGTAAATGCCCAAAAGTGGAATTGCTGGGTCATAGGGGAAGTCTATGTGGAGTCTTTTGAGGAACCTCCATACCACTTTCCAAAGTGGTTGAACAAGTTTACACTCCCACCAACAATGCAGTACGGTTACCCTAACCACATCTAATCCTGCATCTGTTGTTATTAGAGTTCTTGATTTTTGCCATTCTAACTGGCGTGAGGTGGTATCTCAATGTTGTTTTGATTTGCATTTCTTTTATGGCTAGGGATTTTGAGCATTTCCTCATGTGTCTATTGGCCATCCTTCTTACCTCTTCAGAGAAGTTTCTCTTTAAGGGATGAAGGAATTCCTACTTAAATTTTGTGATAAATTATGTGCATGATGGATAGAGCCAATAATATACTGGGATAAATTGTGTCCAAATTTATAGGTAAAATTATTATTGTTTGAACTAGCCTCTTAAAGGATAAGGAATTTAATCTTAAGAGGTTTTGAATTGAGTAATACATTTTTGGATTAAGTATGTACACAATGGGGAATAAGGTCTTATAATCAGTGACAGGTATATATGAGGAAGAGCAGAACAACAAATAATTCATGCAAAAAGAACAAAAGATGAAAAAGTAAAACAAATGAGAAAGAAAGAACAAAAAAGACCAAAAGGTCAGTAGAGATTGTTTTTAAAAAAAGTACACACACACACATATACACCTAAAATAAAAGTTATAAGATTAAGAAAAAAAGATTAATAAAAACAATTTTTATAATTAAAAAGTAAAAATTTTAAAAAGATACAAAAAAAGACTTCTTTGATTTTGTTTTTGGGGGATTGATGGGAAGATCCTGTATCTCCCTTGTGTCTGTAACCAGTCTCTTGAAGTCTCTGCTCAGGTTGTGGTGTTTGGTTTTCCTGTGGCTTGATTGGTTTTTGAAGTCAGTTGGTTTGAGCAGGCAGAAAAATTCTCTGCAGTGCCAAGGATTTTATGAACCACCTTCCAGGCTAGTTCAGTGGGAGGTAGATCTGCTTTGAGTATCATAAAAGAGGGAGATGGCTGTTTCCTCTAGTTTAAAGTTGCTGTGATAAGGCTGGGTTCTGGGTAAAGTTGAGGCCTTTCAGCAAACAGTAGCTTTTCCCTGAGAGGCTAGCTTTTGAGATATTCACAGAGCCCAGCCTGTAGCCATTCTCAGGGTTTATGTTTACTGATTTTCAATTGATTGTCAGGGTTGCCTTAGGCAGGGGCAGCCTCTGGCTCTGTTTACCCAGTGAAGAAAGCCACTCCTTCGGGGGTGTAGCTTTCTCTGCCTGCTTATGGTGACTTTCCCATGGGTGAAGTTGAGAATGGCAGGTCAGGGTAGGTACTTGTGACTCGCTAAATGACTCTTTTGTTTTCATCAAAGGACTGAGTTAGAGGTAACTGCTTAGCCAGGCCTTTGTCTGTATCAAAGATGGATATCTCCAGTGTTGGGGGGAGGGGTGGCCTTCTCTTCTCTGTTCCCTTTGAGAAGGAATGAGGATGGCACTTTTGTACTCACGCTGGAGTGTTGGTTCCTAGGTAGCCTCTGGTCTGCTATCTGCAAGATGAAGATATCTGCTACTTGTCAGTTCTTGCTGGTGTTGAGTAAAATCTGCTCGTATTTGTCCCAGACTCTCTGGGTTGTAGGCTTGGTTGCTATGGACACCACCACAGCTGCCACAGCTGCCCCAGCCGCCCCAGCCATGGCTGCTGGAAAATGCTCAGATCTGTCTCTTTACCTGGATTTTCCCTCTCTGGTCAAACTCTCTGTACTGTGATGGCTCACTTGGTGTGCCTAGGACTGTTCACTGGAACACTAGAACTGCTTTCTACGCGAGAACTTGTTTAGCCACCAGGTTCTTCTCCACCATCTTCTCGAAATTCCTGAAGGTGTTTAAATATTACTGGAATTGTTTTGGAATAAATAATGCTCACCTTGACTATCTTGAGAAAAAATTGGTTTCTCAGCACTATAGGTAAGAACTTGAGTGAAGGAAACAAAAGGAAAAATGAAGAACAACTCAACACACACATTCAAAAGAAAAAAAAACAACCCAAGAAAACAAGTTAACTCAGTACTCAAGAACCTGCAGGAAATGCAAATATTTTTTTTAAAAAGCTATGATAAGCTTATCAAAATTCTGACTACATGGGAGTCTACTGTTGTGAGGATAGTGATTAAAGCTCAGACTGGACAGAAAGATCTGTACACAATGCCAGGCACCCGTTATTCTAAATTCCAGGAAGAATAACATGAAGTAGATTGAGCCCACGATCATACACAAGTTGGAAGCGAGATTCTATCTGATAGTTAATCAGGATAATTTAGGACTGGGGGCATGCCAAAGTGTTAAGAAGATCCATTTAGGAGACACAAGACACTCAATTTCAATTCTAATATTATGGGTATTAAAGAAAAAAACTATGATTTTAAATAATGGGAATAATTGTAAGATTTGAATATTTGAGTGGAGAAAAATGCATGAGAGAGATAGAGTTTACCCATGTTGCAATGCTTTGTACTTAAGTGATAATATTATGTGGTACACCAGACATAACAGAGTTACCTTGCAAATGAGCATGGATGTGCATTTGGGTGAAGGAAATACTCTACTTACACAGGTGTAAATTAAATACTTTTTTGGGGGAGATTTTAGTTCTTGATCTAAGAGCCTGGGTGATATCTCTGAGTCTTTTCTCTCAAGGCTATCACTCTACTACTTTGAGCCACAGTTCCAATTCTGATTTTCTGTTGGTTGTTTGGAGATAAGAGGCTCATGGACTTTCCTGCCCAGGATGGCTTCAAACCATGATCGTCAGATCTCAGCCTCCTGAATAACCAGGATTCCAGGCCTGAGCCATCCATTTTTTTTAATAATTTAGTAAATTGTACAGTTACAGATGTTATAATTTATCATTATAACCTTTATAATATATGTGTGTATATTTATATCAATGCATACATATAGAAATATTTTAACATATTTTTATATCTACAGTAGAGTTATGAAATCATCCTTCATTATAAAATAACATGGAAACAAGTTTAATGAGGAGCAAAGCAAAGGGAATTGTCATGTTTCTTGTTGTTGAATGAAATATGAATTGTGAGAATCAGTTTGAGAAAACCATTTAACAAAATGGATAATGACTATTAATTCCAATCCCTTTATTTGCCCATATTGTGCATCCTCACACATGAGTGTCAAAGTCAAACCACACATTTTTGCCTTTGTATTTAAATCATATGTTATAATTTAGCGGTTATGTGAAGTAATCAAATAAAGATTAAAATAATAGTGAGACTATGAGTTAGAGCTGAAAATTATTTTAAATATGATAATAGCTAATTAAATTCCATATCTCTTACTTTTATTCTATTGTCATATCCCTTATTCCCACATTAGGAAAGTACATAGAAGATTCTCACTAAATTATGTGTAAAATTATGAAAAAATGTGTTAAAAGAATATGGGCACATTGGGGCTAGTAAAGTGGCTCAGTGGTAGAGCTTTTGCCTTGCATGCATGAGGCCCTGGGTTTGATTCATCAGCACCACATAAGCGAAAAGAAGAAAGCTGGAAGTGGTGCTGTGGCTCCAGTGGTAGATCGCTAGCCTTGAGCAGAAAAGCTGAGGGACAGCACCAGAGGGGCCCAGAGTTCAGGCCCCTCGACCGGACAGAAAAAACAACAACAACAACAACAACAAAGAATATGGGCACAGTGTGGTTTTAGCTGATTGAGACCTGTAGGGGGTAGTGTGTTTTTGAGGACTTGATAAACGTTGTGATGGAGATGAAGAAAGGGATATGCTTATTCTGGAAAATTGGCTAGAGGATTGCTCACATAAAAATAGTTATGAATTCTTCCAAAACGTTACAGTAAAATCGCTCTCACAATCATGTTCACTACTGCACTATTCACCGTAGAGGACTTATGGAAACAGCCCAGACGACCTTTAGTAGAGGGATGGTTCGACAAAGTGTTGCACAAATATACAATTAGGTTGCACTCATCCATTATAAAGACTGTTACAGCATTTGCAAAGAAATGGATAGATGTAAAATTATGTTAAGTAAACGAAGTCAGAGCCAGACACACCAAGGATGTGTATTTGGAAGCCAGAATTTTATGCAAGTTAAACAACAGTATTAATCAAAGCATGCTATTTGCAGTGGAGTATTTATTTATTTATTTATTTATTTTTGGGTTCGGTCATGGGGCCTGAACTCTGGGCCTGGGTGCTGTCCCTCAGCTCTTCAACTCAAGGCTAGCGCTCTACCTCTTGAGCCACAGCTCCACTTCTGGCTTTTTTCTTTTTGCTTATGTGGTGCTGAGGAATTGAACCCAGGGCCTCAGGCATGCAAGGCAAGCACTCTACCACTGAACCACCTTCCCAGCACTGCAGAGGAGTATTTAACAGTTGTAATTTCTTATAAAATTTAACTTTTAATCCAACAGAATGAGTACTAGGAGACTAGCACTTGGAAAAGGTGAGGGGAAGTCAAAGGGAAGGATTAAATAGACTTCTGGAAGTAGAGAGTGAAGCCATAATATTCAATGCAGATAGTATGAAACTAGAAAAAATGAAAGTGGGGTGAGGTTTGGAAGGATGTGAGAAAGTTATGTAAAGATCCATTGTAATTATAAACCGATTCGTTGAATGGAAAACCCTTTGTACAACTATTTTATAAAAATATAATTAAAAACGATGGGGCTGGGAAGGTGGCTCAGTGGTAGATCGCATGCCTTGCATGCCAGAGGCCCTGGGTTCGATTCCTCAATACCACATAAGCAAAAAGAAAAAAAAGCCAGAAGTGGCGCTGTGGCTCAAGTGGTAGAGCGTTAGCCTTGTGCTGAAGAGCTGAGGGACAGCGCCCAGGCCCAGAGTTCAGGCCCCATGACCGGACCCAAAAAAACAAAAAAAAACAAAAAAACGATGGAGACATCTGATCTTAAACAATGAGTCAATATGATAATTTCCTGCTCAGAAATTTTCTTTGCAGGTATTTTCCTCATAATGACATAATAGTGAACCACGCAATTAATTTGAATATATCACTTTGCATATCCTAAATAGACACAATATAAAAATCGCAGTAAAAATATTAGAATATATCACATGATAAAATAACAGGTAGAAAGTATCAAACTCTGATTGTTTTTCCAAGTACTTTACATTTGGTATCTAATTTAATCCTCACAATAATCCCATAAAGTGGAACTACTTCTATTTTTAATTCTAAGATGATGATATTAAGTCTTCCGAGATGCAATTAATAGTACAACATTGTACACACGGTAACTGTTAGCCTGCGGTCCATTCCCACCATATCAAATAACCTCATTCTATTTTGTAACTAAATACCAGCACTCAGTCTACTAATTCTAGGAAAATATCCCAAAATTATTGTGCACACTCTAATAATATTTCACTTTATCTTTCTTAGAAAATAGGTAACTAAGCCGGATACTGGTGGCTCATGCCTACAAAGCCAGCTACTCAAGAGGCTGAGATCTGAGGATTGTGGTTCAAAGCCAGCTCTGGCAGGACAGACTGTGAGATTCTTATCTTTAATAAACCACTAGTAAACTGGGAGTGGCACTGTGGTCCAAGTGGTAGAGTGTTCGCTTTGAGTGGAAGAGCGCAGGGACAGTACCCAAGCCCAGAGTTCAAGCCCCATGACCAACAACAACAAAAAAAAAGAAAAGAAGTAACTGTAATATGAAAACTCCAAGTTCATAATCACGTATATCTCCCTGGTGAAAGGAATTGCTAAACTATAATATTCTTGATTTCTAGCTCAAAATAGTAGAAATCATATTTTATCCCTTCACTCAACACTGCACTGCCTGGTGACCCCATCTCTAGTTAATACAGTCTTACTGAAAGAATGACCTGCCCAATTCCTGACGGAAACAGACTGCAGGTCTTTTGGAGCAATCAGTTCCACATTGTAGTTCACCTAAATTATTTACCATTAGAAGTATTTTGATTGGTTTTTATACCCAACATTTTGAGAGAAATGTACTACTTTAAAATGTTATTAAAGAAAGACTGATATAAAAATCACTTTGACCCCAGATAAATATTTTACCTTTCATATACCCAAAAATGCAGTCTGACCTATCATTAATGTTAGGAACGAGAGGTTAAAAATCATAGACACCAAGACCTAAGTATGAATTAAAGACTCTCCAACTTGTGAATACAATTGGTTTAAAAAGACATCAATACTACTGCATTTTTAAATTCCCTATGAAAATGATAATGATTCCCTATGATAACGATAATGATAATGATAAACTATTAACACTTAAAAATAACTCATTTTCTTGGGAGTAGGACACAAAAACAAGGTTAATCCCAATCGTTTTAAAAGACCTTTATTTATACAAAAACTCACTCATAACTATAAAGATTATAAAACTAACTGAAGTACAGAGACACAAAGGAAATAATTTAACTGCATCATGTACATTCAATGGACTATTAATAGAAAACAAAGTTATACTAATAATTAGCTTACCCAAGTCACTTACATTCTTTTATTCTATTCCATTTACTTTCATAAAAACTGGGTTTTCATAAAATGACGCATAAAAAAGACTATATACCCACTTACATTTTCAGATCTTAACAATATTTATTTCAGAAATTTTGGCTCTATAGTCAATGAAATGAAATAATACTAAAATATTCAAAGGATTTTCAGAAATTGCAAGACTTGCTCTGGGATGTTATGTATATTGGAAAAGATATTCAAAAAGCCTTTTTTGTTAAAGTTGCCATAGTTACTCCCACAAAAGAGCCATTAGTAAAGATCCCTGTGCATGTACAAAATACCTTCAAATGCATCCACAATCTGGACATGACCCATGTTTTTTGTTTATTCGTTTTTGAAAGGAATATCTAACAAGCATATCCACAATACTTATTTTCAGACAATAAGATGAGATATTCAAACGTAGTATGGGTTTGATTATCTCTTAGTGAGAATAGATATGATCTTGCAAAGAAAGTTATTTTCAACAGAAATCCAGAAAGAGTTTATCCAACTTGTGTTTCACAGGAATAACCAGAGAGTAATACCTGTTTGGTCAAGTCGGTCCAAATCACTCTATGAGTGTATCTTAAAAGTATAATCAATTTAAGAAGTCACATACGTATTTTGTACTGATAATCAACTTACAGCAAAATAACTTACTACCTAATTATGTCTGTATCTTCTTACCCAACATACAATAAGAGCTGAAAGCGTTCTCTTTATCTAACTTAATGTTATAAATGCTTTGATTATGATGACGTTATTATTAGACAAATAATATATACAGAAGGGTGGTTCCACTGAAAAGACATGACAGAACACTGATATATAAAAACATTGCAACACAGTTAGCTCTTTTCAGCTTCACCCTGTCCACATTGGCAAGCAACATTGCAATAGCACATGCACACATATACACATACACACATGTTCGCACATGTACACACACATATACATGCATGCTAAATTCAGGATTTATTGTACAAAAAGTTCAAATAAAATTTTAGTGATTAGGACAAATGATAATATGCCTTATTACAAAATAATACATAAACCATCACCACGCATGTTACATTTTACCTGCTTCTCCACATGTGATCACTTAATTTATTTTTAATTAATTAATTACCTTATTAAGTAATTTATTTGTTTGGTGTTAATACTAGGGCTTGAACTCAGGGCCTGGCTTTGTCCCAGAATTTATTTTTTGTTTCAGTTTTCTCAAGACTAGCATTTTACTGCTTGTACCACAGCTCCATTTTTAGCTTTTGCTGGTTACTTTCAAATCAGATTCTAATGGACTTTTTTTTCTTGGTCTGCTTTCAAACCACAATCCTCAGATTTCATCTTTCTGTTTAACTACTATTAAAGACATAAGCCATCAGTGTGGCTCCTATTTTTTCCTCAATAGTTATCTAATGCACATACTTAGATAGTAATTTAAAAATGAGAGTATAGAAGCAAGATGTACAGTGGTGATATTGTCCTGTCAGAAATTCAAGTTAGTAATGTAAATTTATTCTTCAGACCATACCCAAACAATACCATGATATAGTGTAAGAGAACTCACTATTGAACATATTAGCTTTAAGAGCTTTCTGATAGATCCATTATTTATTGGTACCCAACATTAGAAAATTGTATGAGGCATTGGTAAAATAGAAGTCCTTTGCATGACTACATACATTCCTTGTTTTTTTTTTTTTAAAGACACTTGCTTTCATCTAAAAAGGAGGCCTATCTATTGTCTTCATGTGATTTTGATGATTGAACGTGCTTAGTGAGAAGGTCAAAATGTATTAGTAGTCCTTAACTATCAATTCTCATTTATCTTCTTGTAGAATATAATGATTAAATCAATAGTTCAGAATCATGCTTCCATTGCAAGTGGATCACCAGTAAGAAATCCTCAATACCAATTCCCACAAAGTTTTGTCACAGATACAATCTCCCTGCCTTCTCTGCTGCTTGACTACCTTCCTATTCCTTCATTGTACAGGAAAAGTGTGATTCAACTGATTTCAGTCAGATCTGTTACTAGAATTATCAAGGATTTAGTTTATTGTCTGTAATTTGGTCAAAGTTATGTCTCTTTATGTAGGCTACTAAAAATGTATTTACTAATTTCAAGTAAATACATAAATTCTATTTCCATCTTTTTTAAAAAATAAAATTTTGTTTGCTCTATAAATTGATCAGAGGCATGGATTTTGTGGCTAGATAGGTCATTGCACATCTGTCTCTCTCTTTTTCCCTTTCTTGGTTCTCATAAATAATATGATTGCTCCATAATTATCCTAATTTATTTTGCTTTTATATTTTTGGTTGCATCATTTCACTTTTTGCTCTGCCATTTAACAAATCATTTATATAGAAGGCATTATTTCCTGTTTTCTCATTCCTAGAATAAGCTGCACATGAAGACATCACTGGTCTTCATTTTCAGTGTGTACATTTGAATATGGAGGAACATCTTTCCTCTGTTCTCTAACAATTCCTTACTCGCCGGTTAGAATAATTTCGAATAGTAAAATTGGAAAAAGAGAAAATAAATCATGGTGAATAAACAGATGCAGAAAATTCACCGGATATTTCTGACCAGTTCAACCAATGTGAACTAATAGGGAAATACATGGATACCTCATTCCCACTGGCTCTCAAAGTCTCTGGTTAGGCAATTCTTAGGAATATGAGGAACAAGATGAAAAAGTAAGGAATGGTATCAATTAAAGAAAAAAAAATGGAGAAAGATCCAAGCAAATTTCTTCATTGGGCTGCCAAAAATATTCGGCTTATTACAGTGCGGAGACTTCTTTCCAAATGGCCACTCATGTGAATAGTAGGGATGACGATGAGTATACCCCTCTTCATTGAGAAGCCTACAGTGGACACTTAGACATTGTCAATGAGTTGGTGTCTCAAGCGGCACATACAATAATTGTAGATGACTGGACACCCCTGCACAGTGCATATACGTGGAATAATACCAGAGTGGCTTCTTTCTTACTTCATCATGATACAGATACCAATGCCCAAACTAAAGGCCTCTTGACCCCCTTGTATCTTGCTGCTGAGAATTGAGATAGCAAAGATACGCTGGGTCTCCTTCTGTTGAACCATTATATAAAACCAGGCCTGAAGAACAACATAGAAGAAACTGCATTTGATATTGCCAAAAGGATAAGTATGTGTCATTCCCTTTATGAAGTTGTGGAGGGCTGTACAAATTGTTCAACTAAGTCCTAATGTTCGGGTTAAGTTTCTTAAATTTCAAAAATGCAAGTCCATCTTTTGTGTCCCTACAAAATATTTTCACAAACAAATAAGAGCAATATCTTTTTTTTTTTTTTTTTGGTCTGTCATGGGGCTTGAACTCTGGGCCTGGGAGCTATCCCTCTGTTCTTCAGCTCAAGGTGAGCACTCTACCACTTGAGCCACAGCTCCACTTCCAGTTTTCTAGTGGTTTATTGGAGAAAAGAGTACCACAGACTTCCCTTTCCAGGCTGGCTTTGAACAATGATTCTCAGATCTCAGCCTCCTGTGTAGCTAGGATTATAGGCATGAGCCACCAGTGCCTGGCAACACCAATATTTTACTGTAAAAATTCATGGATTCCGCGGAATTCTTCCAAATGAATTGCCTGCATTGGATGTCAAAATGTATTCAATAGTTTTTGTATACATGTATAATGATTTCTTCAGAGTTTGTGATTTTTTAATCAGAAATAATTTTAACTTACCTGTTGAAATGAGTAGTACAGAAAGTAAAATATTTCTGGTGCTTGTCTGAAAAAGTATATTTTAAAATATTCTATATTCTATGTTTGCATAATGTTCATAATTTATTTATTTTCTCCTAGATATACTTTGAATTCTACATTACTTTATAATATATAGGTTAATTAATGTTTCCTTTCCGATTGCATTCCATATAGAAACAGTTTGATTCCTTTTTTTTCTAGGTCTTTATTTTTCTTTGGGATAAAATGACAATGTTGTCTAATTTGAAGTTTTGTAAATTTTATGCTATGTAAATGCCTTTCTGAGCTGAAGATTTAATACACTGATGTCAAACTAAATTTAATTATATGAATTACGTGTATTGTTACACTTGTAATTTTGTAATCAACCTTTTAATAACTGTTTTTCATTTCTTGCATCTGAAGAATGAAAAATATGGAATACTTCTCAAATTTTCATATTATCCTTTTGCAAGTGCCATGTTAATCTCTGTATTGTAATTTGAGTATACGTGCTGCTGATGCATGTAGTATCCTCTAAATTTAAGTTGTTAATGATGCAATCTTTATACAGGCTTATATCTATGGGTGCCTACTTGTAACAAGGAAACCTTCTTGTTCCTAACAATGGTATCGATCTTATTTCCCTAAAATTCTGTGAATATTGGAAAAATTGTATTGATCAGTCGATTGCTCACATTTGCAAATTTTTTTGTCAATGACTATCAAGTCTTTTTATTTGGAATTTTATCGTACTCTCAATTATTTATAGATAGGTCTAAAGGTGATGGCTTTTTCAAGTACTTATTTATCCAACTGAATTAGCTTTGTGGACCTAATGAATTCAAAGTAAGCATTGCTTAAGAGCTACTTCTAAACTTCTCTAGCTGACATTTTCCCAAATGAGGTGTTACTGGCACAAATGTCTACCTGAGCCTTTACCCTTCTTCCATGTGGGAACAGACCAACCAGAATATCTTACCCTGAAAACGTAAATTGTCTTACTTGAACAAAACTAATCTTGGTTACAAGGGATGATAGAGAGATGAACAGTTCAAACAGAACTGTTCAGACTAGAAGGTATTTTATCAAAATATAATTTTTATTATACCTTCCATTTCAACAGTAACTAAAGCCAAGAAGGTGAAAAAATTGTTCATATGCATGATTACTTAATGTCCTGGATTGTCTACCATCCAACCAGGCAGGAACTTACACTACTGCCTTTTTATCACCAAATATTTTCATAGTTGCAGGAGAAGTCCATATGTTTCTCCTCATTATTAGGCATTAAATTGATAATGTTTTAATCACAGTGTTTCCCCTTGCCTACATGCTGTAAATCTACAAATGGTAAAGCTTTAGGTCTAACTCTATCAAACACTGAGGCAGAGATAATGGAATAATACTTAAAACAGAGTTGCCTTTGATACAGTAACTACAACAGAACAATGCAAAACGTGTGCCTTTTAATTATATTAAATATAGTTATATATTTTATATTTATATGTGCTGATTTTATATTTCACACAATGAAACTTACTAGAATTAGTTGATAATTTGACAAATAAATTGATATTTATTCCAATAAATAGGATTGGAATATAAACAATTAGGTTTAAAATATATATTAGAATATAAAAAGTATCAATGCAATGTCTTTAGTATAAACTTGTAATACATTCTAACTGTTCTGGGTCTTTTGAATTCACATGGTAAAAAAAATGTTTTCCTCTAATCTATAATGAATTTTACTCTGCTGCTCTGTTTATTGTTTTAACTCGCTAGTCCCAAACTTTTTCTCCATATTTCTGAAGCATTCCTACTGATTATGCCCAAATTTTGCTAAGATGCCTAAAGCATATTATTCTTCTGCAGGACCCATGGGTCATAGGATCCCAGGTCCCAGGTACCTGCATCATCAGATAACAAGGGCAAGACTTCTTACCAAGGCCCACGCAACATGTCAACACAAATTAATTGAAGACCCATCTCAATTTGTCATTTCCTATATTTCAGGGCCCCAATTCCTTGAGATGCAGGAATTAGCAGTAAGCAATTGTGAAATGCAAGGGAACTTAACAATTTTTTATCAGAGAAAGCTATTATTTCTATGACCATTAATCCCAAGATTTATGCCATAAAGTCATCATAGCCTAACAGTTTCCAACTTGTAAGGGGCACTTTAAAATTACTTAATTCACATCATGAATACCTTATCTCTATTTTGACAAAATACTACACCTCTGCTAATGTGACGCCCTCCTTGTTCTGAAAAGAACACAACAATAAACTGAGCTGCATTATTTTTCCACCACTGGTATTCTTGGGATCACAACACGTGCAAATATTATTTATATTTATACTTTTTTATCTATCATAGATATTCAGGATGCTAAGATAGGAAAATTATGGTTCAAAGCCCACCCAGACAGGAAGGTTTCTTAGAATCTTATCTCCAAAAAATTTCTCCACAAAAGCCAGACTCAAATGGCACTGAGGTTGAAGTGGTAGGGCACGAGCCTTGAACATAAACAGGCTCAGAGACTCTGTCCAGGCCAAGAGTTCAAGCTCTAGGACGAACCAATAAAACAAAATCTAAATTGAAAACAAACCCCAAACCTAGCATTTTTCTCCATGTATACAGAGGCACGTAAATAAGGTAATGGCTTCCTGTGTTACATATAGGTAGAAGAAAGAAGATGTCACACAATTACTCTCTTCATACCATATTAAACCAAACCCTTAAAAATTGTTTTTTCTAAATATATAAATTAATGTCATCCATTTGTTGGCAACTCTGTGTAGATTATTCCCATTAATATGGTGTACATGACCTGTGGGAATTATCTAGTAACTATGTTCTAATTATAACACTCTTGAAAGAATATCTAGGCAAATAGAATGCCAGAATCATTTGTGAATTTTTCAATTAATCCCTCTCCTTAAAAAAATTTTGTAGTATCCTATGGAATATGAAATTACAAATAAAACCAAAAAATATATTTTAAACCTAAATTCTAATTTAACAAGGTCTACAAAGTCCTACATTAGACGAACTTTGTTATTTCTCCAGACTTAAGCTTTTGTAATCCTTCAACATTTATTTGGAATCCAACAGAATGATGCTTATTTACTTTTGCAAATTTTTGGATCGGAATCATGAGCTATTTTGCATCTAGGAATGTTCTGTAATGATGAGAGCATTTAAAACGCAAGTGAGGATATATATGAGTTGCATTCATTCTGAAACTTGACTTCTCAAAACATAATGACAAAATTAGCCCAAACTCTGAATTGTGTATTCTTTCTTGTTGTTTGGTTTGTTTTACTGAGACAAAATTATTCTACCTGGTCCAGGGAAGGTATCGTTATGTAATTCCACTATCTAATCTCCTGTCGGAGTGCTAGAATTCCAGGCTTGTATCACATTGCCCTGCCATAGTTTGTTTATTTAATATAGAAACAGACTAGCAATTTTGAACTTCTCCTATGATGTTATCCACTAGACTGATTGCTCAGACTGTTTATGTACTATTTTCAAAGATGTTTTCACATTTGACACAGGATATGAACATTTTCAGATGCACCTGCAAGGTTCCCTGATTCATTCCACCAAGGATCCTGTCACGTTAATAATGATTACTTGACTCTCTTACATCTCTGGTCCCTACCTATGTAATATTCTCAACTTTGGGGGAAAGTTCACTTGAGGACTTTCTAATATTAAAAATTATCACTTGATTCTAGTCGTACTCAGGACGTATTTTCTATTGTTTTCTAACTTTTCTACATATACTGAGAGTTGTTTCATTTGTGTATTTTTGTGTGCACCTATAAGTGCCTCTGTGTGTATATGTATGTTTGTATGTATGTATGCAAAAACCTAAAGCTGTTATTCAGCAATCTTGCTCGTGACTGGTATTCCAGCTTTTGGCTGGTTAATTATATGTAGTGTCTCAAAGCCTATACTGTCCAAGCTGGATGTAAATTGAACTTCCCAGACTCCTTTACATTCTTAGGTTTTATTTTTCCAGGAGTATCAACTTTCAAACTTCAAACACTTTTGTGAGTGTAAAGTCTAACCTGTAGCCCAGATTTTTGACTCAAGAATTCATATAAAGGTAGATGAACATATACATTACATATCCTGAGTGTTCACTGTTAGAAATGTGATCATAAACCAAGTTGTTGTGAGATCTGAGGATTGGGGTTTAAAGCCAGCATGGGTAGGAAAGTCCTGGAGACTCTTTTCTCCAATAATTACCAGAAAACTGGAAGTGGCACTGTGGCTCAAGTGGAAGAGCACTAGCCTTGAGCTGTGTTTCAGAGGGACAGCGCCCTGTCCCATATTTCAGGTGCCACGAACAATAACAACAACAACAACAAGAAGAAGAAGAGCAACAAAAGAATATAAGAAAAGGAATGAAAAAGATGTGTGATCTTAGCCACCAGGTTCATTCCTGTTATAATTCCTGTTCTCTCAAGATGGACTCTTTTTTTCCAGTTAAGTCTATTCTCCCATATCTGACTTGCATTGGAAACAGAATCATTCTTCCATTCTCCTTTTTGCACATTTACATGATTAGCAAGCGTGATGTAGAAAGGGAGTGGCCTCATGCTTCATGTTCCACTTAGGAGTAATGCTTTCTCTATTTCACTCCCATAAATCTACATACTGGACTTGGTTTTATTGTTTCAATGTTTTCTTATTTGTAGCATCTTCTATATTGTATTGAACACTTATACATAAACAAAGAACTTCTTTTTCTCCTATAATTGCTTTTGTTTCTCTTACTGTTAACTCATGTACACTTGGGAAATTAATGCACAGCACATAGACTCACAATAAAAGATCTGAGAACCTTCTTCCCATTTAAAATTCACCTTAATTTACAGAGCACATAAGAAGTTTGAACAAAATGTTCTCATGGATAATGTATTTATAAGCAACTTAAATTTCATTTCTCTTTACTAAGTTGTCTCTGAAACACGAGTTACCTCATGTCCAAAAGTGTCTTTGTGCTATTTCAATGAAGCCAGAAAACATTCATTTTTTTTCTGGAGCAGCACCATAAATTGTTACTGGAAGTAAATGTTAATGGATGTGGAAACTGATCCCAGGAGAGGAATTGAACATAGAGAAATGACGAAGTTGAAGTTAACTATTGCTTTCTTTTTTGCTGTATAATAAAAGAATCCTAGGCTGGAAGGAAACTCTGTCCCTGACTTTTTTGAGTGTGTCCTTTACTCATATAAACCTCCTCTGTAAACTTCTGTCTGAGAGTATTACAAAAGGAAACAATATACCATTTGAAGGCCAGCATAGAACAAAAGGAAGTAACTTTGTTTTAAAAGTGTTCTACTGCAAAGAAGCAAAGATATGGACATTTTAAGTGTCTTATGGATGGATGTTTCACTCCTGAGATGATTCTCTTGTTGCAGGAATCAGTTATCAATTCCTTTAGTCTGGTCCTGAGTTTTCCATAGCAATAAGGATTTCAAAATAGCAGGATCCAGTGAGTACGATCAGCAAAAGCAGCCTCATCTCAGACAACCATTATTTTAAGGAGAGTCCCAAAGAAATACCCAGGGTTTGTTTTGTTTGCTTGTTTGTTTAGTTTGTGCTGGTTCTGGGGCTTGAACTTAGAGACTTGCCCCTGTCCCTGAAGAGTTGTCTTTCTTTCCCACCTGGCCCAACGCTAGTACTCCACTACTTGAGCCAAAAGTCCACTTCTGTCTTTTTTGGTGTTTAATTACAGATAAGAGTTTGACAGACTCTCTTGCCTGGGTTGGCTTTGAACTAACACAGTAAGAAAACTAAGTGATATCAATTGTATGTACTTCTCTTTTGAACCAAAAAATATTAGATGAAGTTTATTATAAAGCTAATATTGACAATTTTTAAAGAAAAGAATATGTTTAGCAAAAAACCATAACAAATAACTCAGCAAAAGTAGGTGCACCACTAAATCATTTGGGACGATTACTATTGACTTCATCATTCCTTTGGGGGAGACTTAAAGCCATATTTGCACTTTTTTGTTGGTTGTGGGGATTGAACATTGATCCAGGGCACGGTCTCTCAGCTCTTCAGCACAAATTGAGCACTCTACCACTTTAGCTACAGCACCACTTCCGGATTTCTGGACTTAATTGAAGATAAGTGTTTCATGGACTTTCCTGACCAGGCTGGCTTTGAAACACAATCCTCTGGTCTCAACCTCCTGAGTAGCTAGGATTACAGGCATGAGCCACCAGCACCCGGCTCATATTTGCATTTATATGCATTTTATGTCACTATGTAGACAAAGAATGAAAGAAATCTGAACCAAATGTTGTGACAGCTTTTCAGAATAATTGAGGTAGCAATAAATATGCCCCCTTTTTCCATTTTGTTACATTAATGACTCATGAGCTATTGGACTCTTAAATTAACATCCTCTTTCCTCTTTGTAGGTGTATTTAGTATCAGGAAATGTTCATAAAGAAATATAGAAAGACATATTTTTAGAAAGCAAAGGAGATCAGGTATAAAAGAACAGCATAGAAGGAGATACATTTATCACCCAGAGATTAAGAACTAGCATAGGAAATTTTGAATGCTAAAGGCAATGAGGCATATGCTTAGTTGATAACTCGTTCTTCAATAACCAAAAATGGTTCCCTAGAACGGTTTTTGCTATACCTTAGTTACTATCATTTTTTCATTCCATCTGGAGTTATTCTTTCACTTTTGTCACAACTGATAATTAGCCTCTGCTTTATTGGTGCGATGACTGGCCAAAACAGTTTCCAGATCTCAGTTAGACTACCCTTCTCATTGTGATTAGCAGTGACCCTACTCAAAGCTTGGAATCTTTGAATTTCCAGAATTAATCTTCACCTGACATCTAAGCACATTCCTGGCATTAATTGCTGTGACCTAATGAACAAAACATTTTTTCAACACAGTATCCTAACATAGGTAAAGTACATGAATTAGGGACTATTGTCAGGTATCAGTATGGAAAGAGCAATTATATATTCCAGGTATGGGTTCTGTATTTTGCATTTACTAATTAAATGTTCATTGTTGTTGTTTTGCTGTTGTTGTTTTGGCAGTCCTGGGGCTGAAACTCAGCACTTGGGAATTATTCCCCAGCTTTTTTTTTCCTCAAGGCTAACCCTCCACCAGTTGAGGCACAGGACCACTTCCAGTGTTTCCTTTTCAATTTTGGGTGCTGAGGAATTGAACCCAGGGTTTCATTCATGCTAGGCCATCACCGTATTATGAAGCCACATTCCCAGAACCCTAAATGACTTTCTTAAGATGGCATTATATTTTCATTCTGTAAGTATGTGTAATAATTTTAGCCAGAATTTTCTAGAAAAGAGCATTGAACACAGTACTCAGTCCAGTAAGGCTAGATGGACAATGGATAACTGTCACAGTGTAGCCAGGATACAGAAGGACTTACCTCATGGAGCTGGTACAACAGATTGAGCGAGACAGCTTCTGACCCAAAGCCTACCTCCAGAATGAGAGGGCCATCTTGGTTCCAACCACATGGGGATGCTGGGCCACCTCCTCTAGCACCCATTGAATCAGTTCCTGAGAGAGAAAGAGGAAGAAAGACGGTCAGAATTACACTTAAGCCAGGTGACGGTGGTTCAGGCCTATAATCCTAAGTACAATGGAGGCTGAGATATGAAGATGATGGTTTATAGCCAGCCCAGGCATGAACAACTGTGAGACAATTATCTCCAAAGAACCACCTGAAAACTGGAAGTGGTGCTGTGACTAAAGTGGTAGAGTGCTAGCTTTTAGCTGAGTAGCTCGGGGAGCTGCCCCAGGCCCAAAGTTGAAGCCCCATGACTGAAAAGAAGTGGACTTCCCACCACAAGAAGTGGACTGAATAGCACCCATTGTCCTAGGGACCATAGCAGAGAACTCAGGCTGAGCTTCCTGTCAGCTGGGCGTCATTAGTAGGTCACCCGGCTTCTCTGTGCCTCAGTTTCCCCAGCTTCAAAACTGAACAAAGTGAAGAATCCCGTTACTCATGGAGATAGGCAATAATCCCATACCTGTTGCACCATTAATTACACACACCATCTGAGATCTTTCCGGGTATCTTCCTTTCATATGCTCACAGAATTGCCAAGAACAGTATCAGATTGACCCTCCCTCTGTGCCTGTCCCTGCTGCAGAGATCCCTCTGTATTCATCCTTTGTTTCCTTACAACTGTCCCATGAGTAGATTAAATTACAATGGTTGAGGCCCAACCCAGAGCTTCACCTCTGGTCAAGAATCGGCTGCCGTGGACTGAGTTTGGGACAATCCATCTAAACCAATGACTGAGCAGGGTGCTACATATCTACCATCCAAACTACAGAAGACCGGGCCTGGTGGCTCATGCCTGTCACAGATAGGAGGACCATGATCCAGCCCAGGCTGAGCATATATTAATTCTCCATCTCAGAAATGCCCAAGACAAAAAAGCTTGACTTGCATGGTAGAAGATCTGACTGGCAAGCCTAAGGCCTTGAGGTCAAACCCTAATATAGCAAAAAGAACCAGAGTTCCAGTGCCAGAGGCTCATACCTATAATCCTAGGTACTCAGGAGGCTGAGATCTGAAGATCACAGCTCAAGATTTAAAATAGGTTTGGCCTCGCCCATCAGGCGTCATGATGAGAAGGCCCAGAGTCTGACCTATGCTGTTGTGCTCCATACTGGCAGAACTCATAGCCTTACTAAGTGTTGGTCATACTCTCTGTCCCCTTGAGAAGCCATCCCCTGCAGGCCGCACTCCCAGGTCCTCCCAAGCTCCCACTGCCACCATCCAGGCCCAAGGGAGTACACAGCTCCATTGCACACAGATCCCTTGTTCTTGTAATTTTACAGTGCTGTGTCCCCTTCAAGCCTCTCACCCTTCCAGGCCCCCAGACCTCAGCTGTGAAGCCCATACATAGATAGCAGGTAGCAGGTAGAAGTTACCAAAGCATTCAGCCTCCTTGTTACAACCCACTTCTACACACAAACACACACACACACACACACACACACACACACACACATCCAGACCGGTGGCAGATGACTCATCCATGCAGCACCTGCAATTTGCCAACTGATCACTCACCTGAGAACAGTCAGGCTGTACAAAGAAAAAGATGATCTGTCTCTCTGTCTGTCTCTCTCTGTCTCTCTCTGTCTGTCTTCAGGTGAAACGTTGGCTGAACACGGAAGACAAGGGCTCACACAGCAAGGGTTTCTATCTTCTGCATCCAACACCTCCCATCCACGGAAAAAAAGGAAAAGACCCCAGAAGGCAGGTGTAGACATGGTGCTCCACACCTCTGACTAAAGCCACCGGGTTCCCACAAGGGAGAGGAAGGGTGCCGATGTGTGGCTGTGTGGCTCCCACTGCTCCAGGCCAGGGGATCTGTGGTGCCCACTCCTCACCCCATCCTGCATCTCCCCGTTTCCTGGGACACTAGCCGCTGGGGATGGAGGTGGGATCCTCGGGTCAACACCCACCCCCACCCCTGGGGCACATTTGTGCCAGGGCCTGGGCTAGACTGTGGGGCACAGGGGAGGCAGGGTCCAGGTTGGAGGGGAGGGGATATGGGGTCACAGGGTACGGGGCTGTGTGGCAGCCACTCACATATGTTGCTGGCAGAAGCTATTGGCAGCTGCTCCAGGTGGGGCAAGCAGCAATGGCAGAGGCATGACAGACACTCAAGCCCTGAGCAGAGGACAGGGGAGCCAGGATCAGGTCAGACCCCAAGCTGGTTCGTGGCACACCATTGTACCATTGCCTGAGGAAACCATGGGTCTGAGCCCTCAGCACCAGGTTTGAAATGCTGCTCCATGTGAAGGGGGGAGAGGGCCGGAGCTCAGGCAGGTACATGGTGGGCCTGAGGAAGGCCTCTCCTCCTAGGCCTCAAGTCTCTTGCTCACCACTCAGCCACCTCTACCTTCCTCAACTGCTGGTAGTGATGTTAACAAACGGAGGGAATCAAGGTGCTACTTGGCAACATGGAATGTGGGTGTGGCCACAATTCTTGTATCCCATTGGTCAGAAAGAACCATGAAACAATGGGGGTGTGGCTGGAATCCTGTGATGTAGGCAGAATGGGCGGAGTCAAAATGATGGCAGCCCCTTTCCCAGGGAACTCTGTCCAATCCAGTTGGGGACAAGAGGGTGACCTGCTTTAGCCTGATGACTGCACAGATTGTTGTGTATGTCTGTTTGTTCCCAGACCTTGAACTCAGGATCTGGGCACAATCTGTGAATTGCTTTTGATCAAGTCTAGCTCTCGACCTCTGAACCACACTGCTTTACTTCTGGCTTTGTTGGCACAAGTTAGACAGGACTTTCCTCCCTAGGGTGACTTTGACCATGATTCTTCTTTCACAGCCTTGTAAGTTTTAAGGAAGACTGCTGAGAGCCACTGATGCCTGGCTAATCATTGGTTTTGCTGATGTTCTTGGACAGACCTGTGAGTTCCCTGTCCTCAGGTTTAAGTGGTAGGAGCTGGAGCCCACAGTTTGAATCCTGGTCCTGCCACCAACAAATGGCAGGAGATCCTATGGAACTCATTCCTATTCATGTGATTACCAAAGGAATGTGATGTATGTCATGATTAAATGGGCAGTACTTGAATGACTTGAGGATAAAATTATACACAATTACAGTATAAGACACTGGTCAGTATTAATTAATACTTTATGAAGCATTTAAACAATCACATTCATTAAATGGAGGCCAAATGGAATACCTACGAATTGGGCATCACATAGCATGGAGATGCCAATTTTTTTCTGCCAGGACTGGGATTTGAACTCATGGTCTAGGTAACCCTGCTGTTGCACTGTGTGGGAATGGGAAGCTTGCCTACTTGAATTCAAGAAATTCAAGTCTGTTCCTTAGGCCTGAAATCGATGCCCACCAGTAGAAAACATCCTATTTGTGCACATTTTAAATATATGATTTATATTTATATACATACGTTGATTCCATATTGCATTCAGTGTAGTTATTTATTTTATTTTTTGTTTTATTCATGTATTGACTACTCATTTTATTGACTATTATGACACATAGAACAGTGGTTACATTGATTACATAGGATAAAGGTTTGCATATGTATTGCACATCCTTCCTGACACCCAGAACTTTCACAGAAATGGAAAACATGTGTCACCATCAGCTTCTTAGTACACGATTCATTTTTTGGGAGTGCTGGCATCTGAACTCACAGCCTACAAGGCCCAATTCATGAATGGGTGAGTGTCAGCCTGCCATCCTGGGGCAAATTGAGCTGACAGGCAGTTCCAAGTACCTGAGATCGAGCCCCAGCGGTTGACAAAATAAGCACAGATTGACGTGCAGATGGTAGTGCACAAATAAATATATATCGTTATAGAGTGTCAGAGATGTCTATACATTATTCAGTTATATAGGCTACACTCCTACCAATTCTTGGGTATTTATAATGCCTCCATGTAATTAATGTTATTGTTTGCATTTTTAACAAACTATTAAGTAAATCAATCAATATCCTGAAATTATTGCATTCTGTAACAGTATTCTTTTAATGCTTCATAAATATTAAATAAAATCAGTCTCCTGAAATGATGCTGTCTAATTTTATAGGAGCATCATACACCATCAACTCATTCAACTGTGACATTGATAATATTACCTTGTTATTCCCATGGATGGGAACGAGTCTCTTAGTATCTTCTGCCATTGATTGGTGTCAGGACTGGGATTCGAAATCAAGGCCTACATTGTCATGTGGACCTATGACTTCTTCAGTAGCCTGACAACCTTCAGCAATGCAAGGTGAAGTGCCCTTTGCAACAGTGTCATTCAAACCCAGGAGGGTCACCGTGCAAAGGAAGAAAACATAAAAAGGCCATCTCGCTGCATTTTTTTCTGTACATTTTTGCCACAAAAGGCCTGGGGGTCTAGGATCGCAGGATCTACTGTGGGTCCAGTGGCCGCACCTCAACATAGGGTGATCGAAGCTGAGGCAGAGTTACCACAACCTGAGTTCAAGCTCCCTGCAGAGCAAAAAATAATTGAAAGAGATTAGCTTCCTGGCTTGCAATTCACCCCCTTTATTCTGCCAGGCTTTGGATTTGAACTCTGGGTATATCTGCAGCACTGTGGAAGAAGTGGAAGCTCACTGTACTTGAACATAAGAAAGTCAGGCCTGTACTCTAAGCCAAAATTCAAGCCCAAGCCTTGGAAAACATACTATTTATATACATTGTAAATACAGAATTTGTACTTACCTATGGATGTTCAGTCCATACATGTTTGGTGTGGTTGTTCCTTGTACTTTTTGTTTTATTCGTTTATTTACCATTGATTTTACTATGATGACACCCATTCCCTTTATTACATTGATGACATCCTATTACATGTAATCTAAATTTGTAGACGTGTTCTCCATCATGCCTGACACCAGGACTCTCAGAGAAAAGGAAAAAAAGTTTAACACTTGGCTTCTTACTGCATGATCCAATTGTTGGGAGTGCTGGAATCTGAACTTAGGGCTTAGCAGGACCAATTGGTGAATAGTTCAATGTGATCGCAGCAGCCTGTGAGCAACAACGGAGTTAGGCCATTCCCAGGATCTGACATTGATCCCCAGGATGTGCTACGATAGTCATAAATTAATAATTTAAACATAGGATCTATATTTACATATATGTATGGACAGCATCTTTCCTTTGGAGTACTTTTTGTCCTGCTTTTCTGTGTTATGTAAGTATTGTGTATTTTACTGAGTAAGGTAACAAATATAACAACCTATTGCCCTGGCTATAGGGTTTCCTATGCATTCTCCATCCAAGCTGAGACCCAGGACTTTCACAGGACAGGAAAAAAGGTGAATCGATGGGCTTCTCACATCAGGATTCATCTTTTGTCAGTGTTGGTATTTGAACTCAGAGCCTATCAGGCCCAATTGAGGAAAGGGTCAAAGTGAGGACACCAGCCTGTGAGCAACGAAGGAGATAGGCAATTCCCAGGACCTGACATCGAGTCCCAGGGAGGTCCAGATAGTCATAAATTCATAATTTAAGCATAGGTTCTATATTTACGTACATGTGTGGACAGCATCTTGCATTGTTGTGTATTTTACTGAGTATGGTGACAGGTATAACTGTGCTGACATGGATGACAACCTGTTCCTAAAGTTATAGGGTTGCCTATGCATTCTACATCCTAGTGGAAGACCAGGACTTACACAGGAGAGGAAAACATGTTCAACGACTGGCTTCTGACAAGAGAATGAATCTTTTGTCAGTGCTGGGATTTGAACTGAGGTCTGGGTAGCATTGTTGCACTTTGGGGTAAGGGAAATCTCACCATCCTTGAAGACTAGAATGTCAGGTCTGGATCAAGGCCTGATTTGAAGCCCTAGCAGTGGACAAAATAACAAGCAGGGCTTTTTTAGACATAGGATCTCCCTTTACCTACAAGTGTGGTATGCATCTTGCATTCAGTGTAGTTATTCTTTCTATTTTGTGTCTTATTCATGGATGTATTGTGTATTTTATTGAGTATGGTGATAGATATAACTATGCTGACATGGATAACAACCTATTCGAATGTCTATAGAGTTGTCTATATAGAATACTCCATCCTCGCTGAGACCCAGGACTTTCACAGGAGAGGAAAACAGGTGGATTGTTTGGCTTCTCAAATCAAGATGAATCTTTTGGCAGTGCTGGGATTTGAACTCAAGGCCTAGCAGGCCCAATTGGTGAATGGGTCATGGTGAACACACCAACCTGTGAGGCACTAAGGAGGTAGGCAGTTCCTAGGACCTGAAATGAAGCCCTGGTGGGGGCCAATATAGTCATAAATTCATCATTTAAACACAGGATCTATATTTCCATACATGTATGGGCAGCATCTTGCATTCTGTGTAGTCATTCTCTTTACTTTTTGTCTTATTCATTGATGTATTGTGTATTTTCTTGAGTATAGGATGACAGATATAACTGTGGTGACCTGGATGACAACCTACTCACATGAGTAGAGAGTTGCCTATGCATTCTCCATCCTAGCTAAGACGCAGGACTTGCACAGCACAGGAAAACTGGAGCAATGACTGGCTTCTCACATCAGGGTGAATTTTGTCAGTGCTGGGATTTGAACTTTGGGCCTAGAAGGCCCAACTGCCCAATGGGTCCACATGATCACACCAGATTGTGAGCCACTAAAGAGCTGGTCGGTTCCCAGGAACAGAGATCAAGCACCAGGGAGGCCACAATTGTCCTGAATGCATCATTTAAACATGGGATGTATATTCAAATCCGTGTGTGGACTGCATTGTGCATTTAGTGTGGTCATTTTATTTTGTATGCTATTCATGGATGTATTGTGTATTTTCTTCAGTATATGATGACAGGTATAACTGGCCTCACAGGATAACAACCTATTCCCATGGCCACAGTGTGGCCCATGCATTCTTCATCCTAGCTGAGACCCAGGACTTGCACAGGAAAGGAACACAGGTGCAACAATTGGCTTCTGACATCAGGATGAATATTTTGGCACTGCTGGGATCTTAACTCGGGGACCAGCAGACCCCATTGACGAATGGGTCCATGTGAGCACACCAGCCTGTGAGCCACTAAGGAGTAAGGCCGTTCCCAGAACCTGAGTTGGACTCACAGGTGGAGGTGTGGGGGAAGGGCACACAGCAGTCATCCATTCATAAGTTGAAAGTAGTATGCAAATAAGTAGACATTTGTATAGAGTAGGAGAGACGATAACCTGTGATGGAATCCAATCTACCATGTGTCTACTGATTCTTGGATCTTTCCAGATGCCTTCATTTCATGACTGTGATGATTATTGTCATGCTTAATCAGCACTGCTTTACAAATAAGCGATGCTCCATGAGTCTTGCCTATCATTTCCTAGTCACTTCATGCATGAACTACTCATTCGATGAGATCAATCACATTCCATGCCTTTTCCTGTTTCAGAAACCATTATCTCAGGATTTCCCGCCATTGCTTTCTCATTGGGGTGGGCTGAATTCAAGCCTAAGGCATGGAAAACATACTCCTTATATATATTTTAAAGATAGGATTTATACCTCTATATAGATGTTCAGTAGATACCTTGTTTGGTGTGGTAGGATTTACACTTCCATACAGATGTTCAGTCCATATCACATTTAGTGTGGTTATTCATGTTATTTGTTTTTTTATTCATTTATTTATGATTTATTTTATTGACTTTGGTGATACCTATACCATTTATTACATTGTTTACATCAAATCACATAACATCTAGATTTGTAGATGTGTTCTCCATCATGCCTGACATCCTAGACTCTCCCAGAAAAGGAAAACATGTGTCACAATCGGCTTTTAACTCAAAGATTAAATTTTTGGCAGTTTTGGGATCTGAACTCAGGTCCTAGCAGGCCCAATTCATGATTGGGTGAGTGTGGGCACAGAAGCCTCTAGCCAATGAAGCTGTCATGTGGTTCCCAGGCACTGAGATCAAGCCCCAAGTTTGGCCAAAACAGCAATACATGGATAGGCAGAGGGTGGTATACAAATAAATATATATTGTTAAAGAGTTCCAGAGCTGTTTATCTATGACTGGATGACATCTACTACGTTCCTACCAACTCTTAGGTATTTATATATCTCCATTGAAACAATATTATTCTTTTCATGCTTAATAAACTATTAATTAAGGTTAATCAGCATGCTAGGATTATTGCATCCAATTTTAGATTAGACAAATGCATGTACTACTCTTTCAATCTGTATTCTTATGCATAGGAACGAGTCTCTTGTGATCTCCTGCCATTGGTAAGTGTAAGGATTAGGATTTGATATGTTGGCTTATGGTTTCCCTGATAACCTGCCAGCCATCTGCAATGGCAGGCCAGGTCCACTTTGAAACCATGTCATTCAGACCCAGGATGGTCACTATGCACAGAAAAAATTGTAAAACCCTGAGCCCTCTACAGCTCCCCACTTTTTGTGCTGTTCTGCTTTTTTTTTCTTCCTGCAAGCCCACTGGGCCTAGGGTCCCAGGATCAGCTTTGGGTCCCGAGGCTGCACCCCAGCCTAGGGAGAGTGCAGCTGAGTCAGAGTTGCCATGACCTGAGTTCAAGCCCCGTGGTTGGCAAAATTAATGAACTAATTAATTCATTAATTAACTAACTAAATTGAAATAATAAAGCTCCTTGGTTTGGAATTTCTGCCAGTTTTCTTTTCTAGCCTGGGACTTGAACTCAGAGTCTTGATGAATCCATAGCAATGTGACAGAAGGTGCAGAGTTGCCAATACTTGAGTTCAAATCCCATGCCATGCCAAAAATAAATAATTAAGTCACTGCCCTCAGCAGGGAAGTTAGTTATGAAGATGGGAGGGAAGGGATGATAGGGGAAAAACAAACAAGGAGGCAACAATGTTCAATAGGAAATGTACTCATTAGTTTGCTCATGTAACTGTGACCCCTCTGTACAACATTTTTACAGTAAAAAACGCACAAAAAATTATGTACTCCTCAAGAAGCACTTTGGTGGTAAGGGATGGATGTCTGAATAGCTGTACAAAATTATACACTGATTTTTTTCAGTGTTCAGTATGGAACTGAATAAACATATCTGTTTCTATTACAAATGTTAAGTCACAGTCTTGGAACTGGGGCCAGTATTTCTGCCATTGCTGGGATTTGAGCTCAATGTCCAAGTAACTCTTTTGGACCTTGTGTGAAGGCTAAGCTGCCTGTCTTTGAGGAAAAGATTTTCAAGCTAGAGTTCCCAGGGCATGACTTAAGGCCCTGCAATAGAGAAAATATTTGTATATATGTGTAATATAAGATATATAGCTACATATGTATGTTTATTTCATATTATGAATATTATTATTGATTTTGTATTTAATTTTTATTTTATTCATTTTATTGTTTATTGTATTTAGTATTATTATACACATAATATTTATTATGTTGTGTCCATATATTATAAAATTATACACAATAATTCAGTACATTGACTCATTTTCATTAATACTTTATTAAATGTTGAAACATGATACATAATTAAATGGAGGCATTTGTCAAGTCATCACATGGTTAGATTCTGTCCCCAGTATGAGCTTTGTCTTATTTATCTTTGGACAACTGCCTATAGGGATTTTTTTTATATGATTTATACTCAGAAGCCTATTCTTGTGGATAGGCAAGTTGAGGGATAAAATCGTAAGGTTAGGGCTGGGAATGTGGCTTAGTGGTAGAGAGCTTGCTCAGCATGCATGAAAGCCATGGTTTGAATCCTCAGTGCCACATACTCAGAAAAAGCCAGAAGCTGTGGTGTGGCTCAAGTGGTAGAGTGCTATCCTTGATAAAAAGAAGCTCAAAGATAGTACCCAGGCCCTAATTTCACGCCCCAGGTCTGGCAAAAACAATACACCAGATTCCAGTGGCTATGGAAACCTACTTTCTCAGGAGGCTTAGATCTGAAGATCGCAGTTTGAAGACAGCCTAGGGAAGGAAAGCCTGTTGGACTCTTACCTCCAATGAACCATCAAAAAACCCCATGTGGCACTGTGGGTCAAGTGGTAGAGTGTTTGCCTTGAGTTGAGGGGTTAAGGGACAGTGCCCAGGCTTCAGTTTGAGACACACAACTGGAAAAGAACGAGGGATAATCAAAGTAATTTTCCTATTTGCTATTTATGAGAATATTTTTTGGAAAATGAATGCTGATGTAAACCAGAATTGGAGTCAGACCTCAAAGTTCAAGTGTAGCACATCCGTAAGCCTTGCCTTTCAGATTCTATTATTATAAACTTGTGTCCTACAAGGTTCTGAACGGCCCATTGTTGAAAGGCTTAATATGCTCCCTAAGCCCTTTGTGATAAGCAGTTGACTTTTATTGTCAATGTCATTACAGTTCTGACCCTAGCAATGAACGAATAGCTCATCACCCTAACTCAGGAGGCTGAGGTCTCTATCACAGGGTAAAACCAGCCAAGGCAAGGAAGTCTAGGACATTCGGACTTGTTGGGCTGCAAGTGGGTTGATGCCCAAGATCCCACCTCTGCAAAAAAGGCATCGGACGGGCCTGGTCGTCACTGGGGGAAGCGCGCCCCTCAGGCGAAGACCAGTACAAGGTCCTCTCATTAATGTTTTAGACAGAGGCCCAACCTCTACTCTTACCTGTCGCTTAATAAAACAAAAAGGGGGAGCTGTGGAGAGCTGCGGGAGCCAACAAAAGATGGCGCGGCCGCATGGCACGACCAAGCCAAAGATGGCGCTGGCTTCTGCCTTCCGCCTTCCCGATGGCGAGTGCTCTCTGTGAAAAACAACTCCTTATATGGCTATGACTTGGCTCCTAGTTTGCTTCCGTGTTTGCGACCCTATTGGTATATGCCACGTGGCACCTCGGGATTGGCCATCCAGGAGGCTTATAACTGGAGTGCGGGTGCGGGGCGGAGAAGAAGCTAATAATCAAGGTTCCTGAATAAACTGCTTTGAGAAGAATCCCGGGTCGTGTCTTCCTTGCTGGTCGAGGTAGATGCGACAAGTGGTGGCCCGTACGGGGAACTAACTCCACAAGGGATCCAGAACTCTTGGCAGTCAGGGTGGTGCACCGGTAAGTTCCCAGGTAAGTGGGAATCCGCGATTAAAGCGGGCATAATACGGGGCTCTTCTCTGTAGATAAAGAGAGAGCGGAAACCCGGGAAAAAATACAGGCCTAAAGTGAAAGTAAGAATATAAATATAAAAAATAACAAAGGGAGTAAAAGAAGATAAAATTTTTATAACTAAGATGGGCGCCGCGACGTCTCATCCAATTTTTCTGGCCCTGAATGAGCTCCTACGCTCAAAAGGACTAAAGTTTAAGAAGGGTGTTTTACAGAGTTTCCTTGAAGAATGCAACATTGTAGCTCCTTGGTTCATAGTGTCCGGGAGCCTTACAGTAGCCTCGTGGGAAAAATTAGGGAGGGATTTGGACTTTGCTTATGAACAGGGCACATTAAAGGCAGGAGTCCGCACCATTTGGAAACTGATAAGGGGCTGCCTGGAGGACCAGCGCTGCTGTGAGGTTATAGAAAATGGACAGTCAGCACTGGAGCAGTTACAGGAGGAGAGGTCAGAGAAGGCGATCAGTGAAAAGGGAGACAGTAGACAGGGCAAAAGGGGGCAACTATACCCAGATCTGTCTGAGCTGAAATCGGAAAGAGAAAGTTCCAGTGAGTTAGAGGAGGAAGAAATGAGAGCACTTATTCAACAGATGAAAAGGAGTCGTATAAAAAAGGGAAAACATAAGCTAAGCCAACCTGTGCTTAATGAGGATGTGGAAAGAACTTAAGTGCAAGACCCCTCAACTGGAAGGATGGAGAAGGACACTCTGCAAACATCCAGCCTTATGTTTTAGAATTGCTTGTCTCCCTGTGGGGTAGAGATTTACTAAAAGAGATGGGGTTTTGCCTTAGTAATGAATATTCTCCCACCTCAAAGGAAATGATGTTACGAATGGGCTACTGCCCAGGACAAGGACTAGGAAAAAACTTGCAAGGCTGTAAAGAGCCTATTGATGTCCACCAAAAACTTGATAGACATGGGCTGGGTTTTTCATAGGGGCCGCTGAGGATCAAATTCCCATTACCTGGAAGACGGAGGAACCGGTATGGGTAGCTCAGTGGCCTCTATCCTCCGAAAAGCTTTTAGCCGCTCATAAACTGGTAGAAGAACAAGTAGCCCTGGGTCATGTGAGACCCTCAGTTTCACCATGGAATACTCCAATATTTGTGATAAAGAAAAAGTCAGGTAAATGGCGATTACTTCATGATTTGCGTGCCATAAACGCACAGATGCAAATTATGGGCCCTGTACAAAGAGGGTTACCTTTGTTTTCTGCACTTCCTGCCCATTGGAATATTATGGTAATAGACATAAAAGATTGTTTCTTTTCTATCCCCTTGCATTCGGCTGATTGTGAGCGCTTTGCTTTTACTGTGCTCTCTTGTAACCATGAGGAACCTGACCAAAGATATGAGTGGGTCGTGCTGCCTCAGGGTATGGCCAACAGCCCCACTATGTGTAAGTTGTTTGTCGGCAGGGCTATAGCTCCTGTTAAAAAAAGGCATCCAAAACTCAGGGTGGTCCATTATATGGATGACATTTTGTTAGCTCATAAGGAGGAGGCTGGATTACAAAAGGCCTATGCAGAATTGGTTCTTTCCTTAAGAAAACAGGGTCTTTATCCAGCGCCATCTTTGGCTTGGCCGTGCCATGCGGCCGCGCCATCTTTGGTCGGCTCCCGGAGCTCTCCACACTGACTTCCTGTTCTGAAACATCAGATGCTCAA
This sequence comes from Dipodomys spectabilis, assembly GCF_019054845.1. Classification (NCBI taxonomy): domain Eukaryota; kingdom Metazoa; phylum Chordata; class Mammalia; order Rodentia; family Heteromyidae; genus Dipodomys; species Dipodomys spectabilis. The sequence goes on from NW_024870975.1 coordinate 3,147,026, forward strand.
GAAATTCCTGTGTTTCCTTTAGTGATTAGAAGTTACTTGCACTCTAAATGTTCTTGGTGTTCTTGAGCTACAGAAGAAGGAAAGAAATATTATTGACCCATCCTGGGTTCAAATGAAGTTCTCAGGATCCAAGCCCTAGCTCTGTTAGCAGGAAGAACTCCAGTGTAACACTGTTTTTGAAGGACAGAAAACAGTTTCAAAAGCCAGGCTAGGTGCAGAGAACTAGGCCTGCAGCATTAGGAGGCAGAATTTACACACTCAACAGGGCAGTGAGCTGCAAAACCACTTCATTCATTCCAGGCACAGCCAGCAATGGGGGAAACCTGAAACATTTGTTAGTTACACCAGGGTCAGGCTTTTCTCAGTTTCTTCAAATGATGACTAACCTTCCTCCCTCAGGTGAAGGGAGCCTCAGGCTATATTTAGGTTACCAATACAGAGCCAGTTGAGTGGGGGAGTGTGTAAGAACAGAGTAGCAAAACCCTGCTATCTGGTCTTAGGGAGTGGGTTTTTGACTCTGCATTTATCAGATTTGAAGGCCCTTCTATCTCTGCCAGTCTATTCTCCTTACTTCATTATCCACATTTTTAATGCAAATCCCCAAGGAGGGACAGGGCCATTTCTCTTCTGTCTCCAAGCATCTGAGTTAGAACCTGGCTCTGCTCTCTTGACTCTGGGGCTCTTGGATGCCTGAGAAGTGGGACAGAGACAGTCATCCTGCTCTGCATTTGTGTGAAGGGGATGCTGGTGTCCTGGCACACTGCAGAAAGCCTCATGACTGGGAAGAGTTCCCTTCTTCCCTTCTGACGTCAAAAACAGATTCATCTATCAACTTTCTCCCTTCCTTCCTTCCTTCCTTCCTTCCTTCCTTCCTTCCTTCCTTCCTTCCTTCCTTCCTTCCTTCCTTCCTTCCTTCCTTCCTTCCTTTCTTTCTTTCTTTCTTTCTTTCTTTCTTTCTTTCTTTCTTTCTTTCTTTCTTTCTTTCTTTCTTTCTTTCTTTCTCTCTCTCTCTCTCTCTCTCTCTCTCTCTCTCTCTCTCTCTCTCTCTCTACCTACCTTCCTACCCAGGTAGCTATCTCTTTGTCAGTTGTTGGGTTGAACTCAAGGCCTGGGCACTGTCTCTAGCATTCTGCTACTTGAGCCACAGCACATATTCTGGCTTTGTCTATGTACGGGTGCCTGATGAATCGAACCCAGGACTTCTTGCATGCTAGGCAATCACTCTCTCATTAATTCATATTCCCAGCCCCTTCATTTTTTTCTTATTGGTAGTTTTTACATAAGTATGCTACCATTTTATATATTCAAATTTAATTTTCTGAATACCAGTTACGTCTAAGAAACCTGATCTTCTCTTCCCCTGCCTGATTTGTGATTGTTCCTGCATTGCCCTCATAATAAAATGTAAATAAAGGCTGATGAGAGCTTCAGTGTGCATCATATAAAGACACAGGCCTAGAATCCTGGAAGAGAAAAGCAATGGGCCTGAAATGAAGAGAATGATGCAGTGTGCACAACTAGCATATCTGAAAAATACACCAGTAAATAAAAGCAGAGTTTGCACTATGAGAGGTAATATACATACACACATAAGTAGGTAGGGCACTGATACATAAACTTGGCCTTCTCTTTTTGAATTTTTTTGTGGCCATCCCAGGGCTTAAACTCAGGGCCCGATGTGTTCCTAAGTTGCTTTGCTCAAGGCTGAGGCTCTACCACCACCACAGCTCCACTTCCCACCAGCTGGTAGTTAATTGGACATAAGCAATTCCCAGGCTTTCCTGCCTGGTCTGGATTATCTCTCCTGCTCAGTTTTCTCTCTCAAAGCTGGAGCTCTACCCTTTGGGCCACTGCTCCACTTCTGGGTCTCTGGTGGTTTATTGGAGAAAATAGTCTCAGAGCCTTTCCTGCTCAGCTGGCTTGAATGGCGTTCTCCTGAGGAGGCTTCAAATGGTTTCCTCAAGGATTCACAGAGGAGCCCCTCCACACAAACCCGTAGTCTAAATCTCGAGGAGTACTAGGGAAAAATGGAAAAATTGTTATACCCCAGTCGCAGGACCACCACCAAAAAGACCACCAAGAGTCAGACTTACAGCTGTTTTACGGTTTTATTTAAATGGGCTGCAGCTCGGGCCTTGTCCTACACTCTGACACAGCAGCACCTAGGAGGAGAACCACAGGGGAAAGATTTGTAGGGTTTATAAAGGCACACAACCAACCAGGTGTTTGGATTACCACCATGTGTTGCTCTGCTAGAAATAAGCAACAAGTGGTCAGTGCCTCAAAACTTTAACCCTTCATTCCCCCTCCCCCTTGACTTATGGTCCTGAGACACAATCTTGTGGCTCTAGTCTCAAACTAAACTCCAACAGCTCTTGATCATGAACGGGTATGGTCCCTAACTGACCTTAGCCATAATATTAAACAACAATACCAATAACAATCAGTTCATTTTTATTTTTTGAGGTGTATGCAGAGTGGTTGGGTAGGATGCTTGGAGACTTGCCATGTTCTCTGTGGTTGTACAGGGCAAAGGGGTCAGCCATTCTGGCGTGGGAGCTGTGGATCCAAGCAGAAATGCCATCCACCTTAAGGGCAGTAGGTGTAGCCAGTAGCACTATGTAAGGTCCCTTCCACAGTGGTTGCAGAGATCTCAGGTTGTGCCCTCGAACAAACACCCAGTCCCCTGGCTTAAACAAATGGGGGGTAGGAATAGAAGCAGAATCATATAATGCTCTAAGCTGGGGCCACATCGTCTTATGCACCAGCTGTAAATAGTCAAGCTTACACAGAAATTCAATATCATACAAATCAGCAAGCAATTCAGTCTGAAGTCTAGGGATAATTGGTGGAGGGTGTCCATACATTATTTCAAAAGGAGTAAAGCCAAGCTGATAGGGTGAATTTCTTATTCTAAACAGGGCAAAAGGAAGCAGCAATAGCCAGTCTGGGGCAGTCTCCAAGGCCAATTTGGTTAAGGTCTCTTTTAGATTCCAATTCATTCTTTCTACCTGCCCTGAACTCTGGGGTCTATAAGCACAGTGCAATTTCCAATCCATCCCCAGTGCCACGGCTATTCCCTGACTTACTTTTGAGACAAAGGCCGGTCCATTGTCCTACCCAATGGTGGATGGGAAGCCATACCTGGGTAGGATTTCTTCCAGGATGTTCTTAGATATGACGTTCCCAGTTTCATGCTTTGTTGGGTAGGCTTTAACCTCTCCTGAAAAGGTGTCTACAGAAATTAGCAAATATTTATATCCAAATTTTCCAGTTTTAATTTCTGTGAAGGCTACTTCCCAATACACACCTGGCCTATCTCCATGGAGGGAGCTCCTTTGGTAACCAGTTGATTAGGGGCATTGGTCAGCTGACAGGCTTTAAATTTGTTAACAATGTCCTCAATGAGTTGATTTCCTTGCCTTATTTTTACTTCTGAGTGTAGGAGCAAGTCCTGCATTCTTCGGGTTCCCATGTGAGAGACCCGATGGATTCTCATAAGAATCTTCTTTCCCATTCTTTGTGGCAAGATAAGTTTCCCCTCACCAGTTTTCCACCAGTCTTTATTTCTTTCTCTGTTTGGGGGTTTATAGGCCATGGAAATTTTCTTTATCCACTCCAAGTCTTCTTGGGAGTTCTGAGGCTCAGGAGGCAAAGCTTGTGGCCCTGGGTCTACTTGTGCTCTGGGCTGGAGGTCCACCTCCTTAGCTGCCTGAAGAGCCAACTTATTTCCTTTGAAGCAGTTACCTTTTGATGGCCAGGACAGTGCATAATGGCAATATTTGCTGGTTCCCATAAGGCCCGAATGAGGCTTAAAATTTCTTGTTCATTTTTAATAGCCTTTCCCTCAGCTGTCAACAGACCCCTCTCTTGGTAAATGGCTCCATGGAAATGCACAGTGGCAAAAGCATACTGAGGATCTGTGTAAATGTTTAGTGGCTTCCCTTTTCCCTTCTGTAGGGCTTTTGTTAGTACCACTAGTTCTACTCTTTGTGCAGACGTTCCCTGCGGGAGTGCTATTGCCCACACTATCTCAGTGTCTGTGGTGACTGCTGCACCAGCGTACCTTTTTCCATCTCAAATGAAATTGCTGCCATCTGTGAACCAGGTATGCTCGGCATGCCACAGTGGCGAGTCCAACAAGTCTGGCCTCTTTTCTTTGGCCTGGTCAATCTTTTCACACTCAATTTCACGTTCTCTGTCCTTCTTTTCCTGTCTTTGCTACTCTGTCTCTCTCTCTCTCTTATTGTAAACCTTTTCTGCCACAGCTACTAGATCCCTAATAGACTTTTCAACAAGTTTATATAGAGCCTGCAACTTTTGCTTTATGTCTGAGCAGCTTGATTTTTATAGGCGAACATAATCATCTGAGCCAACTCCTGGGTCTCAAGATCATTTGGCTATATTGATTAAAAGCTTCCATGAGCTGCTCAAGATATGCTGCCGGATTTTCACTTCCTCCCTGTCTAACATCACAAACTTTGGCCATATTAGTAGGTTGGTATTCCGCTGCCTTGAGACCTGTCAACAGACCCTGGTGATAGACGAGGAGTTGCTCCCTATTTTCAACTGTATTGCAGTTCCATGTTGGTCAGATCTCAGGAAAATAGGCAGTGATCAGGGCAGGATCCGTGATAGGTGCTCCTGTGGGGCCAGGGATATGTTTCTGGGTTACAGTCTCTCTCATCGGTGGTAAAAAGCACCTGTAAAAGCTGACTAAAATCTTCCCAAGTGGGCTAATGAGTAAAGAGAATAATTTCAAGCAAACAAATTAAATCCTAGGGTTTCTCAGAAAAGGGGCCATTTTGGGTGTGCCAATTGTATAGATCACTGGTAGAAAATGGCCAATATTGGAGTTGCTGTTGACCATCCGCATCCACAGGACCTATGGCGGGTACGGGAAAAACAGCTGCATTAGAAAGGGGGTTGATCTCATGGCATCGTCGAGTGACTGGCCCCTCAGAAACTTTAGGGGCAGGTGCCGAGTGTTCTATAGCTCCCTCCTCCTCTTGATCATTCTCAGGTTCTGAAAAAGGAACCTGGAAAGAGAGTATGGAGGAGGAAACATTTCTTCTTCCAACTTAACTCCCTGAAAAATCGGGGGGTACCTTTTTTTCCCCCTGTCTCAGTTTCTTTTTGTAAGTCTAGGGGGCTAGATGGAGTGGTGCCTATGGTTTCCAGTCCGATCAGACGCACAGTCCAAAAAACAATAAACATTACAAACAAAACACACCCAGGACTGACAGTTACAAATTAAAAGCTTACAAAGTGGAGATCTCCCAAATTGGTCCACTGACTACAGTCACGTTGGGGTTCCACAACCACGCCCCACAGCAGAAGGACCAGAGCCACAGTGGGGAACTTGGGCCTCTGTTAGGAGGCCCTCTTGGTCAGTCCCGGCCCAAAACTGAACCGACCCCCGCCCCGCAATTCTCACGGCAGTGTTCCAAGGACCGCCCCCCCCCCCCCCGCCCCACACAGTGGGGTTCTAAGGACCCCTGTCCCACAAGAGGATCTTGGACATCTCCCAGATCCTCCAGGGTTGTGATGCAAGCGCGTCTGCTTCAACAAGCCTTTACAAATCAGATTGGCCATCCTCACAAAGGAAAATGAAAGTAAAACAGACAAATGAGAGGACAAGACAAATTAACAAAGACAGCTCTGTTTTACTTTTGGAGTCTGAGATCTTGGAGGTCTTTGGAGGGATCCCGGATGAGCCCCCACTAATATGTTATACCCAGGTCGCAGGATCCCCACCAAGAAAACCATCCAGAGTCAGACTTTACATCTGTTTTAAGGTTTTATTTAAATGGGCTGCAGCTCGGGTATCATCCTACACTACAACACAGCAGAGCCTAGGAGGAGAAACCGAGCTAAAGATTTGCAGGTTTTATAAAGGCACACAACCAACCAGGTGTTCGGATTACCACCACATGTTGCTCTGCTAGAAACAAGCAACAAGCGGTCACTGCCTCAAAACTTTAACTCTTCACATGAAGATGCTACTAGTGTGTTCTAGACACTTAACATTGGAGACACAAAACACTCATAATTATTAGATCATTTTATAGGCAAAAGGAGCAATGCAGACTGTATGAGGATCGTTCCAGCTTTCGGTCCTCATATCCTGAGACAGTAAACGCACAGCAGCTCAAGGCTAAGTGACAGAACTGGCATGTACTGTGGATATTTGCTCCCAAATTCTGTGACACTCATTTCTCACTTTTGGCCTCAAGCCTGTGATCAGAGGGGAAGATGAGGAGAGAAAATCCTTCTCAGGGAAAGCAGCTATAAAGAACATTGGGTAGATTACTTATAAATTAAAACCTTGGGAATGACCCTGTTAAGAAGTCAGACTGTCCAGATTAAAAAATGAAGAAGAGAAAAAATAAGGTGCCAGTGGCTGCTGTCTCTAATCCCAGATCCTCAGGAGGCTGAGATGTAGAGAAACATAGTTTGAATCCAGCCAGTGTAGGAAAGACCATGACACAGTTATTTCTAAGAGATCACAAAATACCCAGAAGTGGGGCTGTGACTCAAGCTTAATGCAGTACCCTGGAGCAAAAGGAGCTCAGGGACCATGCATAGGCTCATATATCCACCCCAGGACCTGCCCCCCTCAAAAAGAGCCTGTACTCTTATAGGTGAAATTCTGGAGTAGCTATGATGAATGGCACCAACCTAGGAAATTTGTATCCAGTACAATGAGTTCATAACAGAGAGACATCTTTCAAGATAGTGCATGTTCCAGGACTCCCCTCACTGTTCACAGTGTAAACTGAGGGTTTCTCTGCATCACAGGCCTGCTGGAGGAAGTCTTTCTCATTTTCTGGATAGGCACACAAAAGCCCTCACTCCTGTACAGCTGGGTAATAAACAAGTCCATCTAGTCCAGTTAGTGAGGATGAGTGTGGGCGGGCTCTGAAGGTCAGGGGAAAAAGGCCTTTTTGTACCCTTAGATATCTCTCACCACAGTGCTCTGTTTTAACAGGAGACCTTCATTTGTGACACCTCCCATGGCAGGCCAAGTTCTGTGCACTTATCCTGCCTTTGTGAGACTATATTCCGGTGTTCAGTTACAGTGCTCAATATAATTCAGGAGTCCTTCAGGCAGACAACTAAGGCATATAATTAAACGATTCATTGCAGGCAATTTTGGGCCTATGATGCCTCTCCTATGTTTCCGGAAGTTTGGGAAATCCAAGTACATGTTGGATATCACAAAGCTTCTTGTCATCTAGGACTGATGAAGCTCATCAGGTTCTGAAACATTTTTCTTCTCCTAGTTGGGCCCTGGGTCCCTTGGTTTTGGGTTAAACACATGACCTGGGTGCTGACCATGAGCTCAGTGCAGAAGCCCAGTGCTTTACCATTTTGTGTAACAACATCACTTCTGGTCTGTGAGTGTGTGTGTGTGTGTGTGTGTGTTTGTGTGTGTGTGTGTGTGTGTGTGCACCACGGTGTGTGTGCACGCGGGTGTGTGTGTGCGTGCACACATATACATGAGTCCTGAAGCTTGAACTCAGGACCTGAGCACTGTACCTAGTTTCTCTTGTAGAATGATATCCCTTTTCCACTTGAGCCACAGAGCTACTACAGGCTTTGCCCTAGTGACGCGGTTCTAAGAAATGAAGCCCAAGATTCCATATATGCAAAGCATTCTACCACTAAGGCACATTCCCAGCCCTCTACTTCAGCTTTGTTAGTTTATTTATATCTTTTTTTTTTATTGTGGTTGTTGTCGATTGAAGGAGTTGAAGTCTTGATATATGTGCTGTCCCTGACCTCTTCAGCTCAAGTCTTGTGCTCTACCACTTGAGCCACAGAGCTATTTCCGGTTTTCTGGTGGTTCATTGGAGCTAAGTTTCTCAAGGACTTTCCTGCCTAGGCTAGCTTTGAACCATGATCCTCACATCTCATCCTCCTGAGTAGGTAGGATAACCGACATGTGCTCAAGCACCTAGCTTCCCCTTCAGGTTCTTAGTAGTGAATTGGAAATAATAGTCTCATGGTACCTTTTGTGTCTGGGATAGTTTGGAACCCAGATCTTTAGAACTCAGCTTCCCGAGAAGGCAGGGTGACAGACTTCAGGTACTGACCCCTTGGCCATAGCCTCTGCTGCAAGAGGGTTTATGGTTCCAAGTGGTGCAGTGCTAGCCATGAGCCCAAGAAGTAAGGTTCAGTGCCTCAGCCCCGAGTTCAAGGTTCATGACCAAGAGAAAAACAAACCAAACCATTGTCTGCTGTAGACAACTCAGGAGTCTTCAGTAATACATAATTTTGTCCCTGACATGGGGACCTATCTGAGCCTCAATATTCTTGTCTGTATAATCATCTAAGTTGTGGAGCTCTTACATAGACAAGATGTAAGAATGAACCCTGTTAAGGACATAGCACATGGCACTCTTTGCACCACTCAGCACACAACATCCTGTGAAAGACTCAGCACCCAGTACCCAATGCAGGACTCAGAACACTGCATCCTGTGATAGACTCAGCACATAGCACCTTGTGCAGTACTCAGAAAAGAGTACCCTATGGAGGACTCAGCACATAGCTCCATTCCACAAGCTGTCATTAGAATTAGGGTGCTTTCATCAGTATCACCATTCTGTGAGGAAAAATTTGCAAACCATACAAGTTCATATCTAATGGTTTAATGGGGTGTTTTTCTGGGGAGGGGGGTGTTAGCCATGGGTCTTGAACTCAAAGCTCTACCACTTGGAGCCACATTTTAAGGTGTCTCTCAGACTTCCTGACAGGACTGGGTTTTAAAAGCCCCTGAGCAGCTAGGATGACAGGCATAAGCCAGGATGATATGGGTAACATGTGGAGCTGGTTTGCAACGGTTTACATGTGGCTAAGTCAGGTTAGGTGGCAGCTGTCAGCACCAGACTCCTAGCTTGCTCTGTAATGAGGTTTTTGAAGTTCTGTCCTTCTATAATTACAGTTAGAATATCCTACCTTTTTTGGCATCAGACTTGGGGCTTGAGAAAGAGTTTAGACACTGTCCCTAAACGTTTGTGCTCAAGGCTAGCAATTAATTAATTGAAAGACAGGAGAACTTCTGAGTTTTCTGTTTTGTGGCACTGAAGAATGAAACCCAGGGCTCCGTACTTACTGTGAGAGCACTCAACCAACGAGACTCAGGAGTGAACGAGGTATAAATAGATAGAGATTGCTGTATATAAATATTATATATACAAAAAGAGATTTCTGCATATTATTAAATTATACATAATATTGCCACCAATTCTTAGATATTAAATTATGTCTCCATTTAATGATGTGTCCCAGTTAACAATTAATAAACCATTAATTAATAATTACTCAATATCCTATAATTGCTTATCATATATGTACATATATCCATACATGTAATTAGATATTTCATAGAATGAGACCCATGTCTATATATTATTAAATTATGCATCATGTGTTACTCCTAATTATTAGTTATTTAATTAGGACTGCATGTAATTTTTATTCTGTTAATGCTTAATAAAATATTAGTTAAGCTTAGTGCACATCCTACACTTATTGCATCTAATTTTATCCTAGAATGATTCACTACTAATTCAATCTGCTTATCATTTACTGTAGTGGCAATTCTTCTACCTATGATGTTTTTTTACCTTTATTACATCCTATTAAATAGCTTATAGATTTGCATCCAAATTATATATCCTACCTGACACTGAGCACTTTCACAGAAAAGGAAAGTGTGTCATGCTCGGCTTATCATTCCAAGATTACATTTTTGGGAGTGCTGGAATCTAAACTCAGGGCAATGAAGGCTCAGTTCATGAATGAGTGACTGCCAGCACAGCAACCACTAGCCAATTCAGCTGCCAGGCAGTGCCCAGGCCCTGAGATTGAGCCCCGTATATTGACTCCAAATTGTGCTTAGTTTAGTTATTCATTTTATTTTTTTAATCATTTACCATTTATTTTATTGAATGATATAACACATGGAATATTTACTACATTTATTACATAGGATATAGAATTTCCTATGTATGAAACTTCACACCTGACACCCAGGACTTACACAGAAAAAGAAAACCTGTGTCACCCTGTGTCTTACTGCATGATTCAATTTTTGTGAGTGCTAGCATCTGAACTCACAGCCTACAAGGTCCAATTCATGAATGGGTAAGTGTCAGCACGCCAGCCTGAGGCATATTGAGCCGACAAGCAGTTCCCAGCACCTGAGATTGAGCCCCAGGGGTTGACAAAACAAGAACAGATGAACATGCATATGGTAGTACACAAATAAATATAGATCTTCATAGAGTGCCAGAGATGTCTATACATTATTTAGTTATATAGGCTACATTCCTACCAATTCTTGGGTATTTATTATGCCTCCATGTAATTAATATTACTGTTTTCATCTTTAATGAATTATTAATTATATCGACCACTGTCCTGAAACTATTGTGTCCATGTAATTAATAGTATTCTTTTAATGTGTCAAAAAATATTCATTAAAATCCACCGGCCTCCTAAAATCACTCTCTAATTTTATGCTATTATCATTCAGGAACAAGTAATTCAACCTTGACATTCATAACTTTCCATCGGTATTCCTATGAATAGGAATGAGACTCTTAGAATCTCCCTCCATTGGTAGTGGCAAGGACCTGGCTTGAACACAGGGCCTATGTTTTCATGTTGGCCCATGGCTTCTCTGGAAGCCCGATAGCCTTCAGCAATGCCAGGTTACCAACACTTTTCAGCCCTGTCATTTAGACCCAGGATGGTCACCTTGAAAAGAAAACAAATGTAAAACTGGCAACCATCTGCAAGTTACTGGGTTTTTTCTGTGTCGTTTTATTTATTTATTTTTCCTGTCAGCCTTTGAGGCCTAGGAACCTAGGTTCAGCTGTGAGCCCAGTGGCTGCAACAAGCCTAGAGTGATCAAAGTTGAAGCAGATTTGCCATGCCCTGAGTTCAAGCCCTGTGGTTGACAAAATAAAAATACGTAATACATACATGCATACGTACATATATACATTAAAAATATTTAAACAATTATTAGGCTACTTGGTGTTGTATTCACGCCATTTTTTCTGCCCGGCCTGGGATATGAACTCAGGGTCTGGGTAAATCTGCAGTACTGTTGGGAAAGGGAAGCTCACAGTGATGGAAGGCAAGAAAGACAGGCCTGTTTCTAGCACTCGCATAAATAATATTCGTATACATTTTAAATACATGATTTATATTTACATACACATGTTTACTGCATATTGCAGTTAGTGTAGTTATTCATTTTATTTTGTTTTTTATTTATTTATTATATATTAGATTTGCCTATGTATTATACTTCATTCCTGAGACCCAGGACTTTCACTGATAAGGAAAACAAGTGGGACAATTGCCTTCTTCCACCAGGATCAGGTTTTTGAATGGGTCAATTTTAGCCCAACAGTCTGACACAGGTGAAGTTTTCGGGCAAATTTGAGGACCTGAGATGAAGCCCTAGGAGTGGCCAATATATAAACAGATGGATGTGTAGATTCATATATATATGAATCTATAAATAAAGTTATAAAGAGAGACAGATAGACATTTATGTAGATTCTAGTGTATAATGCTATATAAAGAAGATGACCTATATCTTATGTTTATATATTCTATTACTATGAATTATTTGGTCTAAAATTATGCCTCCATTAGTTAATCACGGTAGGAGACTTAATAAAGTATTAATTAAATTAATCAATGACCTGTATTTATTGCGTACAAACTTATACTACAATGACCAGCTAATTAGTAGTTCAATTGGTACATTACAAAGATTCTATTATTGTTCCTATAGATAGGAATGAGTAGGTGGAAGTCCCAGGATCAAACTCAAGGCCTAAGTGTCTTGGTTGGGCTCAGGCTTCACTGACAGCCCCCCAGCCTTCAGCCATGCAAGGTCATGTACAATTTTCAAGCTGAGTCATTGAGAGCCAGGATGGTCACAGTGTAAAGGAAACAAAGGTAAAACTGTTGTCTAAAACTTCCTGGTTTTTCATCCTCCATCTTGGTTGGTTTATTTTTTTGCCAGAGCTGGGACTTGAACTCAGATCGTAGGATTCCTGGATCATCCGTGGGTGAAAAAGCTGCACCCCAGCCTAGGGTAATCAAGGCTGACTCAAAGTTGTGGCGACCTGAGTTCAAGCCCCGTGCCTGCCCCGCAAAATAGTTAAGGTCCTGGCTAGGAGTTTGGGCCATTTTTTCTGCTATACCTGGAATTTGAACTCAGGGACTGGGTAACACTCTTGTTCTCTGGGTGAAGTGAAAGCTAACCTAGAAGAAAAAAATTCCAGAGCGTTTCCCAGTGTGTGAATTCCAGCACTAGAGCTGGCAAAAATAATATTTATATACATGTATAATATATATCATATATATGTATTTGCATAGATATTACTTATTGTACCTAGGGCACAATATTTCAACAGAAAGGAAATCTGGTCAACATTGGCTTCTTATTCCACCTATTGACTTCGGCACTCCTCGATTTGAACTCAGGGCCTGGAATGTCTATTTCATCATGGGGTCAGTTTAAGCACAGCAGCCTCAAACAAATTCAGGTTCCAAGGACCTGAGTTCTTGCCATAGGAATGGCCAATATATATATAGACATATGTGTAAATTGCTGCAAATACGTGTATATAAATATATATAGAGAGAGAAAGAGAGAGATGTATATGTATATTCCATTGTACATTTAAATATAAATATATTTATAGATTGTGAGATGTCTATATATTATTAAATTACATATAATATATTACTAATAATTATTAGGTATTAAATTATAACTCCATTTAATGAAGTATCATGGATTAAGGCACAATAAAGTGTTTCCTTGTGTAAATGGAGCTCAGGGACAATTTCTAGGCTCATAGTACAAGCCTCAGGATCTGCACTAAAAAAAAAGAGCCAGTAACTGTGTCTGTGTATATATGAATGTATTTCTATCACTGAACATCCATAGTCATTATGAAGAATAGCACCCAGCTAACAAATTTGCTTTGAATAGAATGATGTCAATGAGAGTGCTTTCAAGACAGTGCATGTTCCTGGTCAAAAAAATTTAAGACCCTGGCTTGGAATTTGCACCATTTTTCTAACAGGCCTGGGATTTCAACTCAGAGTCTGATTAACTCTGGCACTTTGGGGGAAGGGAAACCCACCATCGTTGAAGATAAGAATTTCAGACCAGTTTCCAGGGCCTGAATTCAAGGCCCAGCACTGAAAAAAATAATATTCATACATGAGATCTATTTACATACATGTGTTTACTCCATATGACATTTATCACCCTTATTTATTTTTTATTTATTTTATTTAGTATTATTACAGATATAACATTTATTTCATTTATTACATCGTATGAAATGGATTTATTTGCATATAGATTATACATCATACAGAGACCCAGGACTTTCACAGAGAAGGAAAAAAATGGGTCAAAAATGGCTTCTGACCCCACATATAAACTTTTGGCCATGCTGGGATTTGAACTCACAGCCCACAATGCATAAATCATGAATGGGTCAGTTGTAAAACAAAAGCCTTTGGCAAAAAAATGCCAGCCATTTCTGAGGACCTGTGATCAAGCAATAGTAGTGACGGATAGATAGATAGATAGATAGATAGATAGATAGATAGATAGATAGATAGATAGATAGATAGATAGATAGATAGATAGATAGATGTGTAGGTTGCTATGTATATGAGAGAGAATGTGAGGAATTTAAATTATGTACATTATGAATTATTAGTTATTAAATGATGCCTCCTTTCAATGAAATGAAGTATCATGATTGAATACTTATTAAAGCGTTAATGTAAAAGTAGTCAGTATTCTTTAATTGGGAGAATCATACCATGGTGATAGAATGGAAGACATTATCCAATACTTTTTGTGTGGCATTCTATAAGAGAATCATGAACTAACTGCAAATTTAATTGTTACTTTTATAACATTCCATTAGGCATTCCCATTGATAGGAAGGATTTTCTCAAGATCTCCCTCCATTTATAGGTGGCAGTCCAGGCATTTCAACTCCAGGCCTGGGTATTTTACTTCAAATGCAAACCATTGGAATGACACTGTGAAGATTTCAGATTGTCAGGATGAAAGAAAAGAATGAGAAGAAAAGAAAGCCAAGTGTCAGTGGATCCTAATTGTAATCCTAGCTCTTCAGGAGGCTGAGTAGTAGAGAATACCAGATTGAATTCAGCCAGGACAGGAAATTCCACCACACTCTTATTTCTGAGGGAATACAGGAATAAAAAATTCCCATGAATGGGGCTATGACTCAAGGGCAGAGTGCTACCCTTGAGCAAAACTAGCTCAGGAACATTGCCTAGGGTCATAGTAAAACCCCCGGACCTGCCAATAAAAAAAAAAAGCCAGTAACAACATGTCTCCCCATGTACGTATGCATGTATTTCTATTGGTGAAGGTCTGGAGTTCCTATGATGAAAGGTATCCAGCTATGAAATTTGCTTTGCATAGAATGATTTCATAGAACAGAAAGAGTTTTCAAGACAGTGCATCTTCCAGGGCTCCTCTCACTGTTCACATTGTAGCCTGAGGTTTTCTCCACATCGGTGACTGCTGGAAGAAGTCTTCCTCATTGTTGGAACAGGCCTCAATCCTGTACAGCTGAGTGATAAAAAAAAACTCCTTCTAGGACAATTAGTGAAGAGTGTGGGTGGGCTCTGAAGGTCAGGAGAAAAAGGCCTCTATGTACCTCAAGCTATCTCTCTGCCGAGAGCTCTGTTGTAACAGGAAGACTTCATTTGTGCACCTCCCGTGGCCAAGTTCCCTGCACTTAGCCTGTCTTTGTTAGACTATGTTCCAGTGCTGAAATAACCAGCTACAATTAATTCAAGGGTCCTTCTGGCAGACAACTAAGGAGCTGAACTTCCACATCTACTCCAGTGGAGTCTGCTTAGCATGGAACACCTGCTATCAGATCTGAGAATGGGACTTCGCAGAAGTCTACCTCAGAGAATGGGGCTTCAAAGAAGCCTACCTCCTGGAAAGGCTGGCAAGCCCCTGGGAAAGATGTGTTCCTGTTCCTGTTTTTCTTTTCTTCGCTGTATAGGAGTGAACATTAATCTTTTACTGCTCCTGCTGCTTGTTCTACTTACTCATGCTCAACGTTCCCTTATTCAGGGCTATTTCTTGGAAGTGTTGAACACTCCAACATCTGATAAGTGTCCTGAGAATATGACTAACTCACCAGAATTAAGTGCTACCCTGAAAGCCCCTCTTATGGAGGCTAGTAGACAAGTCATAAGTAAATATAAAAGTATTGGGGGTTTCATGACATCACTTCAGCAGAAGGAATTGTTTGTAAGAAATTTACAAGAAGCTGTAGGCACGGCTAGAGCAGAAAGAGTGTATGGCTATTGGAGACTTCCCTTTAATCCTGAAGAATATACAATAGACCCATATAGATATCCTGTAGATAAGAAAGATGTAGAGGGATATTTAGACCAAAAGCTAAATAAGATTCCTAAAAGGTTGGTAGATGGAAGGTGGCAATGGCTTATCAGAGGAAAATGGTGGGATCCTCCATTATCTAGAGGACCCCAAAGACTTCCCCCAGATCCATAGCCTTTTACAGGTGTGTATGATAAGGATGGCAACCGTTGGGTAAACTACTTAGGAGAAAGAACTTCCTATTACTCTCTTCCATTTACTGAGAGACTTGCTAGATCTAGACCTCCTTGGTGCTTATTATCAAAGAAGGAGCAAGAAAGATCTTATGAGACAGTGAAGGCCTCTATGGAGAAGAGTAAACGACTATGTGAAAAGGTTACAGAGAAGACACTATGAGCCTAAATTTGATATATGGCCAGATTTAACTAAGTATACTGAATATCATGATTTTTGGCCACAAATTGGGGACCCTCTAAAGAATGGCAAAGAAACACAATTGCTTACAAAAGATTTGAAACCCATAAAGTACAAAACTAAACAAAAGTAACAATAATGTACTAGAGTTCATACCTTACTGTCCACCACCTTGCATATATGCTCTGGTTAATGGTTAATAGGTGATAAACATCTCGAAACCAATTGTATTTCTTAAAAATAGAGGAAAAGCCCGGAACAATTGCCTATGGTCATAGTTCATCATCCAAGAAACAAGATCAGGCTACCAGCTGGTGACCACCCAAGAACGAAGCCTTGCAGCAAGATTGTGTAACCTTTTGCCCTTTCTCACGGAGACCTTATTCTATAAAACTTGTTATCCTCTGCAATAAATTGCAACTAGCTTTCACTCCTCTTGTGTGTGAGTTGTCTGTTTGCCATTTCCCCACCTATTCCAGTTACCTCCACGAGGTGTCGTCCATCGTCCTGGCAGAGCCGGTCCATGGCACTGAACCTAATGAAATGATTCATTATTGGCAATGATGCCCCCCTGGGTTTCCAGAAGCTTGCTAAATCAAAGCACATGTGTAATTTCGCTATGCTTCCTGTCATCTAGGGCTGGTGAAACTCATCAGATTTTGAAACTTTGACCTCTCCTAGTTGGGCCCTGGGTGGCTGTGTTGAACACAGGACCTGGGTACTGACTGTGAGTGCAGAGCAGAAGCTCAGTTCTTTATCATTTGGTGTCACAGCTTCACTTCTGGTATCTGTGTGTGTGCATGTATGTGTGTTCATATACTTGTCCTGGAGCTTCAACTCAGGACCTGAACACTGTACCTGAGTTTTTCCTGTACAAGGATAGCACTCTACCACTTGAGGCACACATCCACTTCAGGCTTTTTTCTAGTGATGTAATACTAAGGAATCAAACCCAGGGATTCATACATGCAAAGCACTCTACTCCTAAGACACATTCCCAGCATTCTAATTCAGGTTTCTTTCTTTCTTTTGTTGGAAGTTGGAGGAATTTAAGTCTAGGCCTGGATGCTGTCCTTGAGCTCTTTAGCTAAAGCCAATCGCTCTACCACTTGAGCAACAGCACCCCTTGAGGTTTTTGGTGGGTCACTGGAGAGAAGAGTCTCAAGGAATTTCTTGCCCAGGCTGGCTTTGGACCGTGATCCTCAGCTCTCAGCGTCCTGAGTACCTAGGATGACAGGCACGAGTCAGCAGCGACTAGCTTCCACTTCAAGTTTCTAAGTGGTGAATATGAGATAATAGTCTCATGGGACCTTTTGTGTCTGGTATAGTTTTGAACCCAGATCATTTATCTCAGCTTCCTGAGTAGGCAGGATGACAGACCTCAGCTACTACATGCCTAGACTGTAACACTTTGTTGCAAGGGGGTCCTTGGCTCCACATTGTAGGGCGCTATCCATGATCCCCACGGGTGTCAGTGGCTAGGCCCTGAGTTCAAGGTTCATAATCAAGAAACATAAACCAAAACAATTGTCTGCAGGAGACAACTCACAAGGTAGGTGTATACATAATTTTGGCCCTCACATGAGGACCTATCTGAGCCACAAGTTTCTCATCTGCACAATCATCTTACTTGTGGAGCTCTTATAAGAACCAGATGAAAAAATGAAAAAAATGCACCCCATGAGGGACTCAGCACACAACTCATGAAAGACTCATCACATAGCTGGAACCCACATAATGTCATTAGAATTAGGGTGCTTTCATCAGTATCACCATTCTTTCAGAGACATGCCACAAACAGTCCAAATTTAGATTTTAGAGGGGTGAGGTTTTTTTTTGGGGGGGGGGGAGTCAGCCACGGGGATTGCACTGAAATGTTGGGGGTACTGTCCTAAGGTCTTTTGATCAGGCTAGAACTCTACCACTTTAAGCCACAGCTCAGAGTTTCGCAGACTTTCTGCCAGGGCTGGGTTTTAAACGCACCAGTGTCAGATCTCAGCCTCCGAGAATCTTGGATGACAGGGTAAGCAAGCCAGCAGCATCTAATCCGTGGAACTGGGTAGCAGCGGCTTACCTCTGGCTAATTCAGGTTAGATGGCAAATGTCAGCACTAGACTCCCAGCTTGCTCTGTGATGAGGTATTTGCAGCCCTATCCTTATATAGTTGCAGTCAGAACATTCTATCTTTTCCTTTTTTTTTGTTTTGGTGTCAGTCCTGGGTCTTGAGTAAGGGTCTAGACACAGTCCCTAAGCCTTTATGCTCAAAGCTAGTGTTTGAGCTACAGCACAACTTCTGGATTTTTCTATGCACATGGTAGTGAGGAATCGCACCAAGGGCTTCGTACTTACTAGGCGAGCACTCTACCACTGAGCCCCAGTAGTGACAAGTGTATAAACAGATAAATGTATAGATTGGTATATAGACAGACAGACAGATAAATAGATAGGTAGATAGATAGATAGATAGATAGATAGATAGATAGATAGATAGATAGATAGGTGTAGATATATTTAACGAGAGATGTTTGTAAATTATGAAAATGCATATATATTTCTACCAAGTATTGCCAATTAAATTATTCCTTCCTTTCTTAAGTATCATGATTGAATACATAATAATGTATCAATTGAAAATTAATCAATGTAGTATAATTGTTGTGTATAATTTTATAATATAATCATACACTACTTATGTAATTGTTACTTTTACAACATTCTATTTGTACAGATACCTATTAGAAAGCGTTTATTTTTAATTTTAATTTTTTTAATTTTTTTTTTTGGGGGTCCGGTCTTGGGGCCTGAACTCTGGGCCTGGGCGCTGTCTCTCAGCTCTTCAGCTCAAGGCTAGCGCTCTACCACTTGAGCCACAGAGCCACTTCCGGCTTTTTTCTTTTTGCTAATGTGGTGCTGAGGAATCGAACCCAGGGCCTCTAGTATGCAAGGCAATCGCTCTACAACTGAGCCACCTTCCCATCATGGAAAACATTTCTTAGAATCTCCCGCCAGCCATTCATTAGTGGGAGTCCCGGGATTCAACTTTCAGGCCTAAGTTGCTGATTTCGGCTTGGCTTCCCTAATAGCCAGCCAAACATCAGCATTGTAAGGTCGTGTGCATTGTCTGGGCATTGTATTTAGACCCAGGATGGTACAATACAAAGGACAAAAAAAAGTAAAACCACCTGATTGAACTTCTCAGTTTTATCCTTTTCCTTTTTATTTATTTTTGCAAGCCCTGAGATTTTAACTCAGGAGCTAGGATCCCAGGATCTGCTTTGGTAGAGATGCCAAGACTTGAGTTCAAGCCCGGTGCTTGGGCTAAAACCAAATAATAATAATACTGATAACAATAACAATAATAATAATAAGGCCCTGGCTTGGAATTTGCACCATTTTACTGGCAAGCCAGGCATTTAAACTCAGGGTTTGGGTAACTCTGTGGCACTGTGGGTGAAGAGGAAGATCACCGTCCTTGAAGAAAAGAAGTTCAGAAAAGTTCCAAGGACCTGAACTGAAGTCGTCCCAGTTCTGGAAAAAATAATACTCATATATGAGATCTATTTACATACATGGGTTTATTCCATATGACATTTATTACCCTTAATTATTTAGTATTATTACACATAAAACATTTATTTTATTACATCATATTACATGTACTGAGACCCAGGACATTAACAGAGAAGGAAAAAAATGTGTCAAAATTGGCTTCTTACTCCATGAATACATTATTGGCCATGCTGGGATTTCAACTCACAGCCTACAATGCCCAATCCATAAATGGCGTCACAGTCTTAGCCAACCAGCCTCCAGAAAACTGAGCTGCCAGGAAGTTCTGAGGACCTGTGATCAAGCCACAGTAGTGCCATATATATATATATATTTATTTATTTATATTTATATATATATAATATATATACATACATATATATATATATAACAGAGGAAATGTGAGGATATTATTAAATTATATATTTTTACAAATTATTAGTTATTAAATTATGCTTCTATTTAATGAATATCATCATCTAATACTTATAAAATCATTAATAAAAAAATCAGTCAATATCCTTAATCAAACCATGTTGCTAGAATGGAAGATACAAATTCAATAATTTTTGTGTGGCATTCTAAAATAGAGTTATGCATTAACTTCAAATTTAATTATTTCTTTTATAACATTCTCTTAGCATTCACATGAATAGGAATGAGTTAGTCAGGATCTCCCTCCATTTGTGGGTGGCCATCCTAGCATTCCAATTCTAGGCCTGGGACGTTTACTTCGAATGCAAACCATTGGAATGACACCTTGAAGATTTCAGATTCTCGCAAAAAATACGAACAACAAGAAGAAAAGGAAGCCAGGTGTCAGTGGCTCTTGCCTGTAATCCTAGCTCCTCAGGAGGCTGAGATGCCAATTTGAATTCAGCCTGGGTAGGAAAGACCACGATATTCATATTTCTTAAGAGATCACAGGAAATCAAAACAAAATAATAACAAAAAAACCTGAGTGGCCCCGTGGCTCAAGTTGCAGAGCACTACCCTTGAGCAAAAGGGCTCAGGGACAGGGCCTGGATGATGGGCATTCAGCAGGTTGCCCATGCCCAGCCCCCCAACGTGGGCAACTGCAACAAGCCCTCAGAGAATACTAAGTCTGAGCAGGCAGCTTGAACAAGCATCCTTCACTACAGTTTAAGAACTGAAGTCAGGAAGGCGTTGCCTGGGCTGGTGTGTGCAACTGATGTGTACAACAGGTGAATGATGTCCTGGCAATTATCATGGGAAAGCACAATTCTTAGGCTGTAGGAGTTGTCAAAGGTTGTGGCTCCATATCTTCTATCCCTCTGTAAGATGTGAGCCTAGGCTTCTGGGGCCTGGTGGCCATCACTCATTCATCATTCCTCATTGCCGAGTCTCAGGCTGGTCCCAAATCCTGGGAAAGATAGAAAATAACCAGACATTTCTGTGCCAAAAGGAATAATCCAATAAATCCCACCGTCATAACTCCCGTTAGAAGTAAGCCTTGGGCTTCAAATGTGGCTTACTGGTAGAGTGCTTACTTAGCACAAATGAAGCCCTGGTTTGATTCCTCCCTACCACAGAAACAGAAAAAGCCAAAATTGACACTGTGGCTTAAGCAATAAAAGTTCTAACCTTGAGCAAAAGAAGCTCAGGCACATGCCCAGACCCTGAGTTTAAGTTCCAAGACTGGCCAAAAAAAAAAAAAAAGGTGAGCATGGTGAGACATTTTCTACTGGGACTTAGCAGAGGGCAGAGATTATGGGTAACAGGTAGAGGGGTAGAGGGCAGGTGCTGTTGGCTCACCCCTGTAACCTTAGCTACTCATGAGACTGAGATCTGAGATCCCAAATGCAGGCAGGAAAGTCTATATGAGACTCTTTTCTCCAATTAAACTCCCAAAAATCCAGAAGTAGAGCCGTGGTTGAAGTAGTAGAGTGCTAGTCTTGAGCACAAAAGATTAGGGATAGCGTCCAGGCCCTGAATTCAAACATCAGGACTGGCACACACACACACGCACATGCCATACATACACTCACACACATATACACACATACACATACGAAGATAGAGAATTTGACAGTCAGCCTGCACAAATTCCACCTCTAGAAACTCAGTATTTAAAAAAAGAGGGAGGAGGGAAGGAAAGACTTGCTCCAGGAAGTGATATAATCAGTGCCAAAATTCCACAGGAATTCTATGTTATGGAACAGAACAGAGAGCCTCAGGCACAAGGTACAGCATGGGCAAAGGTCCTGAGGTGTGGTGTAGAGCAGGTGGTGTGGATGGGATGAAGGTTCTGTGGCTTCAGACAAGTCTGGCAGAACACTGAAGCCTGTGTCAAGTTTTGTACTTGAGTCACAGGTAGGGCAGAGGGTGGGGTCCCAGAATGAGGCCCAGGGAAAGATTAGCTTGACTTTTCACCAAAGACCCCAGCCAATTTCTGTGGCTGGAATCCTATTTTTCACAGCTCCTGACCCTCAGGCCCTCTTTGCATGGAGGAGTCAGGGCAAATGCAGGGAAGAACTCTTGCTTAAGATTATCTCTTTGTTGCTTTGTATGTCCCTCCTCCACAGTATAACCCCTGCTTTCACTATATTTGATGTCAGTATAACTTGTGGAGGAGATGGGGAAAAACCAGTTGTTTAAGGATACAGGTGGACCTGTTGCAACAATGAGAAGTACAAGTTGTCATGTCCAAAACGAGCTTTACAAAGTTGGTTTGGGGGGGTGTGGGAAGGAGAAGGATTGAGATTAGGGGGAGAGGGGGGAGGCTAGGAAGGGATGTGAAGGGTAAACAAAGGAGGAGGCTGCAATGCTTGGTAAGAAATGTACGCATTATCCTGCCCATGTAACTGTAACTCCTCTGTACAGTATGTTCACAAATAAAATTAAATTTAAAAAAAAAAAAAAAAAGAAAAGCTTCTAGCTCAATCCCACCAGTGGCTCACCCCTGTAAATCCTAGCTACTCAGGAGACTGAGATCAGAGATCATGGGTCAAAGCCATCTCATGGGAGAAAAGTTAGTGAGACTTTATTGCCCATGAACTAACAAAAGCCAGAAAGGGAGCTGTGGCTCAAGTGGTAGAATGTCCGCATTGAGAGAAAACGTTAAGAGACTACAGGTCAGACCCTGAGTTCAGGCTCCAGTACTGGCACCTAACAACAAAGAAAAGCTTTCAGGAGTTCTTAGTCCACTGTGGTGAAAGGCCAGATCAGCCAGTCATGGGTGGCTTATGCTGGCCCTCCTAGCTCTTCAGGGGGCTGAGATTTGAGGATTGCCATGCAAATCCAGCCTGGGCAGGAATGTCCAGGAGACTCTGATCTCCAATGATCCACCAGAAAACCAGAAGTGGTGATGTGGCTGAAGTGCTAAGCTGAAGAGCTGAGAGACGGTGCCCAGGCCCAGAGTTAGAGCCCTATGACCAATACCTGGCCTGCTTTGACCTCATGCTGTGGCTCTAGGCAGAGTACTTTCCAGTGGGCTCCTGATGGTCTTCCAATGTCTATGTGTCCTACAAGTCTTGAGAGTAGCCTCCTTGAAGGCCTTTGCCTACACAGCGGGACACAATACAAGATAAGGATAAAGTTTTGTGGCATGGAGGTCATCGGCCGGGTCATCAGAAGAGCATCTGTCATGAGTGCAGTGTGGATCTGAGCACTAAATCGACGTCTCAGACCACGGTTCTGGGCCAGAAGGGGTAGACTACTTAATGCCGGCTCACAAGGGAATCACAAGAACGTGAATTTGTCAGGCACACCTTGGGCAGGTTTTGAGTAGGGCTTAAGAGAGACTAGTATGCTGAGGAATCCAAAGCAGGCTGGCTGCTGCTTGTAACAATCACTATAAACCAGGAGTCCCAGGGGCTCAGAGACCTGCTTAACTCACCAGAGCTCAGGGGCAGATAAAGGTCTGCAATCATGGGCCAACTACATAGGGACATCCATAGTGTCCTTCCCTTGGTTCTATGGCCCCGTGCTGGAATGGAGGGACAGGTTCCATGGAACTTACTGCCATAGGCCAGACTCCTTAGCCCAAGAAGCCCAACAACTGAAGTAGCTTGAGAGTTTACTATGATTATGCCTCAGGACTACCCCCAGTTCTAGTTCAGCTTATCATTACGACCTTCCTCTGTGTGTTTGTGTATGTGTGTGTGTGTGTGTGTGTGTGTGTGTGTGTGTGTGTGTGTGTGTGTGTGCATGCACGCACGTGCGTGTGCATGAGTGCATCTTGGTAGTAGGGCTTGAATTCAGGGCCCGTGCTCTGTCTCTCAGTTTTTTCATTCAAGGATAGCACTCTACCACAGCTTTTCTTCCAGCTTTCAGGTGGTTCTTGGGAGAGGAGAGTCTCACAAACATATCTTGTTGGGTTGCATCTGAATGTCAGTCCTCTGATCTCAGCCTGCTAAGGGAGCTAGAAATATGAGAGCATGAGCATTAGCATCTGGGCACACTTTCCTTCTTGGATAAAACAGAATACCTATTTCCTAGCCAAGCACCCATCTACAGCTATCCCTCCTTCCCTTTCCCCTAACCCTCCGGACTTCAGAGGAAACATACTCACCCCTGAGGACAAAGAAATAGGATGCACTGACAGATTTGAACATTATGTTTTCCACACAGTCAGGGGGCTGCTGGAAGCTGATGTAGAGGTCAGAGATCTAGGCCAGGGCAAGTAGACAGCTGTTAGAACAGAAAGTATGAAAAGCCATCCGTGCAGCTGCATCCCAGTGGCTCATGCCTATAATCCTAGCTACTCAAGGCTGACACTGGAGGATCAATCAAGATTCAAAGCTAGCCTGGGCATACTCTTATCTCCAAAGAATCACCAAAAAGCTGGGAAGAAGAAATACTATAATTCAAATGTTCGAGCACCAAACTTGTGCAAACATGCTAAAGGTTACCACCTAGGCTCTTCAAGCCTTGGTAAACACACACACACACACACACACACACACACACACACACACACACACAACCCATACACATGCCAAATCAGATATTTCTACTCTGTAACCTTTGGGTATTCTCTACCTTTTTCCCCACTAAGTCTGGTGGTTGTTGGCCTAGGAGTTTGATGCATCCAACACCACCTGACATCTATAATTTTGGGGAACAGAATGGCTATAACATCAGCCTTCCCCTATCCCAGCTCCTTGATTGGGTCATGGTCTATCCAGACCCTTTGGGGTTCCTTTTACAGACTTGCCAAGATCCTTTAAAAAGGCATCACATTCTGGGCACTGGTGGCTCACGCCTGTCATCCTAGCTACTCAGGAAGGTGAGATCTGGCTTCCAAGTCAGCTTGGGCAGGAAAGTGTGTGAGACTCTTATCCTCGAAGAACCATCAGAAAATCATAAGTGTCCTGGTGGCTCAAGTGGTAGAGTGCAAGCCTTGAGAAAAAGAGCTCAGGGACAGCGCTCATGGACACCAACAACAAGGAGAGGCATTGCATGTTGGCTTTGGGATTGGCATGGGCCAAATATGGGAAATTTCAAGTGTGCCAAGATAAAGCAGTACCTCCTTTAGTCCCATGCTCCTCTATCTTGTCCACCCCTTGGCCTTGGCCATGCTTCGCATCAGGATGGCTCTGGCTTGACGGGAAGGATTCAAGGAGGAAGATCCCAGACCAATTGCTCCGGCTCCTTCCTCCCTGCTTACATTACTGCTTCTGCTCTTTGCCATAGACCTTCTTCCTGAAATCCATCCATGAGATCATTGACACCAACACAGTGGTGAGTGGTGGGTGCAGTCTAACTCTGGGAAGTCAGAGGTGGAAGTCAGCCTGGAACTAGGAGCTTCTATTCTGGGTGTGGGCTGAGGCCAGGGCTGACACTTATTTCATTCTGAGCCTTGCAGGGGTAGGGAGACAGTGTAGACACAATATTGAGTCAGGTAAGATGGGAATCTGTAGGACCACTTGTGTGGGGGAGGCTGTGGGACTCAGGGGGCCACTGTTATTGGTGTTCTTCTCTCAGACATCCCTTTCCCTCTCTCATCCATCAATAGTAAAAGAGAAACTTTAAATAAGGATGTCGAAGAGGAGGCAGGGAAGTATTTCACTGTGAACCAGACTTGTGCTTCATATTCATCCTAGCCCCTAATTCCTATTTATCTGAGGATTGGCCATATGGGTTTGGCAGGGGGTGGGGGGAGGGTGAAGATATCATCCTAGCTGAGAATGTGGCTCAGTGATAGAGTGGTCGCCTAGCAAGCCTGAAGCCCTGGGTTTGATTTCACAAAGAAAAAGCTGGAAGGGGAGGTGGGACTCAACTTGTAGACCACCAGTCTTGATCAAATAGAACTCAAGGACAGTGGCCAGGCCCTGAGTTCAAGCCCCATAACTCGAAGACAAATCTATGTGGAGGCTTTATTTTCCCTTTGGAAACAATTTATTCTTTGTGATAAGCATAACATGGGCATCTTCCCTGGCCACCAATGGGCCATTAGATGTCCCTGGAATTTGGGCCTCCTCCCAGCAGCCTCTGCTCTACTTGGCCCGCAGTTTACCCTTCTTATCACCAGGGAGATGGAGGCCTAGAAAAGCCCACCTAGCCTCCTAGTTCTGGTGGCTGCTGAGGATTTTGGGATTCAGTATGTCACAAAGGGAGTCATCATCCCCATCAGTCTACAGAAAAAAAGGGACAGAGTACTGCATGCCTGAGTGCACCAGCTGTGGGCAGTTCTGGATGTGGGGAGCTGCAGCAGGACATGCTCTGTGGGGGAGTCCTGTACGGGGCAGGGAACCCTGATCTCTCCTCTTGCAGTTTCCACACAATCCGGAAGTTGCAATTCTTCAAAACTTTTCTGTGCCTCCCTCATTTTGCCCACCCAGGAGCCTGAGGCCTCTGAAGCAGCTGCACTGGTGGGGAGCTCCGCCTGTGTCGGCATCTGGAGCCCCGTGTAGGAGTGACAGCAGCTCTTGCAGCTATCTACTCTTCATCTTCTCCTGGGACAGCTGGCACATGCACTTGGATTTCTCCTGACACAGCTGATCCAGAATGAACAACTGTCCTTTCCATGCCAGGATGGATTCCTGGACGGTGCGGATATGTGCCGACAGCTGGTTGCATCGATGGTGGAGCTTATCTGCCGGACTCTGGAAGTCCACCTCATCAGGAGATTGTGGATGAAGCAGATTTTCTTCTCGGATGCCCACATGTCCCACTTCCCATAATCTCACATGTTGTGGTGGCACTCATGGGGCAGGGGACCTGTGGCTCCCGCTCTATCTGGCACTGAGCTGTCCAGGGGAGGGGGAGTGCCTGCAGCAGTCCGGCAGGAGTTTCCTCCTGTGGATCTCATCCTCTGAGAGTGCTAACAGTGCCACATCCCTCTCAGGTTAGGGGACATCTCCATCCTCTGCCATGGGCACATCGAGGAGAGTTGCTTCCTCAGCTTTTGCTTCTCCAGGGTTCACAGCTTCCCCTTCCCCAGAGAAAGCCAGGAAGCTCAGCTGGGACTGCAGGTGCTCCTCCTGTAGACTGGTCATTTCCAGGCACTTGAAACTCTCCTGCCACTTTGGGGGCACCACCTAGTCCCTCCATTTGGTCGGACCCTGCACTTGTTTCAGCTGCTCCAACAGCTGGGTCTGCTTCTGCAGGTGCTACTGTAGGACCTGCTACTTGGAGCACAGCTGCTCATTGGAAGTGATGTGCTGCTGACAGGTGCCTCTGAGCTCCTGCAGCTGGGCCAGGGACTGTTCCTGCTGCTCCTGCAGCTCCTGAGCTGCTTGGCTCTCTCTCTCAGACACTCTTTCCATTCTTCTATCTTCTCCTCTCAGCAGCCCAGCTGTTCCTGCGGATGTTTCGTCACCTGCTGCTCTGAGTCCAGGATGCTGGTAAGATCTTCCTTCTCACTGCTCACCCTCTGGAGAGTGCCCCGCAGCATGGCCAGCTGTTCCTCCAGCTGTGTGTTGCACACACATGCACATGGTGGGGTCTCGATCCTTGGTTTTCTCATCTAGTCTTACCAGTTGCTCCTGCTGCTCTGCAATCTGGAGACGAAGCCTCTGGTTTCCCTGGACCTAGATATGAAGTTGTTCCTCCAGGTTTTTCAACCCCATCTGCGTGTGGTAGGCGTGGGCCTGCAGTTGCTGCTTCTCCTGAGATGGACCCTCGGGGTGCCATGGCTCCGCTAGCTTCGTTCTCAGTTCCCCCAGCTATTCTCTAGGTGCAGCACCTACCTCAATTCTCACTCCTTCTCCTCTGTCAGTTGGTTTACCTGCTCAGTCAGCCATCAGGCCTCCTCCTCCTGCGTGGACCTCTCAATGCTCAGGTTCTGCAAGAAGGTGTCTGTCTCCAGATTCGCTAAGTTACCATTCAGCTCAGGTTGTGCTGTAGTCTCTTCAGTACATCAGGCTTCTGCAGCACTTGTTGGAACTTGCAGATTCTGTTCTTCCTGTTGCTCCTCTATGTCCAGAGTGCTTCCAGCTTCTCCTAAAACTCTGTGTTCACTTGCTCCAGGTCATAGAAGCTTCTGGTCTTTTCCTTGAGCTGAAATGTTACATCATTCAGCTGTTTGAACAACATTTCAGTCTCCTTCTGTAAGTAGGAACCACAGAAGCCACCATCTCCAGCTCCCCCATGCACTGCTCTGTGGCCTGTAGGCAGCTGGTGAGAGCTTCATGCTCCATTTCTGTCATCGGCCGTGAGCTGCATGTGGGCTGGTGCCGATTGTAAATTACTTTCTGCCAAAACCAACCTCTGTATGGGTAGCTTGTGGATGTCTAGCTCTGTTTTTGGTGCTTTGCGCACTTGGGCTACCTTCTACTTCTCTTTCTCTTGTCAATTCTGCAGGTCTTTCTTTTCTTGCTTCAGTGGTTGGATCTTGGCACAGAGCACCTGGTTTCTTCTTTGCTGCAATCCAGGGCAATCACCACATGTTGGTAGCACCTCTGCAGCTCCTTTATGGTATTGGCACCCTTGACACTCTGGACTCTGGTGGCTGTTACTGTGTCCAAAGGCAGGGGAAGCCTGTGGTAGGCATCACCTTTGGCCAGACCCTCCGTGTTGAATCACCCTCCCCAGTGGTGTTTTTCTTTGGGATCCTTCCCTTTTTTGTATTCTTTGTTTTCTTGAATGTTGAAGGTCTGATGGGAGGATTCTTCTGGTGTTCTGGCAGTAATTTGTTGCCCGCAGCTCTGTCTCAGAGTCTTGTTGTTTCAGGCATCTGCGCGCTGGGATGGGAAAGATGGGCTGGCCACATTCCCAGGCTCTGGGAAATGCTCTAGTCTCCCACTAACTGACTAGGTCATCAATTTCCTATTGTACTCCAAATTCGCATTGAGACTCTTGCTTACCCCTCAGTTACCTCTACCTTCCTCAACTGCTGGTAGTGGTGTCAACCAACAGACGGCCGGATGGCTGCACAGATTGTTGTGTATGTCTGTTTGTTGCCAGTCCTGGACATTGAACTCAGGATCTAAGCATAGTCGATGAGCTGGTTTTGATCAAATCTACCCCTCTACCACTGGAGCCACACGGCTCTACTTCTGGCATTGTTGACACTGAAATTGGACAGGGGTCTCAAGTACTTTCCAGCCTAGGGTGATTTTGACCATGAATCTCCTTTCACAGCCTTGTAAATATCATGGAGGACTGCTGAGAGCCACTGGTGCTTGCTTAATCATTGATCTTGCTGATGATCTTGGACAGACCGGTGAGTTCCCTATCTTCAGGTTTAAGTGGTAGGAGCTGGAGCCCACAATTTGAATCCTGGTCCTGCAACCTCCAAATGGCAGGAGATCCTAGAAACTCATTTTTATCCATATGAATACCAATGGAATGTGATGTATGTCATGATTGAATGGGCAGTTCTTGAATGATTCTAGGATAAAATTACATACAATTATATTCTAGGATACTGATTGATTTTAATCAATACTTTATGAAGCATTTAAAAAATTATATTCATTAAAAGGAGAAATAATGAAATACCTAAGAATTGGTTGTCACATAGCATAGAGATGCCATTTTTTTCTGCCAGGAGTGGGATAGCAACTCACGGTCTGGGTAACTCTGTTGCACTGTGTAGGAAGGGGAAGCTTGCTTTCTTGAAGTCAAGAAATTCAAGTCTGTTCCTTAGGCCTGAAATCGATCCCCACCACTAGAAAACATCCTATTTGTGTACACTTTAAATATATGGTTTATATTTACATACATATATTTACTCCATATTTCATTCAGTGTAGTTATTCATTTTACCTTTTGTTTTGTTCATGTAGTAACCATTTATTTTATTGACTATTATGGCACAGAGAATATTGATTACATTGATTACATAGGATATAGGTCTGCATATGTATTCCACTTCATACCTGACATGCAGGACTTTCACAGAAAAGGAAACGTGTCACCATATGCTTCTTACTCCACGATTCATTGTTTGGGAGTGCTGGCATGTGAACTCATGGCCTACAGGGCCAAATTCATGAATGATTGAGTGTCAACATGCCATCATGGGACAAACTGAGCTGGCAGGCATTTCCCAGGACCTGAGATTGAGCCCCTGGGGTTGACAATATAAGAACAGATTGGCATGCACATGGTAGTATGCTAATATATATATATATATATATATATATATATATATATATATATATATATATATATATATAGTGTTCCAGAGATGTCTATCCATTATTCAGTTATATTGACTACATTCCTAACAGTTCTTGGGTATTTATTATAATTAATATTGTTTTCATCCTTAATAAACTATTAAGTAAATCAGTGTCCTGAAATTATTGTGTCTCTGTAACAAAAAGTTGTCTTTTACTGATTCATATTAAATAAAATCAATCAGCCTACTGAAATCATGATGTCTAAATTTATGTGAGTACCATTCATGAGCAACTCATTCAACCGTAACACTTACAACATTCAATCATTATTCCTATAAATGGGAACAAGTCTCTTAGAATCTCCCGCCATTCAGAAGTGCCATGACTGGGATTCGACTCTAGGCTTATAGTGCCCTGCAGGACCATGTCTTCCCCAGTACCCTGCCAGCCTTCAGCAATACAAGGTGAAGTACACTTTAGAGCTGTGTCATTCAGACCCAAATGATCATGGTGCAAAATGTTAAAAAGCCATCCCACCACTTCTTCTCTGTACGTTCCCCCCACACCCACCACAAGGCCTGGAGGTCTAGGATCCCAGGATCTCCTGTGGTTCCAGTGGCTGCACCCCAGACTAAGGTGATGGAAGCTAAGTTATTGTTGCCATACCTGAGTTCACGACCTTGTTTCGCAAACAAAGAAACAAACAAACAAAAATGATCTGCCTGGCTTGCAATTGGTGCCGTTTTTTTCTGCCAGGGTTTGGATTTGAACTCAGGGTCTGGGTAACTTTGCCGCACTGTGGACAAAGGGGACACTTACCGTGCTTGAAGACAAGAAAGTCAGGCCTAGTCCCTAGGCTTGAATTCAAGCCCCAGCCCTGGGAAACATACTATTTATATACATTGTAATGATAGGATTTGTACTTACTTATAGATGTTTAGTACATATCCTGTTTGTTGTGATTATTTATTGTATTTCTGTTTATTCATTTATTTACCATTTATTTTATTGACTGTGGTAACACATTCCATTTATTATTTTGATGACATCCTATCACATAGTATCTAGATTTGTAGATGTGTTCTCCATCATGTCTGACACCCAGAATGCTCAGATCAAAGGAAAACAGGTGTCACACTTGGCTTCTTACTCTACGATCCAATTGTGGGTAGTGCTGAGATCTGAACTCAGGGGCTAGCAGAACCAATTCATGAATGGGTGTGTCAAAACGGCAACCTCAATCCCAGGAAACTGAATTCCCAGACCCTGACATCGAGCCAAGGGGTGGACAAAATAGCCATACATGGATAGGCAGGTGGTAATATACCAATAAATATATATTTGTATAGAGTGCCAGAGACATCTACCTAGGATTCAATGACATCAACTACGTTCCTACCAACACTTAGGTAGTTATTATGCCGCCATTGAAAGAATAGGATTCTTTTCATGCTTAATAAACTATTCAATAAGATCAGTCAGCATCCTAGGATCATTGTGTCTAATTTTAGACTAGACTGATCCATGGAGAAACTTCTCAATCATGAGTTTGCTCACATTCCATCGGTGTTCCTATGCGTAGTAATGAGTCTCTGGGAAATCCCCTGATTGGTAGGTGTCAGGACCAGCACTTGAGCTCAGGGCCAACATTGCTACATGGGTCTATGGCTTCCCTGATAGCCCACTAGCCTTTGCCAATGCAAGGTGAAGTACCCTTTGTAGGCGTGTCATTCAGACCCAGGATAATCACCGTGGAAAGGAAACATTGTTAAAAATCCATCCCGTGGCTTTTTTTTTCTGTGTGTGTATGTGTGTTTTCCTGCAAGACTTCAGGGCCTAGGATCCCAGGATTGACTATGGGCCCATGGCAGCCCGCCACCCTAAGGTGATTGAAGCTGAGGCCAGGATAGTCCTAAATTCGTAATTTAAACAAAGCATCTATATTGACATACATGTGCAGACAGCATCTTGAATTCGGTGCACTTCTCCTTAATTTGTGTCTAATTCATGGAGGTATTGTGTATTTTACTGAGTATGGTGACAGTTATAACTGTGCTCACATGGATGACAACCTGTTCCCATTGTTATAGGGTTGCCTATGCATTCATTCTCCTTCCTAGCTAAGGCCCAGAACTTTCACAGGAGAGGAAAACAGGTGCCATGACTGGCTTCTGACATCAGGATGAATCTTTTGTCAGTGCTGGGATTTGAACTCAGGTCTGGTAACTCTGTTGCACTGTGGGGGAAGGGGAGGCTAACCATCCTTGAAGACTAGAATGTCAGGCCTGGTGCAGGGCCTGATTTGTAGCCCAAGCACTGGACAAAATAAGAAGCCCAGCTCTTTTAAACATAGGATCTCTATTTACATACAGGTATGGTATGCATCTTGCATTCAGTGTATTAATTCTTTTTATGTTGTGTCTTTTTCAGGGATGTATTGTGTATTTTATTGAGCATAGGATGACATATAAAACTGTGCTGACATGGATGACAACCTATTCCCACAGATCTAGGGTTGCATATGCTTTTTTGACTCTTGCTGAGACCCAGCACTTGCACAGTACAGGGAAACAGGTGCAAGGATTGGCTTCTCACATCAGAATAAACCTTTTGGTAGTGCTGGGATTTGAACTTGGGGTCTAGGCAGCCCAACAGCCAAATAGGTCCACATGAGCCCATCAGCTTGTGAGCCACTAA
Source organism: Dipodomys spectabilis (assembly GCF_019054845.1). NCBI lineage: Eukaryota > Metazoa > Chordata > Mammalia > Rodentia > Heteromyidae > Dipodomys > Dipodomys spectabilis. Next base: position 3,179,678 of record NW_024870975.1, read on the forward strand.
GGAGCTAGGCCATACCCAGGACCTGAGATTGAGCCCCAGGGTGGGGATGAGGCACAATATTTATCCATTCATACGCTGAAGCTAGTATGCTAATTACCTATTTGGATAGAGTAGGAGATGTAGTGAGCTGTGTTCGAATCCTATGTACCATTTGAGTACCGATTCTTGGATCTTTCCCAATGCCTGCAATTCCTGAATATGATTCTTATTGTCACACTTCATGAACTCTTATTTAAAACTAATTGTTGTGCCATACATCTTGCCTATCATTTCCTATGAATTCAAGCACCTCATAACATTTATAGACATGTTAAATTTATGATTTATACTTACATCAATATATTCAGTCTATATCATGTTTTTTGGAGTGATACATTGTGTTTTACCATTTATTTATTTACTTAGCATTTATTTTATGGACCGTTAGTGCACCTATAACATTTATTACATTTATTCCCATCTATTCCGTAGCATGTAACTTTGCAGACATATTATGAACTTGTACAGAAAAGGAAAACAGGTGTCACCCTTGAAATCTTACACCAGGAAGAAATTTTTGGTAATGATGGGACCTGATGTGAAGGCCTGAGAGGCCCAATTCATGAATGGGTGAGTGTCAGCACCGCTCTAGCCCATTCAGCTGCCAAGTGGATCTCAGGATCTGGGAGCAAGCCCCAGGTTTGGCCAAAATAGCAGTAACTTTCTATGACGAAGGTGGTAAATAAATTAATATAAATTTATTTATTTATTTATTTATTTTGGGGTTCCATCGTGAAGCCTGAACTCTGGGCCTGGCGCTGTCTCTCAGCTCTTCAGCTCAAGGCTAGCACTCTACCACTTGAGCCACAGTGCCACTTCCGGCTTTTTTCTTTTTGCTTATGTGGTACTGAAGAATCAAACCCAGGGCCTCAGTCATGCAAGGCAAGAGCTCTACCATTGAGCCACATTCCCAACCCAAATATAAATTTAGATATTTAGGTACTGCCAGAGGTGTCTATCTAGTATTCAATGACATATATTACCTTCCTACCGATTCTCATGTATTTAGTGAGGACTCCATTTAATCAATAGTATTCTTTTAATGCATAATAAACTATGAATTAAAATCAATCCTGTCCAGTGATTATTGGGTCTAATTTTATGCAAGACTGATTGAGGGACTACTCATCCAACCATGACATTAATCACATTCCTCTGGTGTTCCTATGGACAAGCAATAGTTTCTTAGGCTCTTCAGCCCCTTGTAAGTGGCATGACCAGGATTTGAACTCAGGGCCTAGTGTCCATGTTGGCCTATGGCTTCACTGACAGCGCCAACCTTCAGAACTGCCAGGTGACCTACAGGTTGCAGCCATGTCTTTCACACCCAGGATGGTCAACGTGCAAGGAAGGAAAACAGAAACTGTTGACCGTCCGTGGTTTGTGTCTTTTTTTCGATGCTGCTTTCATTTTGTTTTCCTTTGAGCCAAAATAGCAATACATTTCTATGCAGACAGTGGTATACAAATAAATATATATTTAGATATTTAGATATTGCCAGTGATGTCTATCTAGTATTCAATGACATATAGTACCTTCCTAGTGATTCTCAGGTATTTAGTGAGGACTCCATTTAATCAATAATATTCTTTTAGGGGCTGGGAAGGCGGCTCATTGGGAAAGTGCTTGTTTTGCATGCATGAGTCCCGGGTTCGATTCCTCAGCAACACATGATCAGAAAAAGCCAGGAATGGCGCTGTGTCTCACATGGTACCACACTAAACCAGAGCTGAAAAGCTGAGGGACAACACCCAGGCCCAGAGTTCAGGACCCACTACAGACAAAACACACACACACACACACACACACACGCACACACAGTATTATTTTAATGCATAATAAACTATAAATTAAAATCAATCCATATCTTGTGAATTCTGGGTTTAATTTTATGCTAGACTAATTGACAAACTAGTCTTCCAACCATGACATTGACCACATTCCTCTGGTGTTCCTATGGACAGGCAATAGTTTCTTATGCTCTCCAGCCATTTGTAAATGTCATGACCGGGATTCAAACTCAGGGCCTAGGTGCGCAGATTGGCCTATGGCTTCACTGACAGCCTGCTGACAGCAATGCCTGGTGACCTACAGGTTGCAGTTGTGTCATTTGGACCCAGGATTATCACCATGCAAGGAAAGTAAACTGAGAAACCTCTAACTGTTCGCAATTCATGGCTATTTTTCCTTGCCATTTTCAATTTTTTTTCCTATCAGCCCCTGAAGACTAGAATCCCAGGATAGGCTGTGGGTCCAGAGGCTGCACCAACCCAGGCTAGGGTGATGGAAGCTGAGGCAGAGTTTCCACAACTTCCAGCTCCGTGCTTGGCTAAATAAATAAATAAATAAAACAATAAAATAATGAAATATATAGAAAATAAATTAAAATAAAAAATTTAATATATTAAAAATAATAATGGAGCTCCCTGGCTTGGAATGAGTGCTCATTTTTTTTCTGCCAGGACTGGTAATTGAACTTGGAGTCTGGGAAACTCTAATGCACTATGGGGAATGGGTAAACTCACCCTCTTTGAATAAAAGCAATTCTGGCCTGTTCCTTAGGCCTGAATTCAATCCCCAGCCCTGTAAATTAATTTTCATCCACATTTGAAATGATTAATATCCACATACTTATGTTTACTGCATATTGCTTTTTTGCATTATTCATTCATTATATTTATAGACTATTATTACACTTATAACACATATTAAATTTATTACATCTTATGAAAATTATACAGATTTGCATATGTATTATATATCTTACTTCAGATCCAGGACATTCACAGAAATACTATAGTAGATGATTCCATCCTTAGAAAAACAGAAAGAATACACCAACCAAAGTCTAGTTTATCACTAGGCACCACAGTAGCTCACATCTGTAAACTACTCAGGAGGCTGAGACCTGGAAGATGAAATTTCAAAGCCAATGAATGCAGAAAAGCCTGAGAGATATCATCTCCAATTAACTGGCAAATGCCAGGCTACAGGCATAGCTGAAGTGGTAGAAAATCAGCTATGAACAATGAAGCCAAGAAAGAGCAAGCTGAGTTCAAATGTGAGGAGAGGAGGTAGGGGGATAAAAGGGAGAGAAATCCTCCAAAAACAGAGAACAAAACGACAATACACAAACCCCACCTAATTTAAGGTACCAACCAAACTGAAAAAAAATGAAGCTTGTTCAGTTGTATAACTTTACATTAGCACATAAGATCTTAGGTGCACTTCAAAGCTATGTTTTTAATAATATATTTATATATATATTAATAATCCATGTATATATATATACATATACATATATATATATATATATATATATATATATATATATCTTTAAATAAACTAAGAATCCAGCCAATGAAAAAATACTTCTGAATTAGTGCCTTAACCATGGCATTATAAATTATTTGTACTAAAAGTGTATTCCAAGTTTCTTTTCTCAGAATCAGGAAGCTGTGATCTGAGGTTGGTGGTTCAAAGTCAGCCCAGGCAGGAAAGTCCATGAGACTTATCTCCAAAAAACCACTAGAAAACCGAGGTGGCACTCTGACTCAAGTAGTAGATCCCTCGCCTTGAGCTGAAGAGCACAGGGATAACCCCTGAGTTCAATCCCCAGGGCCAAAAAATAAAATTTTAAAAAAGTTTGTTCATGCAGATCATAAAATTCTAACATTCTGAGCTTTAGGAAACTTTTCTGCCAGGGTCTTATGCTCTTTAGGCAAATACTCCACTACTGAGATACATCCCAGTCCCATTGTTTTTGTTTTTCATTTTACAATCCACTTTATTGAGGTTTTATTCAGAAACCCAACATTTTGTGCTATGAGGACTCCCCTAGTGTATTTCGTGGTAGGCACTGAGGAAAACTCATATGACACAAATGCAGAGAGTTTATAATTGTGGAAATAACACTAAATAGAAATAAATTCATCTGTCCCGACATTCTAGGGAGAAATGATGTCCTTATTTTCATTCTCACTCTTCAGGGCAGATGGTCAAAATAGAAACACCTATGTACTATGCTGAAATGTAAATGTTTAAACCCCTTTTTTTGAAAAACTCTCGTGCTATAAAATCAATATATATCAAATAAAGGCGAAGTTAACTTAAAAAATATTAAAAATGCTAATGAAGCTCCCTGACTTGGAATGTGTGCCATTTTTTTTTTGTCTACAAGTCCTGGAATTAGAACCCGGGGTCTGGGTAACTCTGTTGCACTGTGGGGAAGGGGGAAGCTCGCAATGCTTGAAGACCAGTATGTCAGGCCTGTTCCCTAGGCCTGAATTCAAGCCCCAGACCTGGAAAATGTACTCCTTTACATATTTTAAAGATAGGATTAAACTTCCATACAGATGTTCAGTCTATATTATGTGTGGTGTGGTTATTGATTGTATGTTTTATATTTTTCATTAATTTACCGTTTATTTTATTGACTGTGATGAATCCTAACTATGTATTACATTGTTTACATCCTATCACATACCATCTAGATTTGTAGATGTGTTCTCCATTATGCCTGACACCCAGGACTCTCCCATAAAAGGAAAACAGGTGTCACACTTGGCTTCATACTCCAAGATTAAATTTTTAGCAGTGCTAGGATCTGAACTCAGGGCCTAGCAGGTCCAATTCATGAATGGGTGAGTGTGAGCATAGCAGCCTCTAACCAATGAAGCTGTGAGGTGTTTCCCAGGTGCTGAAATTGTGACCCAGGATTGGCCAAAACAGCGATACAAGGATAGGCAGTCAGTAGTATACAAATAAATATATGTTGGTAAAAAGCACCATAGCCGCCTATGTATGATTGAATGACATATACTACATTCCTACCAACTCTTAGGTGTTTACTATACCATAATTAAAGGAATATTATTCTTTTCATGCTTAATGAAGCATGAAATTAAAATCAATCATTGTCCTAGGATTATTGCATCAAATTTTATGCTCAACCAATGCACAAACTTCTCTTTAATTAGTATTCCTATACATAGGAATGAGTGTCTTGTGATCCCCTGCCATTGGTAGTTGTCAGAACCTGGATTTGAACCCAGGGCCTATGTTGATAGGTTGGCCTATGGCTTCCCTGCTAGCCTGCCAGCCTTCAGCAATGGCAGGCGAGGTCCACTTTGCACCCATAGCATTCAGATCCAGGATAGTCATCATGCAAAGAAAAAAAAACTAAACCCCCAGCCCTCTGCAGCTTGCTACTTTTTGTGCTATCTCACTTTTTTTTTCTTTCTGCAAGCCCTCTGGGCCTAGGATTCCAAGATTGGGTATGGGTCCCGAGGCTGCACCCAGCCTATGGTGATCGAAGCTGAGACAGAGTTGCCACGACCTGAGTTCAAGCCCCATGATCGGCCAAAAAAAAGAAAAGAAAAAGAAAAAAGAGAAAAGACAAAAATTGATTATTTAACTAAATTTAAAAAATAGAGCTCCCTGGTTTTGAATTTCTGCCAGTTTTCTTTCCTAGACTGGGATTTGAACTCAGGAACTTGTAGCAATGTGAGGGAAAGTGCAGATTTGCTACTACTTGAGTTCAAACCCCGTGCCAAGACAAAATTAAAAAATTAAGTCACTGAGCTTGGCAGGGGGAGTCATTGTGGAGAAGGGAGGTAAGGGATGGTAGGGGGAAAACAAAGGAGGAGGTAACAATGCTCAATAGGAAATATACTCATGACCTTGCTCATGTAACTGTGACCTCTCTGTACAACATTTTTACAATAAAACCATACAAAAAATAGACAATATAGTATTCTGAGAAGCACTTTGAGGTTAAAGGAAGGATGTCTGAATAGATGTACAAAATTCTACACTGCTTTTTATTTAATGTTCAGCATGAAACTGAATAAACTGCTTCCATTAAAAAATTAAGTCACTGTCTTGGAACTGGGGCCAGTATTTATACCATTGGTGGGATTTGATCTCACATTCCAGGTAATTCTTTTATACCATAGGAGAAGGAAAAATTTACTGTCCTTGAGGAAAAGAAATTCAGGCTAGAGTTCCCATGTCCTGAATGAGGGCCCTGCAATGGAAAATATATTTCTATACATGTGTAATAATGATATATACTTACATGTGTATGTTTTTTACATGTTATGATTTTCATGATTGATTTTGTATTTATTTTATTTTTTATTTGATTCATTCTTTTATTGTTTTTCTATTTATATTATCATTCTCATTTATATTTTTCACATCTATTATAAAATTATACACAATAATTTAAGACATTGATTCATTTATCATTAAAAATTTTTGTGTTGAAACATGATACATAATTAAATGGAGGCATTTGTCACAGTCTTCTCACGTTTATAGTCTCTCCCAAGAATGAGCTTTGTCCTATTTATCTTTGGACACCTTCCTATAGGGATGTCTCTAGATGATTTATACTGAGAAGCTTTTTCTTGAGGACAGGCAAGTTGTGGGATAAAATTGTAAGTGGGAGGCAAGAAATGTGGCATAATGGTAAAGAGCTCACTCAACATGCATGAATACCAGGGTTTGAATCCTCAGTGCCATATACTCAGAAAAAACCAGACGAGGTGGAGTGGCTCAAATGGTAGAATGCTAGCCTTGAGAAAAACAATCCCCAGGACTGTCAAAAACAATAGACCAGATGCCACTGGCTCACACCTGGAAAAGTACCTCCTCATGAGGCTGAGATTTGAAGACCACAGTTCAAATACAGGCTAGGCAAGAAAAGCCTGTTAGACTCTTATCTCCAGTGAACCACTAAAAAATCCCATGTGGAGATGTGGCTCAAGTGGTAGAGGGTTAGCCTTGACTGAATTGCTCAGGGACAGTTCCCAGGGTTGATACAAGACACACAACTGGAATAAAATTGAGGGTTAATCAAAGTATGTTTCCTATTCGCTAATTATGAGAACATTCTCTGGAAAATCAATGCTGATATATACCAGAATTGGAGTCAAACTTCCAGGCTTAAGTGTAGCAGATCCACATGCCCATCCTCACAGACTCTAGCATTGTAACCTTGTGTCCACAGGGTTCTGAAAGGTCCAATGTTGAAAGGCTTAATATGGTCCCCAAGCCCTGTGTGATAAGCAGTTGACTTGTATTGTCAATGTCATTACACGTCTGAACCTAGCAGAGCACCAGTAGCTCTTGTGCATCACCCTAGACCAGGAGGCTGAGGTCTTAGGATCACTCTGAAGCCAGCCAGTGCAGGAAAGTCTATGACACTCTGACTTCCACGTCTGAAAGGTCAGATGTTCAAGAGCTTCTTGTTTTTCCCTTGGTGATGAGAAGTTACTCTAAATGTTCTTAGTGTTCTTGACCCATCGACCCATCCTGGGTTCAAATGAAGTTCTCAGGATCCAAGCCCTGGCAATGTTAGCAGGAAGAACTCCAGTGTAACACTATTTGAAGGAGAGAAAACAGTTTCAAAAGCCAGGCTAGGTGAAGAGGACAAGGAGGCAGAAAATACAAATTCAACAGGGAAGTGAGCTGCACAACCACATCACTCATTCCAGGCACAGCCAGCAATGGGGGAAACCTGAAACATTTGTTAGAGTTACACCAGGGTCAGGTTTTTCTCAGCTTCCTCAAACAATGACAAACCTTCCTCCCTCAGGTGAAGGTAGCCTCAGGCTATCTTTAGGTTACCAATCGAGAGCCAGTTTAGTTAGGGAGAGGGAGGAACAGAGTAGAAAAGCCCTGCTCTCTGGTCTTAGGGAGTGGGTTTTTTACTCTCCATCTATCAGATTTAAAGGCCCTTCTTCTACTTCTGCCAGTCTTTTCTCCTTTCTTCATTCTCCACATCATTATTGCTAATCCCCAGTCCAAGGTGAGGCAGGGTCATTTCTCTTTTGTCTCCAAGCAGCTGAGTTAGAACCTGGCTCTGCCCTCTTGGATCTGGGGCCTTCGCCTGCCTGAGAAGTGGGAAAGAGACATTCTTCCTGCTCTGTGGTTGTGTGAAGGTGATGCTGGTGTCCTGGCACACTGCAGAAGGCCTCATGACTGGGAATTGTTCCCTTCTTTCCTTCTGAAGTCCAAGACCAGCGTTATCTATCATTTTTATATCTATCTATCTATCTAGCTATCTAGCTATCTAGCTATAGGCCTTTCTTTCTTTCTTTCCTTCCTTCCTTCTTTCTTTCTTTCTTCCTGTCATTCTTCCTGTCTTTCTTTCTTTCTCTTTCTTTCTTTCTTTCTTTCTTTCTTTCTTTCTTTCTTTCTTTCTTTCTTTCTTTCTTTCTTTCTTTCTTTCTTTCTTTCTTTCTTTCTTTCTTTCCTTCTTTCTTTCTTTCTTCCTGTCATTCTTCCTGTCTTTCTTTCTTTCTGTCTTTCTTTCTTTCTTTCTTTCTTTCTTTCTTTCTTTCTTTCTTTCTTTCTTTCTTTCTTTCTTTCTTTCTTTCTTTCTTTCTTCCTGTCTTTCCATGTATGTATGTATGTATGTATGTATGTATGTATGTATGTATCTATCTATCTATCTATCTATCTATCTATCTATCTACCTATCTATGTACCAACCCACCTGCCTGCCTACCTACCTACCTACCTACCTACTACCTACCTACCTACCTACCTACCTACCTACCTAACTACCTACATAACTACCTACATAGTTATCTCTTTGACATTTCTTGGGCTTAACTCAAAGCCTGGGCACTGTCTCTAGCACTCTGCTACTTGAGCCACAGCACCAATTCTGGATTTTTCTGTGTATGTGTTACTGAGGAATGGAACCCAGGGCCTCTTGCATGCTAGGCATGCACTCTCCCACTAATCCACATTCCCAACCCCCTCATCTTTTTTCTTAATGGTAGTTTTTACATATATATACTACCATTTTGTGTCTCCAAGTATAATTTTCTGAATACTGCTTATTTCTATGAACTCTGATCTTCTCTTTCCTGCCTGATTTGTGACTGCTCCTGCATTGGCCTCATAATAAAATTAAATAAAGGCTGCTGAGAGCTTCAGTGTGCATCTTATAAGGAAACAGGCCTAGAACCCTGGAAGTGAAAAGCAATAGGGCTGAAATGAAGAGAATGATGCAGTATGTACAATGAGCATATCTAAAACATAAATCAGTAAATAAAAGCAGAAGTTTTGCATACAGCCTCTTTGCACTTAGGGAAGTAATATACTCATGTAAGTAAGTAGGACACTAAACTTGGCTTTCTCTTTTTGAATTTTCTTTTGTGGCCATCCCATGGCTTAAACTGAGGACGCGATGCATTCCTCAGCTGTTTTTCACAAGACTGAGGTTTTACTACTGCCACAGCTCCACTTCCAGCCATCTGGTTGTTAAATGAACATAAGTGCCTCCCAGGCTTTCCTGCCTGGTCTGGCCTGTATCTCCTGCTTGGCTTTCTCTCAAAGCTGGAGCTCTACCCTCTAGGCCACTGCTCCCCTTCTGGTTTTCTAGTGGTTTATTGGAGACAATAAACCTTTCCTCCTAGGGCTGGCTTTGAATGGAGATCTCCTGAGGAGGCTTCAAGAGGATTACCTCAGGGATTCACCTAGAAGCCGCTCCACCAAACCTTTAGTCTAAATCTCGAGAGGTACTAGAGAAAAACGGAAACAGGAACATGCTTCTAGTGTGTCCTAGATACTTAAGGTTGGAGATACAAAACACTCATAATTATTAGATCATTTTATAGGCAAAAGGAGCAATGCAGATAGTATGAAGATCGCTCCAGGTTTTGGTCCACATGTCCTGAGACAGTAAATTCACTGCAGCTCACTGCTAAGTGACAGAACTGGCATGTCCTGTGGACATTTGTTCCTAAATCCTGTAACACTCATTTCTCACTTTTGGCTTCAAACCTGTGACCAGAGGGTAAGATGAAGAGAGAAAATACTCTCAGAGAAAGCACGTGTAAAGAACATTAGTAGTTTACTTAGAAGTCCCAACCATAGAAATGACCCTATTAAGAAGTCAGTCCAGATTATAAAACAAAGAACTAAAGAAAGAACTTGAAAGTGCCTGCTGAGTGCAATCCCAGCTCCTCAGGCGGCTGAGATGTACAGAATTTGAGTTTGAAACCAACCAGTGTAAGAAAGTCTTTGACAATGTTATTTCTAAGAGATCACAGAAAAACCCAGAAGTGGGGCTGTGACTCAAGCTTAATGCAGTACTCTTGAGCAAAAGGAGCTCTTGGACCAGGCCTAGGCTCATAGTTCAACCCCAGGACCTGCCCCCTCAAAAAAAACCCTGTACCCCAATTTCTTTGTCTATGTATGGGTGTATTCCATAGGTGAAACACCAGAGTAGCTATGATGAATGGCACCAAGCAAGGAAAATTATATTCAATACAACGAGTTCATAACACAGAGAGTGCTTTTATGATATTGCATGTTTCAGGGCTCCCCTCACTGCTCCCAATGTAGCCTGAGGGTTTCTCTGCATCCCAGGCCTGTTGGAGGAAGTCTCCCTCATTGTCTGGACAGGAACACAAAAGACCTCATTCCAGTACAGCTGTGTACCAAATAACTCCATCTGGGCCAATTAGTGAGGATGTGTGGGTGGGCTCTGAAAGTCAGGAAAAAACGGCCTCCTTGTACCCTTAGCTATCTCTCTTCCCAGTGCTCTCTTTTAACAGGAGACCTTCATTTTTGCCACCTCCCATGGCAGGCCAAGTTCTGTGCTCTTATCCTGCCTTTATGAGACTATATTCCGGTGTTCAGATACAGTACTCAAAATAATTCAGGAGTCTTTCTGGCAAACAACTAGGGCACTGAACATAATGAAACGTTTCATTGCCAGCAATGATGGGCCTATAATGCCTCTCCTAGGTTTCCAGAAGCTTGGGAAATCGAAGCACATGTTGGATATCACAAAGCTTCCTGTCATCTAGGACTGGTGAATCTCATAAGGTTTTGAAACCTTTGACCTCTCCTAGTTGGGCCCTGGGTGGCTAGGTTTTGGGGTTGTACACAGGGTCTGGGTGCTGACCATTAGCTCAGAGCCAAAGTCTTTACCACTTTGTCACAGCTTCACTTCTGCTTTCTCTCTGTGTGTGAGTGCGTGTAAGTGCATGTGTGTGTGCATACACTAATCCTGGAGCTTGAACTCAAGACATGAGCACTTTACCTAGTTTCTCTTGTACAAGGTTTGCCCTCTCCCACTTGAACCACAGAGCCACTTCAGGCTTTTTCTTACTGATGTGGTTCTGAGAAATCAAGCCCAGGGTTTTATATATGCAAAGCACTCTACCCCTAAGGCACATTCCCAGCCCTCTACTTCAAGTTTGTTAGTTTGTTTCTGTCTTTGTTGTTGTTGTTGTCATTGTAGTAGTTGAAATCTGGGCCTGGGTGCTGTCCCTGAGCTCTTCAGCTCAAATCTTGTGCTCTACCACTTGAGCCAGAGAGCCACTTCCGGTTTTCTTGTGGTTCATTGGAGCTAAGTGTCTCAAGGACTTTCCTGCCCAGGCTAGCTTTGAACCATAATCCTCAGATCTCATCCTCCTGAGTAGCTAGGATGACCAGCATGAACCACAATTTCCTAGCTTCCACTTCAGGTTTCTTAGTGGTGAATTGGAGATAATAGTCTCATGGTACCTTTTGTGTAAGGGATAGTTTGGAACCCAGATCTCAGCTTCTTAAGAAGGCAGGATGACAGACCTCGGTTATAGAACCCTAAGATGTGGCACTCTGCTGCAAGGGGGTCCTTGGCTCCATGTAGTGGAGTGCTAGCCTTGAGCCCAAGAGTATGGCTCAGTCCCTAGGCCTTGAGTTCAAAGTTCATGACTTAGAAAAATCAAGACAAAACAATTGTCTCCTATAGACACATCACTAGTCTTCAGTAGTACATAATTTTGTCCCTGCCATGGGGACAGATCTGAGCCTCAATATTCTTTTCTTCATACTCATGTCAGTTGTGTAGTTCTTACGAGGACAAGATGAAAGAATGCACCCTTTGAAGGACAAAATACTTAACACTTTTTTTTTTTTTTTTTTTGTTGGTCATGGGGCTTGAAATCTGGGCCTGAACTCTGTCCTTCAGCTCTTCAGCTCAAGGCTAGTGCTCTACTACTTGAGCTACAGCGACACTTCCAGTTGTCTGGTGGTTTATTGGAGACCACAGTTTCAGCGACTTTCCTGCCCGGGCTGGCTTTGAACCACGATCCTCAAATCTTAGCCTCTAGAGCAGTTAGGATTACAGGCGTGAGCCAATGGTGCCCGCCTGCAAATAACCCTCATTACAGGAGTCAGCACACAGCATCCTGTGAAAGACTCAGCAACCAGCACCCAATGCAAGACTCAGCACACTGCACCCTGTGAAGGACTCAGCACATAGTATCCCGTGAGGGCCCCAGCACCCCAGGAAGGACTCATCAAGTAGATGTATCACACAAGCTGTCATTAGTATTAGGGTACTTTCAGCAGTATCACCATTCTTTCAGAAATACATCACAAACAGCACAAAGTTCACATCTCATGATTCAGAGGGGTATTTTTTGGGGGGGATGGGAGTCAGCCACAGGGATTGCACTAAAATGTTGGAGTTACTGCCCTAAGATCTTTTGTTCAAGGCTAGAGATCTATCCACTTTGATCCACAGCTCAGAGTTTCACAGACATACCGCCAGGGCTGGGTTTTAAACCCACCAGTGTCAGATCTCAGCCCCTGAGAATCTTGGATGACAGGGGTGAGCAAGCCAGCAGCATCTGGCTCTGTGGGGCTGAGTTGCAGTAGTATACCTCTGACTAAGTCAGTTTATATGGCAGCTGTAAGCACCAGACTCCCGGCTTGCTCTGTGATGAGGTACCCATCTTGGACCTTGAGTAAGAGTCTAGACAGAGTCCCTAAGCTTTTATGCTCAACGCTAATGCTCGACTGCTTGAGCGAGAGTACAACTTCTGGATTTTTATATGCATATGGTAGTGAGGAATCGAATCCAGGGCTTTGTATGTACTAGCCATCATTATACCACTGAGCCCCAGGAGTGACAAGTGTATGAACAGATAAATGTGTAGATTGGCATATATGTATATATATATATATACACACACACATACATATATATACATATATATGTATAAAACAAGAGAAAGGTGTCTGTATAGTATGAAATTACATATATTACTACCCATTATTGACAATAAAATTACTCCTTCCATTTTTAAGTATCATGGTTGAATACATAATAAAGTATTAATTGAAAATTAGTCAATGTAGTATAATTGTTGTGTATAATTTTATAGTATACTCATACAGTAATTACTAATTTGTTACTGTTATAAAATTACATTCCTATGGATGTACATGGGAATGGGTTTCTTAGAATCTCAGGCCAAGACTTAGTGGCAGTCCCTGGATTCGACCTCCAGGCCTAAGTTGAGGTTTTGGCTATGGCTTCCCTAATAGCCAGCCAAACATCAGCATGCAATGTCATGTACACTTTCTGGGCCTTGTCATTTACACGCAGGATGGTCACAATTCAAAGGGGAAAAAATATAAAACCACCTTCGTGTATTTCTCCATTTTATCCTACTCCATTTTATTTTATTTCTTGCCAACCCCGAGATTTGAACTTGGATCCTAGGATCCCAGTGTAGCTGTGGCAGAGATGCCAAGACCTGAGTTCAAGCCCCGTGCTTGGCAAAAATAAAATAAAATAAAATAAGGCCCTGGTTTGGAATTTGCACCATTTTTCTGGCAGGTCTGGGATTTGAACTCAGCATCTGGGTGTCTCTGTGGCACTGTGGGTGAAGTGTAAGCTCACCGTCCTTGAAGACAAGAATTTCAGACCAGTTCCCAAGGCCTGAATTGAAGCCCCAGCACTGGAAAAATACATACATGAGCTTAGCGAGTATGGCATTTATTACCCTTATTCATTTAGTATTATTACACATATAACATTTCATTTATTACATCCTATCACACAGGATATATTTGCATATATGAGACCCAGGACATTTTTTCAGGAAACAAAATGTGTCAAAAGTGGCTTCTTACTCCATGAATAAATTTTTGACAATGCTGGGATTTCAACTCACAGCCTACAATGCCCAATCCATAAATGGGGTCAGAATCTTAGCACATCAACCTCTGACAAACTGAGCTGCCAGGAAGTTCTGAGGACCTGTGGTCAAGCCACAATAGTGCCATTATATATATATATATATGTAGAGAGAGAGAGAGATGTGTAGATTGCTGTATATATATGCATATATATATGTAGAGAGAGAGAATGTGAGGATATCATTAAATTTTATATATATATATAGTTACAAATAATTAGTTATTAAGTTATGTCTCCATTTAATGAAGTATCATAGTTGAATACTTATGAAAGCATTAATTAAAAATTAATCAATATCCTTCCATTAGGGGAATCATAACATGGTGCTAGAATGGAAGATGTAAATGCAATAGTTTTTTTGTGACTTTCTAAAATAGAATCATGAATTAACTGCAAATTTAATTATTTTTATAACATTCCACTAGCATTCACATAAATAGGAATGAGTTTGTCAGGATCTCCTTCCATTCGTGTGTGGCAGTCCTGGCATTCGTACTCCAGGCCTGGGAAATTTACTTCGAATGCAAACCATTTGAATGACACTGAAGATTTCAGATTTTCACGATTAAAAAAGAACAACAAGAAGAAAAGAAAGCCAGGTGTCAGAGGCTCCTGTAGGTTATCCTATCTCCTAGGAGGCTGAGATGTAGAGATGCCAATTTTAATTCAGCCAGGGCAGGAAAGTCCGCAACACTCTTATTTCTAAGAGGTCACAGGAAAATATCCCTATGGGTTGTGGCTGTGGTTCAAGGGCTGAGAGCTACCCTTGAGAAAGAGGAGATCAGGGATAGGGCCTAGGCTCATATTTCAAACTCAGTCCTGTCAAAGAAAAAAAGAGATGGCAGTAACTCCATGTCTCTGTGTATTTATGGATGATGTGTGGATGATGGGAATTCAGCAGTTTGCCCATGACCAGATCCCCAACCTGGGCAAGCTGCGACAAGCCATCAGAGAGTACTAAGTCTGAGCCTGTAGCTTGAACAAAGCATCCTTCTCTGCCATTTAATAACTGAAGGCTTGCCTTGGCTGGGGTATGCAATGGGTGCATTATGTTCTTGCTGAGTTGTCCCACTCGAACATCTAGCAGCTAGCCGCTGCCTCTAAGGGAGACCACTGTTCCTAGGTGGTAGGAGTTGTGGAAAGTTCTGGCTCCATATTCCATAACACTCTGTAGGATGTGAGCCTAGATCTCTGAGGACTGGTGGCTATCACTCATTCATCATTCCTCATTGCCGAGTTTCAAACTGGTCCCAAATCCTGGAAAAGATATGAAATGGCCAGCGAATTCTTTTTTTTTTTTATACAGTGAAAGCATGGGTTATACTGTGGGGGAGGGACATACAAAGCAACAAAGAAATAATTTTATAATTGCGTTAGAAATAAATGCATGAAAGAAAAAAACATTTAAATACATATCTAAGGGTTCATTTTCCTAACATCATATTATCTGACCTTTTCTGCTTGATTCATACATATACTAGATATTGCAAATAAGGGAAATCATGGGACCTATGTTTCTTTGGGCTTGGCTTACTTCACTTAATATAATTTCGTCCAAGTCTTTCCATTTCCTAACAAATGGGACAATGTCATTCTTTCTGATGGAGGCATAGAATTCCATTGTGTATATATACCACATTTTCTTGACCCATTCATCTACTGAGGGGCATCTGGGTTGGTTCCATACCTTAGCTATGGTAAATAATGATGCAATAAACATAGTTGTGCTGGTAGCTTTAGTGTGGTCTTGTTTATAAACATTTGGGTAAATGCCCAAAAGTGGGACTGCTGGGTCATAGGGGAGCTCTATGTGGAGACTTTTGAGGACCCTCCATACTACTTTCCAAAGTGGTTGAACAAGTTTACACTATCACCAACAATGAAGTAAGGTTCCCTTCTGTCCACATACCCTCCAGCATCTGTTGTTATTAGAGTTCTTGATTTTTGCCATTCTAACTGGCGTGAGGTGGTATCTCAATGTTGTTTTGATTTGCATTTCTTTTATGGCTAGGGATGTTGAGCATTTCCTTATGTGTCTATTGGCCATCCTTCTTTCTTCTTCAGAGAAGTTTCTCTTTAAGTCATTAGCCCGCTTATTTATTGGGCAGTTGTTTCTTTGAGGATTTGTTGTTGGGGGATTTAATCTTTTGAGTTCCAAGTATATTTTAGATATGAGACCCTTGTCTCATATCTGTGGGCTTTCTATTGATCTTGCTAGCTATGTCCTTTGCCATGCAGAAGCCCTGCAACTTCATGCAATCCCATTTGTCCAAACTTTCTTTGATTTGTTGTGTTTCTGGGTCTCTATTTGGAAAATTTTGGCCTGCGCCAAGGAGACCTAGGGTTTCTTCTATTCCATCCTGTAATGTTTTCAGAGTGTCTGCTTTGACTACAAGTTCTTTGATCCATTTGGAGTTGATTCTGGTGCAGGGCGATATATAAGGATCTAGCTTTAGTTTTCTACAAATAGTTAACCAATTTTGCCAGCACCATTTACTGAAGACCCTGTCTTTCTTCCATTCTATTTTTTTAGCTCCCTTATCAAAGATTAGATGGCTATAGGTCTGTAGGTTCATTTCTGGGTTTACCATTCTATTCCCTTGGTCCTGAGGTCTGTTTTTGTGCCAATACCAAGCTGTTTTGATTACTATGGCTTTATAGTTGAGTTTGAAATTTGGTATTGATATTCCTCTAGCAGTGTTCTTTCCGTTGAGGAGCGTTTTTTTTTTTTTATTCGGGGTCTTTTATTGTTCCATATGAATTTTTGGATTGCCTCTTCTATTTCCTTGAAGAATGAGGTTGGAATTTTGATAGGTATCGCATTAAATTTGTAGATAGCCTTGGGAAGTATTATGGCCAGCGATTTCTGTGCTGAAAAGTGTATGCCAATAAATCCCACCCTCATAAATCCTGTTAGAAATAAACCTTGGACTGTGAATGTGGCTAAGTGGTAGAGTGCTTACCAAGGAAGCATGAAGCCCTGGGTTGGATTCTTCAGTACCACATAAACAGAAAAAGCCAAAAGTGGCACTGTGGCTTAAGTGATAGAATGTAGCCTTGAGCAAAAGCAACTCAGGAACATGCCCAGACCCTGAGTTCAAGCCACAACACTGGCAAAAAATGTGAGCTTGGTGAGACATACACTTCTGGAACTCAGAGGATGGCCGAGGTTATAGGTAAGAGGTCGAGGGCAGGTGGTGATGGCTCACACATGTAATATTAGCACTCAGGAAGTTGAGGTCTGAAGATTATAACTGCAAGCAAGTGCAGGCAGGAGTCTATATGATACTCTTTTCTCCAATTAAGCACCAGAAAAACCAGAGCTGTGGTTCAAGTAGTAGAATGCTAGCCTTGAGCATAACAACTTAGGGATAGCATCCAGGCCATGAATTCAAACCCCAGGACTCTCATACACACACACACACACACACACACACACACACACACACACACACACACACACACACACACACACACACACACTGGAAATTCTACTTACCTATCAAAAAGAATATTGTACCATTTGTATCTCTCATTTCTAATGTCATCTGCCTTGTATCTCATTACCATTGTATTTTCCCTGTACTGCACTAACTGACACATGCAAACCGATGTAAATGATTTTCAGGGTTATGGGCTAACCATAGATTCCTGAGTATGAGTTCTCTGCTCATTCTCTTTGTCTATTCATGCCTTTGAGTAGTGATTGTACAGATTCATTTGTACCATTTGCTACAAAGAAAAGAGATGAACCATACATATATATGTATGTATATATATATGATTATATACATACACACATTTATACATACATGGATATATGCACACATATGGATATATATTGAATACCTGAGTACGTTTTATGTTTTCAAGAATTATGGAGCTAACAAAAATCACATGTATTTTCCTTCCTTTTCAATTTTTTTCAAAACATAAAGAACTTTGTCTCTTTTGAATATTAATTTTTAAGAGAATATCACCATCTCTGATTTGTCAGTTGCCTTGAAATTAGATGTTCAAATGGACAAAATTATTTAGGCTTTTTGGTGGAAGAAAGGAATATTCCTAGGGTTCTATTCAGGGGTTCTCTGCTTGCTAGACAAGACTTTGTCTGTATAGCACCAAGCAGCTCAAATACTTTGCCATACTTCTAGTCCATTTTATTTACTTTAGTTCTTGAACTTTTTGCCCTGGTCTGATCTTAGATTGACTGAGACTTGCTACCTATGCCTCATAACATAATTAACTAGGATTACAGATGTGAACCACTAGGGCCAGCTCGTTTGTTGAGATGTTTGTTTGGCAGTTATTTATCTGGCCTGGCCTCAGACCATGACACTTGTCATTTCTGCTTCCCAATCATCTGGGATTACAGATGTGGGCTACTATATTTGGTGTACATAAAACCTTCTGTTTTGTGTTTTATTGTGTGTGTGTCGGTAGTGGGGTTTGAACTCTGGGCTTGGTCGCTGTCCCTGTGCTCTATAGATCAAGGGAGCCACCTACCGCTTGAGCCACAGCACCAGTATCGGTTTTCTAGTGGTTTTATTGGAGATAAGAATCACACGGACTTTCCATCTCAGGCTGGCTTTGTACCTTGATCCTCAGATCTCAGCCTCCTGAGTAGCTAGGATTTCAGACGTGAGCCACCAGTGCCTGACACACCTGTTTTTCAACAGAGGTTTTTATTGCAAAAATACTGTATAGAGGGGTTAAAGAGTACAAGTTAAAGAGTACATTTTCTATCAAGCATTGTTACCTCCTCTTTTATTTTTCCCTAACCCTCCCCTCCCATCTCCACAACTCCACTCCCCTCTCCTCCCTTCCCCTCTTCCCCGCCTATATTGTAAAGATCCTTTTTCAACATTGTGTCTTCTGCATCTCATTGTTACAATGGGTCAGCCTGTATCCGTATTTAACTATTTTGCTTTTTCCCTTCCCCTCCCCAAGCTAGAGAAGGGTGTATACAGGATGCAGTGAACCGACATTAAATACAGTGAAAACAGGGGTTATACCATAGGGGAGGAACATAAAAAGAAAAAAAAACACATGGTAGATTATAAATCCTATCTTGGGGTTCATTTCGCTTAACATCATCTTATCTGGTCGTATGTACATAGCTTTTGAACTTTTATGCTTCTCTGAGACATATAATAGTTATTTCAAATAAGGGAAACCATAGGACCTATGTTTCTTTGGGTTTGGCTTACTTCACTTGATATAATTTTTTCCAAGACTCCACTTAGAGTTCCCCTATGATCCAGCAATCCCTTTTTTGGCATTTGCCCAAATGTTCACAAACAAGACCATATTAAGCTACCAGCACAACTATGTTTATTGCAGCGTTATTTAACATAGCTAAGATATGGAACCAACCCAGATGCCCCTCAGAAGATGAATGGATCAAGAAAATGTGATACACACACACACACACACACACACACACACACACACACACACACACAAAATGGAATTCTATGCCTCCATCAGAGAGAATGATATCGCCCCATTTGCTAGGAAATGGAAAGACACAGAAACAATTGTATTAAGTGAAATAAGCCAGGCTCATATAACCATAGGTCCCACGATTAATCTTACTTGCAGTAACTAGTACATGGTACCATATAACCATATAAGAAGATGTTATGTGAAATGAACCCCAAGATAGGGGTTATCTCTATATAGTCCCCAAAATAAAGTTGGAAGGGGAGCTGTCATTCAAATACAGAGCATCACCCTTGAGGGAAAAAGCCTAAGTGACAAGGTAAGGTCATGAGTTTAAACCATAATATCAGCAATCAAAAAAGTTGATTTCTTTTCCTTGAGGTTTTTATTAAATTGCTCAGAAAATAATCAACGTTATATTTATGTTTAGCATTACTATTAAAATCATGATATATTTATTTATGTTATTCTTTATTTTCTTTTTTTTGTTGTTTTTTATTAAGTTTTTTTAATTGTGAAAATACTGTACAGAGGGGTCTTTATTTTCTTAAATTTTACTTACACATTAATATCCAGTAATGATAAGAGATGATTACTGTTTCACACGTTTTTATGTCAGTTGAATATATGGATGAGAGGTGCATACAAGGAGTTTGGACTGAAAATAGATAATTGCAAGCTCTCCCCATAAAGAATGGATAGTTGAAGGAGCTGCGGGCATGTATAAGATAAACCAAAGAAACCAGCAAGGAAAGATAAGGTATGATTCTGGAAAACACACAATTTTGGAAGAAAAAAAACAGGGAAAATATGTGGCTTTTGGTAAGAACTTTGTAACCCACCTACATATTTGATTCCTTATTTCTAGCGGAAGGCATTTCAGTTAACTTTATTTTACAAAGTTAAACATGATTGACCTTTAATGCTAACTGGCCTCTGTCTCAGGTAAGCAATTATTCTACCCAGGTGCCAAGGTCTCATGCTTATCATCCTAGTTACTCAGAGAGCTGAGACCTCTAGATCGTAGTATAAATCCCATCTGGAGAGGAAAATTGGTGAGACTTTTCTGTTCAATTAACCATAAGAAAATTGGAAGTGGCAATGTGGCTCAAAGTGGGAACACTAATGTTGAGTAATAAATCTCAGAGACAGAACCCAGGCCCTGAGTTCAAGCTCTCTGAAATTATTCTTAAAATACTTGTTCTCAGTAATTCTTTAATTTGTCTAGAAGACTGTCTAAACTTAGAGATTTTTTTATTTCATGTTGTCAGAATTTAATTTTAAGATGTTCAGAGAAAAATTATGTATATTAAGAACTGGTTTGTATTGCTTTGTATTACGTATTGCTTCTACACCTACAGATCAGCTGGAAAGTAGATGGCCAAACCACTCCTACCCCCACCAAAGTTGTAAAGTTCATGTTTCGACATAATGATTTGTACATCTCATTGATGCAATGGGTCCACCTGTATTCTTAGTTAAACGATTTGTTTTTGCCCTTCCCCTCCACAAATTATACCAACATCAAATGCAGTGAAAGCAGGGGTTATACCGTGGGGGAGGGACATACGAAGCAATATAGAAATCATCTTATAAATATGTTAGAAACAACTGCATGAAAGAAAAAAAATTGTATACTTATCTTGGGGTTCATTAACCTAGCATCAACTTCATCTGACCTTTTCTGCTTGACTCAGACATATACTAGATATTGCAAATAAGGGAAGCCATGGGACCTATGTTTCTTTGGGTCTGGCTTACTTCACTTAATATAATTTTTTCCATGTCTTTCCATTTCCCAAAAAATGGGGCAATGTCATTCTTTCTGATGGAGGCATAGAATTCCATTGTGTATATATACCACATTTTCTTGATCCATTCATCTACTGAGAGGTATCTGGGTTGGTTCCATGTCATAACTATGGTAAATAATTCTGCAATAAACATAGGTGTGCTGGTAGCTTTAGTATGGTTTTGTTTGTTATCATGTGGGTAAATGCCCAAAAGTGGGATTATTGGGTCATAAGGGAGCTCTATGTGGAGTCTTTTGAGGAACCTCAATACTGCTTTCCACAGTGGTTGAAAAAGTTTACACTGCCACCAACAATGTAGTAAAGTTCCCTTCTGGGCACATCCCCTCCAGCACCTGTTGTTATTAGAGTTCTTGATTATAGCCATTCTAACTGGGGTGAGGTGGTACCTCAATGTTGTTTTTATTTGCAATTCTTTTATGGCTAGAGAGGTTGAGCATTTCTTCTTGTGTTTATTGGCCATCCTTCTTCCCTCTTCAGAGAAGTTTCTCTTTAAGTCTTTAGCCCACTTATTAATTGGGCATTTGTTTCTTTGAGGATTTGTTGTTGGGAGATTTAATTTTTTGTGTTCCAATTATATTTTAGATATGAGACCATTGTGCATTGTATGGCTAGTACAGATCTTCTCCCAATCTTTGGACTTTCTAGTGATCTTGCTAGCTATGTCCTTTGCCATGCAGAAGCTCTGCAATTTCGTGCAATCCCATTTGTCCCATTTATCTTTGTTTGTTTGTTTTTTTGTATTTCTGTGTCTCTATTAAGAAATTTCAGGGTGTGCCAAGGAGAACTAGGGTTTCTCTTATTCCGTCCCGTAATGTTTTCAGAGTAAGACTTGAAACTTTTAGAGTTTCAAATATTACAGGAAGATCTTGGATTCATGTTGAATGGATGTGAGTAGATTAAGCTCTTGCAAAATTCGTGTGTGTGGGGGGCAGGTTATGTTTATTATTGAAATCAAGGATTAGGAACTTGGTTCCTTTTTCTGAGATATACATTATGGTGTATCTTTGTTGGTGGTAGGCTCTGATTGCTTGCCTTTTCCTGACGTGTACAATCCAACTCTATTTTTCAATTAAAGTTCTTTAATTATTATTGAACTTATAGTGCTCTGATATTGCTTTGTCTTTAGTCTGCCATCTAGGATCTTCTTTCCCTCTTAAATGTTAACATTCAATATAAATTTTACCTCCTGACTGATTTCCCCCTTTAATCTGCATTTTGCAATAAGTATTATAATACCTTTGATCTCTGTATTCATGAAGAAAAACCGTTTCGAATTCTTTGCTTAATGTAATAACACCTGGACAGAGTTGTTAGCACCAAGACCTTAAATTTTCTTTTGTAGTTTTAGTTTAAAATAACCTTCCTCCATGTTTTTAGCATAGGTAGATAAAGAATTCCCACAATGCCTCACAATTTTTATATTTCACTTTGTCTATGTGTCTTTGTCCCTGCTAAATTTTTCTGGATGCCTGTGTTAGCTACCCCAACCCCTGCAAAGCTGTTGCTGCTACCCAATTTCCTGCCACTGCAACTCAGCAATTACAGTCACACTTACCCTTTCCCTGGTATTCCCTTTCTCTGCTACTCATTTTGCTACCCATAAATCTTATCACCATGATTCCAGCCACCTGATCCCTGACACCCTTGTCTCTGCTACCGCATTCCCAAACAAAGCAAGGCAAGAGTAGGCACAGACAGTCGACTTGGGTACTCCTCTTGCAAGTACAATGGGACGTTATTCCTCAGGTATTTATTATGAGGGACTAACTAGTGGTGAAAAGAGAAGAGGTTACTCAGAGGGGACTAAAATCCAAGGATATCAACTTATAACTTCTTGCTGAGAAAAGCAGACCCTAAGGTGAAAGTTAATGAAAAAAGAAAATTTGACAAAAATATTAGCGATGATATAAAAAGTTTAGCTGAGTCTCTTGTACCAGTGATATGAATTATTTTATGACATAGATATGTAACTACTTTGCATTTTAAAAAGTATATGAAGATGCACATTTATGTGATACTTATATTAATTTATGGAATATTTGCATATGATCATGTTAATGATATTCAATAGTTTATGCTTTATGATATGCTGATTACTCTGCCTTTAGCAATATGAATTGAGATCTCTAAAAATAAATGGAATTGCAATGTTAAATACTACAAGGAGATTACTGAGGTTAATACCAAAACGAAAGCTGATAAAGAAAACTGAAAAAAGCTACAAGTTTGAAGGGAAGGGATCAGTGGTATATTACTAGCTTTTTAAACATTCTTAGAAAGCAGAACATGATTTTTGATTCTTGCATTTTGGAACCTCTTTAATGAGTAAAACAAACAATTATCGAAATGACTGAAAATGCACTGACATGAATTATTAGATTAACATTATACTCAAAGTTGCCTTGAGATGCAGGCAAGCTTTATTCCTTTCCTATTAAATTAATGGAATAAGCTTACTTTTGAATGGTTGGACAGTCCATGACACTTGTTCCAAAACAAGAAAAGATACTGGAGAGAAAAAAAAGAGGAAGGAGACTCAAGGCTGCTGAAATTAGCATATTTTCCATTTGGACTTTAATGGGTTGTTACTACAAAGAATTAGAATTTCATCTTAAGATAATAATTTCAAAATGGATGTGCTAAAGCATAGCTTCGAAATGTAATATTTAATGCTGTTGGATTAATTAAAGACAAAGGTTTGCAGAAAACTTTAAATTCCAGAAAAACTGTAATGTACCAATAAACACCTAGAATAAACATATTTTAAAAATTCACCTGTTCAAAGCAAACCCTGGCAGGAAAGTCTGCGAGTCACTTATCTCCAAATAAGAAGTGGCTCTGTGCCTCAATTGGGAGAAGGCTCACCTTGAGCTCAAGAATTCAAGGATATGTTAATACCCAGGCCCTGAGTTCAAGCCCCATGGCTGACAAGAAGAAATTTTAAAAAATTAAACCATTAGGGCCGGAAGGAGACTCAGTAGTAGAATGTTTGTCTTGCATGCATGAGGTCCTGGGTTCAATTCCTCAGCACCACATAAGCAGAAAAAACTGGAAGTGGCACTGTGGCTAAAGTGGAAGTGTGCTAGCCTTGAGCTGAACAGCTCAGAGACAGCACCCAGACACAGAGGTCAGGCCCCCCTACCACCACCACCACCAACAACAACAACAGTTAAAACATCAAACAGCCTGAAGATGTTGTCCAAAATAATGAATGCAGCATTATCCATTTACATGACTTAGTGAATTGAAACCTAGTTTACCAGTGGAGATGGTGGGCATTTTGTGTGTGTGCCAAAGCCTGCAAAATTATTTTGTACTTTAACAGGGAGGGAGAAAGGAGGAAATGGGGGGAGGAGTGAGGTGTTTGGTGGACTTGCCTTTTGATTCACTGATTGTTTTCTGGAGTCAAATTCAGAGAAATTCTGCTTGCAATCCTAGTTACATGGGGAATTAAGAAGCCATGTCCTGGAAGTGGTTTTGTCCTGTCCTTGGCCTGGTTCTAACCACCACTGGATAATCCAAGTCCCACGTCAGGAACAAGATGCCTTGAAGACTACTGATCCATTGAGCAGGTGGACCTAACCACAGCCAGAATAGGTAGAAAATGCAATTCCGAGGGCAGCCCTGAAAATCTACAGCAGGTAGAATTTTTTATATATTTTTATTGTAAAAATACTGTACAGAGGGTTCAGAGTACAGGACTAGGTAATGAATACATTTCTTATACAGCATTGTTACCTCCTCCTTTGTTTTTCCCCTGCCATCTTTTCCTTCCCCATATCTCCAACTCCCCCCTCCTCGACCCCTGCCTGACATTGTAAATTCATTTTCGACACAGTGTCTTGTACATCTCATTGTCACAATGGATCAACCTGCATCCCCATTAAAGCATTCTGCCATATCCCTTCCACTCCCCAAATTACAAATATACGATGCAGAACACTTGAATCAAACAGGGGTATACCGTGGGGGGATGAACCTACAAAAGAAAGAAAGGAAAAACCACTTGTGTCTCTGACTTGGGGTACATTTCGCTTAACATCATCTTCTATGGTCATATGTTCTCAGCCTTTGATCTTCTCTGCTTGTCCTAGACATGTTCTAATCTTGCAAACAAAGGTAAAACAAGGTAAACCATGGGTCCTTTGTTTCTTTGGGTCTGCTTACTTCACTTAATATAATTTTTACCAAGTCTTTCCATTTCCTAACATATGGAGCAATGTCATTTTTTCTGATGGAAGCATAGAATTCCAGTGTGTGTGTGTGTGTGTGTGTGTGTGTGTGTGTGTGTGTGTGTGTGTGTGTGTGTGTGTGTACCACATTTTCTTGATCCATTCATCTGCTGAGGTGCATCATGGTTGGTTCCATATCATAGCTATGGTGAATAATACTGCAATAAACATGGTTTTGCTGGGAGCTTTGTGATCATTTGGGTAAGTGCCCAAAAGTGGTGTTGCTGGGTCATGGGGGAGCTCTACATGGAGTTTTTGAAGAAATTCCATACTGCTTTCCAAAATGGTTAAACAAGTTTACTCTCCTACCAATAATGCAGTAGGGTTCCCTTTTCGCTACATCCCCACCAGCATCTGTCATTATTACATTTATTGATTATAGCCATTATAACTGGAATGAGGTGCAATCTCAATGTTTTGATTTGCATTTCTTTTATGACTAGAAAAGTTGAGAATTTCTTCATGTGTCTAATGGACATTTTTTATTTCATCTTCAAAGAAGTCTCTCTTTAAGTCTTCAGCCCACTTAGTTATTGGGCAGTTGTTCCTTTGAGGATTTGTTGTTGTGGGATTTATGATTTTGAGTCCTAAGTATATTTTAGATACAAGACTTTGTCTGTTTTATGACTCATGAATAACTTCTCCCAGTAAGTGGGCTTTAAATTGATCTTGCTCTCTATGAGCTTCACCTTGCAGATGCTCTGCTTGTTACATGCAATCCCATTTCTACAACCTTTCTTTGATTTGTTGTTTATTGTTCTCTATTAAGAACATTTTGGCATGTGCCAAATAGCCCTTGTGTTTCTCTTATCCTTCATGTAATGTTTTCTCGGTGTCTGCTTTTATTTTGAGGTCTTTGATCCATTTGGACTTCATTCTCATGCAGGCTGATATATATATAGATAGATAGATAGATAGATAGATAGATAGATAGATAGATAGATAGATAGATAGATAGACAGATAGACAGATAGATATAGATAGATATAGATATATCTATCTATCTATATATAGATAGATAGATAGATAGATAGATAGATAGATAGATAGATAGATAGATAGATAGATATAGATATAGATATATATGGATCTAGCTTTAGTTTTCTACAGGTGTTTAACCAATTTTGCCAACACCATTTACTGAAAAGGCTGTCTTTCTTCCATTCTATTTTATTAGCTCCCTTGTCAAAAATCAGGTGGCTATAGGTCACTTGGTTCATTTCTGAGTCTTCATTCCTATTCCATTGGTCCTCAGGTCGGTTCTTGTGCCAGTACAAAGATGTTCTTATTACTATGGCGTTTCCACTATAGTTTGAAATTTGGAACTGATAATGCTCCAGTGCTGTTCTTTTGGCTAAGGACTGACGAATCTATAGCCAGCATTATACTTAATGGTGAAAAGTTAAAGTCATTCCTTATAAATTCAGGAAAGAGATAAGGATGTCTGCTCTCTCCAGTCCTCTTCAACTTAGTATAAGAATGTTAGCTGGGACAATAAGACAAGATGGAAAATTAAAGGGAATCCAAATAGGGAAAGATGAAGTAAAACATACAAGATGACCAATGGAGTAGAATTGAAACCCAGAAATGAATCTACAGTCCCATAGGCATCTAATTTTCGATAAGGAAGATAAAAAATAGCATGGAAGAAAGACAGCCTCTTCAGTAAATGGTGCTGGCAAAATTGGTTAACTACTTGTAGAAAAATAAAGCTAGATCTTTATTTATCACACTGCACCAGAATCAACTCCAAATGTATTAAAGACGTATGAATCAAAGCAGACACTCTGAAATTTTTACAGGATGGAATAGCAGAAACCCTAGGTCTCCTTGGCACAGGCTGAAATTTTCTTAATAGAGATCCAGAAATACAAAAAAACATCAAAGACAAATGGGAAAAATGGGATTGCATGAAATTGCAGAGCTTCTGCATGGCAAAGGACATAGCTAGCAAGATCACTAGAAAGCCCATGGATTGGGAGAAGATCTGCACTAGCCACACAATGGACAAGGGTCTCATATCTAAAATATACTTGGAACACAAAAAATTAAACCCCCCAGCAACAAATCTTCAAAGAAACAACTGCCCAATAAATAAGTGGCCTAAAGACTTAAAGAGAAACTTCTCTGAAGCGGAAAGAAAGATAGCCAATAAACATATGAAGAAATGCTCTTTAGTAATCAAAGAAATGCAAATAAAAACAGCATTGAAATACCACCTAACTCCAGTTAGAATGGCTATAATCAAGAACTCTAATAACAACAGATGCTGGAGGGGATGTGGACAGAAGGGAACCTTACAGTACTATTGGTGGCAGTGTAAACTTGTTCAACCACTTTGGAAAGCAATATGAAGGTTCCTCAAAAGACTGCACATAGAGCTCTCCTATGACCCAGCAATCTCACTTTTGGGCATTTACCCAAATGTTCACAAACAAGTCCACAGTAAAACTTCCAGCACGACTATGTTTATTTCATCATTATTTACCATAGCTAAGATATGGAACCAACGCAGATGCCCCTCAGTAGATGAATGGATCAAGAAAATGTGGTATATATACAAAATGGAATCTATGCTTCCATCATAAAGAATAACATTGCCCCATTTGTTAGGAAATGGAAAGACTTGGAAAAAATTATATTAAGTGAAGTAAGCCAGACCCAAAGAAACACACCTCCCATGGTCTTCCTTATTTGCAGTAACTAGAATATGTCTGAGTCAAGCAGAATAGGTCAAATAAGTTGATGTCAGGTCAATGAACCCTAAGATATGTATTCAAATGTTTTTTTTTCTTTCATGGGATTGTTTCTAACACATTTATAAGATTATTTCTTTGTCGGTTTGTATGTCCCTCCCCCATGGTATAACCCCTGATATTGGTATAATTTCTGGAGAGGAATGGCAAAAACAAATCATTTAACTAGGTATACAGGTGGACCCATTGCAACAATATGATGTACAAGTCATTATGTCAAAATCGAACTTTACAACTTTGGTGGTGGGGAGCAGGATTGGGTGGCGACGCAAGGGGAGGATGGGAATGGATGGATCCGGGAAACAAAGTGGGAGGCTACAACGCTTCAGAAGAAATGTACTCCTTATCTTGCCCAGGTTAAAATTACAATATTTTCACAAGAAAAAAAATAATAAATTTAAAAAAAGAAAACAAAACCAGAAGATGACATGATCTTGTATTTAATGGACTCCATGGACTCCATTCCCAAGTTACTTGAGCTGATCAGAAACTTTGGCCAACTAGCAGAATATAATTTTGTCTCAATAAAACCAACAAAGAAAGGAATAAATAATAAACAAGAAAGGAATACACAGTTGGAAATTGGGGCTAATTTTGTCATTATGCTTTGAGAAGTCATGTTCCCTATACAAATGCAACTCATATATAATGCTCAGTTGTGTTTTAAATTTTGTCTTAATTACAGAATATTTCTAGATGAAAAAGAGCTCATGATTCCCAACCAAATATTGTAAAAAGTAAGCATCATTCTGTTAGATTCCAAAGAAATGATGAAGGATTAAAAGTTTAAGCCTGGATAAATAGGAAAGTTCATTTAATGTAGGACTTTGTAGACCTAGCTAAATTAGAATTTAGATTTAAAATAGATATTTTTTGTTTGTAATTTAATATTCTATAGGATACTACAAAATTCTTTTCAAGTGAAAGATTTAATTTACAAAATCACAAATGATTCTGGCATTCTAATTGACTAGAGTAGTCTTTCAAGTGAGGTATAATTAGAACTTAGTTAATAGATAATCTCAACAGTTCATCTGTAAAATGATAATGTGAAAAATCTAGACAAATTGCCAACAAATTGATGATATTAATTTATAAATATAGAAAAAGAGCAATCTTTTGAGACTTTGGTGTAACATGGTATGAGGAGAGTAATTGTGTGACATCTTTTTTTCTACCTATACATAACACAGGAAGAAATTTCCTTAGTTATGTACCTCTGTACACAATGAGAAAAATGCTGGGTTAGAGGTTTGTTTTTATTTTGTTTTTGTTGTTTGGTTTGTCCTAGGACTTAACCTCTGGGTTTGGGCACTGTCCCTGAACCTGATTATGCTCAAGGCTACTGCTCTACCACTTGAACCTCAGTGCCACTTGGATCTGGCTTTTCCTTATGAGTTTATTGGAGATAAGAATCCAAGGAACTTTTCTGCCTGGGTGAGCTTTCAACCATAATCTTAAAATCTTAATATTAAGATATACAGATCTCCTGAATATCTATGATAGATAATATATATATGTAATAAAAAACATAAAATAAAAATAAATAATATTTGCAAGTGTTCTGATCTCAAGAATACCACTGCGGGGAAAATGATGTAGCAAAGTGTAGTGTAGTATTCTTTCCACAATAGGAAGTACATCACATTAGCAGAAGTGTAGTATATTTTCACAATAGTGATAAACTAGTCATGAATTTAGGGAATTTTAAGTTGCACCTTACAAGTTGGAAACTGTTGGGCTAGGATGATTTTACAGCATAAAAACTTGGGATTGATTGTCATAGAAATAATAGCTTAATCTGATGAACAAACGTTTACTCTTACGGAATTATTTATTGGAAGTGGCGCTGTAGCTCAAGCGGTAGAGCACTCACCTTGAGCTGCAGAGCGCAGGGACAGCGCCCAAGCCAAGAGTTCAAGCCCCACGACTGACCAAAAAAAAAAAAAAAAGGAATTATTATAGATACTTCATAGTTTTATCATCTACAAGAACGTGTCTATTTTTTCTGTTGACTTTTAAGTATGTAATGCCTCATTGAAAAATGCATCTATTGCAGAATTAAATAAAATGCAAAGAGGTACTATTTTGAATGTCTCTGGTATGGCATTTTCAGAATTTGAAAATGAGTAGTTAGTAGTCATAGTAATGTTGAGGAACAGATATATTCTGTCCTCTTAACAATTAGTCAGTTTTCAAAGTTAGGAGTTTCCACAGATGTGAACTGTTTTCTGTTTTAGTATGAGACAATACTAAAATAATGTTTTTTCCAAAGAATGGCAAGTATATTCTGAAAATATTGTATAGTTTGATAACAGTTGATGTCCCTCTGATAAAGAAAGAGCTAATTCAAATTAGCAGCCAAAATGTTCATTTTTTTAAAAGGTAATATACATAGAATAATATTTACTATACAAATACAGTGAAAATATATTTTATGTAGCTATTTTTTAACTTAATTTTAATGTCAAGGTGATATATAGAAGGGATTACAGTAACTGTAAGATATTGAATACATGACATGTCAAAATTTTTACCCCCTCCCTCATTTTTCTCACACTTTTCTTCACCCCAATACCCCTCACAAGTTGTAATGTAAATTTTCAACATGTTGTCCTGTAAGTATTGCTATTGCATTGGTTTGCTTTTGTCCTTTGTCTCGACATTTTATTGTTATTCTTCCCTTGACAAATGAAGATAAATATATATACAATATACAGGATACTGAAATAAAATACAATACTGGACATACCAAAGGGGAAAACTCAAAAGAAAAAAAGAAATCACATCGTACCTTAAAAACAACAACCACAAAGAAAAACCGCTCTTTCCATATCTAGCAGTTTATTTTGCTCATCATCATTTTATATGGTCATTTATACATAGCTATGGAGCCATTCTGCTCATCTGCTAGGACTATCTTAGATATTTCCTAGTTATTACAAATGAGGGAAACCATGGAATCTGTTTCTTTGTGTCTTGCTTATTTTTCTTAGTAGGATTTTTCCAAGTCTTTCCATTTCCTTATGAATTGGAAGCATAGACTTACTCTGTACATATATAAACCACATTTTGTCAATTCGTTCATTTACTGAGTGGCATATTGCTTTAAAACATGATTGCATATAAGTATCACTTAAGACCATTCAAAAATGACAGATGCAAATTGTCATGTCAAAAACGAGCTTTACAATGTCGGTGGAGGGGAGCCAGGGGAAGGATTGGGTAGGGGAGAGAGGGGAGGCTGGGAAGGGAGGTGAAGGGTAAACAAAGGAGGAGGCTGCAATGCTGGGTAAGAAATGTACGCATTATCCTGCCCATGTAATTGAAGCCCCTCTGTACAATATGTTCACAAATAAAATTTACAAAATGACAGATGCCACCTCACTAGATATTCTAATATCATGATTTCTAAGTAAGATAGTATTTTATGGTGGTACAAGTGTTGAGATATAGGATGAGTCTAAGGTATATATTGCACTGAATTAGACAGGAAGATATCCAATATCATGTAGGATAAAAATGGTAGTGACAAAATATTTCCCTTGAGAAAGATATAGGAGGCTGCTGTAAGTATGAAGTAGTTCAGATAATTTTGAAGAACTTAGAAATTCAAGCACAATTATGTCTCTTTAAATAATAGTTATGTAAGTGGAAGGGCAAAAGAAGGGTAAGAGAAGAAAATAACTGACAGTAGATCATTGTCCCAAGTTAAAGTATAAAAAGACATAATCTATAACTTCTAAGTTAAAGTGAGACCAATATAATACGTCCCACTTAATTTAGGTACATACAAAATATTTACTTGGCTTTTCCCTACTTATATGCTCCAAAATAAATGAACAGTTATAAGAAAAGTTATGTGATTGCCATTGCTTCAACTTGAACACTAACTGTGCTCAGCCCTATTTTCTCACTTTGCACTTGGAAAACAGTCCCTAAGTTGATGATGTTGTGGCTGATTAGAGTCAGAGTTAGGGGCTTCTACTTGTACAATTATCCCATAATAGGTTAAAGCAGTTTTCCCCCAAGATATCCAACTACATTGTCTGAATCTGTACTTTGAACACACCCTCACACCTGAGCACATTATTTGAAATTATACTTCAGCTTTTCTTGGCACATTCTACTTTGTGCCTTTGTCTTCTTTGCACATTCCTTTTCAGTTCATAATTGCTCTATTTCCATTTCATCTGTACAAATTGCTAAGAACATTGTTCAACTACCACTTCTTGTTTGTACACGCCCAGTCTATGAATGAAGGTACTTTGTCCATGTTAAGCAATAGGGTAATACTCACTCTCTGAGGAGAAAAGTTCCACAATATAACCCTATGCCCACATTAAAGGATGTAGAATTTAAAGCATTTTGAGACAAACAGTGATATTAGAATTGAAAGGCTTCTTAGGGACATTTTCCTGGAGTTCATTAGTTTACCCAGAAGAAATATATATATCCACAAAATTTGGAGCTATTTAGTAAGTATCCTAATTAAAATTAGATCCTAGATGTTGTGTTAATAAAAGTCACGATTGTATTATTGTTAAATCAGAATCCTTCACTACTTGACAATGTGTATGAGAAAATGAAAGAAAGGCATTAAAACAAAATGTCTTATCTTTTTAGGAATTTAATCCTAGGGGTGAGAGTAATGTCTGAACTTTTCCATTCAATAAAAGCTTGAAGTTTATAAGAACATTTTCCTACATATAAGAATTATTGTCAGGTTGGTTGACAGGGTTATTTCAGTCTGGAGATTTACCTAAAAAGAATTAGATTTCAATAGTGTATATGGCAGTTATGATGTGTCAATGGCTATTGAGGCATTTTCTATTCTAAAGAGGAATAAATTCCTGGAGTCTTCCGTCACATCAGTAAAGCTGTATATTCAACCTAATACTTGGTGTTACTTGTCCTACATTTATAATGAGTAGGCTGATAAGATATCCAAATATATCTAAATATATTTCAATAAAATCCCACAGATATGGGTAGATGGGTCACTAATTGGTACTGTAGGACAAATTAGGCCTGTCTGTTCAAGCTAAAATCTCCTGGCTAAATAAAGTTTTCAAAAATATTCACACAATACCAATGAGTAAAGTTCATGACAGTTATATCTGTATAATATTTCTAAGGTCAGGATTAAAGCATTTATACCCAACATTTAGAATCAACATGATCTGTTGAATTAATGGATCCAGAATTTATGTCTTCACATTCATATCTCAACATTTTACCAATATGACTTTCACCAAAACACTATTCTTATTGAACTTGTCTATGTCCTTTTACTTTCCAAATCCAAACAGTAGATTTCCTTCAATATCTTTCTGAAAATTCTTTCCTTCCTTTTCTTCTGTAAATCTGTGTTTATTACTTTTTTGTTTCCTTATCTATCTATTGCCTCCATCTTCTCCACACTGGTACTCACATTGTTCACACTTTAGTCAGAACTTTCCTTTTACTCTTCCCTTTAATAATGTCCCTGATTTCATTATTATTTTTCCTATTTATGTTCATGGATATTTTGATGATGTTCAAACAGACTTGCATCTGTTTAACATAAACCTTAGAACTAGCAGAGAGTTTTTTCCTCTAAATCCATCTTTTCCACCTGTAGTCCTTATCACCAAGAATGTAACTAACACAGTTAGGAGACAGAGATCTGGAAACACTTTAGATTTTCTCTTACCCTACCTCCATCCATTAGATAAGATGAATGATCAAGATTTTCTCAGTTTCTGTCACTAATGTAATTTCTATGTACTCCTTTTTATGCCCCTGACACAAGCCTATTGCAAATACTCATCACCAGTCACTCAGTCCTAAAACAACTGTTTACAAAGTATGCATTTCTCCCCATAGTCTTTTCATATTGGTCCTCTCCATCACCCAATGACTCTCCTTGTAAACACACAGAGTGAAGAACTCAGACAAAAATTCTAGTATCATTATTTACTCACAACATTGACTGGT
The DNA here is from genome assembly GCF_019054845.1 of Dipodomys spectabilis. NCBI lineage: Eukaryota > Metazoa > Chordata > Mammalia > Rodentia > Heteromyidae > Dipodomys > Dipodomys spectabilis. The sequence goes on from NW_024870975.1 coordinate 3,213,948, forward strand.
GATCTTACATTTCTCATTGGAAATGGATGTAATCTACCAGAAATATTGAAGAATATATTTGTTGAATTCTAGAGCAAGGAAAAAGAAAAGAAGAGTCCTTACATTTTCTAACTTAGCTTTCAAATAAGGAAAGAGTCAAATTCAGTTTGTTGGTATAAAGTCAGAAATAGTTTCATGCTGAAATAAAAATAAATTTTAAATCCTGGCTCTAGAGCCTGTGTCCTTTTATGGTACCTGCAGATATATAAGTAGTATTATGTAAATTGTGTCATGTATTTACAGCTGTAATGAAGAACATACTCTTAATATATCATTGTAAAACATTGGTTATTGAATGGTATCCATATGAGAATGTTATTTGAACTAATCACACAAAGTTGGAACCTACATCTTAGTCCATCAAAATGTGGAAATAAACGATTTTATTTATAAGAAAATAATACCACCAAGAAAGGTGAGTATACATTAGAAAGACTGCTGGAAAAACATTAGGGTTTTTACTGACTCTACCTGCTTATTTGATTGTATTTCCTGATATTCAAACTCTCCTCTTGTTCTTCTGTTTTTGTCTTTTATTTTGGTTGGTCATGGGGCCTGGACTCTGGGCCTGGCACTGTTCCTCAGCTCTTCAGCTCAATGCACTCTACCCCTTGAGCCACAGTGCCACTTCTTTCTTTTTCTGCTTATGTGGTGGTGAGGAATCAAACCCAGAGCCTCATTTACGCAAGGCCAGCACTCTGCCACTGAGCCAAATTCCCAGCCCTCCTCCATTTATTCTTATTGTATGTAGTCCAACGCTGTTTGTAACTATGCATTCAATGTGGGAAATCCAACTTCAAAGATGTCTAAGTTTTTTTTTTCCTTTTCAATCACAACATCGTCATTATCAGGCTACACTCTGGTCATCATCCTCTCCATCAAAATTATTATTAGCATTATAAGTGCTAATTATTGAACGTCAGATATGTGTGTATTATTTTATTATTATTTGTCTTTTGATTAATAATTTTAATGTTACCACTGTGCATGCGTCCATATTGAAATTTTGAACAAATAAACAAAAACCTAAACCATATCAGATAGCTTGACTACGTGCTTATAACAAATTATGGAATAGATTTTTTTGAAGCATTGCAAATTCCTAATCAGTATGAATTAACTTCCTCATCCCCTAACTACAATCAAATATTTAAGAATTTGGGCAGAACCTTTTCAAGTAATATACTGTAAATGTTACTACAATATCATGTGTATATCAAAAATTCTCTTGAAAGTAATAAACTCTACTTTCTATTAAAATATTAGCTTTTTTATTGTAGGAAACTTTTAGAACAATAGACTGTATATCTTTCAAATGAAAAAGGTCAAAAATAGTAGCATAAATATTTTAGAGGGAGTCTGTTTTCTCTCTCTCTCCCTCTCCCTCTGTATATATATATCTGTCTTCTATATATATAAGTGTTATGTATACAATAGTACATTTTTAGAGATTATTTTTCCTCAGAAATATATACATATATAAAAATTTATGTGTAGAATGATATACATTATAGTGAAACAAGCATCTTAAAATATAATTAAAATTAAAAAAAACTTCATGAAACCAAGTGCCTGTACCTGACCCTTATAATAGGAGCTATTCAGGGTGCTGAGATCTTAGAATTGTTTTCTAAACTAGCCCAGACAGAAAAGTACTTGTTAGATTCTTATCTCCAATTAACCATTAAAAACAACACCCACAACAACAAAATTTATCACATTAATTTCACAAAGGCCTCTTTTAACTACTGTGAACATTTCTTAGAAACATGAATACATACCCCTGGAAAATGTTAAGTAAAAAGTCCAGAATATTTACGTCTATGTTAAAGACATGACTATTTAGGTTGTTTAAGATATTTAGGTAATGATTAGAAGTTAAGAATAATGATAGATATGTAATATATTGGGACTGTTTTTTTTCATTCTATTTTACAATAGCAATAAAATGATATTTATAATCATTATATAAAATTACTCTTGCTTGGTATTTGAATTATCATAAGTGATAAATATTTTTAAATGATTTCCAAAGCAAAGGAATATCAATTCTTTTGTAATTTCAAAAAGATTAATAAAATGATTTCAAGGCTGGTTCACTCTAAGTCTATATTTGTTTTCTTGTTCTAGTTTTCATATATTAGTAGAAATTAAAATTCCAAAAATTTAATGGATATTGGCATTCAGGAACATCTTCACATACACTAATATTGGAGTCCCTTTAGTGGAATTGTTTTATTTCATTTGTTGCTCACAAATAAATCAAGATTATTTTGTATTTTGTTCTTTTCACTGCTTTTGGCTCTTATCTTGAGAATATGTTTTTCCTAGCAAAGTAGAGATAAGCAATTGGATTAAGTAAGTAACATATGACTTTCATAAAATGCAGATGCATAGATTTGGGTCTTCTGTCATTTGTTAAAACTTCCTTCCAGAAAAGATTCTCAAATACTTAGAAGTTTTTCCCCTTCCCCTCCACAAATTATACTGACATCAAATAAATGAAAGCAGGGGTTATACTGTGGAGGAGGGAGGAACAAAGAAATAACCTTATAAATGTATTAGAAACAATCGCATGAGAGAAAAACTAACATTTGAATACATATTTTAGGGTTCATTTCCCTAACATCACCTTATCTGACCTTTTCTGCTTGACTCAGACATATACTAGATATTGCAAATAAGGGAAAGCATCGGGGAAAAAATAGGGCTACAGGTGGACCCATTGCAACAATGAGATGTACAAGTCATTATGTCAAAAAGGAATTTACAACTTTGGTGGGGGGGGTAGCGGGGAGGATTGTGTGGGGAGGGGGGGAGGGAGGGAAGGGATGGGAAGGGGAAACAAAGGAGGAGGCTACAATGCTTGATAAGAAATGTACTCATTATCTTGTCCATGTAATTGTAACCCCTCTGTACATTATTTTCACAATAAAAAAATAAAAATAATAAAAATATTACGTAGAAGTGATGCATAATTCCTAGGTAGTCCAGTTATCACATATACTTTTGGATTGAGTTATCTCTGTATAAACTCAAACGGACAAAATACCCTCAAAATAAACAGAAATCACATCTTTGTTTTAAATGCAGTAGTTTACAAAGAGTTTTTCGCCAACACCAAAAACAACCTTTTATCTATTTTGCATTTTGTGTGAAGAAGTATTAACAATAGTTTTTTTTCCTGACATGCAATTCACTTACAATATATTATCTCTTTTTATTATATACATTTTAGTGCTTTGGAAGTAAATTGTACCTTCATAGGTTTTCAAAGCCTAATTTTCACAAACTTGCATCTTCAAATAGAAATGCTATAAATTTTAGAACAGACATTAAAATAGATGTAAAATTCAGTTACAGGAATTTGTCCAGCATACATCCTCTATAGTATGTTTTTTCAAAATTTGTTTTTGGGGATTATTTCCAGGGTCTCACGCATACTATTGAATTTCACTGTCAATAATCTACATTCTCTGTCCAAAAAAGTTTTTTACTTCTGTTTAATACATTCATAGAAGTGTAATGCCTGGATCCTATACAATTCTCTTTCACCTTTTGAAGACTTCAAAACTTGTTTGCTAAAATGATTGCAGTATTATACAAATCGATCACTATGAGAAATATATCAATTTCTTCACAAATGCATTACTATATTTTGCATCCTCTTTTTATATTATGGTCATACTAGTGAGTTTTCATTTTATTATTTCTTACACACCAAAGAGTAGCTTATTTCATATGCTCCTCCTATTGACTATTAATTTACATATGTTATTTAAAGAAATATCATATTCAGGAAAAAATTTATATAGAATTAGAAGATATAAAAATACTTAAGTTTCAGAATCATTGTAGCATTAACAAATATGTGCCCTCTATCTGTTGGATATGGTTTCATTTCTGTTTTAGTGGCCTTTGAATTATGAAAGGTTATCACTTGATATAATCAAGTTCTTGCTTTTCTTTAGCAACTAATGTTTTCCATGTCAAATTTTTAGAAACCTTACTGATCCAATGTCATGAATTTTTACATTTATGTTTTATACGTTTTTACATCTTACATTTAGTTTGATAATCATTCTTTATAAGGATTGAGGTAGGCCAAGTGCCGGTGGCTCACGCCTGTAATCCTAGCTACTCAGGAGGCTGAGATCTGAGGATCGTGGTTTAAAGCCAGCCCTGGCAGGAAAGTGCATGAGATTCTTATCTCCAATAAACCACTAGAAAACCTGAAGTTTTGCTATTGCTCAAAGCGGTAGAGTGCTCACCTTGAGCTGAAGAGCACACGGACAGCGCCCATGCCCAGAGTTCAAACCCCATGACCGGGATACAAACAAACAAACAAAGGATTGAGGTAGTAGTCTAAGATCATTCTTTAAATCTAGAGAGGCCATAGTGCCAATACAACCATTTAAGATTCTGTTTTTATTTCATAAAGTCATAGCATCCTTTTCAAAATCTGTGGACCATAAAACTAAGAATTTATTTTTGACAAATCCAAGTCTGTTACCTTCTTCTATGTGTCTGTTCTTATAGTAGAACTATGTTATCTTCACTAAACATGGTAATATGATTCAAAGCTAGTATGAAGGCTCAAGCTACACCATTTTACAAGATTTCTCTGACTGACTTGTATTCCTTGAATTTACATACGAGATTATTGAGCTGGTGAACCAATATTCTACAGAGATATCTAGATGTTTGATAGTCACTCATATTTCCCAACTTGTGAAAACACAAACCCCTGATATTATGTATAGAAAAATGTCTTTAGAGATTGCTCAAGGGAACTAAAATTAATTTAGGAATGAGTTAAGATTTAGATAACATTATAGCATAATAAAGTTGAATGATAACTAATTGAGCTGTACTGCAGAAGGGGGGGGGAAGAATGGTGGACCACATAGGAGCTGTATGTCATTGGTATTGTTTCAAAAAACAGAAAGACTTCAGAGAAGAGAAGGAGAAAAATAAACTGTCCTGAATCTAGTTTTCTTTTTAATCCACCTGATAGTTTGGACTGAAAGTCCGATAACATGGGAAAAATAAAATAGAAAATAAAGCATTGTATATAGCTGTTACAATGTAAAAAATTTGCAATAGGAATATAATTAATTTTAAAAGAAATAAGAGAAAGAATATCAATAACAATTGCTAAAGTGGATAGAAGATGGATCACATTTTATCATATATAATTTTGAAAAAGCATACTAGCAATGAAAATTTAAATGTCATAACTTAGATACAATTTGTATTACAACTAGACAGTATAGTTCAGTGTTAAAACATTGGCCTAACATATGTGAAGCAATTGTGTGATCTCCCAAGCATTACAAAGTACACACAGAAAAAACCCACATAAACACACACACCCACACACCACATACACATATTTGGAATATTGTTATTATCATATTAAACAGAGGAAATTATCACAAACAATAAAAGTATTTTAATATATAAAATCATAATATTGCTCATACTATTTAAAAGTTTAGTAGAAATAAAATATTCATAAGATAATTGGATTCTTATAGATTAAGTAAATTGAAAATTAAGATATAAAAGACATGTGAAATTTTCAAACAAGTTTTAAATAATAAACATTTTGAAACATGTATCCTTTTATTTTGACAAAAGATTGATGTTACTGGTGTTTTAACTCAAGATTTAGAATATGATAACCAGGTGCTCTATATCTTGCTAGGGATGGCTATATCTCTAATCATTTCACTCTGGAAATTTTATGATAAGTTCTCATAGTTTCCCAGTCTCTTCTGAATTACAAACCTTATTTACACTTCCCACCATAGTTAAAAAATGGAAACCACAAATCACTATGCCCAGCTCAAACAGTTTTTTTTTTAAATTCAAGTATAAATATTTCCAAAAAGTGACCATGTAATGAAGCCTTTTTAATAAAGTATGTGATTCTTGAAAATACAGTATTTGTTACCTGGACAAATATGTTTAGAACTATAAGAAAATAAATATATTTAAATTCACCAACCATATAAAATTTAAGAAAATAATTTTTAAATATTCACATGTTAACTATTTTGAAAGCAAAATATATGCCTGAATAATTTACATGTGTTAAAATTATGCAAAACTAAATTAACTAATCCTACAACTCTGAAAAAAGAATTGGCCTAAAGAAACGAAAATAATTAAGTTCAAAATTTGAAATTTAGAAAATTAAATGAAGTAACTTAAGTAACTGTAAGCCCTCTGTATATCAATTTTATAATAAAAAATGCATTAACAAAGAAAGAAAAGTACCCATTGGACAATAGCTACAGGAAAAGTATCAGTAGTTTATTTTTGAATGTGCAAAAAAATCAATGGAAAAGATAACAATGTTTTTTCCATAATAAATGTACTCATTACCTTATTTATGTAACTGTATCCCCTCTGTACATTACCTTCACAATAAAATTAAATTGAAATTAAAAATAAACTAAATAATATACCAATTAAGAATTCGTAGAGAGCTAGGAAGGTGACTCAGTGGTAGAGCTCTTGCCTTGCATGCTTGAGGCCCTGAGTTCGTTTCCTCAGCATCACATAAACAGGAAAAAAAAGCCGGAAATGGCGCTGTGGCTCAAGTGGTGGAGTGCTAGCTTTGAACTAGCCTTGAGGAACAGCGCCCAGGCCCAGAGTTCAGGTCCCACGACCGGACCCCCCACCAAAAAAAAAAAAACAGAATTACTAGAAACCATTGGTTAAAAACTTAAAAAACTGCCCTAAGTACCCAAGTAATATAATTTGATGATACTATTTAAATAGTTCTAATTCAGCAGAGAAGCCAAAAGTTTAAAAACTGTTACAAAGTAAAGTAATAAATCAGAATATTTACTACTAATAATAATCATAAGATGAATTTATAGTGGTAGTCAAATATGTAAGAAATGAGGCAATTTGCCATTCGTTTGCACTGAATAAGTGAGAAAGAATTTTCTAGGTCTTTTTAAATATATAATAACTTTAATGAAGAAACTATTCATCATATGATAATTAGATGAAGCTGATATTAGAGTAAAGAGAAGATTGTACTAAGTTTTTGGATGTATAAGTATACACTTATTTTGGTTGTGGGAAATTGTGTTCATCTTGGGGTATTGTTTTTGTTAGACTGGTGTCATATCAGTGATTAATTTTAGGATAGGGGTTCCCTTTCCACAAGAACATGCACCTGATCTGTCTTTTTAGCCTCCCCATTATCAATGGCATAAGATTTGCACACCAACTTGCCTAGATTCCTACCTTGGCTGGCCTGGATTCTGCAGTCCTTCCAACCTCAACCTGTAGATAGTGCAGGAAGGTGGAAATGATCCAATGCACCCAGCTATAGATTGAGAAAAATTTCTACTAATCTTTTGGCCTGGGTTCTGTTTTCAAGCTTCCTCAGTAGTTAAGAGTTCACATGGGAGCCCCTGGTGCCAAGCAGTAAGAGTATTTCTTAAAGCAACTAGACATATATATGACTTAGGCATGTGAACACCTCAGGACAAGAATAAAAGAGCAGTGAAGGGTAGAGGACAGGCCTAATTTTAACTAGCTACTTGGAGGCTGAATAAGCTTAGCTAGCTACTCTGGAGGCTGAGATATGAAGACCACTATTCAAAGCCAGTCCAATCATGAAAATACATGCGATTATCTCTGAAAAACCAGAAGTAGAACAATGGCTCAAGTGGTAAACCTCTATCCTTGGTCACAGAAGCTTAAGCATGATGAATGAATGAATGAGCACTTGCACATGGGCATGTGTGTACACACATGCATGTGTCCACACACATACACACACACACACACACACACATGAGTATTTCAATGTGAAGTTCTTTTTTTACCTTGCTGTACTCTATTTCCCTGTATTAGTTTACAAATTAACAAAATCAACTAAGCACCTATTTATATACAACTCATCGTGCTTCTCTAAACTCAACTATCTTTTTGGAAACATGCTTTTATTTGACCCAAATGTAAACTATTCAGGAATTTGATTCTTCTCCCTCAATTCTGTAGAATTAGATGATTGTTTAGCTTCCTCCAAGCAATATAATTTTGTGAAATCCTGCATCAAGCAACATATTTCTTTCACTAGAAGGGAAGCCTCTGTCAAACAATTAATAATAGGTTTTTCTTCTCCTTGCTAGTATCTGTAGTTTTATTATCTTCATATATTTCATGATCTGTCTATGTATAACAAAGACTGCTGTAAAAATAAAAAGACTCTTCACAGCACTTATCATTTATATACAATCCATAGGTATGAAGGTGTTTAAATATTACTGAAATTGCTTTGGAACAAATCATGTTCACATTGACTATCGTGAAAAATAAGAATTGGTTTCTCAGCACTTTAGGTAAGAACTTTTTTGAAAGAAACAAAAGGAAAAGTAGGAACAACTCAAAACATATATTCAAATGAAACAAAACAACCCAAGAAAACAAATTAATTCAGCACTCATGAACCTGCAGGAAATGCAAAGATTTAAAAAAAAACATCAGCTATGACAAGCTTATGAAAATCCTGACTACATGGGAGTCTACTCTTGTGAGGATAGAGGTTAAAGCCCAGACTGGACAGAAATATCTGTACACAATGCCATGTACCTGTTATTCTAAATTCCAGGAAGAATAATATAACATGGACAGAGCCCAAGGTCATACACAAGTATCTGAAAAATAATCAGGATGATTTAGGGCTGGGGACATGACAAAGTGGTAAGAACACCCATTTAGGGGACACAAGACACTCAATTCAAACTCTAATATTTGGGTATTATGTAAAAAGCTATGATTTTAAATAATTGGAATAATTGAAAGATTTGAGTATTTGAGTGGAAAAATGCATGAGAGAGATAGAATGAACCCATGGTGCAATACTTTCAACTTAAGTGAAAATGTTTTATGGTACTTCAGACAAAACAGAGTTACCTTGCAAATGAGCATGGTTGTACATTTGGGTGATGGAAATACTTTACTTACACAGGTGTAAATTAAATAGATTTTTTTAGGTAGATTGTACTTCTTGAACTAAGAGCCTGGATGATGTCCCTGAGATTTTTCTCTCAAGACTACCACTCTACTACTTTGAGCCACAGTTCCAATTCTGATTTTCTGTTCGTTGCTTGGTGATAAGAGGATACTAGACATTCTTGCCCAGGATGGCTTCAAATCATGATTGTCAGATCTCAGCCTCCCGAGTAACCAGGAAGCCAGGCATGAGCTGTCGATAGTTTTCATAATTTAGTAAATTGTACAGTTTCTGAAGTTGTACATTATCATTATAACCTGTGTAATATATGTGTGTATGTATATATCAATGCATACGGATAGAAATATTTTAACATATTTTGTATCTACAGTAGATTTATGAAATTATCCATTATAAAATAAAATGGAAACAAAAGTTAATAAGGATAAAAACAAAGGAAATTATCACATGTTTCTTGATGTTTAATGGAATAGGAATTGCGAGAATCAGTTTGGGAAAACCATCTCTACGTTAACAAAATGGATAAGAGGTATTAATTCCAATCCATCTATTAGCCCATATTGTGCAACCTCACACATGAGTGTCAAAATCAAACAACACTTTTTGCCTTTGCTTTTAACTCACCTGTTATAATTTACGGGTTAGATGAAGTAATCAAATAAAGATTAAAATAATGTTATGTGAGGCTATGAATTAGAGCTGAAAATGATTTTAAACATGATAATAGCTAATTAACTTGCATATTTCTTACTTTTACTTTGTCATGTCTCTCATTCTCATATTAGGAAATTATATAGAAGGTTCTCACTGAATTATATGTACAATTATGAAAAAAAATGTATTGAAAGAATATGGGCACAATGTGGTTTTAGCTTATTGAGACCTGTAGGGGGAAGTGTGTTTTTGAGGACTTGCAATACATTGTGATGAAGATGAAAGGAGGGATGTGCTTATTCTGGAAAACTGGCTAGGGGATTGCTCCCATAAAGGTAGTGATGAATTCTTCCAAAAGGTTACAGTAAAATCACTTTCACAAGCATGTTCACTGCTGCACAATTCACCGTAGCCAAGTTACGGAAACAGCCCAGATGCCCTTTGGCGGAGTGATGGTTGGAGAAAGTGTGGCACATATACACAATTGGATTGCACCTATCCATTTTTAAGACTGTTACATTATTTGCAAAGAAATGGATAGATCTAAAAATTTATTAAGTGAACAAAGTCAGAGCCAGACACACAAAGGACCCATGTTCTGTCTCATATTTGGAAGCTAGAAATTTATACAAGTTTACACAAAAATATTAACCAAAGCATGCGATTTGCAGAGGAGTATTTCAAAGGTGTAATTTCTTATAAAATTGAACTTTACTCCAACAAAATTAATAGCAGGAAACTATCATTTGGACGATGTGAGTGGAAGTCAAAAGGAAGGAATAAAGAGAGTTATGGAGGAAGAGAGTGAATATAATATTCAATGCAACTGTATAAATCTAGAAAAAATTAAAGTGGGATGAGGTTTGGAAGGGTGTGGAAAAGTTATATAAAGATCCATTATATTAAAAAACTGATTTGTTGAATGGAAATTCCCTTGTACAAGTATTTAAGATAAGAAAATTATAATTAAAAACAATGGAGACATCTGATCATAAATTCTATTTCCATCTCTTTAAAAAAAATTATTTGTTCTATAATTTGATCAGAGGGATGGATTTTGTGGCTAGCTATATGATTGCACATCTGTCTCTCTCTTCCTCTTTCCTTCTCATGGTTCTCATAGGTAATATGATTACTCCATAATTATCCTAATTTATTTCGCTTTTATAGTTTTTTTACATCATTTCACTTTCTGCTCTGTCATTTCCCAATTCATTTACATATAAGGCATTATTTCCTATTTTCTCATTCCTAGAATAAGCTGCACATGAAGAAACCACTGGTCCTCATTTTCAGTTTGTCCCTTTGAATACAGAGGAAAATCTTTCCTCTGCTTTCTACCAAATCTCTACTCTCCAGTTAGAATAATTTAGAATAGTAAAAATGAAAAAAGAGAAAATAAATAATAGTGAAAAAACAGATGCAGAAAATTCACCGGAATAACGATGAATATACACCTCTTCATCTAGAAGCCTACTGTGGACACTTAGACATTGTCCATGAGTTGGTGGCTCAAAGCAGATATTCATGGAATAACTGTGAAAGGCTGGATACCCCTGCACAGTACTTATACATGGAATAATACCAGAGTGGCTTCTTTATTTCATCATGATGCAGACACCAGTGGCCAAACTAAAGGCCTCTTGACCCCCTTGCTGCTGGGTATAGATATAGCAAAAATACGCTGAATCTCCTTCTGTTGAACCATTATATCAAACCAGATCTGAAGCACAACTTAGAAGAAACTGCATTTGATATTACCAAAAGGATAAGTATGTATCACTATCTCTTTGAAGTTGTGGAAAGCTGTACAAATTGTTCTCTTAAGTCCTAATGTCTCCATTAAGTTTCTTAAATTTCAAAATTGCCAGTCCATCCCATGTGTCCATACAAAATATTTTCACAATAACAAGCAATAGCAATATTTTACTTTAGAAATTCATGGATTCCATGGTATACTTCTAAGTGAATTGCCTGACTTTGATGTCAAAATATATTCGAGCTGTTTGTATACATCAATAATGATATCTATAGAGTTTGTGATTTTTTTAAATCAGAAATAATTTTAACTTATCTGTTGAAATGAGTAGTAGAGAACCTAAAGATATTTCTGGTGCTTGTCTGAAAAAAGTATATTTTAAAATATTAATATTCTGTTTGTATAATGTCCATAATCTATTTCTTTCTCTCCTAGATATAATACTTTGAATTCGACATTATACTATAATATATAGGTCCATTAATAAATGTGTTCTTTCAGATTGCATTCCATATAGGAACAGTTTAAGATTCCTTTAATTCCTAGGTCCTTATAGAATTTTATTTCTTTGGGATAAAATGACAATGTTATTTTATTTCAAAAGTTTTATAAAGGTTATGCTATATAAAGGCCTTTCTAAAAAGGTGAAGATTGAATTCACTCATGTAAAACTAACATTTATTTCTATGAATTATATGTATTATTACACTTGTATATTTGTAATCAACTTTTTCATAACTGTTTTTCTTTTTTTTTTTAAATTTAATTTAATTTTATTTGTGAACATACTGTACAGAGGAGTTACAGTTACATGGGCAGGATAATGCGTACATTTCTTAACAAGCATTGCAGCCTCCTCCTTTGTTTACCCTTCACATCCCTTCCCAGCCTCCCCCCTCCCCCCCTAATCCCAATCCTTCTCCTTCCCACCCCCCCCCCCCGCACCAACGTTGTAAAGCTCGTTTTGGACATGACAACTTGTACTTCTCATTGTTGCAACAGGTCCACCAGTATCCTTAAACAACTGGTTTTTCCCCATCTCCTCCACAAGTTATACTGACATCAAATATAGTGAAAGCAGGGGTTATACTGTGGGGGAGGGACATACAAAGCAACAAAGAGATAATATTATAAATGTGTTAGAAACACAAGCATGAAAGAAAAAAACATTAAAATACACATCTAAGGGTTCATTTTCCTGACATCACATTATCTGTCCTTTTCCGCTTGACTCATACATATACTAGATATTACAAATAAGGGAAACCATGGGACCTACGTTTCTTTGGGCTTGGCTTACTTCACTTAATATAATTTTTTCCAAGTTTTTCCATTTCCTAACAAATGGGGCAATGTCATTCTTTCTGATGGAAGCATAGAATTCCATTGTGTATATATACCACATTTTCTTGATCCAATCATCTACTGAGGGGCATCTGGGTTGGTTCCATATCTTAGCTATGGTAAATAATGCTGCAATAAACATAGTTGTGCTGGTAGCTTTAGTGTGTTCTTGTTTGTAAACATTAGGGTAAATGTCCAAAAGTGGGATTGCTGGGTCATAGGGGAGCTCTATGTGAAGCCTTTTGAGGAACCTCCATACTGCTTTCCAAAGTGGTTGAACAAGTTTACATTCCCACCAACAATGAAGTAAGGTTCCTTTCTGTCCACATCCCCTCCAGCATCTGTTGTTATTAGAGTTCTTGATTTTTGCCGTTCTAACTGTAGTGAGGTGATATCTCAATGTTGTTTTGATTTACATTTCTTTTATGGCTAGGGATGTTGAACATTTCTTCATATGTCTATTGGCCATCCTTCTTTCTTCTTCACAGAAGTTTCTCTTTAAGTCTTTCGCCCACTTATTTATTGGGCAGTTGTTTCTTTGAGGATTTGTTGTTGGGGGGTTGAATTTTTTGAGTTCCAAGTATGTTTTAGATATGAGACCCTTGTCCGTTGTATGGCTAGTAAAGATCTTCGCCCAATCCGTGGGCTTTCTATTGATCTTGCTAGCTATGTCATTTGCCCTGCAGAAGCTCTGCAACTTTATGCAATCCCATTTGTCCAACCTTTCTTTGATTTGTTGTGTTTCCGGGTCTCTATTCAGAAAATTTCGGCCTGAGCCAAGGAGAACCAGGGTTTCTACTATTCCATCCTGTAATGTTTTCAGAGTGTCTGCTTTGAGTTCAAGGTCTTTGATCCATTTGGAGTTGATTCTGGTGCAGGGTGATATATAAGGATCTAGCTTAAGTTTTCTACATGTAGTTAACCAATTTTGCCAGCACCATTTACTGAAGAGGTTGTGTTTCTTCCATTCTATTGTTTTAGCTCCCTTATCGAAGATTAGATGGCTATAGGACTGTGGGTTCATTTCTGGGTTTTCAATTCTATTCCATTGGTCCTGAGGTCTGTTCTTATGCAAATACCAAGCTGTTTTGATTACTATGGCTTTATAGTAGAGTTTGAAGTTTGGTATTGATATTCCTCCAGCAGTGTTCTTTCCATTCAGGAGCGTTTTTGCTATTCGGGGTCTTTTATTGTTCCATATGAATTTTTGGATTGCCTCTTCTATTTCCTTGAAGAATGAGGTTGGAATTTGGATAGGTATTGCTTTGAATTTGTAGATAGCCTTGGGAAGTATTGCCATTTTCACGATGTTAATCTTTCCAATCCAGGAGCATGGGAGGTTTTGCCATTTTTTAAGTTCTGTGTTGATTTCCTTTTTCAAGATTTTAAAGTTTTCATCATAGAGGTCCTTCACTTCTTTAGTTAAGTTAATTCCTAGGTATTTTATTTTTTGTGGGGCTATTAAAAATGGAGTTGCTTTCCTAATTTCAGCCACACTTTTCTCACTGTTGTCATACAGAAAAGCCGTTGATTTTGGGGGGTTAATTTTATAACCTGCTACTTTGCCAAAGTTTTGAATCAGCTTGAGTAATTTGGGTGTGGAGTCTATGGGATTCTTTAAATACAAGATCATGTCATCTGCAAAGAGGGAGAGTTTTATTTCTTCTTTCCCTATTTGGATCCCCTTTATGCCTGCATCTTGTCTTATTGCTGTAGCTAGGCATTCTAATACTAGATTGAAGAGAAGTGGAGAGAGTGGGCATCCTTGTCTTGTTCCTGATTTAAGAGGAAATGGCATTAGTTTTTCACCATTGAGTATAATGCTGGCTGTAGGTTTGTCATATACAGCCTTTATTGTATTGAGGAATGTTCCATGGATTCCTAATTTTTCCAAAACCTTCATCATAAAGGGGTGTTGGATCTTGTCGAATGCTTTTTCTGCATCTATTGAGATAACCATGTGGTTCTTATTCTTGCTCCTGTTGATGTGATGAATAATATTAATTGATTTGCGTATATTGTACCAGCTTTGCATCCCTGAAATGAATCCTGTTTGATCGTGGTGTATGATTTTTTGGATGAATTGTTGAAGGCGATTGGCCAAAATTTTGTTGAGAAGTTTTGCATCAATGTTCATCAAAGAAATGGGTCTATAGTTCTCTTTCTTTGATGAGTCCCTGCCTGTTTTTGGGATGAGGGTTATGATGGCTTCATAGAATGTGTTCGGTAGTGAGCTTTCTCTTTCAATTTCATTGATGAGTTGGAGGAGTATTGGTGTGAGCTCTGCTTTGAAGGCCTTGTAGAATTCCGCTGTAAAACCATCTGGTCCTGGACTTTTCTTAGCTGGGAGGTCCCTTATTGCTGTTTCTATTTCAATGCTTGATATGGGCCTGTTAAGCTGGTTTAACTCATCTTGGTTTAGTTTTGGCATGTCAATATTTGCTAGGAAAAGGTCCATTTCTGTCAAGTTCTCAAACTTATTAGCATAAAGTTTTGAGAAGTATTGCCTTATAATGTTCTGAATCTTGGTTGTTTCCGTGGTGATGTTTCCATTCTCATCTCTGAGTTTATTATTTTGGGTGTGTTCTCTGCTTTTTCTGATAAGATTTGCTAAGGGTCTGTCAATTTTGTTAAGTTTTTCGAAGAACCAACTCTTTGTTTTGTTGATTCTTTCCTTAGTTTTTTTGGATTCTAATTCATTTAATTCTGATTTAATTTTGATTATTTCTTTCCGTCTACTGGATTGGGGTTTATCTTGCTGCTCTTTTTCAAGGAGGTTTAGATGTGTCATTAAATTGCTAGTTTCAGATCTCTCCAATTTGTTGATGTAGGTACTCAGAGCTATAAACTTGCCTCTGAGTACTGCCTTTGCTGTGTCCCAGAGGAGCTGGTAATTTGTGTGTTCATTTTTGTTGAATAGCATGAACATTTGAATTTCCTTTCTAATCTCTTCCATGACCCACTCTTGATTCAGCAGTGTGTTGTTCAGCCTCCATGTGATACCGGACTTTCTTTGGTGGCTTTTGGTGTTGAGTTCTAATTTTAGTCCCTTGTGGTCAGAGAGAATGCAAGGTATAACTTCAATGTTTGTGAATTTAGACAAGTTTGCTTTGTGGCCTAAAATGTGGTCTATTTTAGAAAACCTTCCATGTGCTGCTGAGAAAAACGTGTATTCTGATGCTGCTGGGTGAAATGTTCGGTAGATGTCTGTTAAGTCTAGTTGATCTATGCAGCTGTTTAAATCTGCGGTTTCTCTGTTGAGTTTTTGCCGAGTTGATCTACCTAGTGGGGAGAGTGGTGTGTTAAAATCCCCAACAATTAATGTCTTTGGATCTATATGGGATTTGAGGGAAGGTAGTGTTTCTTTGATAAATTTGGGTGCTCCATTGTTTGGCGAATAGATATTTAGAATTGTAATATCCTCCTGAAGGAGAGATCCTTTAATTAGTATGTAGCGACCTTCTTTACCTCTTCTCACGAATTTTAATTTGAAGTCTATTTTATCTGATATTAAGATTGCAACTCCTGCCTGTTTATGGGGGCCTTTTGCTTGGTAGATTTTGTTCCAGCCTTTAACATTGAAAATGTGGTTGTTTTTACGGGCAAGATGTGACTCCTGCAGGCAGCAGATAGAAGGGTCTTGCTTTTTAATCCAACTAGACAGTCTATGCTGCTTAATTGGAGAGTTCAGTCCGTTAACGTTAAGAGATAGGACTGAGAGGTATTTGGGAGTTCCTGCCATGTTATCCACCTTCTTGCGGGCTGCGAAAACTTGGTTCTTCCTATGGTTCTTGGATTCTCAGTATGGGTGCAGTTTCTTGGCCTTTGTTGCGGTCTTGTTGGTTTTCTATGTGTAGAACATCTTTAAGAATATTTGTAGGGCTGGTTTGGTGGAGATGTATTGTTTCAATTTTTCTTTGCTATGGAAGGTTTTTATTTGGCCTTCAGTCATGAAGGAGAGTTTAGCTGGGTACAGTATTCTTGGTTGATAGTTGTTTGTTTTTAGGGCATGGCATACATCATTCCAGGCTCTTCTTGCTTTGATTGTCTCTGCTGAGAAATCTGAGGTGATTCTAATTGGTTTCCGTTTATAGGTGATTAACCTTTTCTCCTTGACAGCTTTAAGGATCTTTTCCTTGGTCTGAGTTGATCCTGTGTGGATTATAATGTGACGGTGGGATGTCCTATTCTGGTCTGGTCTATTTGGGGTTCTAAAAGCTTCTTGTATCTGAATAGGCCTATCTTTTTGTATGTTTGGGAAGTTCTCTGCTAGGATCCTGTTAAACAAATTTCCTAGACCATTAACTTCTGTTTCTAGGTGCTCCTCTACACCCATTATCCTTAGATTAGGCCTTCTGATGGTGTCTTCCAGGTGTTGGATAGATCTATCATACTTCTTAGACTTGTCTTGGATGGTTGTATGTTCTTTCTCTATAATATCTAGGCTGTCTTCAATCCCTGAGATTCGATCTTCTGCATGGTCTAACCTGCTGTCAAGACTCTCTACTTTGTTTTTTATCTCTTTTCCTTCTAATTGGTCAGCTTTGATGGCTTCAAGTTCTTTGTTGAAGCTCTGTTTTAGGTCTTGTATGAATTTCTTTACTTCCTTAATTTGGTGTTCAGTGTTTGTTCTCAAATCACTTAGTTGATTGGTTATGGTGTCTTTGGACTCCCATTCCTTCTGTTGGGTTCCATTCAGCATTCCCTTTGTGGTCTCCCTGACTTCCTTCAGCTCTTTGTTAATGGATTCCATGAATGCCTTTAGTGATCTTTTTGTGTTCTCTACCTGGTCTCTCAATTCCTGAATTACTCTTTGATTAGCTTCCTCCCATTTGTGGGATTCCTGCAGTTCTCTTTCCTCCCGTTCGTGGGATTCCTGCAGTTCTCTTTGAGTGTTCTCAGCCTGCTCACGCCATTCCTGCCTTTCTCTTTGAGTATTCTCAAGTTGTTCATGCAAATCCTGTATCAGTTTTTCAGTAGCTTCCTCACGCTTATGATATTCCTGTATAAACTTTTGGGATGCCTCCTCTCCCTCCCTATCATGCTCATACAGAGTCCTTTGTAAGTTGTCAAACTTCTCATTTATCATGTTTGCCACCAGTGTTTGTAGTGCTATTTGGAACTCTCCTCTGGATTGTTCATTATCTGATCTGACCCCTGATTATAAAGATTGGGAATTGAGATACCCGGATTTGCCATTTTTCGTGTGTTCTTTTGGCTTACTCTGCCTATTTGAGATGAAAATAGCTCCAGTTTTGTGCTAGAACCCTATCTTAAGGCATCCATCAACCAACGTTTGCATTTATACAGTCACTAGTCTACAGATACAATCTAGTTCAACAGATACATCTATTCAACATCAAACAACTATATGTTAATGGGCTTCGAACCGCAGAGAAGAATTTGGAAAACCAGAAATTTTTAGGGTTAGGGAGAGATGTGGGTAAAAATTAGGAATAGATTGTTGTGGGGAGGCACAGGGAGAGTTAACTATGTCCTAATCTCAATGCAGGAAACAGGTTGGGTAGGATGTAAGTAGCGAGGGAGAGAAAAAGAAGAAAGGGAAAGGGAAATGAAAAGAGACCAGAAAAAAAAATTAGAAATGTAAAAATTAATATAGTTATGGAGATTGAAAGACCATCTATTTAGAGAGGAATGTGAATATAATGAGAAAACAGGAGGGAGATAGAGGAGATGTGAAAAACTTAAAAAATGCTTAAAATATTATATAGGTATAAAGAGGTAGTACTGCTATTAAGGAATTTAAGCCTCAGAGGTTTTGGATTGAGTAATAAATTTGTGGATTAAGTGTGTACACAATGGGGATAGGGTCTACTAGTTAACTATGGGTTTATCAGGATGTGCAGGACAAGAGTTAAGTCACATACAGAAGAACAAAAGAAAGGAAAAGGTGAAAAGGATAAGATAGGGAGAAAAAAAAGATCAGAAGTTCAGTAGAGCTAGACAAAAAACAAAAAGATAATTAAGAAAGAAAAAAAAAGAGAGAGAAGACAAGAAAAGAAAGGAAAACGTACATTCATGTATTCCTAAAATAAAAATTATAAGAGGGAAAAAAAGTTACTGGAAAACAATTATTTTTTCAAAAAAGGCAAAAATTAAAGATTAATAAAAGTTTTAGAAAAGGAAAAAAAAATGTTTTATATTTATAAGGTACCAAAAAAAAAAGAAAAAAGAAAAGAAGAAAAAAAAGTTCTTTGATTTTTTTTTTTGATTTTTTTTGGGAGGGGTGGGAAGAATCCTGTATCTCCCTTTTGTCTGTAACCAGCCTCTTGTTGGAGTCTCTGGTCAGCTTGAGGTCCTGTGGCTTGATTGGTTTCTTAAGTCAGTTTGTTCGAACAGGCAGAAAAATGCTCTGCTTTACCCAAGATTTTGAGATCCCACTCCCAGGTTTGTTTAACGGGAGGGTGATCCGCTTTGAGAATCACAAAAGAGGGGTGATGAGGCTAGGTTCTGGTAGAGTTGAGGCCTTTCAGCAAACAGTAGCTTTTCCCTGGGGCTATTTTGTGAAAAATTCACAGAGCCCACCCTGGAGCCATTCTCAGGGTTTCTGTTTTTCAATTGATTGTGGAGGCTGCTAGAGGGAGGGGCAGCCTCTGGCTCTGGTTACCTAGTGAGGAAAGCCACTCCAATGGCTGGTGCCTGAGCTGGGTGACTTTTCCCTGGATGGAGCTGAGTCTGTCAGGTCACTTCGCCGTTAAGTTCTTGTGACCTGTTAAATAACTCGTTTTATTCCAAGGCCTGAGTTGGAGCTATCAGCTCCTCCGAGCTTTGTCGGTATCCAAGATGGAGATCACCGGTGCTCGGGGGGGGGGGGGAGGGGTGCCCTTCCCTCCTCTGCTCCCTGAGAAGGAGTGAGGACGTCGGGCTTCTACTCACGCCGAGTCTTGGATCCTGGGTCGTCTCTGGTCTGCAAACTGCAGGATGAAGATGTCCGCTGCTTGTCGGTTCTTGCTTTTGTTGAGTAGAATCCTCTCACCCGCTGCGTCTGGCTCCTTCGTCCCGGACTCTCTGTGTGAGCACTCAGGTATGGCCGCGGCTGCAGTCGCCGCTGCAACCCTGCCACCGGCGCAGCGGCTGCTGGCAGGTGCTCAGATGTGTCTCCTTGTCTTGGCTTCCCCTCTCTTGTCTAACTCTCTGTCCTGTGATGGCACACTTGGTGTGATTCTCTGGCTTAGGACTGTTCACTGGAACTCTAAAACTGCTTTCTATGCGAGAGCTTGTTCAGATTCCAGCTTCTCCTCCGCCATCTTCCCAGAACTCTCATAACTGTTTTTCATTTCTTGCATCTGAAGAATGAAAAATATGGAATACTTCACAAATTTTCATATCATCCTTGTGCAAAAGCCATGTTAATCTCTGTATTGTAATTCAGGTAGACATGCTGCTGAAGCATGTAGTATCTTCTAAATTTACATAGTTAATGATGCAAACTTAAGATAGGCATATATCCTTGGTTGCCTATTTGCAACCAGGAAACATATTGTTCCCAAATTTGCTATTCATCTTATTTCTGCAAAATTCTGTGTATGGTGGAAAAAACTTATATTGTTTGTTCAATTGCTCACATTTGCAATTTTTTGTCAATAACTATTTTAAGTATTTTTCATTTGAAATTTGATCATACTTTGAAGCCTTCATAGCTAGGTCCAAAGGTGATGGATTTTCAAGTACTTATTTCTTAACTGATTTAGCTTTGTGGAGCTAATGGATTCAAAGTAAGCCTTGCTTAAGAGCTACTTCTAAACTTCTGCAGCTTAAAATTTCCCAAATGAGGTCTTACTGGCACAAATGTCTGCCTGACCCTTTACCCTTGCTGCATGTAAGAACAGACCTACCAGAATATCTTACCCTGACAGCATAGATTGTCTTATTGGAGCAAAACTAATCTTAGTTACAAAGGATCATAAAGTGATGAACAGTTCAGACAGAACTGTTCAGACTAAGCCAGGCGCTGATGGCTCATGCCTGTAATCCTATCTACTCAGGAGGCTCCAGGAGAAGTCCATATGTTTCTCCTTGTTATTAGGCCTTAAATTGGTAATGTTTTAATCGCAGTGTTTCCTCTTGCCTCTAGGCTATACATCTCCGAATGGTAAAGCTTTAAGTTTAATTCTACCAAACACTGAGGTAGAGGTAATGGAATAATATTTTAAAACAGTTGCCTTTGTTACCTTAACCACAAGAGAACAATGCAAAGCATTTTCTTATATTATATATACTTATATATTTTATATTTATGTGCTGATTTTATATTTCACACAGTGAATCTTACTGGAATTAATTTATAATTTGACAAATTAATTGATATTTATTACAATAAATAGATTGGAATATAAATAATCAGGATTAGAATATATATTAGAATATAAAAAGTATCAATGCAATGTTTTCAGTATAAACTTGTGATACCTTCTAATTGTTCTTGGTTTCTGAGTTCACATGGTAAAAAAAACAATGTTGTTTTCTTTATTCTATAAGGGATTTTACTCTGCTGCTCTGTTTATTGTTTTAACTCGCTGGTCCCAAACTGTTTTTCTCCATATTTCTGAAGCATTGCTACTGATTATACTCAAATTTTGCTGATATGATGTCTAAAAGGTATTATTCTTCCACAGGATCCATGGGTCCTAGGATCCCAGGTCCCAGTTACCTGCATCATCAAATAACTAGGGCAAGAGATCTCACCGAGGCCCATGCAACATACCAACAGAAAGTAATTGAAGACCCATCTTAATTTCTCATTTCCTATATTTCAGGGGCCCAATTCCTTAAAATGCAGGAATTAGCAGTAAGCACTTGGGAAATGCAAGGCAACTTAAAATGCAATATGAAATCACAAAATGTGAAAGTACAGTAATTCAAACTTTCTATTTTCAGATGACCATCCCATAGGAGTGAACAAGACCACAAATGTCACAAAATGATTTGTAATACCCCTCTTCTAATGATTAATGAATGATTTCAGTCCAGCATCATCAGGCCAAAAAATAGTTCCTGGAAAGATAGATCCATAATTGATCTACCAATGCTAGGAATATTTGTCATACAGTTCAAATATAATTCAGAAAAAACATTGATTGAGAAGAACCTTATTGCTTCAAAACACTAGTACTTCAGTCAAACTTGGTTCTGTAGTGTAAAAAGGTTGTTATTCTCAAACCAATGATAACCTACATTTAATCTCCTGAAAGTATATTCCTTTTCAAATAAACTTTTAAAAACACATTTGCCAAAATAACACTTTACAAGTAGATGATATTTAGTGACATTACTAGTTTTTCAAGTGTAGGGAGCAAGTTAAAATAGAGTTGATTTATTTACCCAGCACTAATGCCAAACAGGTTCAACCATTCATTAAAGTGAAGAAATAGGACCCCTCACCATTTGTGTTTTTCAGTAGGTGCTTTCGAAAATTTGTTAAATAGATCAGCCTCACATATTTCAAACCAAAACATTAGCTAATAAAGTAAATTTCATCACATAAAAATACTTTTTAAAAAGTCATGAATAGTTGCCCTATCATATGGTGTTTTATGTTTTCCCTATCTGTCTAACATAGTAAGAAATATGACTTTAAGTCTTGAATATGGGTACTCATCAGAGACTTGACAAACATATAATCTGTCTTCTTTCTCTATCATATTCCTCTACAGTAGTAAATTTTAGTTTTCTTCTTTTTCCAAAACTCATAGGTAGTAGAAAATATTATCCCATGTAAAATAAAATAATCACAAACCACTTTACAAAGCCATAGGAATACATTCTCAGCCATTTTTAAACTTTCTTGTTGACTACAGATTAATCTTCCAAATGGAGGGGAATAAAATCAGGTCTAGGTGCTTCATGTCTCCAGGCTTGCAAATTGTTACTTCAGATGAATGAATTATGGAAATATAAGCTGACATCAGTTTAAGTATATGCAGAATTGAAACTCCATGGAATGTATATAAACCTTTCAAAGTAGGAGCAAACAGTTTAACAGAATGACTATCAGGAAGTTGAAACCAGAGAGGAATAATTGTAAAGACATAGAATGAATGAAAAATGGCACAAGGGTCAAGTATAGCTAGAATACTCCATGTACACATGTGAGAAAGTAAGTGGTAAATCGGAAATAAATCTTGTAGAAGGGGTTGGTTGAGAAGGATAGAAGGAGTGACTCTGATCCAGGAACATTGGACAATTAGATGCACATACTTAATTGAAACACACTAGCACAACCTTTTGTAATTCAGTGAAAAAATACAACAAAAAACACAAACACACAAAAAGCACAACCAAACAGCAATCTCTATAGAGTATGATGATGACTTCTCAAAATTTTAAATAGTTAATGAAGGACAATCTTGTGAAAAGCATACCAAGTTGTTTAAAGTGGGCAGTTTGGGGTAGAGGAGAATTTTTAACAGATTTAAATAGATTGTTTTAGGTTATAAATCACCTATATCTGCTGCAAATATTTTCTTCTGCATGTTCTCTTGGTCTGAACTGTATACTCCAATCCTGAGCCACACTTGATAGCTTGTAAAGATAGAATGGAAGAAACAAGATCAAGAACCCATTACTCCACCGGAGAGGAAACAGTCCTCTCTGTTTTCTCTCATTTCTATTGACTACTTTCATTCATAAGTTTATGTCAAGTGATTTGCATTATATATTTCCTTCTTTGTTCTGGCAAAGTAATTGTTCAAAATAATTCAGTAAATATTATATTCCATTTTTTCTATCATGCTGTTTACTTATCCAAGCGAGTCCATTAAACTTTCCACTTGCATTTCGGTGCCACAGAAACCCAGCATCAATGTTAATGAGGACAATCTCTAATGTAAAACTTTGTCTCCAAAATACCAGTCCAAGAAGCTGTGATCACAAATATTTAGCTATACTTTTTCTTTTTTCTTTTACCTTGAGAGTCTTCTTCTGTCTAAAGTGCCCTCAAAAATCAGTACTCCACCAATTTTTGGTTCAATCACTTCTAACTTCAAAGATATATTTTGCTAACAATATGCTTAGAGGAAACCGAAGAATACTCCACTTTTATCTTCTCTCTTAAGATTCTCCTTAGATACCATATCAGGAATATTGAAGTTATTTTTTGCAAAATTATTTCAATAGATTATTTTTCTATCCGTCTTGCATTTACTCAAAAAGTTGTATGGAGAAGAATAGAGTATAATCACCCATACCTTGGATGACAGTATCTGTTACAAAAGGACAATGCTCCTATGTCTTATTTCTCTGTCCTCCTCTTAGCTCTTGCCTGATTTCCCACTTATCACAGATTCTTGGCTTCAAGCCTAGTGAAGGTGAAGGACTATAAGGGCCTCCCCCATTGCTACATTGTAGGGCTAGATCTCCAGCATGAGGTAATCATGAACGACGCACACAAGGAACACATGTTGGGAGAACAGACTTAAGCATGTCTGGTTTATTTCTGCACAAGGGTTGGGATTTTATAGCCCCAGCTTTCCCAACCTCCGGAGTCCTTCCCAGCCAATTACTTAGCAGGGAGTTGATGATGGGCACTGCTTGGTGACAGGCACTGTTTGGTCCCCTTGGGGCATGTAGGGATCTTGGATAGCTCATGGCTGGGTCACATCTCTATTAGCAGGAGGTGTGCTTCAACAGCTACTCTAGCTGACTCAACCAGATCTGGCCGGCTGTACCCACAAATTTCCCCTTTTCTTTTAAAAGGACCGTCATTATGGTGACCCGTCGTTGGAGGCGTTTTTGCCGGGAGTGCCAGCATTTAATAATTCCTAGGAGAGAAAGCCCTACAAGTGCAAGGCCTCCCCAGATGACCAGAGAGGATGGCGAAAACCATTGTTGTAACTTTTTAAGCACTCGTCTAAAAAGGAGGCAGTGGGAATAAGCTGTATGGTGGTTTGGTTTAGGCGGGTAACATCATGCAGCAGGTTTGGGGTGAAGTTTAAGTACTTAAGGGACCAAGGGCCTTTGATGTAGTTACTAAGTTCAGTGACATTGGGTGCAGGAGTGGAAAGCTGACAGACAGAAGTAGTCATTGCATTATATAGTCCTCCTTGTTGTAATCGAAGAAACGTAATCTGTTCTTGGAGCAAGTCTATTTGTTGTTGGAGCACAAGGAGGCCTCCCTTAAGATGATTGTCAACTTGTAAATGTTGTAATTCTATGGATGACAGTTGAGGGATGAGCTGGTTTATCTGTTGCACAGTGGACACGCTTTGGGACAGCAATATAGCAGCACTGGTAGATGAAGCCACTGTAGCGATGATTTCAGACCCGATTGCAATGATCAATCCTACTGCTCATTTAGTGCATGGGCGAATTAATTGAACCTGGGAAAACTGAGAGTCATTAGTAGCCAGAACAATAAATGGGGGAACACGTACCAAACCTGCAAAAGGCTATGAGTCATTGGGTTTCCAGTGATTGCTGAGAGTGCAAGTAGTGGAAGAGTTGTCTCCTAGACAAAAAAAAGAATGGGGCTCTAACCACTACCATTCCTGACACCTGGTCGTATACATATTGGTTACAGCAACGAGTATTGGCCAATAGGAAAGGGGACAAATCGAGGCAGGAATGTGATGAGCAAACGATTGGCATGGTGGCTCCTAGGTCTCCCAATCGTCCTCTTGAAGAGTCAAAAAACTCATTTAGATTTTGAGGTTTGGGATCTTTTTCAGATTGGTTGTATATAGCCGGGTAGAGGGACAACGCGAGCTCCCCAAACACTTTGCCTTGCTAGGAATTGGCACAAAGGCTAATCACTAATTCCTCAAGAGGAGTGCATATAGTGCCAAAGCTATCAAACTCCCTGCGTGGGCACAACTGCATATGAAAATGTATGTCAGTAGCCTGATAACAATTTTTTTCCAGTGGGACAAATGGGGTAGGGTCCTGTGTAGTTCCACCATCCCATCCCATGCGTTACTGTTGCGAGGGGGATGGTACAGCCATCAAATTGCTTTATCATCTCGTTTGAAAAACAAAAACAGATGGCTCCCTTCCATCTAAAAGTAAGGTTTGTTTTTTGATGCCATAAGGTGTCTGCTGAGAAAGGAAGGCCAACCCTGCCATTGGAAGAAAGCATTTGTGATCATTAAGATTTGGGGGCTGGGCACTAAAGTTATCTTACCCTGCCCTGCAGCAGATTGAGAATTGGCTGTAATAATGGCACACAATAGGAGGAATAGAGTACCATGCCCCGGGTCAGGGTCTGGGGCCATAACCTGGGCTTGTTCAACCAATATCTTTAGGTCTCCCCAAGTGTTGGCATGGGCTCTAGCTCGAGGTTTGTGTCTCCTCCTCCTCGCACTGTTCAAGCATAGCTGACGCATCTTTTGCTTAGGTGGTGACGGTTGGTCAGACAACTCCAGCTGGGATCCAAACAGGTTTATCACTCGTGTCTGGAAAGATACAAGCAAATCCTGTCCCTTGTGCCATTAAGGGAGCAGGGCCCTCCCATTTTCTTGTGATGGGGTACCTCCATCTATCCAAAGGGACCAGAGTAGGTGTTTCATGAGTCCCCAGTACAAGGAGGTGGGGGTCCCACATGTGGTGGGTGTGAATGTTAAAAAGTTTTTTTACTATAAGGCAATAATTTAATTGTGTTTGGGGATTTTTAAGCCCTAGCCCCTCCAGTTCCCCCTTTTCTTTTAAAAGAATGGTCTTGATTTCTTTATGACTGTGTTCAACAATGGCTTGCTCTTGTGGGTTATATGGAATACCTGTCTGGGGTGTAATGTTCCAAAAGGTACAAAATTCACAAAAATGTTTGGAGGTGTAAGCAGGGCCATTGTCTGTTTTAAGGGTCCAAGGAACTCCCATAATTGTAATGGCATGTAGAAGTGACTTAACAGCGTGCCTTTTTTTTCACTGTTAAGGCTAAAGCAGTTATAAAGCCTGAGAATGTATCTATGCATTCAGGGATGTATTTTTGTTTACCGAATTGGGGGATATGGGTTATGTCCATTTGCCATGTGCTATTGGGTCTAAGGCCTCGTGGATTTGTTCCCATGGGTTGAAGTGATCCTAAGGGTAAAAGAGTTGCACAAGAGGAGCAGGACCGAATCATGTGCTTGCATTGTTGGTGTGTTAAATCAGGAAATAACTGTTTGATAGTAGCTGCCGATAAATGAAAATGATCATCTAACGTTCGGGCCTGGTCCATGCACATATTTGTGAGTAGTACAGTTGGTGTGACAGCACGATCAATGGCTTCATTACCAGCAACTAGGGGTGTGGGGAGGTTAGTATGAGATCTAATGTGTTGAATGTACCAGGGTTGGACACGATTGTCTAATACATTTTGTAGTTTACACATTATTTTTGCTACATCATCTTGTAATAAAACTCCAGGAAGAATGGCAACAGTTTGTACAGTATATAAACTATCAGAAAAAATATTAAGAGGTCCTTTGGGAAAAGATGTGAGGGCGAGCAAAATGGCCAGTAATTCAGCAGCTTGAACAGACAGGGAATGTTTTTGAAGCATGTATTTTTTAGTATTGGCATTGTAAAATCCATAAAGAGTTTTGTTAACATCTGTAAAAAGTACAATGGCTTGATGTATAGGTTGCCCATTGGGACGAATACAACATTTCCATGAAAGTGGGAGTTCTTGGGTAACTTTTAAAACGAGGTTTTTGGGAATATGATTATCAATGTTAAATAGTAGTGGATGACTTGTAAAGCTAATGCCTCTTCGGTTGTTAGGAAATCAAAGATTGTTTTTGTAATGGGCCATGTAAGATGGTCAGGGAATCGGCCATAAGTTTGACGGCATCATTCCGCACCTTTGATGGCCAGATTGCATAGCATGGTAATGGATGTGCTAATTTTTGGTAATTGGGAAGTGGCAAGGTATACCCATTGTAACAAAACCATGGGTTTGCGTCAGCGCCACCATTAGGCCATTATTATTTAATATAATTAGGTTGATTTCTTGGGTGGTATCTAAAAACACCAAAGGTGTTGAACATAATCAATCAGCGACTTGTTGTGAAACTTGTTGAGCATCAGGTGAAAGTATATGAAGGGAAGTTGGGTCAGAGGGTCCTTGAAGCAATTGAAATAACAGTTGGACTTGTTGGGTGGGAAGACACATAAAATTGCATAACCAGTTGATATGTCCACATAATTGTTGTAATTCAGTTAAAGTATATTGGGATTTAATGACAATATGAGACCCATTTGGGGTAATTGTTTGATTTAAATGGTATCCAAGATAGGCGTAAGGGGCTTTGAGTTGAATTTTTTCGGGGGCAATATTAAGGCCCAGCACTTTAAAGTTCTCCTTGAGTTCTGTTAAACAGATTTGCGTGGTTGTAGCATCTTTATGTGCTATTAAAAAGTCATCCATGTAATGGACACAAAAGCATTTGGAAAGCAAAGTCCTAATAGCATGGGCAACATACATCTGACATATAGTAAGGCTATTTTTCATACCTTTAGGGAGAACTTTCCATAGATATCGGTGAGTACGTATTTGACAATTAGGTTCACATACTGAGAAGGCAAAATATTCTTTATCTTTGGGGTGTAGGGGGGTGGAAAAAAGCAGTCCTTGATGTCAATAATGGCAATGTGCCAATCTTTGGGTATTGCAGAAGTGTGTGGAGTCCGGGTTGAAGCGTTCCTATCTTTTGTATATGACTATGGAACGTAGATCATGGAGAAATCTCCACTTTCCTTGAGCCCTTTTTTGGATAATAAAAATGGGGAATTGGGGGGACTGATGCTAGGTTCTATGTGTCCCTTTTTTAGTTGCTCCTCCACTAGAACCTGGAGATGAGGGAGCTTTTCAGAGGAAATAGGCCACTATTCGACCCAAATGGGTTTGGTGGTGTCCCATTGGAGTGGAATTGGCCCTGGTCATGCAACAGTGGCCATTAGAATTGGAGGTAGTGTGGGTTATTAACGGCTCGATCGGTTATGATATCTTCATAAAAAGCCGTATCATCTATTGTTATCAGAGTACCCATATTAGTGAGGACATCTCTCCCTCAAAGATTGTATGGAAGGCCAGGGGCAACAAGAGGTTTAAAAGCCCCGGTGACCCCACCACAGTTTTCCCGTCTTACAGGCCATTGGACACGGAGGGAATCTGTTTTTCCACCGACACCTTGTATGCAGGCGCCAGGAATTAGGTTCCATCCCAACCCTTCTACTTCATCTTTTCTAAGGACTGTATAGTCAGCTCCTGTATCAATGATGCCCTTAAATTCTGTTCCATTGATTTTAAGTTTCATTCTAGCTTTTCCATTTTGGATAGGATTAGTCCATAACACTTGAGGTGGTGGCTGTTGCCTTTGTCCTATTGTGGTCGGGGCTGAGGACTGCCGCTTATTTAGTTGAAAGGCTGAGTCGTAGAGCAGCATTCAGAGGTCCAATGAAAACCCTTTTTGCATTTACGACATACAGAAGGAGGTTGTTTTCTTTTGGGTGAGCCCCAGAGTGATGGGCAATCCTTTATAAAATGACCAGTTCTGCCACATCCCCAACAAGGTCGATTTCCCATTCTGCCATTAGGGGGCACGCGAGCACTCGCAGTCATAGAGGCTAAAGGAGGTGCAAGGATACTCAGCATGAGTTGATGACCCCAAATCTTTGGTGGATAGGATGCAATCAGTGATCTCCATATTTCGTTCAGGGGCAATGGCTTTTCTGCATTCCTGTGTAGCCCCTTCCCATATTAGCCTCTTGATTAGCACATCTCAGGCTCCAGCATGGGATACTTTCCAGGCCACTGCTTCTTGAACAAAGGCAACGAAGTCAGTGAAAAGATCATTGGGACGTTGTATGAGGGGTTTTAGTTGTTTGTCCCCTTCTTTAGAAGGCACTGAGGAGACAACCCTCAACGCACAGAGGCGTACTTGGTCAAAGTACTGTGGAGGTGTTAGTGCTTGTGCGGCAGGAAACGCATAAACTGCCTCACCTTTTAAACAATCAGGGTCCCCCATGGTGGCATCCTGCCCTCTGGTAGTGATATTTTGTGTGCTTTGTTGTTCACATTCATCAGAAAAAGCAGCCTTCCATAAAAGGAAGACCCTGAAGATAATGCTGTGTTCATTAAACTCTTCCAATCACGGGGCAGTTAAGATCAATGCTAAGGGTTTCAAGCATCTGTTGAGCATTCAGGGACTGTAACCCATCTTCCCTGACAGCGGCCCAGTATTTGTCAAGTACTTTTGGGTCATGGGGGTACCATTGGTTAGGTCATACAGAGGTTCAGTGGACGTTTACCGGGAATATGAACTGGGGTTCATTTATAGGCTTGGCTGTCGTTGCCACGATATTTGTGGGGCCCATGAACAACTGTTGTATTACATGGGGAACAATGGGTTTTTGTTCCTGGGCAAAGTTGGATATCTCTGCCCAAGGATACAAAGTTTTCTGAGGGGAGTTCCCAGGCTGGCCTAAACAGCAAAAAGAAGTGATTGGGCAGGCTTCCTGGGACTGATAGTGTGGGGGAGGCGGTTTTACAAGCATAGCTGGCCAGCCCCCTGTGTCACTTGATAGTGGAAGTTGTTGGTTATCTGTGTTCTTGCTGGAATTGTTTGCTGTATCACAAGAAGATGGGAGTGCTTGAGCAGCTTTGCCATTTTCCTTTTGTTGTTTCTTCTTGCAGAGAGGTGTTAAATGCCTGCAGAGTTTCCCCTTCTTCTTTCCCTGATAGACAGGCTTGAATACCTATTATGATGGGGTAAAAGGTTAGGGGCAGCTCAGCACCTTCACGGACTTCCTTTTTATGAGCTGCCTGAAGGACGTGGGTCCACCTGTCTGGATCCCAAATGTCCCCGGTGTCAATCCAGGGACACAATTCACTCACTATTTCCCATATGAAACTAGCTTCCTTTTGTGATACATTTATCTGCCTACTCCAGAACAGGGCAACAAGTGCTCGTGATTGAGGCTCTCCTGCTGCGGGGGAAGGTTACCCATAGAGGCACTAACCTTGCACTAGACCCTAGATCATCTATCTGCCAAAAGCAATCAAGCCTGTCGTTAGGCACCACTTGTAGGGCTAGTCTCTGGCAGGAGGTAAGTATGAACGAAGCACACAACAACACACGTTGGGAGAGCAGGCTTAAGCAGGTCTCGTTTATTTCTGCACAAGGGGGTGATTTTAAAGCCCCAGCTTTCCCAACCTCCTGAGTCCTTCCCAGCCAATTACTTAGCAGAGAGTTGCTGTAAGGCACTTGTGATGAGCACTGCTTGGTGACAGGCACAGATTGGTCCCCCGGGGGAATGTACGGAGTATGGACAGCTCATGGATGGCAAGCTAGGCAGACATGCCTGTGGATCATGTCTCTATGAGCAAAAAGTGTGCTTCAACTGCTACTCTAGATGACTCAACCAGATCTGACAGGCTCTACCCACACTACATCTTCATGGTTTTCCTTTTACAACTCTTTTTATTGGATGTGGAATTTATTTTCATGTCTGCATTCAATCTGTTCTGCATTGTAGTGATCTAAATAGGCTCTGTAAAATCACTTTAGGTAGCAAAAATATTAAGACAATGTATATCAAGTAGTTTGGCCTCCCTCCACTGCTGAAGCCAATATGCTTAGCTAGGGCTTCTAAGTACGCGTTTTCTTGCCTTTTCAATTTGCTCAATTCTTTTCTGATCCCAAAACTTTTTGGCTTATGTAATAAGAAAAGTCTTCTCTATCTCATGTTAATAAGGATATTATATTTTGTGAGCTACTAAGAAATGTGAAATCATTGGTTTCAAGTATCCAATCAGATTTTCTTCTGTGGTTCAGGGCTTCATGTGCAAAGGCATTGTGGAAAGTATTACAAATAGAAAAGTGAAAACCCAATACATTCTTTCATTGTTGAGGACACTTTCTCCCTAAATATTTTGATCCAAATTATCTTTTTCAGAGAATTACTGTTTGGTAATTAAAGTCAAGTCACAAATTTTGATGTCTTTTTTTTTTTTTAAAGAAGTTTGAATTTAAATTCCACTACAACCTTGTTTCACACAGTAAGAGTAGATTTCCTGGGTAAGGACAATTCTCAAAGGAACCTACAGGATTTATAGCAAGGTTTCTGAGGTTTGTTTTTTTAGTGTGAAAATGAGCCATCTTCACCCACATTGCTCCCTGTCAGCTAAGTCTCCATGGATTACTTTGCATGAAAGCCTATTTTCCCAGGCAATTTTAAATTTTCATAATAGTTAAGTTGTTAAAAAGTTTGAACAAATTAAAATTTACCTGTGATAATTTTAAAACTCTTTTGAAATTCCTTTATAGAACCGCGAATTCACCAATCCTAACTCCTCCTTTACCATCAAAAACAGTTAACATGTTGTTTTCGTGATATAGTGTCCATGAAACTATTATTTTCCAGTGGCTATGTTATGCATATATATAACCTTATAATCTGATTCTGAGCAAAATGAACTCCAAGATATGGAAACAGAGAGTATTATTTGTGGTTGTTGTTTTTAATGTACTATGTGATTTCTATTTTCTTTTGGTTTTTTCCACTATGCTTTATTCCCTGCTGTATTTGATTTTGGTAGCCTGTGTATTGTGTATATATTTACCTTAATGAGGGAAGGGAAGAGGAACAACAAAATGGTGAGACAAAGGACAAACCAATGCAATAGTAATACTCACAAGACAATATGTTGGAAATGTACATTACAACTTGTGAGGGGTATTGGGGTGAAGGATGACTGAAGAAAATGAGGGATGGAGTAACAAGTTTGGAAAGGTATGTACTCACTACCTTAAAATTGCTGTAACCCCACTGTACATCACTTTGACAATAAAATTAAATTTTAAAAATAAGCTGCATGAAATAAAATTAAACTGTATTGGTATAGTAAATATTATTCTTTATGTAGTAACTTTTAAAAAATCAATATTGTTTGGCATCGAATTTGAAGTAATTATCCCTTTTTAATCAGAGGACCATCAACTTGAATGCTATCTGACTACACAATATTTTCACAATATACTTACCAATATTTTGAAAAAAGAACATAGTACTTTCTCGTATTAAAAGCGAAAACAGTTTAATTCTATGGAAACCTATAACTTTTAAAAGTAAATAAGCAGTTAAAAAGACAGGATATATGTGTTCTTCAACATTCCAATGACTAATAACTACTCATTTCAATTCCGGAAGATTCCATACCTGAGAGATTCAAAACAGTACCAGCTTGCATGGTATGTAATTCTGCAATAGATGCATTTTCAAGTGGGGTGTTACAGATTGAGATTCAACACAAAAATAAGTACATTCTGGTAGAAGATAAAAGTAATTAGCAACGGTAATAATTCTTCAAGAGTAAGCAATTTTTTATCACAGTAAGCTATTATTTTTATGACCACCAATCCCAATATTTATGATATAGAGACATCTTAGCCCAACAGTTTAGAATTTTTAGGGTGCACCTCAAACTTCTCTTAATTCACATCATGAATAGCTTATCTCTATTGTGAAAAAATGCAACTCTGCTAATGTGATGCCATACATGTTCTGGAAAGAACACCACAATAAACTGGTTTGCATCATTTTCCCACCACTGGTATACTTGAGATTGGAACACTTGCAAATATTATTTATATTTATACTTTTTAAACTATCATACAAATTGTGGATGCTAAGATCAGAAGATTACAGTTCAAAGCTCACCGAGGCAGGAAGATTCCCTAGATTCTTATCTCTAATAAACTTATCAGCAAAAATCAGACACAAGTGGCATTGAGGTTGAAGTGGTAGAGCACGAGCCTTGAGCATAAACAGGCTCAGAGACAGTGTCCAGGCCCAGAGTTCAAGCCCTAGGACAAACAAATAAAACAAAAACAAAAATAAAAACAAACCCCAAACCTAACATTTTTCTCATTGTATACAGTGGCAAATAATTAAGGCAATTGCTTCCTGTGTTACATACAGGTAGAAGAAAGAAGATGTCACACGATTATTCTCTTCATACCTTGTTATACCAAATCCTCAAAAAATTGCTCTTATTATAATTTATAAATTAATATCATCAATTTTTGGCAACTCTGTCTCCAACATTCACATTATCATTTTATACATGAACTATTTTATTTATCTATTAACTAAATTCTAATTATAACTCTCTTGAAAGAATATTCTAGGCAAGTAGAATGCAAAATCATTTGTGAATTTGTCAATTAAACCCTCTACTTAAAACGAATTTTGTAGTATCCTATAGAATATGAAATTGCAAACAAAATCAAAATATTTATTTTAAATCTAAATTCTAATTTAGCAAGATCCTCATAATCCTACATTAGATGAATGTTATTTTTAGATGAATTATTATTAGATGAATTGCTATTTTTCCAAGCTTAAGTTTTTGTAATCCTTCATCATTTCTTTGGGATACAACAGAATGATGATTACTTACTTTTTCAAATTTTGGATGGCAATCATGAGTCATTTTGCATCTGGGAATGTTCTGTAACGAAGAGAGAATTTAAAACACAAGTGAAGATTAAGTATGAGTTGCATTTCAACAGGAAATTTGACTTCTCAAAACATAATGACAAAATTAGCCCAAACTTCCAACTATGTATTCCTTTCTTGTTTGTTTTGTTTTATTAAGACAAAAGTATACTACCTGGTCCAGGGAAGTTATCACTATGTGATTCCAGTCTCTAATCTCCTGTCTTAATCTCAGTGCTAGAATTCTAGGCTTGTATCACATTGCCCTGCCATAGTTTCTTAGTTTATTTAATCTAGATACAGACTACCAATTCTGAACTTCTCCAGGGATATTATACACCAGAGTGACTGTTCAGACTGTTTATCTACTATTTTCAAAGATGTTCTAACATTTGACACAGGATATGAATATTTTCAGATGCACCTGCGGGGTCTCTGATTCATTCCTCCGTGGATGCAATCATTTTAATAATGATTAATTGACTCTCTTACTATCCCTGGTCACTACCTATGTAATATTGTCAAACTTTATTGAAGGAAGTTCACTTGAGGACTTTCTAATATTAAAAATTATCACTTGATTCTAGTCTTCTTCAGGCTATATATTCTGTTGTTTTCTAACTTTTCTACACATTCTGAGAGTTGTTTCATTTGTGTATTTGTGTGTGCACATATAAGTGCCTCTGTGTGTATGTGTATGTTTGTATGTATGTATGCAAAATCCTCAAGCTCTTATTCAGCAATCTTGCTCATAACTGATATTCCATCACCTGAGCCATCTTCCAATCCAGGTTTGGCTGCTTTATTATATGTACTGTTGCAAAGAGTGTTCTGCCCAGGCTGGATGCAAACTTAACTTCCCAGACTCCTTTACATTCTTTATTTCTCCAGGAGTATCAACTTTTAAACTACAAATATTTTGGGGCTGGGAAGGTGGCTCAGTGGTAGAGCGCTTGCCTTGCATGCCTGAGGCCCTGGGTTCGATTCCTCAGCACTACATAAGCAAAAAGAAAAAAGCCGGAAGTGGCACTGTGGCTCCAGTCGTAGAGCACTAGCCTTCAGCTGAAGAGCTGAGGGACAGCGCCCAGGCCCAGAGTTCAGGCCCCATGACCGGACCCCTCCCCCAAAAAAAATTACAAATATTTTTGTGAGGGTAATGTCTAAGCTGTAGCCTAGATTTTT
Organism: Dipodomys spectabilis; assembly: GCF_019054845.1. Taxonomy (NCBI): domain Eukaryota; kingdom Metazoa; phylum Chordata; class Mammalia; order Rodentia; family Heteromyidae; genus Dipodomys; species Dipodomys spectabilis. Next base: position 3,249,371 of record NW_024870975.1, read on the forward strand.
AACTGAAGTATTCTTTTTTGTTGTTGTTGTTTTGGTGGGTGGTCCGGTCATGGGACCTGAACTCTTGGCCTGGGCGCTGTCCCTCAGCTCTTCAGCTCAAGGCTAGCACTCTACCACTTGAGTCACAGCACCACTTTCGGCTTTTTTCTTTTTTGCTTATGTGGTGCTGAGGAATCGAACCCAGGCCTTATTCATGCAAGGCAAGCGCTCTATCACTGAGCCACCTTCCCAGCCTCTAACACAAGAATTCTTATAAATATAAATGAACACACACATTACATATCCTGAGTGTACACTGTTATAAATGTGATTGTAAGCTGGGTTGTGGTGAGATATGAGGATTGGGGGTCAAATCCAGGCCAGGTAGGAAAGGCCCAGAGACTCTTTTCTCCAATTAACTAAAAGAAAACTGGAAATGGCACTGTGGATGAAGTGGTAGAGCATTAGCCTTGAGCTGAATAGTAGAGAGACAGCTCACAGGCCCAGAGTTCAAGTGCCAAGACCACGGCCAACAAAAAATATACATATATAAGTAAAGAAAAAATAAAAGAATTGTGATCTTAGCCACCAGTTCATTGCTAGTATAATCCCTGCTCTCACAAGATGAACATTTTTTTCCAGTTAAATCCATGCTCTTATATCTGACTTGCTTTGGAAACAGGATTATTCTTCCATTCTACTTTCTACGAAGTTGCATGATTACCAAGCATGATTTAGAATGAGATTGGCCTCATACTTCATGTTCCACGTATGAGTCTTGCTTTCTGTATATCACTCCCATAAATCTACATACTGGAATTGGCTTTATTGTTTCAATGTTGTCTTATTTGTAGTCTTCTATATTGTATTGAACCCTTATACTTAAACACAGAACTTCTCTTTCTCCTATTATTGCTATGTCCACTTGGGAAATAATGAACAGCACATACACTCACAAAAACAATGTTCTGAGAACCTTCTTCCCATTTAAAATTCGCTTCAATTTACAGAGAATTTACAAAGTTTGAACTCAATGTTGTCATGTATAATGTATTTATAAGCAATATAAATTTCATATTTTCTCTTTACTAAGTTGTCTCTGAAACACGTGTTACCTCAGGCCAAAGGTGTCATAGTGTGATTTCAGTGAAGCCAGAAAACGTTCATTATACCTCAAGCAGCACCATTGATTGTTACTGGAAGTAACTTTTACTGGATGTGGAAACTGACCCCAGGAGAGGAATGGAACATAGAGGAATAACAAAGTTCAAGTTTCCTTGTGCTTTCCTTTTTAGAGTACAAGAAAAGTATCCCAAGGCTTGAAGGAAACTCTGTCCCTGGCTTTTTCGAGTGTGTTCTTTACTCATATAAAATTTTTCTGTAAACTTCTAGTTGAAAGTATTTCAAAAGGAAATAATGTACCATTTGAATGTCAGCATAGAACAAAAGGAAATAACGTTGATTTAAATGTGTTCTCCTGCAAAGGAACAAAGACATGGAAGTTTTAAAGTGTCATATGGATGGATATTTCACCCCTGAGATGATTCTCTTAATGCAGGAGTCAGTTATCAATTCCTTTGGTCTGGTCCTGCGTTCTCCAGAGCCATAAGGATTCCAAAAAAGCAGATTCCAGTGAGTATGATCAGCAAAATGAGCCTCTTCTCAGACCAGTACTCCTTTAGGGAGGGTCCCAAAGAAATATCTGTGATTTTTATTTGCTTGTTTGTTTAGTTTGTGCTGGTTCTGGTGCTTGTACCCAGAGGCTTGATCATGTACCTGAACAGTTGTCTTTCCTGCCCACCTGCCCCCAAAGCTAATGCTCTACTGCTTGAGCCAAAACTCCACTTCTGGATTTTTGGTGTTCAATTTGCTATAAGAGTTTGACAGACTCTCCTCCCTGGTTTGGCTTTGAATTAAGAAATAAGAAAGCTAAGTGACATCAACTGTATAGACTTCTCTTTTGATACAAGAAATATTAGATGAAGTTTATTGTAAAGCTAATGTTTGACAATTTTTAAATTAAATAACTCAGTACAAGTAGGTGCACTGAATCATTTTGAAATTATTTTTTCTGCTTGGGAAGATTATTGATCTTGTCCTTCTTTTTCGGGAAACTTAAGGCTATAATTGCACTTTTTGTTGGTTGTGGGGCTTGAACTCTTATCCTGGGTGCACTCCCTCAGCTGTTCAGCTCAAGTTGAGCACTCTACTGCTTAAGCTACAGCACCACTTCTGGGTTTCTCGTGGTTAATTGAATTTAAGGGTCTCATGGACATTCCTGACCAGGCTGGCTTTGAACCACAATCCTCTGGTCTCCTTAATAGCTAGGATTACAGGCGTGAACCACCAGCACCCAGCTCATATTTGTGCTTACGTGCACTGAATGACACTATGTAGACAAATAATAGAAATTTGAATCAAATGATGGCATTGCAGCTTTTCAGAAAATTTGAAGTAGCAGTAAATATGTCCTCCTTTCCATGTTGTTTCATTAATGACTCATGAGCTATGGGACCCTTACTTTAGCATCCTCTGCCATCTTTGTAGGTGTATTTAGTATCAGGAAATGTTCATAGAGAAATATAGAAAGACAGATTTTCAGAAAGCAAAAAAGATAAGCTATGAAAGAACAACACAGAAGGAGATACATTTATTACACAGAAATTAAGAAGTAGCCTAAGAGATTTAGAATGCTAAAGGCAATGAGTAATAAGACTTGTTGATAACTACTTGTTCAATAACCAAAAATGGTTCTCTAAAACAATTTCTGGTATATCTTAGTTACTGTCATTTATTCATTAACTCTGGAGTTATTCCTTTTCTTCTGTGACAACTGTTAATTTGCCTTTGCCGTTTTGGTGCCAAATCTCACTTAGACTACCCTTGTCATTGTGATTAGCAGTGACCATTTAAAAACCTGGAATCTTTGAATTTCCAGAATTAATCTTCACCTGACATCTAAGCACATTCAAGCCATTAATTGCTGTGACCTAATGAACAAAACTTTTTTTCAACACAATATCCTAATATAAGTAAAGTACATGAATTAGGGACTACTGTCAGGTGTCAGTATGGTAGGAGCATTTATATATTCCAAGTATGGGTTCTTTACTTTTTATTTACTAACTAAATGTTTTTGGGTTTTGTTTTGTTTTTTTTGTTTTGTTTTGTTTTGTTTTTCTTTGCTAGTTAAGGGGCTTAAATTCAGGACTAAGGAATAATTCCTGAATTTTTTTTTTTTTTTGCTCAACTCTATCACTCTACCACTTGAGGCATGGCACCACTTCCAGTGTTTTTCTGTTTATGTGGTACCGAGGAATTGAACTTAGGGTTTCATGCATGCTAGGCAATCACCTTATCATGAAGCCATATTCCAAGAGCCATAAATGACTTTCTTAATTTAACATTACATTTTCATTCCATAACTATGTACCGTAATATTGGCCAGATGCTAGAAAATGATGTAGAAAAGAATACAATACAATAAATCCAGTAAGGCTACATGGAAAATGAATAACCCTCACAGTCTAGCAAGAGCACAGAGGGCTTAACTCATGGAGATGTACCAACACGCTGAGTGAGACAGCTCCTGACCCAGTGCCCACCTCCAGAATGAGTAGGTGATCTTGGGTTCCAGCCACCTGGGGACATTGGGCCACCTCCTACAGCACCCATTCAACCAGCTCCTGAGGGAGAGAGAGAGACAGAGAGAGAGAGAGAGAGAGAGAGAGAGAGAGCCAGACACAGACAGACAGACAGACAGACAGACAGACGGATGGACAGACGGACAGACAGACAGACAGAGAGACAGACAGACAGACACAGAGAGAAAAACAGAATTAGAGTTAAATCTGGTGCCAGTCGCTTAGAACTCTAATACTGACTAAACAGGAAGCTGAGATATGAAGATCATGGTTCATAGATAGCCCAGGCAGGAACGTCTGTGAGAATCTTATCTCAAAGAGCCACCAGAAAACTGAAAGGGGCACTGTGGGCTCAAGTGATAGAGTGCTAGCCTTGAGCTGAGGAGCTCGGAAACAGTGCTCAATCCTAGAGTTCAAGACCCACGACTCAAAAGAAGTGGACTTCCCACCACAAGAAGTGGATGGAATAGCACCCATTGTCCTAAGGAGCATAGAAGAGAAGTCAGGCCGAGCTTCCTGTGAACTTGAGGTCATAAGTAGGTCACTTGGCTTCTCTGTGCCTCTGTTTCCCCAGCTGCAAAACTGAACAAAGTGAAGGATCTCCTTCCTCATGGGGATAGTGTAATAATGAAAGAGAGCCATGTTTCGGTTCATAATCCCACACCTGTTCAATGATTAATAACAGGCCCCACCTGAGCCCTTTCTGGTATCTTTCTGTCATATACTCACAGAATTGCCAAAACCTTATCTGAAGGCTGCTCCCTCTCTGCCTAGCCATTCTCCAGAGATCTCTCTGTATAAATCCCTTGTTTCCTCACAACTATCCTGTGAGGATAATGAGGTCCAATGGTTGAAGCCCTACCAAGAGCTTCACGTGTGGTCAAGAATCCACTGCTATGGACTGAGTTTGGGATAATCTTTCTAAACCAACTACTGAGCATGGTGCCACAAGTCTACCATCCCAACTACAGAGGACCAGGCTTGGTGGAGCATATCTTTCAGAGGAGTACCGCGATCCAGCCCAGCCTGCGCATATATTTAGTTTCTATCTCAGAAATGCTCAAGACAGAAAGATGGATCATCAGAGCCGGGGAGAGGAAACAACTAGGGGGGTCATGGTGCCCCCAGAAGGATGTTTGACCAGGGTTGAGTTGGTGTTGGGGTGGCTACTCACCTGTGATGCTGAGAAAAGCTGTTGCCAGCTGCTCCAAGTGGGGCAGCAGAGATGGCAGCAGCAATGCGGACATATGGGCCCACAGCAGAAGACTAGGGGCAGGGACCAGGACGGGGATTTAGGACGGCTGGCAGCACACCAGTGCCTGAGTTTTGAAACCAAGCACCACATGAAGGGAGGGAAGGGGACAGGTGGGGTAGGGGCATTAATTTCCTACTATACTCCAAAGTCACCTCAAGTCTCTTCTGCACCACTCAGCCACTTCTACCTTCCTCAACTACTGGTAGTGGTGTAAAGTAACAGGGAATAAAAGTGTTACCTGGCAGCAATGGAATGTGGGCGTGGCCAGCATTCTTGTATCCCATTGGTCAGAAAGAAACAAGAAAGAATGGTGGTGTGGCCAGAATCTTGTGAAGCAAGGAGAATGGGTGAGTGTCAACAGGCTATCCTGGGGCAATTTGAGCTGACAGGATGTTCCCAGGACCTAAGAATGAGCCCCAGGAGTTAACAAAATAAAAACAGATTCACATGCAGATGGCAGTATGCTAATAAATATATATCTTTATGGAGTGCCAGAGATGTCTATACATTATTCAGTTATATAGACTATATTCCTACCAATTCCTCAGTATTTATTATGTGTCCATGTAATTAATGTTATTGTTTAAATCCTTAAATTATTAATGAAAGCACTCAGTGTCCTGAAATTATTGTGTTCCTGTAAGTAATAATATTCTTTTAATGCTTCATAAATATTTAATAAAATCAACTAACCTTCTTAAATGATGCTGTTTAATTTTATAGGATCATCGTGCACAATGAACTCATTCAACTGTGACATTGACAAAATTCCAGTGTTATTCCATTGGTTGGGAACCAGTTTCTTAGTACCTCTTGCCACTGGTTGCTGTCAGGATGGGGATTCGAAATGAGGGCCTATGTTGCCACATGGGCCTATGGCTTCCCTGATAGTCTGTCAGCCTTCAGCAATGCAAGGTGAAGTACCATTTGCAACAGTGTCGTTCAGAACCAGAAGGGTCACTGTGCAAAGGAATAAAACATAAAAGGCCACATTTTTTCTGTGCATTGTCTTCCCTGCAAAACCTAGGGTTCTAGGATCACAGGAGCACCTGCGTGTCCAGTGGCTTCACCCCATCCTAGGGTGATCGAAGCTGAGGCAGACTTGCCAAGACCTGAGTTCAAGTCCTTTGCTGAGAAAAAAATTAGCTCCCTGACTTGCAATTCACACAGTTTATTCTTACAGGCTTTGGATTTGAAATCAGGATCTGGGTAAATCTGCAGCAATGTGAATAAAATGGAAGATCACCTTACATGAAGATAAAAAGTCAGGCCTGTTCACGAGTCCTGAATTCAAGACCCAGCCCTGAAATACATACTATTTATATATATTGTAAACATAGGATTTATACTTACTTATGGATGTTCAGTCTATACATGTTTGGTGTGGTTGTTCCTTGTATCTTTTGTTTTATTCATTTATTTACCATTGATTTTACTATGATGAAACCCATTCTGTTTATTACATTGATGACAACCTATCACAGAACATCTAGATTTGTAGAAATGTTCTCCATCATGCCTGACCCCCAGGATTCTCAGAGAAAAGGGAAAAAAGTTTCAAACTCTCCTTTTTACTCCATGATCCACTTGTTGGTAGTGCTGGGATCTGACCTCAGTGCAGAGGAAAACCAATTGGCCCATCAGTCAAGGTGATCATACGAACCAGTGAGCAACTAAGTTGTGTGGCCAATCCCAGAATCTGACATTGATCCCCAGGATGGTCCACTATAGTCATAAATTCATAATTTAAACATAGGATTTATAATGATAAATATGTGTGGACAGCATCTTGTGTTCAGTGCAATTATTCTCCTTATTTTGTCTCTATTTCATGGAGGTATTGTGTATTTTAATAAGTTTGGTGACAGGTATAACTGTGCTGACATGGATAACAACTTGTTCCCATGGTTATAGGGTTGTCTATGCATTCTCCATCGTATTAGAGACTCAGGACTTTTACAGGAGAGGATAAAAGGCAAAGCGACTGGCTTCTGACATCAGGATGAATCTTTTGTCAGTGCTGGGATTTGAGCTCAGGTCTGGGTAACTCTGTTGCACTGTGGGGGAAGGGGAAGCTCACCATCTTTGAAGACTAGAATGTCAGGCCTGATGCAGGGCATGATTTGAAGCCTCAGCACTGGACAAAATAGCAAGTCCACCTTTTTTAAATATAGGATTTCTCTTTAACTACAGATGTGGTATGCATCTTGCATTCAGTGTACTTATTCTTTCTATTTTGTGTCTTATTCATGGATGTATTGTGTATTTTATTGCATATGGTGACAGAAATAACTGTGCTGACATGGATGACAACCTATTCCCATGGCTAAGAGTTGCCTATATCGCATTCTCCATCCTCAATGAGACCCAGGACATTCCCAGGAGAGGAAAACATGTGCCACCATAAGCTTCTGACATCAGAATGAATCTTTTGGTAGTGCAGGAATTTGAACTCAAAGCCTAGCATGCCCAATTGGTGAATGGGTCATGGTGAGCACACCAGGCTGTGAGCCACTAAGGAACTAGGCCATTCCTGGGACCTGAGATGGAGCCCTGGTGGGGGCCAATATAGTCATAAACTCATAATTAAATAGAGGATCTATATTTCCAAACATGAGTGGGAGGCATCTTGCCTTTGTTGTAGTCTTTCTCTTTGTTTTGTGTCTTGTTCATTGATGTATTGTGTATTTCCTTGAGTATAGGATGACAGATATAACTGTGGTGAACTGGATCACAACCTATTCCCATGAGTATAGAGTTGCGTATACATTCTCCTTCCTAGCTGAGACCCAGAACTTGCACAGTACAGGAAAACAGGTGCAATGACTGGCTTCTCACATCAGGGTGAATTGTTGTCAGTGCTATGATTCAAACTTGGGGCCTAGGAGGCCCAACTGCCCAATGGGTTCACATGATTACACTCGACTGTGAGCCACTAAGGAGCTGGGCCATTCCCAGGAACTGAGATCGAGCCCCAGGAAGGCCAAAATAGTCCTCAATGATCATTGAAACCTGGGATGTATATTCACATCCGTGTGTGGACTGCATCGTGCATTGAGTGTAGTTATTCTCTTTATTTTGTATGCTATTCATGGGTGTATTATGTATTTTCTTGTTTATATGATGACAGGTATAATTGGGCTGACATGGATAACTTATTCCCATGACTACAGGGTGGCCCATGCATTCTTCACCCTTGCTGAGATCCAGGACTTGCACAGGAAAGAAAACAGGTGCAACGATTGACTTCTGACATCAAGATGAATCTTTTGGCAGGGCGGGGAATCTGAACTCGAGACCTAGCTGGACCAAGTGATGAATGGGTCCACATGAGCACACCAGCGAGCACACCAGCCTTTGAGCCACGAAGGAGGTAAGCCATTCCAAGGACCTACGAATGAGCCCCCGCCCACAAGGGGAGAGCGGGGAGCACAACAGTCATCCATTCATATAAGGTGAAGGTAGTATGCAAATAAGTACAAATTTGTATAGAATAGGAGAGTGGTAACCTGTGGTGGAATCCAGTCTATGTGACTACCGATTCTTGCATCTTTACTAATGCCTCCATTTCATGACTGTGATGATTATTGTCATGCTTCATCAACTGTTCTATACAAATAATCGATACCCCATGAGTCTTGCCTATCATTTCCTACTTACATCATGCACAAATTACTCATTCACGGATGAGTTCGATCACATTCCATGACTCATCCCAGGTTCACAAACGAGTATCTCAGGATCTCCCGCAGCTCCCTCCTCATAGAGGGGCTGAATTCAAACCTCAGGCCTGGAAAAGATCCTCCTTATATACTTTATTTTTTGGTCCACTCGTGGGCCTGAACTCTGGGCCTGGGCACTGCCCCTCAGCTCTGCACATCAAGGCTAGTGCTCTACCACTTGAGACACAGCGCAATTGCCGGCTTTTTTTTCTGCTTATGTGGTGCTGAGGAATCGGGCACAGGGCCTCATGCATGGAAGGCAAGAGCTCTACCATTGTGCCACCTTCCCAGCCTTCCTTATATATATTTTCAAAGTGATTTATACTTCCGTACAGATGTTCAGTCCATATTGTATTTGGTGTGGTTATTTATTTTATTTCTTGTTTCATTCATAATTTATTTTATTGACTCTGATGACACCTATACCATTTATTACATTGTTCACATCCTATCACATAACATCCAGATGTTAGATGTCTTCTCCATCATGCCTGGCAGTCCCAGGATCTGAACTTAGTGCCTAGGAGGCCCAATTCATGATTGAGTGAGTTTGAGCATGGTAGCCTCTAGCCAATGAAGATGTCAGGTGGTTCCCAGGCTCTGAAATCGACCCACAGGTTTGGCCAAAAAGCGATACATGGATAGGCAGACGGAGGTATACAAATAAATATATATTGGTAAAGAGTTCCATGGCCGTCTATCTATGATAGAAGGACACCTACTATGTTCCTACCAACTCTTAGGTATTTATTATACGACCATTGAAGGAATATTATTCTTTTCACACATAACAAACTACTAATGAAGATCAATCAGCACTCTAGGATTATTGCATACAATATTAGAGTAGGCCCATGCATAAACTACTCTTTAAATCGGTATTCCTATGCATAGAAATGAGTCTCTTGTGATCTCCTGTTATTGGTGTCAGGACTAGGATTTGAACACAGGGCCTATGTTGATAGGTTGGCCTATGGCTTCACTGATGGCCCACAAGCCACCAGCAATGGCAGGTCAGGTCCACTTTGCAGCTTTGTCATTCAGACCCAGGATGGTCACTGTGCAAAGAAAAAAAAAATAATAAAACCCAAGCTCTCTGCAGCTCACCATTTTGGTGCTTTCCAACTTTGTTTTCTTCCTGAAAGGCCTCTGGCCCAAGGATCTCATGATCGGCTATGGGTCCAATGAGTGCACCCCAGCCAAGTGAGATCGAAGCTGAAGCAGAGTTTCCACGACCTGAGTTCAAGTCCCATGCTTGGCCAAAAAAATAGAAAACAAGAACATATAAAAAATTAACTATTTAACTAAATTTAAAAAAATGAAGCTCCCTGGTTTGGAATTTTTGCCAGTTTTCTTTCCTAGCCTGGGATTTGAACTCAGGGTCTTGGTAAATCTGTAGCAATGTGAGCCAAGAGTTGCCATTCCTTGAGTTCAAACCCCGTGCCAACCAAAAATGAAAAACTAAGTCTCTGACCTAGGCAGGGGGAGGTAGTTGTGGAGATGGGAGGGAAGGGATGGTAGGGGGAAAACACAATAGGAGTAAACAATGCTCAATAGGAAATGTACTCATTACCTTGCTCCTGGAACTGTAATCCCTCTGTAGAACATTTTTACAATAAAAAACAACAAAAAAAGACACAATGTAGTTTTCAGAGAAGCACTTTGCAGGTAAGGGAAGGATGTTTGAATAGCTGTACAAAACTCTACACTGCTTTTTTTAAGTTCAGTATGGAACTGAATAAACATAACTGCTTCCATTAAAAAAATTAAGTCACAGTCGTGGAACAGGAGCCAGTATTTCTGCCATTGCTAGTTTTTGAGCTCACTGTCCAGGTACCTCTTTTGCATCATGGTTGAATGCGTAGCTCACTGTCCTTGAGGGAAAGAAATTCAGGATAGAGTTCTAGAGTTCCCAGGACCTGAATGAAAGCCCTGCAAAGGAAGAAATATTTCTATACATGTTTAATACATAATATATACTTATATATGCATGTTAATTTCATATTATGATTTTTATTATTGATTTTGTATTTTGTTTTTCTTTGATTAATTTTTGATATTGTATTTATTATTATTATACACATAATATTTTATTTTGCACAGCTATTATAAAATTATACACAATAATTTAGGGCATTGACTCATTTTAATTAACATTTTATTAAGTGTTGAAACATGATACATAATTAAGTGCAGCATTTGTCACAGTCTTCACATGTTTACAGTCTCTCCCAAGTATGAGCTTTGAGTTCAAGCCCCAAGACTGGCAAAAAAATTGAGCCTGGTGAGATATATTATACTGGAACTCAGAGGAGGGACGAGGTTATAGGTAAGACAGAGGGTACAGGGCAGGTGCTCGTGGCTCACCCCTGTAATCTACTCAGGAGTATGAGATCTGAAGATCCCAATTGCAAGCAGGAAAGTCAATATGAGAATTTTTTTCCAATTAAACACCCAAAAAGTTACAAGTACAGCTGTGGTTCAAGTAGTACACTGCTAGCCTGGAGGATAGGATAGCATCCAGGCCCTGAATTCAAACCCCTGGACAGGCATACACACACACACACACACACACACACACACACACACACACACACACACACATACACACACACCAATATAGAGCATTTGCCAGTCGGCCTGCACAAGTTCCATCTCTAGCAACTCAATATTAAAAAAAAAAAAAAGATGGAGAAGGGAAGAAATGACTTGCTCCAGGAAGTGATATACCTAGTGCCAAAATTCCACAGTAGTTCTAATATGTTGGTACAAGACAGACAGCCTCAGGCAGAAGGTATAGCATGGGCAAAGGTCCTGAGGTGTGCGGTAGAGCACGTGGTGTGCGTGGTATGAAGGCTCTATGGCTTCAGAAAAGTCTGGCAGGAAATTCAAGGCTGGGTCAAAGTTGACTTGAGTCACAGGGCAGAGGGTGAGGTCCCAGAATGGTGCCCAGGGGGAAGATTAGCTTGGCTTTTCGCCAGGGACCCAAAGCCATTTCTTGTGGCTGGAAATCTGTTTTCACAGCTCCTGATCTTCAGGCCTTCTTTGCTTGGAGGAGTCAGGGCAAACGCAGGGAAGAACTCTTATTTTAGAAAAGCTTCTAGCCCAATGCCATCAGTGGCCCAACCCCTGTAAATCCTAACTACTCAGGAGACTGAGAGAGAGATCGAGGGTCAAGCCAGCTCAGTAGAGGAAAGTTAGATTCTTCTTGCTGATTAACTACCAAAATCCAGAAATGGAGCTGTGGCCCAAGTGTTAAAGTGGTAACCATGAAGGAAAAAGTTTAGAGACCAGAGCCCAGACCCTGAGTTCAAGCCCCAATACTAGCATAGGAAAATTAAAGAAAAGATTTCAGGAGCTCCTAGTACACTGTGGTGTAAGGCCAGATCATCCAGGCACAAGTGGCTCATGCCTGTCTACCTAGCACCTCAGGAGGCTAAGATGTGAGGATCACATTTCAAGGCCAGCCGAGGCAGGAAAGTCTTGGAGACTTTGATCTCCAAGGACCCTACAGAACACCGGAAGTTTCTCTCTGGCTCACGTGGTAAGATGAAGAGCTGGGGGACAGCGCCCAGGCCCAGAGTTCAAGCCCCATGACCAATACCTGGCCTGCTTGCACCTTACTCTGTAGCTCTAGGCAGAGTACTTTCCAGTGGGCCTCTGAGGGTCTCCTAATGTCTAGGTGTCCTACAATTCTTGGTAGCAGCCTTTTTGGGGGCCATTACCTACACAACAGGCCATAGTACCAGAGAAGTATCGAGCCTTGGGGCATGAAGGTCATCAGAATGGCATCTGTCATGGGTGCAATGTGGATAGGAGTAGTAAATCACTGTGTCAGACCACCGTTTGGAGCCAGGGGGGCAGGAGCATAAGATGTTACAACAGATATTGCCCAGTTACACGAGTATCACAAGAGAGCAAATTTGTCAGTCAGACCTTGGGCAGGTGTTGAGTTGGGCTCATGAAAGTTTTGTAGGCTCAGGAATCCACAGCCAACTGGCTGCTGCTTGTAGCAGTCGCTATCCCAGGAGTCTGAGGGCTCGTTGCCCTGCTTTCCTCTCCAGCGCTTGGGGAAAGGGGGTAGATGAAGGTCTGCAATCATGAGCCGACTACCAAGGAGCAACCTTAGTGTATCTCCCTTCATCCAGTAGCCCCATGTTGAGATCGAGGTGCAGATACCATGGAACTTACTGCCATGGCCCAAACCCCTCAGCCCAAGAAGGACTTAGGGAGAAACAACATGATCTGGCTTGAGAGTTTACTGTGACTATGACTCAGAACTGCTCCACAGTTGTAGCTCAGCTCATCCAGGTCAAAACTATTGCCCCAGAACATTGAGGTACTGGCTATACCAGTCTCTAATCCCCCAGTTCCCTGGCCCTTGAATCTAAAGTATATGCCTCTGTATTCTGGGCATCCGGAAATGTCTAGAAGGACCTGAGAGGCTCAGCTGGGGCCAGAAGATAGATTTGCCTACGATAAGGTATATTGACATTTCCTAGACATCAAACAATACATCCAAGCCACCTTGACCTCACCTCTCATGTAGCCCCAGATTATCCTTGTTTGGGGAGCCTTCAGTTAGCTATCAAGGTCGAGTTGGCAAGATCCACTGGCAACCACCCTTCTCCCACACCACTAAAAGCCTGCTGGGAGTTGAACATGCAGCCAGGGGTCCAGCTGAGAAAAGGACAGTACACAGCATGACTGACCCTGACCCCCCAGAGGCAGGAAAGAACATATGCCAGCCGGCCCTGAGGACCCAGAATCCCTTGGATGAGGACAAAGATATGGACAGCCAGAATTGGGTCCCAAGGAAAAGCTGGAAAATGCAGGTCTCTGGCAATTTAGGACTCATTGTAGACCATGATAGGGGACTAAAGACAAGGTTGTTATTAAGGAAGGACACCATCCAAGGTCAGGAAGAGGCAGACAAGCACCCAGGAAGTGGGCAGAGAATGATGAGGGAAAAATACACACACACACACACACACACACACACACACACACACACACACACACATGGGTAGCCCAAGGCCTCAGCAGTCCCTGAGCAACTGAACATCACACCCTCCGAGAAGATGGCACTACCATCCTCAGACTGAATGTTGACAAACTCTGAGCCTCTCACACATCTGGAATGGCTCATAAAACAACATGGCATTTCCTACTGTACACACCGCTATGAAGAAAACTCAGCCACATTATTTTTGGTCGTCTGTCATGGGGTTTGAACTTTGGGCCTGCGTGCCATCCCTCAGCTCTACACCTGAAGTTGTCCACTCTACCACTGGAGCCATAGGACCACTTCCAGTTTTCTGGTGCTTCACTTGAGTTAAAGTCTTACAGACTTTCCTACCCAAGCTGGCTTTGAACCGTGATCCTCAGATCTCAGCCTCCTGAGTATCTAGGATGACAGTTGTGAGACTCTGGCAGTGCCTGGTTTCAGCCACGTTCTTACAACCAGGGGAAATCCAACTTGTCAGGCCATAAAGCACATGCAACCCTTCACTTTCAGACTTTGACACCAGTACGCAAATCCATTCTTCCTTGGTTTGAGAGAATATAATCGACACTACCCTCCAACCCTGCTCTCATTTGCCCACTACCTGCCTACGATAGGCCACAACTTCTGGAGTTCTTGGTAAGACAACTCCCAGCCTGCTATAACTTCACACTCAGGCAAATTGGGGAGTTCGTAGAAATGGCTGTACACTGAGGCCAGAACCTGATGTCCCAACCACAGCAACCCCACTCCTTCACCATCTCTGGCAAGCAAGGGGTGTGTTTCTTACTTGTTTTTTTTTTTTTTTTTGGATGAGGGGATTGAACTTAGGGCTTGGGTACTGTCCCTGATGATGAATTTTGCTGAAGGCCAGTGCTCTTCCACTTGAGCCATGGTACCACTTCCTGTTGGAGACTGGAGATGAGACTCTCATTGGACTTTACTTCTTGTGCTGGGAAACAAGACCCTCTGGATCTCAGCCTCCCATGTAGCCAGGATGACAGGCGTGAGCCATCAGCGCATGGCTTATGGTGTCTCATTCTTTACAATTTCCAACCGTCCTTCTCTAGACACTACCACCTAGACCCTCCTCTACCTCCCTCAGAGACAGCAAAGGGAGGCTCAGAATCTGGGGAGGGCCATGGGCATTAAAGGGCCCCCTTCACATCACTACCCATTTCTAAGCTCCCATCCACATCCTCTGGGTGGCCTGGTTGTCTGGATCCACTAGGACTTCTTAGGCCTGCCCTTTATCCCCCAGCCTCACCAACCGATACCTGAGAATTTCTGGGGCCAGCTGCTCCATGTCCCATTGGAAGACATTGGGAGGGTTGCTGATAATGGGGATCAGGGGTGCCCAGGGCAGAAAGAGTGTCCAGATCCCCTCTGTCAAAGAAGGAGACACAAAGCATGGATGGATCTACTAAGTGCTACAGGGCACACCATCCACCTGTCACCCAGGTCCCTTGGAGGGATGTTTTATGCTGACAGTTCTGGGCCTTGAACTCAGGGTACAGGCGCTGTCCCTGAGCTTCTTTTGCTTGATGTGAGCACTCTTCCACCTGATCCACAGTACCACTTCTGGCTTTTTCTGTGTATGTGGCACCTAGGAATGGAATCCAGGGTTTCCTGTGTGCTAGGTGAGCCCACTACTGCTAAGACAAATTCCCAACATTGGATAGCTCTTCTTCTATGACCCCTTGGGCCTGTCTCGGGACAGTCTTACACATCTTTACGGAGTATCTAACCAGCAGCCTTGGCTGGAAAAGAACACGATCTGCTATGTTGTCCTTTATCTATGGCATCTTTTCTCTCTGTTCTTCCTGTTACATCCTCCTTGTTAAGCAAGACCCCCCTTTCAAGTGCTGCCTCTAAGAAGCCCACTCCAATCACCCTGGCAGAGGGGGATCTTCTCCATTCTGTAGGCTGCTGTCCTTGTCATGGTCTGCCTCCAGCTAGTGTGGCTGGGAGTCCACGAAGGCAAAGGCCTGGCTTTCACCACCCAATTTCTGAAGGCTCTGATACACTACCGCAGGAACCAGTGTGGTATCAAACTCTGTGAGAGGGCACTTGAGGCCCAGGGAGTCTGTGGGCAACAAATGGGGCCATATCTTGTGTGCATTTGAACTGAGGATCAAGGAGCTGTCTCTCTCTGAGTTTTCATGATCAAGGCTGCTACTCTACCACTGGAGCCACAGCTTCACGTCTGGATTTTTGGTGGTTCCATGCAGAGAAGATTTTTATCGGCTTTCCAGCTTATGGCTGGTTTCGAACTGTGATCATCAGATCTCTGCCTACCAAGGAGCCAGGATGTCAAGTGTGAGCCTGAGCCAGACTGGCTCCAGAACTTTTCCTTTGAGCTTATTTTTATCTCGTGTCAGCTAGCAAGCCCTAGTTAAAATAGTCATTTATAGGGGATCAAGTTACTTTCCTAGTTCAGTTAACCCAAGGAGATAAAGTATCTTTGGAAAAGGCTAGTCAGTGTGGTCTAGGTAAGAGAGAGAGAGAGAGAGAGAGAGAGAGAGAGAGAGAGAGAGAGAGAGAGAGAGAGAGAGTGTTTGTGTGTGTGTGTGTGTGTGTGTGTGTGTGTGTGTGTGTGTGTATGGATTTCAGGGATACCTACCCCCATCACTCTGGAGCTTCTTTCACCCAGTGGTGAGTACATCCAGGATCCCCACCCCAAGAAAGGCAGATAGGGGAGGGTACTTAAGGTCACATCAAGTGGAATGATCTGAATTCTATCCTGTAACTGAAGACAGGAGAGATAATAGAGAGAAAGAGATGTTTAGAGGAACATCAAGGGAAGCCCTTTACCGTTGGATACAAGTACCTGAGAGAAGAATGTATCCATCCTTTTTGGTAGTAAGATAACAAGTGCCCACTATTCATTCATTTTATTTTTTGTAAGTCCCAGGTCTTGGATTCAGGGACTCGTTGTCATCCCTGAGTTTCTTTTACTTAAGGCTGAGGCTCTATCACTTGAGCCACAGCACAACTGGCTTTTTTCAGGGGGGGAAGCAGGTAGTTTATGGGAGATGAGAATCTCACAGATTCTCCTGCCTAGGCTGGCTCTGAGTCATGACCATCAGAACTCAGCCTCCCGAATAGCCAGGATGACAGGCGAGAGCCACTGTCACCTTACCACCACGATCCCCTAGGGCAAGTGCTGGGCTACCTGAAATGCATCCTCCTTTTTGTGAGTGGGAAGCAGACCTGGGTGGGTTTGATACTTCAACAGCCTACCTACCTTTGAGCATTGTTCTTTCTCAGTCTGATGCTGGCTTCCTCCTTATCCACAGCAATGACTTTGTGCTGTCACAGAACAAATGTCCCCCAGGAGGTGTTGGATCTAGGGTCTTTCCTCTGCACACTGCTCCCTCTCCCTGAAACGACACACTGCACCAACGTGAAGGAGACATAGAGTGAATTCTGTTTCTTATAATCAGGGTCTAGCCAGATAGGTGGCAGTGAGGATCAGAGGCTCGGGATAGTGCTGTGCAGTTGGACAATGCGATGCCTCTTCATCCACTTTCCTTTAACTGTCTTAGCAGAGGGTAGTGGGGAAGGACTCACCAGACAGACTGACAATGAGTAACCATCACGGTCTACCCCGGGCACAGAGGGGTTTACCAAAGGGATCTAGTTCCACAGTCCAGGCAAGAATGATCCTGACACACAGACTACCTCCAGAATGAGAGGGTCACCTTGGGTCCCAGCCACATGGAGACACTGAGCCATCTCCTCCAGCACACATTCAAAAAGTTACTGAGACAGAGACAGAGAGACAAAGAGAGAGAGAGACAGAGACAGAGAGACAGACACAGACAGTCAGACATACATACAGACAGACAAACACACACACACACACACACACACACACACACACACACACACAGGATAGCCCAAGGATTCAGCAGTCCCTGAGAACAGAAACGTGAACTCCCTCAATTAGGATCAGATCCCACCCCCTAGAAGGTGGCAGTACCGACATCAGACTCACTGTAGACAAAACATTGAGACTCACACATATCTGGAATGTCTCATAAACCAGCATGGCATTTCCTATCATACACACTGCTATGTGGAAAACGTAGTCACTTCTTTTTGTTGTTGGTCAAAGGGTTTGAACTCTGGGCCAAGGTGCTGTCCCTCAGCAATTCATCTGAATGTGAGCACTCTCCCACTTGGGCCAAAGCAACACTTCCTGTTCTCTAGTGGTCTATCATCATGTCTCACAGACTATTCTGCCCATGCTGACTTGTAACCACGGTCCTCAAATCTCAGCCTTCTGAGTAGCTAGAATGAGAGTTGTGAGCCACTGGTGGCTTCCGGCTTCAGCCACATTCATATACACAGAGGAAACCCATCTCGTCAGGCCACAAACATTTTGCAACCCTTCACTTCAGATTTTGATACCCAGCATCCAAATCTCTTCCAATGGAGGATATAAAGACATAACAATCTCACACGTGCACCCCTTCGCCCACTCTCTGCCTGTTAAAGGACACGTCCTCTTGAAGCTGTGGCTTCAAACTGGGACAAACTTGGGGAGTTCTTACATTTGTCTGTACAGTGAGGCCAGCAATTGGTCTCCCAAACACAACAACCTCCCCAAACCCTGACACCACCACCATTATTTGAAGGCAAAGATGTCTTACTCTCTTTCTTTTTTATGTTGTGAGGCTTAAACTCTGGGCCTGGGTGCTGTCCCTGAGGACTTCAGCTTAAGGCAAGCACTCATTTCTTGAGCCACAGCACCGCTTCTGGTTTTCTGGCAATTCCTTTTATGTAAGAGTCTCAGGGTCTTTCTTAACCAGGCTGGCTTTGACCCTTGATCCTCAGATCTCACCTCCTTAGTACCTAGGATAACAGCCATGAGCTGATGGCACCCAGTCAAAGAAACTTTTCCATTCCTGTCATCCTCTCCCCTCAGGAGACTGAAATCTGAGGACTGCAGTTGGATGCCACTTAGCAGCAAAGCCCGTGAGAACACTTTATCTCCAATTAAACACCCAAAAAAGCTGGAAGGGGAGCTGTGATTCAAATGGTAGAGTGCTATCATGGAGCATAAAAGGTAAGATCCCTGCCCTAGTTTCCAGCTTTTGCTAGCATAGGCCCAACCAAGAAAGGAAAACAGGTGGGCATATGGGAGCTCAAAGTTAACACATAATACTCAGGACTCCCAGAACAGACCCCATCCAGCTCTGATTCTCTAGATTCTATGTACTACATCATGGCAGACTTAGATGGGACTGACCATGAACAAAATTGGGACATTCAAGTACAATCTCATACTGAAGATCCCCTGACCTTATCAAAGACTCAGGATCTCTCACTGTCCTGCCTCAGCACTGGGCAGTGAGGTAAGGTCTAGTTATCCAATCACATGATATGGGAACTAAACGGTTTCCTGGTCAAGGGATGGTAACTGGGGAGATATAGGTCCCTCTTCGGGAGGTGAAAAGGGCTGCTCTATCCCAGAAATGTTCCTATGTTGTGAGTATTATCAAAGAATCAACCCTGCTCAGAGCCCAGTGCCTCTGGTTTTCCACCCAGCCTCTACCCAGATCTGCCACACCTTCAGCCTGCTCTCTCTGAATTCCAGATCTGCCATCTACAATAAAGACTGAGCCAGACAAGAGACCCACTTCCTGCCCTCATTCCCAGGCTGTCCTGTGGCAGTGGCATGCTTACCTCAGTCTTTGGTGGAGGAAAGAACACCAGGGGTGGTATCATCAGATTGAGCCCTGGAAATTCCTAGTCCCTAAGGATGTACTGCACAGGCATCCTGCAGTGAACGGCAGCCAGGTTGTCAATGATGAACCCAAGGTGCCAAGACTTTTAATAGCAGTGTGGCTGGATCAAAGGCTGGTAGTCTATGTTGCCAGGTGAGGTCATGTCTCCAATATCCTGACACACGTGACCTAGGATCATTCTTCCTCTTCAAATTCCTACTTATCCTTTGACCACCCCCCCCCCCTTGAAACTCTCTCACTCCAATACCTTCCTAGCCCTTGGAAACTTTCTTCTTATCTGATCAGAAAATAAACTTGATGTGGCTGGTGATAATTGAAACCTGGTGACCCACCCTGTGCCCTAGGTTCAACTCGAGGCTGGTTCCCTCTATAGTCGGTGACCACACAGCTCCTGAATGGCATGACGTTGCTGAGGGTTCAGTGGCTTGGTCCTACATACTGGCTTTGGTCTCAGAAACTGTCCCCACAGAGATTGTGAATTATTGGCTCCCTTGATCCAGGGACTCCAAACCAAGGCGTGCGTGTTCTCCATTCTTCCTTCCTTTCCTTTTTTTCTCCCTCTGTCATTCCCTCCTCTCTCTCTCTCTTTACTTTCTTCATGTCAGTCCTGGGCCTTGTACTCAGATCCTAGGTGCTGTCCCACAGCCTTTTTTTCAAGGTTACCAGTCTATGTCTTGAGCCACACATCCACTTCTGGCATTTGTTTTTGGTAGTTAATTGAAGAAAAGAGTCTTACAGGCTTTCCTGCCTGGGCCAAAAGCCTCAATCCTCTGATCTCAGCCTCCTAAATAGCTACTATGACAGGCTTGAAGCACTGGCACCCACATCAATCCAAGGTTTCTACATGGGCTGTGGAACCAGTCCTGGAACTTTTCATTGTCTATGATCCCCCCAGAGCCTGGTGCACACTGTAATGGTTTGTTGGATACATAAATGAACATCTGTCTATGACAATACTACAGAAAATTCCCATCTGATTCAGGTAAGAATACTCTGTGGGGGATGGGAAATGAAGCTTTATGAAGCTCTCCCACAGTTCTCCTTCCTGTCTTACCCCCTCCTGGTGCCACCACACTTAACTGTTTTGGCTCTGAGGGTGTGAGCCACTATGTACTTGCTACATTCCAGGGCCTCTGGGATGCCTATCTTCTCAAAGATCTCTGTCCAGCAGCTGACCAGCTCTGTGGCACTCAATTCCCCATGTACATGTGAATGAGGCTGCTGTCAGCTGAAGGCCTGGCTCAAGGGGCCTCCTGTCCTCCCCCTGGGGCCAGCCAGGATCATCCATCACATCTGGCCCCTAGGTTTCATGTTGCAGAGGAAGGATCCTTGAGGCAGCCTGGGTTCTCTAAATCTCCCAGAGTCCAGTACAGGTGCTGGGAATCATCTCTGCTCATAACTGGCAGGCTGGGGATGGAGAGGTCACAATCTCTGCTCCCCACAATGTCCTCAAGTGGGGTGGTCACCCTAGGTAGATTCAACAGCTGCCAGAGAAAGGCAGTTAAGGCACAACCTTCAAAGCAGGAGACAATCTGGCTTGGGAACTCTGCCTGTGCCACTTTGAACGTCATTGTTTGCTGGCTGAAATCATCCATCTAATTTGATCCATAATCCCAGGCATTAGTGGAAATTGCCAGCTTATATTTAAAAATCCTGGAAAATGTGGTATTTAATTTGTCCCAATCAAACTTAAAGGGTTCCAAAGTCAGTGGTCCCCTTTTCCTTCCAGACAGTGTATAGCAGGTTACAGAAACTGGCATTCAGCGAGCCCTAGCTAACTGCCACCTCCTGATACCTAGCGGGCTCCAGTAGGGGGAATGGATTTGCCTACCACTGCCCAGCTGGAAACAGCCCAGGTGGGACACAGATTAGATTCTGCAGGACTTCAGGGAGGATTGACACTTGGCACTGGCCCACGAGGGTATCATCACCACCAGTGGGTGCCCGCAGCCCTGTGCCCGGATGCCCACAGAGACCGTTAATGCCCTAGATATGGTTCCACTCTCATCCACTGTCATGGTGAACCATCTGCCATGTCACATTGTCCGCCAGTCTCCAAAACCTCATAGCTACACAGCCCCTGCCCTATCCTTTCCCTCGTCTTGTTCCCTAATTATGTTGGGCAGACACATTCCAAACCCTTGAATTACCTCCAACTAAACACACAAGAGCAGAGTGTCTGGCTGGAAGAGTGTGGCTGTGATCTCATTCGCCTCACCAAACTTCTGTCTGGGGATATAAAAACAGGGGTCCACTCCAGTCCAGGGTTCACACTGTTCTTCTAGGGGAGGCCCACTCAGGACCAGCAGCTACTGTGGGCGACAGAATAGGGGGAAGAGAGAGGTGGAAAGGGGAAGAAAGTAATGTCTACTGAAATCTTTCATAAAGGAGCCATGAAACTGTGAAGGAGAAAACAAAAATTGTGACTGGGCTTGTACTTGGTATTGAAGAAAGAACAACAACAAATACAGACACGGAGAGAGAAATAAAATGCTTTTGCTGTTTTTAGACATGGTGACTTAAATATATTTTCATTGTTCTCATCTCTCTGCTCTCCCAACACAGACACAGACACAGACACAGACACACAGACACACAGACACAGACACACACACACACACACACACACACACACACACATACACACACACCTCCAGAATGGTGACAGATGACTCTTCCATGCAGCACCTGCAATTTGCCAACTGATCACTCACCTGAGGACAGTCAGGCTGAACAAGAGAAAGATTCTCTCTCTCTCTTTCTCTCTCTCCCTCTCTCTCTCTCCCTCTCTCTCTCTCTCACACACACACACACACACAAACACACACACACACACATACACACAAACACATACACACAGACTCAGAGTAGTACCTCTCCTAAGTTTGTTGATTCCTCATCTGGAACAAGGTATTAGCTGGAGCACGTGGGTTCCCATTCTCCATTCCCTTGTCAGAACCAAGGGCTCCAACACAAGGAGAGTACCACTCTAATGACACACCACGACCCCGCCTCTCCCCTTCTCCAGGGCCAGACCCTTCCCCTTGGGAACAACCAGCCTTAACTCCCCATTTACTAAAACCCTAGGCCAGGACACTGTGTGAAGGAATCCCAAGACTGGTGACTCCTCAGAGCCAGGACTGAAACAAGCAGTGGGTCATGGGGTCCCAAGGCGGGTGTCTGACCCAGGGTGGGGGCACTGTTGAGGAAATGGATGGGGTCCTAAAGGCTACATACATGGACAGACTCCTACTTCCAGCCTAGATGCTTCTGCACAACTGGGCAGATTCTTGGTGAGGACTAGGAGACCAGATAGACAGGGAGCACCAGCAGACGCTGGCAGATCTGGGAAATATGATCACCCTGTGAGGTGATAGGCCTGTGAGGGATAGGCCGGGTATATGTGTGTCTGAGGGTGTGTGTTCCTCCCACATATTCACCTACTATCTGAACCCCAGTGCCCTCACCTCCCTAGTGGTCTTTTCTGGGACCCTCCTCAGATGAAAGGGTGACTGAGCACAGACTAGAAGGGCTCACACAGCAAGGGAGGCCTATCTTCTGCATCCAACACCCCCCATTCCCAGAAAAAAGGAAAAGACCCAATAAGGAAGGGGCACAGGTGCTGTTCCCCACCTCTGACTAAAGCCACCAGGTTCCCACCAGGGAGAGGATGAGTGCAGATGTGGGACTGTGTGGCTCCCACTGCTCCAGCCAGCGGCTCAGTGGTGAACCCTTCTCACCCATTCCTGCATCTCCATTTCTAGGGATACTGGCCACTAGGGATGGGGGTGAGTTCCCAGAGTCAACACCCACTCCCCCATCCCCCACTCCTGGGGCGCATTTGTGACAGAGTCAGGACTGGCCTGCCTGGTGCTGGGAGGCGTGGTTGGGACACAAGAGAGGAGGAGGGATTTGCAGGGGGGGGAGTGGGAGTGGTAGGGGGAGGTCTCAAGGTGCTGACCTGTGGGTGGCCATTCACTTGTGCTGCTGGGAGAATCTGTAGGCTATGGTTCTGTGTGTAGCGTGCAGTGATGGCAGTGGCATGGTGGATGCTTGGGCCCAGAGCAGAGGACCAGGGACCGGTACCAGGTCAGGGCCTTAAACCCACTGTGGGCACACCACCACTTGTGACTCCAAGAGGCGCCGCAGGTCTGAGCCAGCGGAGATGTAAAGCTGCAGGGAGCGCAGGAGATGGGGCAGGGGCAGGGGCTGGTGGATGACTGGGCTTAGGATGGCCCTGCTGCAGCTGAGCTCCCAGTGCAGGAGCCTAGGACTCAGGGCATACCTAGCCTCTGAGCCTCCCTGGGGTGGTGTGAGGGATGTGCCTTATGTGCTGGCTTTGTGTGCTCTGTGATCCTGGCCCAGACGCATGCTCCTAAAGCAGCAGAGGCATGGAGGCCGCCATCCCTCTTGCATGTGCCTGCTCTTCTCTCTGCTCTCTCTCTGCCCCCCTTCTCTCCTGGGCTGCCCCACCCCTGCTGCGCAAGTGCTCCAGCCCCTGTGTGGCCCTGACTGCAGCAGATATGTGCCCCCTCAGCCACGCCCTGTCCTCCCCTGGGTCACGCCTCCTCCCCTCTCAGGCACGTCCCCAACCCTGGCTTTGTGCTGTCCTGACTCTGCCCTAAGGCTACCAGGCCATGGAAGAAGCAGCCTCACCTCAGGTCAGGGCTTCCCCCCAACCCCAGCAGCTGCCCAGGTGCAGGGGATCAAATCTCCTCTCAGCCCAACCACTGGGGGACTCTTCTCCATCCACCCCACACACCAAGCAGTTGCACAGTATGCCTCCATGTTTGTGTGTGTGTGTGTGTGTCTGTGTATGTGTGTGTGTGTTTGTTGGAGGTACATATAACTACCTCTCAAGGACTCAGAACAATTTTAAAAAATAGCACAAAGAACCCTGTGTAATGGACTCAGCACAATGAGCCTTTTGAAGGACTCAGCACATAGCAACCTTTGGGATACTCATGGTAATCTAATGACTAATAAGATAAGACATGCCATTTTGACATCACTAAACTTACATATCATAGTATTATGACATCATATGTAATATATCATATGATTTCATCACCAATGTGTCATCACAAAACCATTGTGAGCTTTCATTGCTATTTGACATCACTATCACATTATGACATCGCAAACCTATTAGGACCTCTTAGCACCTTTGAAAAAACACATGCCCTTTGTGACAACACAGTCCCTTTGTGGAACTATACACTCATTATGAACTGACAATTGATATCAGATATGCCAATTTAACATCATGAACCCTTTTTGACATCACCAGAGTGACATACCATTGTCATTATGACAGCATCAACTACTTTTGACATGACAAAACTACAATGACAATATAGCATTATGAGATCACATTGTCATTGTGATGTTATAAAAAATTGTGAATGCCTGTTTTTAATATTTTTTTTGTCGCTCGTGGGACATGAACTCTGGGCTTGGGTGCTGTCCTTGCTCTTCAGCAGTAGGCGAGCGCTCTATCGCTTGAGCCACAGAGCCACTTCCGGTTTTCTAATGGTTTTTATTGGGAACAAGATTCTCATAGACTTTCCAGCCTGAGCTGGCTTTGAACCACGATCCTCAGATCTCAGCCTCTGGAGTAGCCAGGATTACAGGCGTGAGCCACCGGCGCCCAGCTTTTTCATTCTATTTCAAATTTGACATGTGTGTTAATATCAGAAACGTAATGTGACCTCATAACCATTGTAACATCATAAATCAGCAGTGACATCAAATTGTCATTATGACACTATCAGCTCATTGTGACATAACCAAACGACAGTGGCATCATAGCATTATAAATCACAGTGACATTGTTACATCATAGACTTAACAGTGTGAAGTCCTATTCTGTGAATTCATTCTATTTCAGAAACCCATTTTGACCATATAACCACTGTGATATCACAATCCTTTGTGACATCACATTGCCATTGTGATATCATTAACCTGCTGTGCCATCACAAACCAGTCCTGTCCTTATTAGTTGTGTGACATACTGCCATTGCCATACATTAGGCCCTTTGTGAGCTCATAATCTGTTATCAATCTCACATTTCTGGTATGACATGTGATAACAGAAATCTCCTGTGACATCAAACTGCCAGATGTCATGATCATTGTATCACATTATGACCTCACAAGCCTGTTAGAATGGCATCACATTTGTAACAAAACATGCCTTTGGAGACATTACAGTCCCTTTTTGAACTCATATATTCACTGCCAATTAATGACAGTTGAGATCTCTCATGCCACTCTGACATCGTGAACCCATTGTGACATCACAAACTTACTTTGACCTCATCACGAGAATGGCATCAACAACTAATTGTTGTATCAAATCATTATTTTGACATGATATTTTGGTATTGCTGTTGTGGTATCACTCTCCCATTGTGTTTTTACAAACCTGTCATGGCCTCATCAGATCTTAGAAAATTCATGGCCTTGGATACTTCAAGCTCTTTCTTTGGACTCATGTACATATGACCTCTAAGGCAAGGAGAGAAACCATTGATTCACATTTAAAATAATAAACCAGGGAGGATTGGGGGGGGAGGGTGGAGGTAGGGAAGGGATGTGAAGGGTAAACAAAGGAGGAGGCTGCAATGCTTGATAAGAAATGTACGCATTATCCTGCCCATGTAATTGTAACCCTTCTGTACAGTATGTTCACAAAAAAAATAAAATTAAATTAAAAAAAATAAAATAATAAACCATTTTTCAATAGAAAGGGGACTGTGATTACCTTATCCTGGACTGGATACCCAGTTTCAAGAGCAGCCTTGACCACCAAACCTCAGACCTCCAATGGCAGCCCCACCCTTTCTTAATTGTTCTGCAAACCACCAACCACTAAATTATGATCTCCAAAGTTGCAAACCTCAATGGGCAAGGCTTTTTTCTTTTCCATTCTTCCTTCCTTCTCGACAGACCTGTCATTCCTTCCTGGTCTTTCCCTTTTTCCCTTCCACCACTTCCTTCTTCTCTTCAGGCCTCTCCACTCTCCACAGGCCTGCCCTACTGTTCCTCAGTGACCACTTGCCAACCGTCTGCTCTCCCTCAGCTTGCTTTCTTCTCAGGTTTTTCCTTTCCTGCTGTCTTACCACTTTCTTTCATCCGGGTCGGGTATCTCCCATTTTTTATCTTCCCGTAGAATGCTCTGAAAATGAAACTTATATATAGGTTGTACCCCTCCTCCCTCCAAAGGATCTCAAGCCTAACAGTTTCAACCATCACTCCCAAAACTGCCCAGTGCTCAATCACTTCTTGACAGCTCACCGTGTAAGGCTTGACACCTCCACCTTTGGCGGCATTCCCCACACTCTCTGGTGGGCCACACCAAGAATTTACAATGAATATCAGCTCCCACAGATAATTCTGGCCCCACTGATTATTATAGTATCCTCATAGTGAATTAGAAGAAATTGAAATTGTATATGTCATTGTTATATTACCAACTTGATGAGACATCATTAACTCTTTGTGACCTCATCACCTCCGAGACATCACAAACTCATTGTGTTATCACATTGCCATTGTACCAACATATCACATTTTGAAATCCCAAAACTATTATGACCGCAGAAGTTTTGAAAGAAAGCATGGCCTTTGTGACATGACAGGCCTTTTGTGTACTCATATCCTCATGTTGAGCTAATGACAATTGAGATCAGGCATGCCATTTTAACATCGCAAAACCTTTGTGACATCATCACCAGTGTAACATCACATTGTCATTATGATAACATCAGCCCATCATGACATCATAAAACAACAATGACATCAAATCACATGTAATTGTGATGTCACAGATACATTGGAATGCCTATTCTGTGATTTCATTCTATTTCAAATGTAGCAGGTGGGTTGATATCAGAAATACATTGTGACCACATAAGCATTATAATATGACAATACCTTGATGACACCACATTGCCATTATGATATCACTAACCCACTGTGACATCACAAAACACTCTTATCCTCATAAATTTTTTGACATGCTGCCAGTGTGATCTCTTTGGCCTCTCTAAGTTCATAAATTGTTTAACTAATAATACTTCAGGCATGACATGTGATATCAAAAATCAACTGTGATATCATGACCACTGTAATATCACACTGCCAGATGTCATGACCACTGAGTCACATGAGGACATCAAAAACATGTTAAGACACATTACACTTGTGCCAACATGTGCCTTTGGATACATCATTATCCCTTGTGAACTTATATTTTCATTGTCAATTATTCATTGTCAATTAGAGATCTGGCATGAGATTGTGACATCACCATCCCATTGTGAAATCACAAACCTATGTGAACTCATCACCTGTATGGAATCACCATTTGTGACTTCAAAACAATACTATCTCATGTAATGGTTGCATCACATTGCCAATGGGATATCTCTGTCTCATTGCATTTTCACCAGCCTATTATGTCCTCATAATATTTTACAAAATTCATGACCTTTCTGACTTCTAGCTCCTTACGTGAACTCGTATCTTCAATGTGATCTAGTAGAATGAAATTGGACATGTAATGGTGATATTACACAATCATTGTGACATCACTATCCATGTGTGACCTTATCACCATTTGACATCACAAACCCATTGTGACATCATATTGCTACAGTGATATCATGATCACCTTGTGACATCCCAAACCTGTTGTGACCACTTAGCACCTTTGAAAAAGCACATGGTGTTTGTGATATCATGGTCCCTTTGGGTAACCATGTCGTCATTGTGAATAAAGACAGCTGACATCAGACATGCCAGTGTACCATTACAAACCCTTTGTGACATCATCTCCAGAATGCGCTCACATTGTTGTTATAACACCATCAGCCCATTGTTGCATCCCAAAATGACAATGACATCATGGCCTTATGACATCACATCAAGAACAATGTGATTACCTATTCTGTGATTTCATTCTATCACAAGTGTGGGATATAAGTTGATTTCAGAAACCCATTGTGACCACATCATCATTGTGACATTACAATCACTTTGTGAACTCATATTGACATTGTGATATCATTAATGCAATGTAACAACACAAACCTGTCTTGTCCTCATACATTTTGTAACAAGTGACTACCTTCCAATGAGCTGGATGCCAAGAGCTAAATTCAGTCTCAACCATGAACCCTCAGACCTCCAAAGAGCAGTTCAACCATTTGTTAACTGGTCTGCAAACAACCAACTCCCAAAATAATGACCTCCAAAGCTCCACACTTCAAAGGACAAGGCTTTTTTCCTTTCTCTTCATTCTCCTTTTCTACAGATCTGTCCTACCTTTCATGTCTTTTCATTTTTTTCCTTCCACCATTCCATTCTTCTCTTCAGGCTGCTCTACTCTTGACAGGCCTGCCCTGCCTTGTCCAGGTGGCCAATTGCTGTCCTTCGCTTCCTGCTTTCTCTCAATTTCCTCTCCTCCAAGGTCTTTGCCCGCCAGCAGTCTCATCACTTCTTTCCATCCAGGCCTTTAACTTTTTTCTCTCCACTTCTCTTGCTCTGAAAATGCAGCTTATATATAGACTGTACCCTTCCCCAACTGCAATATGTTTCTTGCCTTCCAGTTTTCAATTATCACTTACCAAATGTCCATGCCCAATCACTTCTTGGCAGCTGACCATGTGGGGCTTGACATCCTATCTCCTTCAGCAGCATGTCCTGCCCCCTCCAGTGTCATGCACCCCCCCTCTCCATTTGTTCAGACTAGGAGGACATGATGAATGTCTGTTCCCGTGGATTATAGCGGCACTTCTGGTGTCCTCATGTTGAACTAGTAGCAATTGAAATTAGACAAATAATTGTGATATTACAAACTCATGACATATCTAACCCATTTTGACCTCATCACCACTGTGACATCACAAATCCATTGTGACTTCACATTGTTGGTTTTGATGCCAGGATCACATTGTGACATTCCAAATCTATTATAACATCTTATAACATTTGAAAAATACATATTTTTGTGATATCAGAGTCCCTTTGTGTATCCAAAGCCCCACTGTGAAATATTGACAATTGAGAATCAGACATGACAGTTTGTGAGATTATCATAATTGTGACATCACATTATCATTTTTATACCATCTACTCATTGTGAAATCACAAAACTAAAATGATATGATAGAATTATAACTTCACATTGTCATGGTGACATCATAGACACATTATGAATGCCTTTTCTGTGATTTCATTCTATTTCAAATGTGGCATGTAGGTTGATATCATAAGCAAATCAGGAACTCATAACCATTGTGACATCACAATCCCTTTGTATATCATGTTGCCATTGTGATATTACTAACCCGCTGTGATATCACAAACCTATCCTCTCGTCATAACTTTTGTGACATGCTTCAATTCTGATACCTTAGGCCTTTTTGTCCTCCATGTGTCAAATTCTGACATCACAAACCTTTTTGGATTTCAATATATGTATGACAACACATATTTTTGGAGAAACCACAGTCTCTTTGTGAACTCATATACTCATTGTAAGTTAAGACAAACGAGAATCATCATGTCATTGTGACATGCCTAACACATCACCAATATTTTGTGACCTCACCACCAATGTGGAATCATCAATGAACTGTGACACCAAAACAGTATATTGACATGATGTAATGAGTTGACATTGTCATGATGATATCACTGTGCCATTCTATATTCACAAACCTAAAATGACCTCCTAACATTTTAAAAAATTCATGTCCATTAGTCCTTCCAGCTCATTCTGTGAACTTGTATGCACATTGTGAAATAGTAACAATTGAAAATAGACTTGTGTTTGAAATATTACAAAATCATGATGACATCAAAAGCCCATTGTAACCTCATCACAACTGTGTATCATAAAGCTATCATGACCCTTAAGTAACTTTGTAAACACACATGGTATATGTGACATCATAGTCCCTTTGTGTACCCATATCCTCATTGTGAACACATGACAATTGAATTAATATGTGCCATTGTAACATCACAAACCCTTTGTGACCCCATCACCAGTGTGACAACACATATTCATTATTACACAATTACCTCCTTGCAACATCAAAAATTTAAAATGACCTCATAGGATTATAGTTATTGTCATTGTGATGTCATAAACATATTGTAAATGCCTATTCTCTTATTTCATTCTATTTCAAATGTGGCATGTGGGTTGATGTCAGAATAAATATATGGTATCACAATCACTTTGTGACATCATAGTGCCATGGTGATATCACTAACACACTGTGACATCAAAAACCTGCCCTCTCCTCATAAGTCTTGTGATGTGCAGCAATTGTGATGTCTTAGGCCAGTTATGAGCTCATAATTTGTTTTCAAACTTATAATATTTCAGTTATGATATATGATATCAGAAATCCACTGTGACATGACCATTGTGACCATTGTGACATCACACTGACAGACATCATAAACATTGTGTCACACTGTGACATCACAATCCTCTTAGGACTTCATAACATTTGTGAAAACACATGACTTTGGAGATAACACAGTCTGTTGTGAACTCATATTCTCTGTGATTTCATGACAAATGAGATCCATTATGCCATTTGGATATCACAAACCAATTGTGACATCATAGACCCCTTACCATATGGAATCACCAATTAATTGTGACATCAAAACCTTTTCTGATGGCACAATGTGACACGATGATCATGACATCTGTCAGTGTGATGTCACAATGGTCATGATGTCACAGTTGATTTCTGTTATCTCAAGTCGTACATGAAATATGAGGTTGAAAACAAATTATGAGGGCAAAAAGGTCTAAGACATCACAATGTCAGCAGGTCACAAAAGTTATGAGGACAGGAGAAGTCTGTGATGTTACATTGTTAGTGATATCACAATGGTACTGTGATTTCACAAAGTGATTATGATGTCAAAATAGTTTGTAGGCACAAAAATGCATTTCTGATATCAACTCTCATGCCACATTTGAAATACAATGAAATCACAGAATAGGCATTCACAATGTGTCTATGACATCACAATGAGAATTGTTGTGATAATGTGATTCTGTCATTGAGTTTGATGATATCGTAATGAGCTGATGCTCTCATAATGAAAATGTGATGTCACACTGTTAAGGATATCACAAACACTTTTTGATGTTATAATGACATGTCTGATCTCAACTGTCAGTTCACAACAAGGATATGGGTACACAAAGGGACTGTGATGTTGAAAAGGGCATGTGATTTTTCAAAGGAGCTGAGAGGTCATAATAGATTTGAGATGTCATAATGGAATTATGATGTCACAATGACAATGTTGTCACAAGGGGTTTGTTATGTCATGGTAGCAATGATGTCAAAATGGGTTTGTGATGTAATACCACAACCAAATTTCCAATTTCAATTGCTACTAGTTCACAAGGAGGATACTGTAAAAATCAGCAGGGCCCGATAATCTATAGGGTCCGATAATCAGCATGGGCCCATCTCCTGGTCAGCTGGAGAGGACAAAGAATGCCACCAGAGAAGGTTAGGCATCCTGTGGGAGGGACTGTTGAATTAATCACCACTTGTAGAGCTGTTAAGAAGTGATTGGGCTGTGGGCAGTTTGTGATGTGATAGTTGAAAACAGACAGTTAGAGTGGAAAATGGGTACAGACTTTATATAGGCTGCTTGTTCAGAGCAAAAGAAGGTGAGAGAAAAAGGAAAAAGTCCTGGAAGGAAGGAAGTGGTGTGATAGCATAAGGGGAAAGACGTGGGTGGAGAGGAAATTGAGGGAGTGCAGAAGGTGAAGGATGGCCACTGAGGAGCCTTGCAAAGCAGTTCAGGTCTGTGCAGAGTCCTAAAGAGAAGAAGGAACTGGTAGAAGGGAAAAAGGAAAAAACCTCGAAAGAGGTATAGGTCTGTAGCGACCGAGAGACAAAGAGAAGGGAAAAGAGGCTTTCCCTTTGATGTTTGGAGCTTTGTATATCATAATTTGGGGGGTTGGTAGTTTGAAGAACATTTATCATATAAAACGTGTCTCGATGGATTTTCTTGAACTATAAAGGTCCTTGTTTTGGACCCATCTGGAAGCTATTTGTGGCTTCCTTGGGACGCCATCTGGAACCTACTTGAGAGATAATGTAGAGCTTCTGTGGGAAGCCATCTGGAACGTCATCAAGAGTACAGCTGCAACCTCCTTGAGAAGCCATCTGAGACCTATGCTGGAGGTCATCTGGGGCCTTCTACAGGGGCCAGCTTGAACTATCTCCAGAGGTCATCTGGGGCTTCCTCAGGAGGCCACATGAGACCTCTTCAAAAGTAGTCATTGGGGCTTTCTTAAGAGGCAATCTAGGACCACCTCCTGAGGTCATCTGGAGCTTCTTTGGGAGGTCATCTCAGGCTACCCTGATGAGAAATCTATGACCATCTTTGGATCATCTGTGACTTCCTTGAGAAGCTATATAGGACCTTCTCTGGATGTCATCTGTCGCTTTCTCAAGAGGGTTATCTGGAACTTCCTCTGGAGTTCATATGTGGCCTCCTTGAGTGGCCATTTGGGAGCTACTTGAAAGGTAATCTCAGCTTCATTATAAAGACATTTGGAAACTCCTTTGGAGGTCATCTGACACTTCCTTGGGAATCCATTTGGAACCTCCATGAGAGGTCATCTAGGGCCTCCTAGGGAGGACATATGTGACATCCTCCAGAGGTCATCTGTGGCCTCCTCAAGAGGCAATCTGGGACGTTCTCTCTGTCATCTGGGACCTCCTGTAGAGGTCAACATTGAGAGGCATGGGACACGTGGGTTAAGTGTCTGTGGCTCTTGGTCTTTGTATGTATGCTGATAGTTCTATCTGTGTCCTGTATGCACCTGTTTACTCATTTTCTCAGTATAGGAGAACAAGGCCTTAAGTTATCATATCCAAAAAATATTCTCCCCCAGGTTTACAGAATCCCTCAGAGGAAGATGCACTGATGTACTCTCTCTCCTATTCTTTGTCATCAGCAACTCTAATAAGTCCTCCCATACCACAAGTGGTTACTTGTAGCAGCCTGAGGTGGTACAATGTGTTTTGTTACCCTTATTACCCTTGAGACAGGAACATGGAGGAGATGGTGGGCAGTACCCCTTTCTAATATATGTTCCCTTTACAAGTAGTGACCTGTATAACTGGAAACAGAAAAATCCATCCTTTTCAGAAAAAAGAAAACAGGGGCTCATTACCTCATTAGAGACTGCAATTTTCACACACAAGCACATCTGGGATGGCTGTCAGCAAATTTTACAGGTGTGTCTCAGCTGGTAGAAAAGGGAGTGCATACTGTTGGTGACTTGACGGTAGTCCTTGGACCAGAGAGTAGCCCCCCTATTGAACCAGACTATTTGGAGCTAGTCTTTCCCCAGACTTACCCAAGCTGAGACTAACAGCAGTCGAGGTATAGAGATGCTTAGCAATTATTTCCAGGTTTAGCTAGCAGGGATACCGCAGTGGCTAGAAAGCCAAGTCTTCAATCTAAGGTGAGTGAGATGGTACTGTTCCCCAGTGAGAACCCTAATGCTTTTTCTGGAACTTCTCCCAGATGCCTATAGGACCTAAAGGCTATAGATCTTTAAGTCCTGGAGAATCAAAGAGTCCTAAATATGGCCTTTGCTACCCAGTCAGCCACAGATATTAGAAGAAAGCTTGAAAAGTTAAGGTTTTGAGGTAAAGTGGTTGCCAAGTTGGTGTTTGAAAACAGAGACACCCTGAAAAACAAAAAACGAGTCTAAGAAGGGAGTTTGAGTTTTGGTAGGAGCACTAGAATAGGGATCAAGAAACCTTTGGCAAAGACAGTACAATTCATTTGCTAATGGCAGTTGGGAACCTCTAGTACTAGATCAGTGAGCTTAATGCAAGCAAAATGGACATTAGGAAAAGGAATGTCCAAGGAGGAGAAAGATAGAAAATGACAGGTTACGTAGTCACATTAACCACCTGGAAAATGTAAATGACAGGTTAAGTAATCACAGTAACCACATGGAAAATGTGTTCATAGCTCTGGAGAAACATGCAAAGGACCTCTGAATTCCATTAAGAAGTTATGGCTATAAAAAAGGAGCTGGGGGGCTGGGAGGGTGGCTCAGTGGTAGATTGCTTGCTATGCATGCATGAGGCCCTGGGTTCAATTCCTCAGCACCACATAAGCAAAAAGAAAAAAGCCAGAAGTGGCACTGTGGCTCAAGTGGTAGAGCGTTAGCCTTGAGTTGAAGAGCTGAGGGACAGTGTCCAGGCCAGAGTTCAGGCCCCACGACCGGACCCAAAAGAAAAAGAAAAAGAAAAAGAAATAGGAGCTGGACCTGATATAAGAATATAATAGTTTGAAGTACATGTCGATTATAAACTTTGAAAAGTGTCACCAGAAATTCAAAGCAACAGAGAAAGAAGGAAAGAGTAGTTAGCAGAGAAGATGGGGAAGTGCTGTGTCATAGAAGATGAGGCCAAGAAAAGAGAACAGGAAAATATCAGGCTCAAGAAAGAGATTGTTTCTCTTCAGAAAGAGTTAAAGGACCACTTGCTTTGATATAGAATACCATGGAAAGGGAAAGAGCATTAGGAAGAAAAACAAAAGAGCTAAACAAACCGTTGAAAGATCTGTCACAAAAATACACTGAAGTGGAAAACTAGAAAGAGAAACTACTAGAGTAAAAGCCCCAAAAGACGGCTGAGATCTTCACCATGAATGTAATGCAGAAGCATCGTGTCCCAGTGGAACAAGTGGGGGTGGGAAAAAATACCTCTCACTAGCACCTTTGTGAACTTAAGGGAGGAGCTGAAGAGCAAGCAAAGGTGTTGTGAGAAGGAGCAGCAGTTGGCCAGTCAAGGGAACTCTCCTGTGACCCTGCCAAAACACTTGCAGATTAAGGAGCACATTGAGAAGGATAGTGGGATCATGAAAGAAAGTTTGAGATAAAAGGAGGAGAATAAAATGGAAGAAGTCTCCTAGGTTCAGAGCACTATACAGGAGTTAAAGAAACTAGAGACCCTAAGATACAGGGAAACATCTGAGCTGATCAGGTAGCTTGGGAGACCACTCTAAAACCAGTTGGTTCTCTAGAACTACTAGTCATCAATATTAAAGGAAGAAGCAAAAACAGTGGTAATAAGTGTGCAAATGTTGACACTGAACTTGTGAAAAATGCATACAGGCTCAAGCTTTCTGTCAGTTTACATGTAGATATTTGCAACCTGGTAAATTGCCTGAGGACACTGCCTAAAACTGTTTTAAATACCAGTGGGGCCTCAGCCTGACAATACTTTATAATGTGGTAGGTAATTTCCAACAGGTAAATGCTGAAATGCTGGAACATATGGAAAGAATTCATATGTGAAGAACCTCAGATGGTGAATTTGGGAAAGTGGACTCCACAGAGGTAAAGCCTGGAAAGTATAGCTATTGGTATCTGTTAGTAATAGTAGACATTTTTTTCAGGCTGAGCTGAGGCATGTAATAATACCTTGATTTTGCTAACCCTTAGCTGTGGGGTCCAAAGATGGCCCTGCATTCATGGTCCAAGTTCTCAATTATTAACTAATGCCCTAAGAATAAATTGGAAGTTACAATCCATTTATAAGCCTCAGAGTTCAAGCACTAGAAAGAATGAATATGACCTTAAAGGAAACGTTAACTAAATTAAATGCAGAGACTGGCCATGGGTTAGGTACGCCTCCTCCACATCACTCTGAAATACTTTAGTGTAGAACACTCCCTTGGGTTCCTAAAATTAGGAAGCCTATATTACAGGAAATGTCTAACTACAATCTACAGGCTTTACAACATATTCTTTTATGTACCTATCCTTTGGTAACCAAGGCCCACCGGCCAGATAAGAAAAACTCCACCTGAAATGGTGAGACCAAGAAGGTGATGGAACAGCAGGGAAACACCACAGCTCTCTCCAACCAAATACAGAGTTTGGATTTCAATGCTCTGTTTCTCCAAGTGACCCACCAAATAAAGGCAATTACTCAGAGAGATAAAGGATGTGCAAAAATAAAAGGGAAAAACCTACACAGAGAGTAAAGTGGGAAGACCCTTCTCCCACCCTTTGCTGGTGATGGGGCTCCACGTTGTGCAGCTTAAATTATGGGGTTTTGTGCCAAGCTGCTTAACTGTCCCGGTTCTGGACCTTCTGAGGACCACACACCCACAAGCATCCCAAGTCTCCCAGGAGACTCCCAAGAGCTGGGCCAACCCAGAATATACAAACAGAAATCTCAGAAGGCAGAGCTAGAAACAAAGACTCCCCTCACCCTCCCTGGAAGAGCGCCTCTGCCTGGCTGATACAAGTTGCCCAGCCCAGTCAGGAGCAGTAGCAGCTGTCAACAGTGGCTAACTACCCTAGACTGTCAGGGTGGCACCTCTGTCCTGCTGTTGTAAATAGCCTAGCCTAACCTGGAACAGCAGCAGCAGCTGGCAGTGGTGGCAACCCACCCAAAATTGGGGCACAATGCCTCTTGGCACTTGCCCAGACCAGCCCAGGGCAGCAGCGGTGGCTGAGGTGGAGACAGCTGCAGTGAACAAGTCCAGACCCGTGGTGGTTTGTGCCTCTCCATACTGGCCTGCATAAGTGGCCCAGCCTAACCCGAGACAGCAGCAGTGGTTAACACCTGACTTTTGGTGGGGTGCCTGGCTTGCATAAGTGGCCCAGCTGATCCTGGGGCAGTGGCAGCAACTGGGGCAGTGGCAGCAGCTGTGGCGGCAGCAGTGGCATCAACAGCAGCAGCAAAAAACTCTGGACCCATAGTGGGGTGTGGCGCCTCTCCATACTGGCTTGCATAAGCAGCCCATGGTGGCAAAGGTGGTGAACAACCCCAGCCTTGAGGCAGGGTGTGGTACTGAGCAACCCCAGAAAAGCCTCATGATCTTTCCTACCTGAAAGGTAGGTTTGAACCTGAATACACAGATCTGAGCCTCCTGAGTAGCTAGAATTACAGGTATTCACACCAGTAGGGTTTTCCTCTTGCAATCCCCCTAACTTTTTCTAAAATAGATCATTTCTTAGTTTATACATGGAATTTAAGCAAATACAAGAGGATCGACATATAATACTTGTATTCTGTCTGAGCATGGTGGAATCTAACTAGTTCTCAATAACAAGGCATATAGTTGAAAAAAACACATGGAAATTAAACAGCACTCTGTTGAACAATACATGGATCACAGAATAAATTAAAGAAGAAATTAAAAAGTTCCTACAATTCAGTGAAAATGAAGATATATCACAAAGAAACCAATGGGACACAGCGAAAGCAGTCCTGAGGGACAGATTTATTGCTCTCAGTGCACACATCAAGAAAACATAGAACAAGTAAAGGAGCTTATGATGCAACTAAAAATGCTAGAGAAACAAGAAAAAATTGAAACTAAAGTTGCTAGACAGAAAGAGAACCGAAACAAGAGCTGAAATTAATGAGACAGAGACTTATGAAAATTATAAATAAAATTAATTTTTAAAAGCTGTTTAAAAAAAGGTCACTAAAACTGAGGGAACACTGGCAAGAGTAACTAACAAAATAAGAGAGGAGACCCAAATCAATAATATCAGCGATACCACAGGAAAAATTACAACAAACATCCAAGACATCAAAACAATCATAAATAAATAATTCCAGACTCTACTCCCAAAGGAAGGAAAACCTAGCAGAGATGGATGAATTTCTACAGAAATACAAATTGCTACCCTCCCTTTCTTTTTCAGCCATTCTTCTCTACCATGTATGGTGGGGACAGCAGTTCAGAAAATAAACTTCTTTTCATGCCTGAATACCATGTGGTGTTTTCTTCATGGGCTACTTAATGAAACCTACCTGTGTAATATACCTTACAAATAGTGCCATGACTGGGATGAGGTTTTTGAGTTGAAAATGCTAGAATTTCCTAACCACCCCTTTTCTTCAAACCAAACTGCCTTGAGACACCATGTGAGAATTTTCATCAATACCATTGCTGTCCTTCACATCCACATCTGCACACCACTTCTCTACTCTGGTGAATGAAACTACTCTCCATGGCTCTCTGTTGCTCAGTCTCTGCTCAGATGTGGCACCGTTCCAGAGAGCTCCTACTGCCTTTAGCAGAAAGGATGGTCATCTCTGAAGCGATGAATGCCTGGTTTAGGGGGCTAAGCTATTTCTCTCTATAGGGGTCTGGGGCAAGCCGGGACACCGCTTCTTCCTGGTCAGCTCTCCGTCACTCACCAAACTGACTCTCTAACACATATAATGGGGTCCTGCGAGTCATGCCCGAGCCGTGAAACCCTGCTGACATGCCTCTTGTGCTCCCTGGATAGCCAGATGACTTAATACTTTTTGCTCTTCTCAGATTTAGACAATTTATGCCTCTGCAATGGTACATTGTCAAAAGTCTCTCTACTTTCAGGCTCTCTTTGCTCTCTGCTATTCATGTCCAACTTTCTATATCTCTATAACTTTTTGGATTGTGCCCTGAAGGATGCAACATGGGCTGGTTCCCGGGGACGCCTCTCAAAGGCTAGCCAAACTAGGCTTGATTCTTTTTTTTTTGTCAGTCGTGGGGTTTGAACTCTGGGCCTGGGCGATGTCCCTCAGCTCTTCAGCTCAAAGGGAGCGCTCTAGCACTTGAGCTACAGCACCACTTCCGGTTTTCTGGTGGTTTATTGGAGAAAGGAGTCTCACGGTCTCTCCTGCCCGGGCTGGCTTTGAACCGCGATCCTCAGATCTCAGCCTCCTGAGTAGCTAGTATTACAGGCGTAGCCACCAGCGCCCGGCTAGGCTTGATTTTTTGTTCAGGCTTTCTTTACTTTTTTTTCAGAAATTCGCCATCTTGAGTTTGCCATCTTGGCCACATGGTGGGTTAAGGTTTTGGCCCCATCAAACCCTTACACTTCCAAGAAACTTGCTATTCCTAAATCCATCTATTCTAATATGCATTGCTAACAAGTTGCTCTTTCCACAGACATTGGTATCTGAGGCCCAACCATCTGATATGCTTTGTTAGCAAAGATGTCTAAATATTGTTGTCAAAAATTTTGAGTTTTGCCTTTCTTGTTTTGTGTTGAGTAGTCTCGTACAGACTACGTGATTCTAACATATTAGGCATATCTGTGTTAAGACTCTCACATTTAACGAGTCATTGCAGAATATTTCGTCAATTCTTGATAAGGACCAGGTAAGCTCTACTTATTATATTTGATCTCCTTGTTGCTTTCATTGTAAATAACAAAGAGCTTTTGTGGAAAAGATTGCAGTGCAAGCCAGCCTGGGCTGAAAAATCACTCAAACTCCATCTCCCAACTAACCTGCAAAAAGCCAGGCTGGAAGCATGGCTCAAGCCTCTTATCTCTAACCAGGAAACACTACAAGTGTTACCATCACTCAAAGTGGTAGAGTGCTAGCCATGAGCAGAAGTGCTCAGGGACAGTGCTCAGGCCTTGAGTTCAAGCCTCCTTGAATACCAACTGGGACTAACCATCCCAGCAATGAGCACCTAGACTCAGCCAGTCTGGGGAACAAAGGAACATGGAGAGGAGTAAGAGTAGATGATATCACATCAGCCACTTTGTGCCTGCCCTATCAAATTTAACCAGAGCCGGGAGGTCAATAGAAGTAACAAGACTGCCCATCTAATGTCCATACCTGTCTACCATTCAACTGGACAGGAATTTATATTCGTGCCTTTGTTAATTGACTTCTTCTCTATATATAGTCACCAGGGGTCAGAAGAAGGTAGGGACATTTCTACCAACATTTTGAGCCCCAAGTCCTTCCTCTTGCCATTTATTTGCTCTCTAGTATTTTTTTCAGTACCTCAATGTGTCATGAGACTTCTCCAAACTTCATGATGAGACTTGCCTCCTCCAGACTTTTTTTTTGCATTATTCTTTTTTTTTTAATTGTGAAAATACTGTACAGAGGGATTACAATTACATGGGCAAGATAGTGAGTACATTTCTTACCAAGCCTTGTAGCCACCTCCTCTGTTTACCCTTCCCATTCCTTCCCAGCTTCCCCCCGCTCCCTCCCACTGAATCCTCCCCACCCCCCCCTCTAAAGTTGTAAAGTTCATTTTCAACATGACAACTTGTACTTCTCATTGTTGCAATGGGTCAAACTGTATCCTTATTTAAACGACTTGTTTTTCCCCTTCCCCTCCACAAATTATACCGACATCAAATACAGTGAAAGCAGGGGTTATATTGTGGGGTAAGGACATACAAAGCAACAAAGAAATAATCTTATAAATGCTTTAGAAATAAACGCATGAAAGACAAAAAACATTTAAAAACATATCTTAGGGTTCATTTTCCTAACATCACCTTATCTGACCTTTTCTGCTTGACTCCTATATATACTAGATATTGCAAATAAGGGAAACCATGGGACTTATGTTTCTTTGGGCTTGGCTTACTTCACTTAATATAATTTTTTCCAAGTCTTTCCATTTCCTCCCAAATGGGGCAAGGTCATTCTTTCTGATGGAGGCATAGAATTCCATTGTGTATATATACCAAATTTTCCTGATCAAATCATCTACTGAGGGGCATCTATAAAAGACCCTGAATAGAAAAAACGCTCTTCAACGGAAAGAACACTGCTGGAGGAATATCAATACCAAATTTCAAAATCTATTATAAAGCCATAGTAATCAAAACAGCTTGGTACTGGCACAAGAACAGACCTCAGGACCAATGAAATAGAATTGAAACCTCAGAAATGAACCTACAGACCTATAGCCATCTAATCTTTGATAAGGGAGCTAAAAAAATAGAATGGAAGAAAGACAGCCTCTTCAGTAAATGGTGCTGGCAAAACTGGTTAACTACTTGTAGAAAACTAAAGCTAGATCTTTATATATCACCCTGCACCAAAATCAACTCCAAATGGATCAAAGACCTCGAAGTCAAAGCAAACACTCAGAAAATATTACAGGATGGAACAGGAGACACCCTAGGTCTCCTTGGCGCAGGACAAAATTTTCTTAATAGAGACCAGGAAACAACAAATCAAAGAAAGTTTGGACAAATGGGATTGCATGAAGTTGCAGAGCTTCTGCATGGCAAAGGACATAGCTAGCAAGATCAATAGAAAGCCCACAGAGAGGAGAAGATCTTCACTAGCCATACAACGGACAAGGGTCTCATATCTAAAATATACTTGGAACTCAAAAAATTAAATCCCCCAACAACAAATCCTCAAAGAAACAACTGCCCAATATATAAGTGGGCAAATGACTTAAAGGAAAACTTCTCTGAAGAAGAAAGAAGGATGGCCAATAGACACATAAAAGATGGCCAATAGACACATAAAAAAATGCAAATCAAAACAACATTGTGATACCACCTCACCCCAGTTAGAATGGCAAAAATCAAGAACTCTAATAACAACAGATGCTGGAGGGTATGTGGACAGAAGGGAACCTTACTTCATTGTTGGTGGGAGTGTAAACATGTCCTCCAGAATTCATCTAAGGACTCAATGCCCAAGTGACAGCTGTTGCCTTCTGCCTTCTCCCAGATGGGACCACATATCAGCCTTTTACCCTTACTGTCAATGCCGCTTGCAAACAGGAAGTAGCCAGAAAGAATCTTCACCCTTTTTCATAATTATCAAATGGCTGGAATGTAAGTTCTGAACAGCAACACCTCTCTCCCTGTTGGCTCAGTTTCCACGCAATATCTGTTACATAGGTAACTGGAAGACCTGGAAGCAATCACCTTCTCCTGCTAAGTAATATCCTAGGCTACCTCTGGTCACATGCCTCCTATCTGACCTTCGGAGTGTTCCAGACCCTGAGGTCACTTCCGGATCCAGTGTGGCCACAATTTCCAGCACCTGGCCACACCTCTTCCTGTCCCTGGCCTAGATAAGTCCTGGATCAGAGGTGGGTCAACCCACTCCTTTTCAGTCATGCCTCTCCACCATGCATGGTGTGGGCAGCCTTTTGGTAAATAAACTTCTTTTCCTGTCTGAAAAAGAAGAAATACAAATTGCCCAAAAAGAACCAAGAAGAAATAAATCAATTACAAATGTTAATAACCTACAATGAGATAGAAGAAGTAATAAGAAATCATATAACAAGAAAAGCCCAGGACCTGATGGATTCACTGCAGAATTCTATAAGGCGTTTAAAGAGAAGCTAATACCCATACTCCTCATGCTCTCCAGAGAAATAGAAACAGAGGAAGTAATCCCAAACTCATTCTATGAAGCCAATATCACATTCATCCCCAAACCAGGCAAAGACCCAACAAAAAATCTCTTTGATTAAGACAGATACAAAGGTCCTCAATAAGATTGCAGCCAACAGAATCCAGAAACATATAAAAAATCATACATTATGACCCAGTAGGCTTCATCCCAGAGATGCAAGGATGGTTTAACATATGTAAGTCAATAAATGTAATCTATCACATCAACAGATCCAAGGTCAAGAACCACATGATTATCTCCATTGATATGGAAAAGGATTTTGATAAAATTCAGCACTCATTCATGTTAAAAGCTCTGGAAAAAATAGGAATAGAAGGTAAATTTCATAAGACAATAAAAGCCTTACATGGCAGATCAAAAGCCAATATTATGCTTAATAGGGAAAACTACAACCAATTCCCCTAAAAACAGGAACAAGGCAAGGATGCCCAGTCTCTCCATTCCTCTTCAATATAGTTCTGGAATTTTTAGCCAGAGCAATAAGGCAAGAAAAATACATTGAAGGGATCCACATAGGAGAGGAAGAATATAAATTCACTCTTTTTGCAGATGGCATTATTTTATAAATTAATGATCCCTAAAGCTCCATCCCCAAACACTTAGAGCTTATAACCCAAATTGGCAAAGTACCAGGATACAAAATTAACCCACAAAAATCAGCCGGCTTTCTGTAAACCAACAAAGTACAAACATAAATGGACATCAAGGAAGCAACCTCATTCACAATAACCTCAAAAAAAAGTATTTAGGAAGTAACCTAATCAAAGATGTAAAGCGTCTATTTCATGAAAACTATAAAAGCCTAAAAAAGGAATCGTAGAGGATACCAGGAAATGGAAAGACTTCCTATGTTCCTGGATAGGCAGAATTAATATGGTGAAAATGGCCATACTGCCAAAATTAATAAACATATTCAATGTAATTCTCATTAAAATTCCAATGACTTACTTTACTGAAATAGAGAAAATAGTCCAAAAGTTCATATGGAACAACAAAAGACCTAGCATAGCCAAAACAATTTTAGGCAAAAGAAAGGATGCAGGAAGGATCATGATACAGGACTTAAAGCTTTACTATAGAGCCATAATAACAAAGACAGCTTGGTACTGGCACAAAAAGAGACCCAAAAATCAGTGAGACAGGTTAGAGGACCCAGAAATATAGCCGCATATGTACAATCAGTTGATATTTGACAAAGTAGCAAAAGACATACGGTGGAAGAATCATAACCTCTTCAACTAATGGTCCTGGGAAAACTGGCCACATGCAGAAAACTAAAAGTGGACCCTAGCCTATCACCATACACTAACATGAACTCAAAATGGATTAAAGACCTTAACATCAAGCCTGAAACTCTGAAACTATTGCAGGACCGAGTATGAGAGAGACTTGGACTTATAGGCAAAGGCAGGAACTTCCAGAACAGATTCCCAGGGTCACAACAAATTGGAGAATGACTCGATAAATGGACCAACCTTAAAATAAAGTTTCTGCACAGATAAAAAATAGCAATCAAACTAGAAAGAAAGCCAAATAATTAGGAAAAATATTTACCAGCAATATATCAGACAAGGGTCTAATATCCATTATACATGGTAAACTCAAGAAACTAACCCTTTGCAAACCTAACAAACCAATTTTGAAGTGGTCAAGAAAGACTTCTCATAAGAAGAGGAAAAACAACACAGAAACACATGAGGAAGTGTTCATCATCCCTGGCTGTAAAGGAAATCCAAATAAAAACATCTCTGAGATACCACCTTATCCCAGTCAGAATGGCCCACATCCTATATTCAGCCAATGACAAATGTTGGAAGGGATGCAAAGAAAGAGAAGCATTACTACATTGC
Organism: Dipodomys spectabilis; assembly: GCF_019054845.1. Taxonomy (NCBI): domain Eukaryota; kingdom Metazoa; phylum Chordata; class Mammalia; order Rodentia; family Heteromyidae; genus Dipodomys; species Dipodomys spectabilis. Next base: position 3,293,831 of record NW_024870975.1, read on the forward strand.
TGGTGGGAATGTATACTAATAACAACTACTTGGAAAGAAGTCTGGAGGTACCTCAGAAAGCTAAATAATGACCTGTCCTATGAACTGGCTGTACCACTCCTAGGCATGTACTCAGAACAACAGGAACCAGTATACAAAGACACACACACCTTTATGATTATTGCAGCACTGTTCACAATAGCGAAGATTTGGAAACATCCCAGATGAGCCACTACTGATAAATGGATCCAAAAATTGTGGTACCTATATACAATGGAATACTATTCAGCCATTAGACAGGACAAAATGATGGCATTTGTAGGAAAATGGATGGAACTAGACCAAATTATTTGAGTGAGGTAAGCCAAGAACAAAGAGACAAATGGCACAGGGTCTACCTGATATGTGGATTCTAAAGCTAAAATGCAAGAAGGTATGACAAAGTAAATAGGACTTGAGAAACAAAGGACAGCCACTCTTTTTGTTGTATCACCCTTAATGACTCCATGTTCTTGACTATGTAGATGGTAGAAATATGTACGCAATGGAGGGAAGCCAGAAGGAGGAACAGAATAACTGGGAAATTGAACAACATACAAGAAAGGGGTCCATCAGCTGCACTGGACATAGAAGAAAAATAACTAAGTAACCCAAACACAGTGATGGGAAGGGAGGAATGAGAGGGAAAGAGGGTGGAGAGAAGGGAATTTTTAGGATTTGGTAAGAAGGAATCAAGGATTTGATTGGACATGAAAACCAGTGGGGGGTATATAAAGCAGAGGGGCCCTAATAATCAGCAGGGCCCACTAATCAATGTGGTCCCATGTCCTGGCCCACTGGATTGCATGGGACATACCACCAAAGGGCCAGGGTACGTTGTTAGAAGGGGTAGGATGTCATCCTCACATGATTAGCTGAGAAAAAGTGATTGGGGAATGGGCAGTTTGTGAAGTGATGGTTGAAAACTGTCAGGCAGCAGACTCACTGGATTGATGGAGGGATTCAAACTATGTATACGCTGCATGGTCAGAGAAATGGAATTAGAGAAAATCAAGGGAAGGAAGTGGTAAGACAGCAGGAGTGGAAAGACTTGGGAGAAGAGGAATTTGAGGGATAGTAGGAGGAAAAGTATGCCAATTGGCCACAAGGTCAGAGAAGTGTAGGCCTGTGGATAGTGGAGAGGCTTAAAAAGAAAAAGGAAGTGATGGAAGGGAAAGGGGGAAATGAAGGAAAGTCTATGAAGAAGGAGGGAGTAAGGGAAAAGGACAAAACCTTACCTACTGAAGTTTGGAGATGATAATTTGGGGAGTTGGTGCTTTGCAGACCAATTAAGTATGTGTGGCTGCCCATTGGAGGTCTGAGATTTGGTGGTTGTGGTTGGCTTGTCACTGAGTGTACATCCCAGGACAAGGTAAATGCAGGCACCTTTCCAGTGTAAATAAAGTTTTTTTCAATGTGCCTCATTGGATTGTCTTGTGTTTTATGCATCATAAGTATACACAAATTACCAGCTCCTCTGGGACACAGCAAAAACAATACTATGAGGGAAGTTTACAGCTCTGAATTCCTACATAAACAAATTAGAGAGATGTGAAACCAACAATTAAATAAAACATCTGCACCTCTTTCAAAAAGATCAGCAAAATAAACCCCAATCCAGTAGACAGAAAGAAATAATTAAAATTAAATTAGAATTAAGTAAATTAGAATCCAAAAAGCACCATAAAATGAATCAACAAAACAAAGAGTTGGTTCTTGAAACAATTAACAAAATTTACAGACCCTTAGCAAATCTTATCAGAAAAAGAAGTGAACACACCCAAATAAACAAACTCAGAGACAAGAATGGGAACATCACCATCAGAACATTATAATGGAATACTTCTCAAAACTTTATACTAATAAGTTTGAAACCTGGCAGAAATGGACCTTTTCCCATCAAATATCGACATGATGAAATTCAACCAAGATGAGTTAAATCAACTTAACATGCCCATATCAAGCATAGAAATAGAAACAGCAATAAGAGACCTCACATCTCAGAAAAGCCCAGGACCAGATGGATTTATAGCGGAATTCTACAAGGCATTCAAAGCAGGGCTCACACCAATCCTCCTCCAACTATTCAATAAAATTGAAAGAGTAAGTTCACTACCAAATTTATTCTATGATACCAAAATAACCGTTATTCCAAACCAGGCAGGGACTCATCAAAGAAAGAGAACTATGGACCCATTTCTTTGATGAACATGGATGTTAAACACCTCAACAAATTTTGGCCAGTCGACTTCAACAATTCATCCAAAAAATCATACACACGATGAAACAGGATTTATTTCAGGGATGCAAAGCTGGTTCAATATATGCAAATCATTTAATATAATTCATCACATCAACAAGAGCAATGATGAGAACCACATGGATATATCAATAGATGCAGAAAAAGCATTTCACAAGATCCAACACCACTTTATGATGAAGAGTCTGGAAAAACCAAGAGAACATACCTCAATACAATAAAGGCTGTGTATGACAAACCTACATCCAACATTATAATTAATGGTGAAAAACGAAAGCCATTTCCTCTTAACTCAGGAACGAGAAAAGGATGTCCACTCTCTCCACTTCTCTTCAATTTAGTATTAGAATGCCTACCTACAGTTATAAGACAAGATGCAAACATAAAAGGGATCCAAATAGGGAAAGATGATATAAAACTCTCCCTCTTTGCAGATGACATGGTCTTGTATTTAAAGAATCCCAGAGACTCCACTCCCAAATTACTCACGTTGATTCAAAACTTTGGCAAAAAAGCATAGTATAAAATTAACTCAAAAATCAATGGCTTTTCTGCATGCCAACATTGAGAAGTGTGGCTGAAATTAGGAAAGCAACTGCATTCATAATAGCCCCACAAAAAATAAAATACCTGGGAATTAGCTTAATCAAAGAAGTGAAGGACCTTTATGATGAAAACTTTAAAAATCTGAAAAAGGAAGTCAAAACGGAACTTAGAAATTGGAAAAACCTCCCATGCTCCTGGATCTGAAGGATCAACATCGTGAAAAATGCAATACTTCCCAAGGCTATCTACTAATTCAACGTGATACCTATGAATATTCCAAACTCATTCTTCAAGAAAAGAGAAGAGGCAATCCAAAAATTCATATGGAACAATAGAAGACCCCGAAGAGCACAAATGATCCTTAACAGAAAGAACAGTGTTGGAGGACTATCACTACCAAATTCCAAGCTCTACTACAAAGCCATAGTAATCAAAACAGCTTGGTATTGGCACAAGAACAGACCTCAGGACCAATGGAATAGAATTGAAAACCCAGAAATGAACCTACAGACCTATAGCCACCTAATCTTCGATAAAGGAGCTAAAAAAATAGAATGGAAGGAAGACAGCCTGTTCAGTAAATGGTGCTGGCAAAATTGGTTAATCACTTGTAGAAAACTAAAGCTAGATCCTTATATATCACCCTGCACCAGAATCAACTCCAAATGGATCAAAGGCCTCATAGTCAAACAAACACCCTGAAAACATTACAGGGTGGAATAAGAGAAACCCTAGGCCTCCTTGGCACAGGCAGAAATTTTCTTAATAGAGACCCAGAAAAACAAAAAGTCAAAGACAGGTCGGACAAATGGGATTGCATGAAATTGCTGAGCTTCTGCCTGGCAAAGGACAAAGCTAGCAAGATCAATAGAAAGCCCACAGATTCGGAGTTCTTCACTAGGCATACAACTGACAAGGGTCTTATGTCTAAAATATACCTGAAACTCAAAAAATTAAATCCTCCAGCAACAAATCCTCAAAGAAAGAACTCCCCAATAAATAAGTGGGCTAAAGACTTACAGAGAAACTACTTTGAAGAGGTAAAAAGAATAGTGAATAGACACACGAAGAAATGCCTAGCCATAAAAGAAATGCAAATCAAAACAGCATTGAGATACCACCTCATCCTAGTTAGAATGGCTATAATCAAGAACTCTAATAACAATAGAAACTGGTGGGGATATTGGTGGGACTGTATACTTGTTCAACCACTTTGGAAAGCAGTATGGAGCTTCCTCAAAAGACTCTACATAGAGTTCCCCAATGACCCAGCACCCCCACTTTTGGACATTTAACCAAGTGATTACAGACAATACCATACTAAAGCTACCAACACAACTATGTTTATTGCAGAATTATTTATCATAGCTAAGATACGGTTCCTACCCAGATGCCCCTCAGTAGATGAATGGATCAAGAAAATGTGGTTTATATACACAATGGAATTCTATGCGTCCATCAGAAAGAATGGCATTGCCCCATTTGTCAGGAAATGGAAAGCCTTGGAAAAAATTATATTAAATGAGGTAATCCAGGCCCAAAAAAACATAAGTGCCATGTTTTCCCTTATTTGCAATAAATAGTATATGTCTGAGACAAACAGAAACTGTCAGACAAGTTGATGGTAGGAGAAATGAACCCTAAGATAAGGACTCAAATTGTTTTTTGATTATTTGTTGCTTTTTATGTCCCTCCCCCACGGTATAACCCCTGTTTTCACTGTATTTGATGTTGGTATAATTTGGGGATGGCAAGGGAAAAACAAATTGTTATACAGGTGGACAAATTACCACAATGATATGTACAAGACATTATGTCGAAAAACGAACTTTACAACTTTGGTGTGGAGGGGATGGTGGGGTGGTAGAAGGGGAGATATGAAGGAATGGGAAGGGGAAACAAAGGAGGAGGCAAAAATGCTTGATAAGAAATGTACTCATTACCTTGTTCATGTAAGTGTAAACCCTCTGTATTTTCTACAATAAAAAATCATAAAATAATAAAGTAAAATTCATGTCAATTTTGTTTTGTCGGTCGTAGGGCTCTAACTCTGTGCGTAGCCACTATCCCTCCTCTCTTCGGCTGAAGGATACCACTGTATCTCTTCAGCTACAATGCCGTTTCTAGTTTTCAAGAGATATATTGGAGATAAGAGTCTCACAGATTTTTCTGCCCAGGTTGACTTTGAACCACTATCCTCACATCTCAGAGTTTTGGGTAGCTAGGATTACAGGCATGAGCCAACAAAGCCCAGATCTAAGACAATTTTTTAAAAAGTAAACTTATTGAAACTTCTGGCTTTTTCCAATAAACAATCTTACTTTTTCAACATTAGCTTATAATTATGATTTATTTTTAGATGTAACTGTGAATTTTTTTAATCAAATCATATATGAGTTTTACTATTTCTCAGTATCTCACAAAAATCCATAGTTATTGACTTTCCCCAAAGACAATTATTACATACTATATTACTTACTATTATTATTACACTCTTATTACATATAATGTGAAGTGAAAATAGTTTGGATCATTTCAGATAAATTAGTAGTGGCTATTTTAGAATTATAAATTCACATCTGTGATTTTAAACGAAGGAAAGAAGTTTTTCGAGTTAAAATGAAGTATGAATGTGTAGTGCGTCCTAATTGAAACAAAAATTCTGAATTCATACAGACAAAATTATTTTCTTTCCACTTATGACTTTGCAGTAATACTATTGGAAATAGTGAGGCAAGAGGAGGAAGAATTCAATCTTTTTTTTTTTCTTTTTGTCAGTCGTGAGGCTTGAATTCTGGGCTAGAGCCCTGTCCCTGTGCTCTTCAGCTCAAGGCAAGTGCTCTACCGCTTGAGCCCCAGCCGGACTTTTGGTTTTCTAGTGGTTTATTGGAGATAAGAGTCTCAAAGAGTTTCCTGCCCGGGCTGCCTTTGAACCATGATTCTCAGATCTCCGTGATCCTCCTGAGTAGCTAGAATTACAGGCGTGAGCCACCGGTTGCCCGCAAGGAGGAAGAATTCAAGTCATGTCAAACAATGTCTCTGTATGAAGACCTGCTTATTCCTAGTTGTCACAAAATTTCAAGTGTCTATCTTAGAATTCTATTTAGAAAACTTCTGAATCATTGATTCCTTTTGTACTTTCTGTTATAAGAAACAAAATATAGACACAAAACAATTGTAATAAAATGCACACATATGTTGAAGTCACAACTGGAAAAACAACCAACAAAGTAGAATTCCCCCAGGAAAAAAAGCATGTTGTACCAGTTTTTTTTTTAAGCACAAAATCCTCAAATACATGTTAACTTGGCATAGAGCCATAAAGACAACTGTGTCTCAGAGATACAGTTGTGTGAATTTGTAATTAAATTCATTTAGATGAAGCTAATATAGCAAATCCCTTGAATGGATCAAATTGTTTAAAACAAATGTGACTCTATGCGGAGTGAGATCTGCACATATTTGAAAGAATAAAATAACAAAATCATGACATACTTAAAAAATTCAGAAATGTAATGAATAACTTCAATAGTATTCATATTGAGAACTAATTCCTACTGATTTAAGAAGAAGAAATATGCAAATAGTAGAATCTGAGCATTGTAAATGAGTGTGCATAATTTTAAACTACTCCAAATTACACTTTGTAGAAGACTGAATGTGGCTTATCTAAAGGAAAACATCAACACATGATATGAATGAAACTAAAAATCTCATTAAAAGAGTGAAGTAGTTTCTGGAAAATAATAGTTTAATAAATAGTAGTCAAAATCTAGTACTGACAAAATTGCATATCTATTTATTTAGATCCAAAAAAGACCCAAGTTACTCGTGCAGATTTGAAACTTTGGCAAAGTATCAGTATACATGTGTAATATTATTATGGGTGTTGACTCTGGCAAGGAATTCATTCCCTCTTCGATCTGACAAATGCATATATGAAAGAATTTCTCCAACTAAATATCAAGACCTAACTAAACATATAACCAGAAAAGACTTCATGTAAGCCGTATTGCAACTGGGGTAAAAGAAAAATCAGTCTTACTGATTCTGTATTTATTGTAAATGTTGATTTTTTTCATAAATTATTTCCTTTAGCTTGCATTTTTAAAACATTGTGTTACATGATGTATATCTTAATAACTAATTTTGGATGCTTCATTAAATTTTGTTCTGAGTATAATGTCTCACTTCAGTTCCTAACCCATGAAATGATGTTGATTACCAAAAAAAAATCTAGTAACCACTGTTTGTAATACACAAAATCTCATAAGCATGACACTAGTAAGCATTGGTTAATATTTTGATATCATGGTTTCATGACTGATGAGGCCTATCTACATGAATATCATTGTACCTAGATTCCTCAGCCTGAATTTTGCTACTGTTAAAAAATATTTATATCTTTATTTGTCACCGATCAGAGATTAAATTTGAGTATAAAGCCTAAGGAAAATTATAAAGTAAGAATTTAGCTTTTCTGGATATAAAGTAAACAAAATTCAGCATAGAGAAACTAACTGGTTTGAATTCAACCAATTTCTCCAAAACATTCTAAGCATTTCCTTACGATGTGTATTGTTCTCAAGAAGGGAATGGGTAATGTGAGGAGAGGACTAACCAAGCATTGTCTTCAAATATACATAATTTGGATTACCCTCTACATTTGGATATAAGCATTTCTGATAAAACTGTTTGAATAATTGATTTTCAGGTCAGGTATAATATATCCTAGTTTCATATACCAAACTACATTCAGAAAATCGTATATACTAATTAACTAAAGAAAGTCCTGGCAGAAAAATGGCATCTCTATACTATGTGATGCCCAATTCTTAGGTATTTCATTATGCCTCCATTTAATGAATGTGATTGTTTAAATGATTCATGAAGTATTAATTAAAATTGATCAGTGTCCTATAATATAATGGTGTATAATTTTATCCTAGAATCATTCAAGAACAGCCCATTCAATCATGACATACATCACATTCCACTGGTATTCAATCGGACAGGAATGAGTTTCTTAGGATCTTCTGCCATTTGGAGATGGCAGGACCAGGATTCCAACTATAGGCTCCAGCTCCCACCACTTAAACCTGAGGATAGGTAACTGTCCAAGAACATCAGCAAAATCAGTGATTAGGCTGTCACCAGTGGCTCTCAGCAGTCCTCCTTGATACTTACAAGGTTGTGATTGGAGGATCATAGTCAAAGACACCATAGGCAGGAAAGTCCTTGAGACCCCTGTCCACCTTCAGTGCCAACAAAGCCAGAGGTATAGCCATATGGCTAAGTGATTGAGAGCTAGCCTTAAGCAAAAGCAGCTCATGGACTGTGCCCAGATCCTGAGTTCAAGGTTTGGGACTGGCAACAAACGGACATACACAACAATATGTGCAGCCATCCAGCTAAAGTAGGTCACCCTCTTGTCCCCAACTGGATTGGACAAAGTTCCCTGGGAAAGGGGTTGGGGGAGCCGCTGTCATCTTGACTCCACCCATGCTGCCTGCCTCACAGGATTCCGGCCACAACCCCATTCTTTCAGGTTTCTTTCTGACCAATGGGAAACAAGAATGGTGGCCACACCCACATTCCATGATGCCCAGCATTAGGATTCCCTTTGGTGTTTGACACTACCAACAGAAGTTGAAGGTAGAGGTGGCTGAGTGGTGAGCATGCCACATGAGGCGACTTTGTAGTAGAGTGGAAAATTGATGTCCTAGTCAGACAGTGAGAGAATAGAGGATTTCCCAGAGCCTGGGAATGTGGCCAGCCTATCTTTCCCAATCCCAGCACTTAGATGTCTGAAACAACAGGACTCCGTGAAAGAGCTACAGGCAAGAAACTACTTCCAGAAAACCAGCAAAGGAATCCTCCCATCATACCTGCAACATTCAAGAAAGCAAACAACACAAAAAAGGGAGGGATCCCAAGACAAACACCACTGGGGAGCGTGATTCAACAGAGGGTCTGGCCAAAGGTGATGCAGACTGTGGACCTTCCCTGCCTTTGGACACAGTCACAGCCACCAGGGGCCAGAGTATCAAGGATCCTGATACAATCAAGGATCTGCAGAGGTGCTAGTGACACGTGGTGCCCACCCTGGACAGCAGCAAAAGAAGAAACCAGACACTCAGAGGCAAGATTTCACCACTGAAGCAGGAGAAAACAGACCTGCAGGATCGACCAGAGAAAGAGAGGGAGAAGATAGCCCAGTTGCATGAAGCACCAGAAACAGAGCTATAGATCCACAAGTCACCCATACAGAGGTTGATTTCAGCAGAAAGAGATTTATAATCTGCACCGGCCCAAGTGAAGCAGGTGGCCAATGACAGATAAATGGAGCATTAAGCTCTTACCAGCCACCTGCAGGGCACAGAGCGGTGTGTGGCAGAGCTGGATATGGTGGCTTCTGTGGTAACTGCTGCACAGAAGGAAACTGAAATGTTCTTTGAAAGGCTGAATGATGTGACCCTTCAGCTTGAGGAAAAGACCAGATGACCTGCAGCAAGTGAACACAGAGTTGCAGGAGAAGCTGGAAGTGCTCTGGACACAGAATAGCACCAGAAGAACAGAATCTGCAAGTTCCAACTAGTGCTTATGGGGTATGAGTTACTGAAGGGATTACTGGACAACCTGAGCTGGATGGTGACCTCAGCAAGACTGGTGACAGACACATTCACAGAGGACGTTAGCATTGAGAGGAGCCTGAGCATGGAAAGAGGAGACTCAGTGGCTGACTGAGCAGGTGAACCAACTGACAGAGGAGGAGAGAAGGGTGAGGCAGGTGCTGGATTATGAGCTGGGGGAACTGAGAAAGAAGCTGACAGAGCCATGGCCTCCCGCAGGACCATCTTAGGCAGAGTTGCAGTTGCAGGCCTAGGCCTACTGCACACAAATGGAGTTGAAAAAACTGGAGTAACAACTTCACATCCAGGTCCAGGAAAACCAGAATCTCTTCTCCAGAACACAGAGCAGCAGGAGCAACTGAAGAGACTGGAGGATAAGGCCAAGGATCTGCAGGAGATACCCTAGATCCCACAAGGTGCATGTGTGTGTGTGTGTGACCCATTGCCAGAGGAAGAACTGGCCCTGCTGTGGGACACTTTCCAAGGTCGAGCGGTGAGAAGGAGGAGCTCACCAGCATCCTGGACTCAGAGCAACAAGTGAAGAAATAACTGCGGGAACACCTAGACCATTCAGAGGAGAAGATAGAGGAATGGAAAGAGGTGGCTGAGAGAGAGAGAGAGAGAGAGAGAGAGAGAGCCAAGCATCTTGGGAGCTGCAGGAGCAGCAGCAGGAGCAGTCCCTGGCCCAGCTGCAGGTGCTCAGAGCAACCAGTGTGCATCACATTGCCTCCAATGAGCAGCTGAACGCTGAGGCAGACCCAGCTGCTGGAGCTGCTGAAGCAAGTGCAGGGCCTGAACAACTGGGGGGACCAGGTGGTGCCCCCAAAGTGGCAGGACACTCTCAAGTTCCTGGAAGTAACCAGACCATAGGAGGAGCACCTGCAGGCCCAGCTGAGCTTCCTGGCTTTACCTGGGGAAGTGGAAAGTGTGAGCCCTGAGGAAGAAAAGGAGAGGAGGTTACTCCCCCCAACGTGACCATCCCAGAGGATGGAGACATGCCCCAGACCTAGAGGGACGTGGATCTGTGAGCCCTCTACGAGGCTGAGATCCACAGGGGAAAAATCCTGCTGCAAGAGCAGAAGCCCTGCTGCAGGTGTCCAGCCCACCTGCAACTCAGTGCCAGACAGAGCTGGAGCCACAGGCCCCCTGCTCTGTGAGCTGCCACCATAGCTGGTGTTGGGATGGCAAGTGAGACACGTGGGCATCTGAGAAGAAAATCTGCTTCATCCACGACCTGTCTGATGAGGTATACTTCCATAGTCCTGTGGATGAGCTCCACCATCAATGTAGCCAGCTGTCTGCACACATCCGCACCATCGAGGAGTCCCTCATGGCATGTAAAGAGCAGATGTTTGTCCTGGATGAGCTGTGTCAGGAGAAAGCTGAGCGCATGTGCTGGCTCTCCCAGGAGAAGATGGAGAAGAAGAGAGAGCTGCAGGAGCTGCTGTGGGTCATTGCAGGGGAAGGCGTGGACAGTGGGCTCCAGATGCCAGCACAGGCTGACCCCTCTCCCCCACTGCTTCAGATGCCTCAGGCTCTGGGGTGGGGAAAATGAGCGAGGAACAGAAAGGTTTTGAAGAATTGCAACTTCAAGACAGCTTGGAAACTGCCAGAGGAGAGGTCGGGGTTTTAACCCTATGGATGACTCCCCCATGGAGCACAACCTGCGGCAGATGTCCCACATCCAGAGCCGCCTACAGCTTGAGGGCTCAGGCAGGGAGCATTCCCTCCCTTTCTTCTGTAGACTGATGTGGATGATAACTCTCTATGTGACATACTTACTCTCAAAAGCCTCGGCAGCCACCAGAAGTAGGTTGCAGGTGGCCTTCTCTCAGGCCTCGATCTACCACAAGATGGGGGTAAACTATGGGTCAGGTAGGGCAGAGGCTTCTGGGAAGTGGCCCAAATTCAAGGGACATCTTATGGTCCATTGGTGGCCAGGGAAGAGACCCATGTTATGCTTATCACAAAGAATAAATTGTTTTCAAAGGGAAGAAAAGCCTCCAACAAAGATTTGTTCTTCCAGTCCTGGGGCTTGAGCTCAGGGCCTTGCCACTGTCCCTGAGATCTTTTTGATCAAAGCTGGTGCTCTACCAGTTGAGCCCCACCTCCCCTTCGACCTTTTTCTGTGTGGAATGAAACCCCTTGTGTCAGGCATGCTAGGCTACCAATCTACCACTGAGCAACATTCTCAGCTAGGATGATTCCCCCCATCCCAAACCCATAAGGCCATTCCTCAGATAAATAGGAAGTAGGGGCTAGGGTGAATATGAAGCACAAGCCTGGTTCACACAGATATACTCCCCTGCGTCCTCTTGGACCCACTTATTTGTAGTTTCTCTTCTACCATTGAGGGATGAGAGAGGGAGGGGGGAGTCTTTAGAGAGGAGTACCGGGAACAATGGCACCCTGACCCCACAGCCTACCTCACACAAGTGGTCCTCTAGATTCCAATCTTAGCTGACTCAATGTGGATTCTACACTGTCTCCTCACCTCTTCAATGCTCAGGATGAAATAAATGTCGGCTCTGGCCTCAGCCCCCACACAGGGTAGAAGCTCCTAGTCCCATACCGACTTCCATCTCTGACTGCCCCGAGATAGGCCAGACCCACCACTCACCACAATGTTGGTGGCAATGACGTCATGTATGGATTCCAGGAAGATGATCTGTAGCAAAGAGCAGAAGCAACAGAGTGAGCGGGGCAGAATATGGTGGGGGTGATTGCTCTGAGATCTTCCTCCTTGGAGCCCTCCTGTCAAGCCAGAGCCATGCTAACCAAAGCATGGCCAAGGCCAGAGTGTGAGATGAGATAGAGGAACACAGAACTAAATGAGGTACTGCTTTGTCTTGGAGCACTTGAAAATTCCAATTATATTTGACCCATACCAATCCCAAAGCCAACATGCAATGCCTCTACTTGTTGTTGTTGGCTGTGAGCACTGTCCCTGAGCTCTTTTTCTCAAGGCTGGCACTCTACCACTTGAGGCACAGGGACACTTTTTGTTTTCTGATAGTTCATCGAGGATAAGAGGCTCACACACTTTCCTGCCCAGGCTGGCTTGGCACAATAATCCTCCAGATCTCAGCTTCCTGAGTATCTAGGATGACATATATGAGCCACCAGTGCCCAGCATGTGATGCCTTTTGAAGGCATCTTGGCGAGTCTGTATAAGGAGCCCCAAAGGGCCTGGATAGACCACAACCCAATCAAGGAGCTGTGATGGGGGAAGGCTGACTTTCTAAACATACTGTTCCCCAAAATTAAAGATGCCAGGTGGTTTTGTATGCAACAAACACCTAGGACAACAGCCATGAGGCTTAGTGGGGAAAACGTGGAGAATACCTAAAGATTGCACTGTAGAAATCTCTGATTTTGCATGCATGTGGTGTGTGTGTGTGTGTGTGTGTGTGTGTGTGTGTGTGTGTGTGTGTGTGTGAACTCAGGGCCTAGGCTCTATCCCTGAGTTTTCTTGCTCAAGCCTAGTGCTCTTCCACTTGAGCCACAGCCCCACTTGCTTTTTGATGGTTAATTTTATGTAAGAGTCTCAAGGACTTTCCTGTCCAGGGTGGCTTCAAAGCATGACGGGGGCCCCAGGGCAGTAAGAGTAAACATAACTCACAGGTACAATCACTATGGTGGGTGACTCCTGCCTCCTCGTGGCCAGACGTGAGACATGCAGCCCCATGTCATCATCCTCTAGAGTTCAATTGGGGGAAGTGACCATGGCCAAGCTGACTTTTGCTCACCCTGAGTACTGATGCCAGAGCAAGTCTGTTCCACCCTAGGCCAAGAGAGTTCCAGGAGGCCCGGCTCCCAGAGGCACAAGGAAGAGAGAGATCAGCTCCAAGCTGAGCTAAGAGCCTTTGCCCACAGATACCCCAAGTTGGCCTTCCTAATCACCATAAGACCTGTCAAAGAATAAACAAAAAAAAATATTGGAGCTGTGCCTCCAAGTGCTAGAGCTCTAGATTGAACCAAAGAGCTCAGGGTCAGGGCCCCCAAGCATTGAGTTCAAGACCCTCACCTGATCCTTCCGCAGTTTAGCTAAATATGAACTAGTAGGATTTGTGAAGTGTTTCTGAAGAATGGTGATACTGAAGAAAGCATCCTAATTCTAATGAAAACTGCACTTGTGACATACAGCTATGTGCTGAGTCCTTCACTGGGTCCTGGTTGCTGGGTCCTTCCAACATGGGGGTTTTGTGCTGAGTCCTCAAAACGTCCTGTTGGCTGAGTTATCCCAAAGGGTGCTATGTGCTGAATCCCTGAGAAGAATGGGACCTGCTTGTTTTTGGGTACTGTGCTGTGTCCATTACACAGCTACTGTATGCTGAGTCCTTCTAAAGGTGCAGTGTGCTAATTCATCCCAAAGGGTACTGCTATGTGCTGAGTCCTTGAGATGAGATGGATAAGGTGAATTTTTCAAGTGCTATGTGACGAGTCCTTTACACGAGGTGCTCTGTACTGTCCTTCAAATGGTGCTATGTTCTGAGTCCTTTGACAATGTTGTATGTGCTGAGTCCTTCCACAGGGTAATATGTGCTCAGTCCTTCAAAATTGTGCTATGTGCTGTGTTTTTCGAAGGGTGCTGTGCACTGTTCTACACAGTGTGCTATGTACCCAGCCCTTCAAAGGGGGCTGTGTGTGGTCTTAACACAGGGTGCTATGTACTGAGTCCCTGAGAAAGAATGGTATGCATTGAGTTTTTCAAAGCATTCCATGCACTTAGTCCATTACCTTGTGGGCTATGGACTCCCTCCTTCAAAGGGTGCTGTGTGCTGAGTACTCTACACAGGGTACTATATGCTGAGTCCTTCAAAGGGAGCTGTGTACTGAGTCCTTTACACTGGGTGTTTTGTGCTGTTTTTGGAAGTGTGCAGTGTGCTGACTCATCTCAAAGGGTATTATGTTCTAAGTCCTTGAGAGGTAGTTATCCCCAACAATCACACACACATAAACAGACACAAACAAACATATACACACAAACATACACACAAGGGTCACCGTGCACTTTTTAGTGTAGGAGGATGGAGGAGAGTCTCCTCCAGAGGTGGGGCTGAGGGGAGATTTGATACCCAGGGCAGGTACTGGGGTTGGGAGGGAGTGATGAGTTGAGGTGAGGCTACAAGTTCCATGGCCTGGAAGCCTTTGGTCCCAGTCAGGGCTTGGCTTGCAGCGAGGGGTGGGGGCCAGGCCTGAAAGGAAGAGGGGTAAGGGGTCAAAAGAAGGAGGGCTCGGGGCCCAAGGCACACTCCCATGGCAGCAGTGGCCAGGGGCACGAATCAGGGGAGGACAAGGGGTTGGGCATGCCCGGCAGGAGCAACACAGCCCAGGAGAGGAGTGGGGGCAGAGAGAGAGCAGAGAGAAGAGTGAGTACACATAAGAGCAGGTGGCTTCATCAGCTGGTGGCCTCGCTGATCATAGTGCAGTTTCTGGTGGGGAGCACAGAGCACATGGAGCTGGCGGGCACATTGCCACAAGTAGCCACGTGGAGTCATGGTGGCCATGGCAGCCATGAGACAGAGGTCCCGGCAAGGGGGGCACTGGAGCGGCTGAGGTGGGAATGGTGTTGGCTGAAGAAGAGGAGCAGGAGCCACATGCAGCTCTGCCATGTGCCCGCAGATGCCCCTGCCCCTTCCCAGCAGCATTGCATTTCAAACATGGCACTTTCGGCTCTGACCAGCTGCACCTTTCACAGTTGCCCAGAGGAGATGGTGCACCCTGGCAGGCTTGCGGCCCCGAACTGGTCGCCACTGCTGGTCCTAGGACTCTGGACCCATGTGTACCCGGAGCCACCACCTACAGCTCTCCCATTAGTACACACGAGTGGTGGCTCTGAGGGCCCACAGCCTGGAAACACTCCGGCTAACCAACCACTAACCTGGACCTGCACCTCCTGCCTCCCCTTTCTTGTCTCCTCCTCGAGTTCACCCTCCCCCCCCACAGTCTGCCATGTCCTTGTCACAAATGTGCCCCAGGGATGGGGGGCAGGGGTGTGTGTTGACCTGGGGATCCCACCCCCATTCCTAGTGGCCAGTGTCCCAGGAAACAGGGAGATGCAGGAATGGGTGAGGAGGGGTGCCACAGAGCTTCTGGCCTGGAGCAGTGGGAGCCACACAGCCGCACATCTGCACCCTTCCTCTCTCTCGTAAAACTGGTGGATTTAATCAGAGGTGGGGAGCAGCACCTCCACACCTGCCTTCGCGAGTCTTTTTCTTTTTGCTGGGGGTCATGGGTGTTGGATGCAGAAGATAGGCCCTCCTTGCTGTGTAAGCCCTTGTCTTCTGTGCTCAGTCACCCTTTCACCTGAGGAGGGTCCCAGAAGAGCCCACTAGGTATGTGAGGGTACTTGGAGTCAGACAGAAAGTGAATATCTGCGAGGAATATATCCACTCCAACCCACATACACCGAGCCTGTCTGCCCTCCCCGCCTTCCCAGCTGTCAACAGTACTCACAGGGTGATCACATTTCCCAGCTCTCCCAGCATCTGCTGATGCTCCCTGTCCATCTGGGCTATTCGTCCTCCCCAAAAGTCCACCAAGTCACCCAGAAGCATCTAGGCTGAAAGTAGGGAGTCCATCCATGTATGTAGCCTTTAAGACCCTATCCGTTTCCCCAACACTTCCCCAAACCCAGGTCAGACACCCCCTGGGGCACCATGACCCCTTGCTTGTTTTCAGCCCCGGCTCTGAGGAGCCACATATCTCGGGACACCTTCACCAAGTGTCCTGGCATAGGGTTTTGGTGAATGGGGAGTCAAGGCTGATTGATCCCAAGGGAAAGTGTCTGGCCTTGGAGAAAGGGAGAGGCATGGGTTGTTCTTCCTTATTAGAGTGGTGCTCCCTTTGGTTGGATCCCCTGTTCTGACCAGGCAACCCCCGTGCGCCAGCTTGTACCTTGTCCCAAAGGAGGAACCAACAAATTCAGGAGAGGCACTGCTCTGAGTCTGTTTGTGTGTGTGTGTGTGTGTGTGTGTGTGTGTGTGTGTGTGTGTGTGTGTGTGTGAGAGAGAGTGTGTGTGTTAGTGTGTGTGTGTGTGTGTGCGCATGAGAGATAGAGAGGGAGCACAAGAGAGAGGGGGGAGAGAGAGAGAGAGAGAGAAAGAGTGAGAGAGAGAAAGACAGACAGACAGACAGACAGACAGACAGACAGATCATCTTTCTCCTTATACAGCCTGACTGTGCTCAGGTGAGTGATCCCTTGGCAAATCGTAGGTGCTGCATGGACTAATCTTCTGACACAGTTCTGGATTTGTGTGTGTGTGTGTGTGTTTGTTCGTTTGTGTGTGTGTATTTGTGTTTGTGTGTGTGTGTTGGGAGAGCAGGGAGATGAGAACAATGAAAACATATTTAAGGCACCATGTCTACAAAGAGCAAAAGCATTTTATTTGTGTGTATGTGTGTGTGTGTGTGTGTGTGTGTGTGTGTGTGTTGTTCTTTTTTCATCAATGCCAAGTACGAGTCTAGCGATAATTTGTGTTTTCTCCTTCACCATTTCATGGCTCCTTTGGGGAAAGTTTCAGTACACGTTCCTTCCCACCTCTCTCTTCTCCCTTTCCTGTAGCCCACAGTAGCTGCTGGGTCTGTGTGGGTCTCTCCTAGGAGGCCTGTGTGAACCACAGACCAGAATGGACACTTGTCCTTCTGTCTTCAGCCAGAAGGCTCGTGAGGCAACTGTGACCACACCCATACTCTTCCAGCCAGACAGTCTGCTCTAGTGTGTACAGTTGGAGCTAATTCAAGGGTTGGGAGTGTGTCTGCCAAATGTAATTAGGGAATGAGATTGGGCGGCCGATAGTGCAGGAGCTGTGATGCTAGAAGTGTATGAGGAGTGGTGAACGTTGTGACATGGCAGATGGTTCACCACGACAGAGAATGAGAGGGTAAACTTACCCAGGGCATTGACTGTGTCTATGGGGACTCCAGGCCCCCACTGATGGCATGGATTCCCTCCCGGGTCAATGTACTGGTGGACAGTCCTCCCTGGAGTCCTGCAGACTCCAGTCTGTGTCCGGCCTGGGCCGTTTCCAGCTGGGCAGTGGTAAGCAAGTGCGCTCCCCCTGCTAAAGTCTGCTTGCTAACTGCCGTGGCAGTTAGCTAGGGCTCTCTGAATGCCACTTTCTGTAAACTGATGTAGGCTGTCTGAAAGAAAAAGCAGATCACTGAACTTAGAACCCTTCAAGTTTGATTGGAACAACTGAAATGCAATGTTTTCCAGGTTTTCTTTTTTTCTTGAAGCTGGCTATTTCCACTAGCACCTGGGATGAGGGGTCAAATCATGCAGACGATTTCAGCGTCCGAACAATGACATTCAAAGCAGCACGGGAAGAGTTCCCAAGTGAGATGGTCTCCTGTAATGAACGTCGTGCCTTGACTGACTTTCTTTGGCAGCTGTTGATTCTCCTCCGGCTCTCTCTAGGGTGACCACCATGTCAAGGATGTCCTGGGGAGCAGAGATCGTGACCTCACCATCGCTAGCCTGCCAGCTATGAGCAGAGACGATTCCCAGCACCTGCACTGGACTCTGGGAGATTCAGAAACCAGGGATACCTCAAGGATCCTTACTCTGCAACATGAAACTTGGGGGCGGGATGTGGTAATCCTGACTGGCCCCAGGGGGAGGTGAGGAGGACCCTTGAGCCAGGACTTCAGCTCACAGAAACCTCATTCACAGCTAAGTGGGGAATTGAGTGCCACGGAGCTGGTCAGCTGCTGGACAGAGATCTTTGAGAAGATAGGCATCCCAGAGGCCCTGGAGTCCAGAGAGTACATAGTGGCTCACATCCTCACAGCCAAAACAGTTAAGTGTGGTGGCACCAGGAGGGGGTAAGACAGAGAAGGGAGAACTGTGGGAGAGCTACATAAGGCTTCGCCCCCCCTCCCCTACAGAGGATTCTTACCTGAATCAGATGGGACTTTTCTGTAATATTGTCATAGACAGATGTTCATTTATGTATCCAACAAACCATTACAGTGTGCACCAGGCTCTGGGGGGTCATAGACAATGAAAAGTTCCAGAACTGGTTCCACAGCCCATGTAGAAACCTTGGATTGATGTGGATGCCAGGGCTTCAAGACTGTCATCCTAGCTACTGAGGAGGCTGAGATCAGAGGATTGAGGCTTTTGGCCCAGGCAGAAAACCCTGTAAGACTCTTGTCTTCAATTAACTACTAAAAACAAATGCCAGAAGTGGATGTGTGGCTCAATACATAGACTGCTAGCATTGAATAAAAAGGCTTGGGGACAGCACCTAGGCTCCAAGTACAAGGCCCAGGACTGACACAAAGAAAATAAAGAGAGAGGGGAGGGAAGGACAGAAGGAGAAAAAGAGGAAAGGAAGGAAGAAGGGAGAACATGCAAGCCTTGGTTTGGAGTCCCTGGATCAAGGGAGCCAACTATTCACAATCTCTGTGGGGACAGTTTCAGAGTCTAAAGCCATTATGTAGGACCAAGCCACTGACACCTCAGCAACTTCATGCCATTCAGGAGCTGTGTGGTCACCGACTCTAGAGGGAACAAGCCTCGGGTTGAACCTAGGGCTCAGGGGGGGTCACCAGGTTTCAATTATCCCTAGCCTCATCGAGTTTATTTTCTGGTCAGATAAGAAGAAAGTTTCCTAGGGCTAGGGAGGTATTGGGTGAGAGAGTTTCAATGGGGAGGCAAGGGATAAGCAGGAATTTGAAGAAGGAGGATGGTCTCAGGTCAGGTGTGTCAGGAAATTGGTGCCATGACCTCACCAGACAACATAGACTACAAACCTTTCATCCAGACACACTGCTATTAAAAGTCCTGGCACCTTAGGTTCATCATTGACTACCTGGCTGTGGTTCACTGCAGGATGCCTTTGCAGTACATCCTTGGGGCTAGGACTTTCCAGGGCTCAATCTGACGATACCTCCCCGGGTGTTCATTCCTCCACCAAAGACTGAGGTAAGCATGCCACTGCCACAGGAAAGCCTGGAAATGAGGGCAGGAAGTGGGTCTCTTGTCTGGCTCAGTCTTTAGTGTAGATGGCAGATCTGGGATTCAGAGAGGGCAGGCTGACGGTGTGGCAGATCTGGGTAGAGGCTGGGTGGAAAACCAGAGGCACTGGGCTCTGAGCAGGGTTGTTTCTTTGATAATACTCACAACATAGGAACATTTCTGGGATAGAGCAGCCCTTTTCACCTCCCCAAGATGGACCTAGATCTCCCTAGTTTCCATCCCTTGACCAGGAAACCGTTTAGTTCCCATATCATGTGATTGGATAACTAGACCTTACCTCACTGCCCAGTGCTGAGGCAGGACAGTGAGAGATCCTGAGTCTTCGATAAGGTCAGGGGATCTTCAGTATGAGATGGTACTTGAATGTCCCAACTTGGTGCATGGTCAGTCCCATCTAAGTCTGCCATGATGTAGTACATAGAATCTAGAGAATCAGAGCTGGACGGGGTCTGTTCTGGGAGTCCTGAGTATTATGTGTTATCTTTGAGCTCCCATATGCCCATTGCTTCCCTTTCTTGGTTGGGCCTATGCTAGAAAAATTTGAAACTAGGGCATGGATCTTATCTTTTATGCTCCAAGATAGCACTCTACCATTTGAATCACAGCTCCACTTCCAGTTTTTTTGGGTGTTTAATTGGAGATAAAGTGTTCTCACGTTCTTTGCTACTAAGTGGTATCCAACTGCAATCCTCAGATTTCAGTCTCCTGAGGGGACAGGATGACAGGAATGGAATATTATGTTTGGCCGGCTGCCAGTCCCTCAAGGCTTTTATCCTAGGTACTAAGGATATGAGATCTGTGGATCATGGGTCAAAGCCAGCCTGGTCATGAAAGACTCTGAGACTCTCACATAAAAGGAATTGCCAGAAATCCAGAAGCGGTGCTGTGGCTCTATAAATGAGTGCTTGCCTTAAGCTGAAGTCCTCAGGGAGAGAACCCAGGCCCAGAGCTCAAGCCCCTAATCCAACAACAAGAAAAAGAGGTGATTAAGTTTTCCACATAGCACTGTGTACGGTTGGAAATACAATGCTGGTCTATGAGGTGTTCCAGATATGTGAGAGGCTCAATGATTTGTCTACAGTCGGTCTGATGTCGGTACTGCCACCTTCTCGGGGTGGGATGTTATCCTAATTGAGGGAGTTCATGTTTTTGTTCTCAGGGACTGCTGAATCCTTGGGCTATCCGTGTGTGTGTGTGTGTGTGTGTGTGTGTGTCTGTCTGTCTGTCTGTCTGTCTGTCTGTCTGTGTCTGTATGTGATTGGAGGTAGAAGAACTGGGCCTTGAACTCAAGGCCTAAATGCTGTCCCTGAGATTACTTGCTCAAAGCTAGAGCTCTGACATTTGAGCCACAGCTCCACCTCTCTCTGGCTAGTTGGTGGTTCAGTGTAGATAGGAGCTTCACAAACTTTCCTACGGGGCTGGCTTTGAACAGTGATTCTCAGACCTCAGCCTCCTGAGTAACAGACAGGAGCCACCCGTGATGGCTTTGTGTGTGTGTGTGTGTGTGTGTGTGTGTGTGTAGAAGTTGGTTGTAACAAGGAATGCTGGACCCTTTGGTAACTTCTAAACGCTCTCTTGGGGACAGTATGGGCTTTGAGGCTGAGGTCTGGGGGCTTAGAAGGGTGAGACCCTTGAAGGGGACTCAGCACCTTTAAATTATAAGAGCAAGGTAAATTTGTGCCCTGGAACTGTCTACTCTCGTGGGCCTGTTTGATGGCAGAGGGAGTGTGGGAGGATCTGGAGGTGGGGCCCACAGGGGGTGGCTCTCCAGGGGGACAGAGAGCATCGTCAGCACTTAGTAAGGCTTTGAGTCCTGTTATTATGGAACATATTGGCATGGGTCAGACTCTGGGTCTTCTCATCATGACGTCTGATGGGCAAGGCCAACCCTACTTTAAATCTTGACCTGTGTTCTTCAGATCTCATCCTCCTGTGTAGGTAGGGTTATAGGCATGAGCCTCTGACACCGGACCTCGGATTCTTTTTGGTATATTAGGGTTTGAACTCAAGGCCTTATGTTTTCCAGTCAGGTCTTCTACCTTGGGAGCCAAGCCTTTCTGTCTTGGGCATGTCTGAGATAGAGACTCCGTATATGCTCAAGCTTGGCTGGATCATGGTCCTCCTGTGACAGGCATGCACCACCATGCCTGGTCCTCTGTAGTTGGGATGGTAGATATTAGCACCATGCTCAGTCATCGGTTTAGATGACCCTTCCAAACTCTTAGTCCACAGCAGCCGATTCTTGACCACAGTTGAAGCTCTGGGTTCGGCCTGGAACCATTGTTCCTCAGTCTCCTCACAGGACAGTTGTGAGGAAACAAGGGATCTATACAAGGGGAACTCTGGGGCAGGGCCAGGCACAGAGGGAATGGTCATCAGATAAGTTTCTTGGCAATTCTGTGAGCACATAACAAGAAGATACCTGGAAATGACTCAGAAGGGGCTTGTTATTTATCATGCCACAGGTATGGGATTTTAAACAAAACATGGCTCTCTCTCATCCTTACCCTGACCCATTAGGAAGGGGATCCTTCATTGTTCAGCTTTGCAGCTGGGGAAAACGAGGCACGGAAATGCTCGGTGATCTACTCATGACCCCCAGCTGACAGGAAACTTGGCCTGACTTGTCTGCCATGCTCCCTAGGACAATGGGTGCTATTCAGTCCATTTCTTGTTTTGGGAAGTACACTTATTGTCAGTCTTGGGGCTTGAATTCTGGGCCTGGGCACTGTCACCAAGCTCCTCAGATCAAGGTTAGGTCTCTACTACTTGAGGCACAACACCACTTCCGGTTTTATGGTGGTTCTTTGGAGATAAGCATCTCACAGACATTGCTGCTGGGCTGGCTATGAACCATGATCCTCATATCTCAACTTCCTGTGTAGTTACCATTGTAAGCCTGTGCCACCAGCCGCCAGCTTAAGTGTAATTCTCTCTCTCTCTCTCTCTCTCTCTCTCTCTCTCTCTCTCTCTCTCTCTCTCTCTCTCACTTGTTGAAAGGGTGCTGGATGAGGTGCCTCAGAGTCCCCATGTGGCTGGGACCCAAGGTGACCCTCTTATTCTGGAGGTAGGCTGTGGGTCAGGAGCTTTCTTGCTCAGCCTGTTGAGCTAGCTCCCTTAGGTAAGCCCTTCTGTGCCCAGGATAGACCATGATGGTTACTCATTGACAGTCAGTGTGGTGAGTACTTCCCCACTACCTTTTGCTAAGACAGTTAAAGGAAAGTGGATTAGGAAGCATCGCATTGTCCAACTGCACAGCACTATCCCGAGCCTCTGATCCTCACTGCCACCTATCTGGCTGGACCCTGATTATAAGAAACAGAATTCACTCTATGTCTACTTCACGTTGGTGCAGTGTGTCATTTCAGGGAGAGGGAGCAGTGTGCAGAGGAAAGACCCTAGGTCCGACACCTCCTGGGGGACATTTGTTCTGTGACAGCGCAAAGTCATTGCTGTGGATAAGGAGGAAGCCGGCATCAGACTGAGCCGGAGAAATGCTCAAATGGAGGTAATCTGTTGAAGTATAGAACCCACCCATGTCTGCTTCCCACTCACAACAAGGAGGGTTCAATGCAGGTAGCCCAGCACTGGCCCTAGGGGGCTATAAATGGATGGGGGCAGTCAGGTGCCAGTGGCTCTCACCTGTCAACTTGTCTAATCAGAGTCTGAGTTCTGATGGTGGTAACTCAGAGCCAGTCCAGGCAGGAGAGTCAGTGAGACATTTTTTTTTTGGTCCAGTCATGAGTCTTGACTGGGCACTGTCCCTCAGCTCTTCAACTTAAGGCTAGCGCTCTGCCACTCGAGCCACAGTGCCACTTCTGGCTTTTTTCCTTTTTGCTTATATGGTGCTGAGGAATCGAACCCAGGGCCTCAGGCATGCAAGAGAAGCACTTTACCACTGAGCCACTTTCCCAGCCCCAAGTCTGTGAGATTCTTATCTTCCATAAACTACCTCCCTCCTCCCCTTGAAAAAGCCAGTTTTGGTGCTGTGGCTCAATTGATAGAGCCTCAGCCTTAAGTAAAAGAAGCTCAGGGATGACACCGAGTCCCTGAATCCAAGAACTAGGACTGACAAAAAATAAAATAAATGAATAGTAGGCACTTATTATCTTACTACCCAAATGGATGGATTAATTATTCTCTCTGGTATTCATAGTCAAAGGTAAGGGGCTTCCCTTGATGTTCCTCTAAACCTCTCCTTCTCTCTATTATCCCCCTGGCTTCAGTTGCAGGATAGAATTCAGATCATCCCATTTAATGTGAACTTAAGTACCCTCCTTACCTGCCTTCTTGGAGTAGGGATCCTGGGTGTACTCACCACTGGGTGAAAGAAGCACCAGAGAGATGTGGGTAGGTATACCTGAAACTCATACTCACACACACACACACACACACACACACACACACACACACACTCACCTAGGCCAACTCTGACTAGCCTTTTCCAAAGACACTTTATCTCCTTGGATTAACTGACCTAGGAGAAAAAGTTGATCCACAATAAATGATTATTTTAACTAAGGCTTGCTAGTTGACACAAGATAAAGAGAAGCTCAAAGGAAAGGTTCTGGAGCCTGTCTGGCTCAGGCTCACTCTTGACATCCTGTCTCCTCGGTAGGCAGAGATCTGAAGATCAAAGATCAAAGCCAGCCATAAGCTGGAAAGC
Source organism: Dipodomys spectabilis (assembly GCF_019054845.1). NCBI lineage: Eukaryota > Metazoa > Chordata > Mammalia > Rodentia > Heteromyidae > Dipodomys > Dipodomys spectabilis. The sequence continues at coordinate 3,317,941 of NW_024870975.1, forward strand.
CGATAAGAATCTTCTCTGCATGGAACCACCAAAAATCGAGACGTGGAGCTGTGGCTCAAGTGGTAGAGTAGCAGCCTTGATCATGAAAACTCAGAGAGACAGCTCCCAGGACCTCAGTTCAAACCCACATAAGAAATGGCCCCATTTGTTGCCCCCAGACTCCCTGGGCCTCAAGTGCCCTCTCACAGAGTGTGATACCACACTGGTTCCTGGGTAGTGTATCAGAGCCTTCAGAAATTTGTTGGTGAAAGCCAGGCCTTCGCCTTTGTGGGATCTCAACCCACACCAGGTTGAAGGAAGACCATGACAAGACGAAGAGCCTGCAGAGCGGAGAAGATCCCCCTCTGCCAGGGTGATTAGAGCGGGCTTCTTAGAGGCAGAACTTGAATGGGGGTCTTGCTTAACATGGAAGATTTGACAGGAAGCACAAAGAGAAAAGATGCCATAGATAAAGGACAACATAGCGGAGCGTGTTCTTTTCCAGCCAGGGTTGTTGGTTAGAAACTCAGTAAAGATGAGCAAGACTGTCCTGAGACAGGCCCAAGGGGTCATAGAAGAACAGCTATCCAATGATGGGATTTTGTCTTAGCAGTAGTGGGCTCACCTAGCACACAGGAAACCCTGCGTTCGATTCCTAGGTCCCGCATACACAGAAAAAGCCAGAAGTGGTACCGTGGCTCGGGTGGAAGAATGCTCACCTCAAGCAAAAGAAGCTCAGGGACAGCACCTGGACCCGAGTTCAAGCCCCAGCACTGTCAACGTAAAACTGCACTCCAAGAGACCTGGGTGACAGGTGGATGGCTGTGTCCTGTAGCTCTTAGTAGATCCATACATGCTTTGTGTCTCCTTCTCTGATAAAGGGGATCTGGACACTCCTTCTGCAATGAGCAACCCTGCACCCGGTTATCAGCAACCCTTCCAAAGGCTTCCACTGGGACATGGAGCAGCTGGCCCCAGAAATCCTCAGGTATGGGTTGGGTGTGGCGGGAGGCTACAGGGCAGGCCTCAGACATCCTAGTAGGTCTGATCTACCCCAGACATCCAGGCCATCCAGAGGAAGTGGATGGGAGCTTAGAAAGGGGTAGTGATGTGAAGAGGGCCCTTTAATGCCCATGGCCCTCCCCAGATTCTGAGCCTCCCTTTGCTGTCTCTGAGGGAGGTAGAGGAGTGTCTAGGTGGTAGTATCTAGAAGCGGACTAGTTGGAAATTGTAAAGAATGAGACACCATAGGCCATGCGCTGATGGCTCACGCCTGTCATTCTAGCTACTCAGGAGGCTGAGATCCAGAGGGACTTGTATCCTAGCACAGAGAGGAAAGTCCAATGAGAGTCTCATTTCCAATCCCCAACCAGAAGTGGTTCCATGGCTCAAGGGGAAGAGCACTGGCTTTGAGCAAAATTCATCATCACGGACAGTACCCAAGCCCTGAGTTCAAGCCCCTCATCCAAAAAAACAAGTAAGAAGACACCCCTTGCTTGCCAGAGATGTTCACCATCTCTGGGGTTGCTGTGGTTGGGACACCAGGTTCTGGCCTCAGTGTACAGCCATTTCTAAGAACTCCCCAAGTTTGCCCGAGTGTGAATTTACAGCAGGGAGGGCATTGTTTTACCAAGAACTGCAGAGGTTGTGGCCTGTATTAGGCAGGGAGTGGGCGAATGGGAGTAGGTGTGGGAGAGTAGTGCCACTTATATTCTCTCCAACCCAAGGACGAATGTTTTTGATGCTGGTGTCAAAGTCTGAAAGTGTGGGGTTACATGTGCTTTATGGCCAGACAAGTTGGGTTTCCCCTGGTTGTAAGAACGTGGCTGAAACCAGGCACTGCCAGTGTCTCACGACTGTCATCCTAGCTACTCAGGAGGCTCAGATCTGAGGATCATGGTTCAAAGTCAGCTTGGGAGGAAAGTCTGTGAGATTTTAACTCAAGTGAAGCACCAGAAAACTTGAAGTGGTGCTGTCTCTCCAGTGGTAGAGTGCACAACTTCAGCTGAAGAGCTGAGGGATGGCACGCAGGCCCAAAGTTCAAACCCCATGACAGAAGACCAAAAATAATGTGGCTGAGTTTTCTTCATAGCGGTGTGTACAGTAGGAAATGCCATGTTGTTTTATGGGCCATTCCAGATGTGTGAGAGGCTCTGAGTTTTATAAACATTTGGTCTGAGGATGGTAGTGCCATCTTCTCAGAGGTTGGGATGTTCAGTTGCTCAGGGACTGCTGAAGACTTGGGCTAACCATTTGTGTGTGTGTGTGTGTGTGTGTGTGTGTGTGTGTGTGTTTCCCTCATCTTTCTCTGCCCACTTCCTGGATGCTTGTCTGCCTCTTCCTGACCTTGGATGGTGCCCTTCCTCAATAGCAACCTTGTCTTTAGCCCCATATCATGGTCTACAATGAGTCCTAAATTGCTAGAGACCTGCAAATTCCAGCTTTTCCTTGGGACCCAAGTCTGGCTGTCCATATCTTTGTCCTCATCCAGGGGATTCTGGGTCAGCAGTGCCAGCTGGCTTATGTTCTCTCCTGCCTCTGGGGAGCAGGGTCAGTCATGCTGTGTCCTGTCCTTTTCTAAGCTGGGCCCCTGGCTGCATGTCTCACTCCCAGCAGGGTGCCAGTGGAGTGGGGGAAAAGTGGTTGCCAGTGGCTCTGGCCAACTCGACCTTGATAGCTGACTGAGGGCTCCCCAAACAAGGATGATCTGTGGCTACATAAGAGGTGAGGCCAAGGTGGCTGGGATGTACTGTTCGATGTCTAGGAAATGTCAATGTACCTTATCGTAGGCAAATCTATCTTCTGGCACCAGCTGGGCCTCCTATGTACTTCTAGATTCCGGATGCCCAGAACAGAGAGGCATATACTTTAGATTCCACGGCCACGGAACTGGGGGATGAGAGATTGGTATGGCCAGTACCTCAATGTTTTGAGGCATTAGTTTTCACCTGGATGAGCTGAGCTAGAACTGGGGGCAGTCCTGAGTCATAGTCACAGTAAACTCTCAAGCCAGATCAAGTGGTTTCTCCCTAAGTCCTTCTTGGGCTGAGGGGTTTGGACCATGGCAGTAAGTTCCAAGGAACCTGTCCCTTGATCTCAACACGGGGCAACAGGATCAAGGGAATGACACTAGGGATGCTCCTTTGTAGTCAGCCCATGATTGCAGACCTTCATCTGCCCCCCTTCCCCAAGCACTGGTGAAGAAAGCAGGGCTCCAAGCCCTCGGACTCCTGGGATAGTGACTGCTACAGGCTGGAGACAGTTGGCTGTGGATATCTGAGCATACAAACTTTCTTGAGCCTATCTCAACACCTGCCTAAGTTCTGACTGACAAATTTGCACTCTTGTGATACTCCCATGAGTGGGTATTATCTTGCAGCTCCTGCCCCTCCTGGCCCAGAACCGTGGTCTGAGACAGTGATTTACTACTCCGATCCACATTGCACCCATGACAGATGCCATTCTGATGATCTTCATGCCCCAAGGCTCGATACTTCTCTGGTACTGTGGCCTGCTCTGTAGGCAATGGCCTCCAAACAGGCTGCTATCAGGACACCTAGACATTAGGAGACCCTCAGTGGCCCACTGGAAAGTACTGTGCCTAGAGCCACAGAGTAAGGTCCAAGCAGGCAAGGTGTTTGCCATGGGGCTAAAACTCTGGGCCTGGGCGCTGTCTCCCATCCCCCAGCTCTTCACCATACTACTTGAACCACAGAGCAACTTCAGGTTTTCTATAGGGTCCTTGGAGATCAGAGTCTCCTAGACTTTCCTGCCTGGGCTGGCTTTGAAATGTGATCCTCACATCTCTGCCTCCTAAGGAGCTAGAAGGACAGGCGTGAGCTACCTGTGCCTGGATGATCTGGCCTTACACCACAGTGGACTAGGAGCTCCTGAAATCTTTCCTTTAATTTTCCTGTGCTAGTATTGGGGCTTGAACTCACGGTCTGAGCTCTGGTCTCTAAACTTTTTCCTTCAAGTTTACCACTTTAACACTTGGGCCACAGCTCCATTTCTGCATTTTGGTAGTTAATCGGCAAGAAGAGTCTCATTAACTTTCCTCTACTGAGCTGGCTTGACCCTCGATCTCTATCTCAGTCTCCTGAGTAGCTAGGATTTACAGGAGTTGAGCCACTGGTGGCATTGGGCTAAAAGCTTTTCTAAAGCAAGAGTTTTTCCCTGCATTTGCCCTGACTCCTCCATGCAAAGGAGGCCGGAGGGTCAGGAGCTGTGAAAACAGGTTTCCAGCCACAGGAAATGGCTTTGGGTCCCTGGCGAAAAGCCAAGCTAATCTTCCCCCTGGGCGACATTCTGGGATCTCATCCTCTGCTCTTTGACTCAAGTCAACTTTGACCCAGCCTTGAATTTCCTGCCAGACTTTTCTGAAGCCATAGAACCTTCATACCACGCACACCACCTGCTCTACCGCACACCTCAGGACCTTTGCCCATGCTATACCTTCTGCCTGAGGCTCTCTGCCTTGTACCCACATATTAGAACTATTGTGGAATTTTGTCACTGGGTATATCACTTCCTGGAACAAGTCTTTCCTTCCCTTTTCCATCTTTTTTTTAATATTGAGTTACTAGATATGGAACTTGTGCAAGCTGACTGGCAAATGCTCTATATTGATGTGTGTGTGTGTGTGTGTGTGTGTGTGTCAGTCCTGGGGTTTGAATTCAGGGCCTGGATGCTATCCTATCCCTGAGGTTTTGTGCTCCAGGCTAGCACTGTACTACTTGAACCACAGTTCTACTTCTGGCTTTTTGGGTGTTTAATTGGAGAAAAGTGTCTTACATTGACTTTCCTGCTTTCAATTGGGATCCTTAGATCACTTCCTCCTGAGTAGGTAACAGGGGTGAGCCACCAGCACCTGCCCTCCACACTACCTCTTACCTATAACCTCAGCCTTCCTCTGAGTCACAGAAGAATATGTCTCCTCAGGCTCAATTTTTTTTTTGCCATTCTTGGTGCTTGAACTCAAAGCTCATACTTGGCAGAGTCTCTAAACATGTGAAGACTGTGACAAATGCTTCCATTTAATTATGTATCATGTTTCAACACTTAATAAAACGTTAATTAAAATGAGTCAATGTCCTAAATTATTGTGTATAATTTTATAATAGATGTGCAAAATATAATATTATGTGTATAATAATACTAACTACAATAATCAATAAATGAATCAAAGGAAAATAAAATACAAAATCAATAATAAAATTCATAATATGAAATTAATATACATATATAAATATATATCATGTATTACACATGTATAGAAATATTTTTTCCATTGCAGGGCCTTCATTCAGGCCCAGGGAACTCTAGCCTGAATTTCTTTACCTTAAGGACAATGAGCTTCGTGTTCACCCATGGTGCAAAAGAGTTACCTGGATGGTGAGCTCAGAAACTAGCAATGGCAGAAATACTGGCCCCAGTTCCACGACAGTGACTTAATTTTTTTAATGGAAACAGTTATGTTTATTCAGTTCCATATTGAACATTAAAAAAAGCAGTCTAGAGTTTTGTACAGCTATTCAAACATCCTTCCCTTACCTGCAAAGTGCTTCTCTGAGAACTACGTTGTTTCTCTTTTTTTCTATGTTTTGTTATTGTAAAAATGTTCTACAGAGGGGTTACAGTTCAGGAGCAAGTTAATGAGTACATTTCCTATTTAGCATTGTTTACTCCTCCTGTGTTTTCCCCCTACCTTCCCTTCCCTCCCATCTTCACAACTTCCTCCTCCTGACGAGGTCAGTGACTTAGTTTTTCATTTTTGGTTGGCACGGGGTTTGAACTCAAGTAATGGCAACTCTTTGCTCACATTGCTACAGATTTACCAAGACCCTGAGTTCAAACCCCAGGCTAGAAAAGAAAACTGGCAGAAATTCCAAACCAGGGAGCTTTATTTTTCTTAATTTAGTTAAATTATATATATATATATATATATATATATATATATATATATGTATGTATGTATGTGTATATATATATATGTATGTATGTATGTGTATATATATATATATATATATGTATGTATGTATATATATATAGGTTTTTTGGGGTCAAGTAGGGGCTTGAACACAGGTCATGGAAATTCTACTTCAGCTTGGATCTCCCTTGGCTGGGTGCATTCTCTGGTCTCATAGCCGATCCTGGGATCCTGGGCTCAGAGTGCTTTCAGGAAGAAAAAATTTGGAAAGCACAAAAAGTGGTGAGCTGCAGAGAGCTGGGGTTTACGATTATTTTCTTTGCACAGTGACCATCCTGGGTCTGAATGACATAGCTGCAAAGTGGACCTGACCTGCCATTGCTGGTGGCTGGTGGGCTATCAATGAAGCCACAGGCCAACCTGTCAACATAGGCCCAGGGTTCAAATCGCAGTCCTGACATCAATCACAAGAGATCACAAGAGACTCATTCCTATGCATAGGAATACTGATTGAAAGAGTAGTTTATACATCGGTCGACACTAAAATTAGATGCAATAATCCTAGAAGGCTGGTTGAACTTAATTAATAGTTTATTAAGCATGAAAAGAATTATATTCCTTAAATTGTAGTACAATAAGTACCTAAGAGTTGGTAGGAACATAGTAGGTGTTATTCTATCATAGTCAGCTATGGAACCCTTTAGCAATATATATATATATATATATATATTTGTATACCTCCATCTGCCTATCTATGTATCGCTGATTTGGCCAAACCTGGGGGTCGTTCTCAGAGCCTGGGAACTACCTGACATCTTCATTGGCTAGAGGCTGCCATGCTCAAACTCACCCAATCATGAATTGGGCCTGCTAGGCACTAAGTTCAGATCCTGGCTCTGCCAGGCATGATGGAGAACACATCTAACATCTAGATGTGATGTAATAGGATGTAAACAATGTAATAAATGGTATAGGTGTCATCAGAATCAATAAAATAAATTCTAAATAAATGAATGACACAAGAAATAAAATGAATAACCACACCAAACACAATAAGGACTGAACATCTGTATGGAAGTATAAATCCTATCTTTAAAATATATATATGGAGGGCTGGGAAGGTGGCACAGTGGTAGAGCTTTTGCCGTGCATGCATGAGGCCCTGGGCCCGATTCCTAAGCACCACATAAGCAGAAAAAAAAGCCAGCAGTTTCACTGTGGCTCAAGAGGTAGAGCACTAGCCTTGAGGAGAAGAGCTGAGGGACAGTACCCTGGCCCAGAGTTCAGGCCCACGAGTGGACCAAAAATAAAGTATATAAGGAATATCTTTTCCAGGCCTGAGGCTTGAATTCAGCCCCCCTATGCAGAGGGAATGGCGGGAGATCCTGAGATACTTGTTCCTGGACCTGGGATGAGTCATGGAATGTGATCGATCTCATCCTTGAATGAGTAGTTCTTGCAGGATACAAGCAGAAAATGATAGGCAAGACTCATGGGGTATTGATTATTTGTAAAGAACAGTTGATAAAGCATGACAATAATCAGCACAGTCATGAAATTGAAGCATCAGGAAAGATCCAAGAATCGGTAGTCACACAGATTGGATTCCACCACAGGTTACCATCTCTCCTACTCCAAACAAATGTGTACTTATTTCCATACTACTTTCAGCTTATGAATGGATGACTGTTGTGCTCCCCGCTCCCCCCTCTTGGGGGGTGCTCAATTGCAGGTCCCAAAGGCTGGTGTGCTCATGTGGACTCATTCACCACTTGGTCCTGCTAGGTCTCGAGTTCAGATTCCCCGCCGTGCCAAAAGATTCATCTTGATGTCAGAAGTAAATCGTTGTACCTGTTTTCTTTCCTGTGCAAGTCCTAGATCTCAGCTAGGATGGAGAATGCTTGGACCACCTTGTGGCCATGGGAATAAGTTGTTATCCATGTCAGCCCACTTATACCTGTCATCATATACTCAAGAAAATACATAATACACCCATGAATAGCATACAAAATAAAGAGAATAACTACACTCAATGTACGATGTGAATATTCACGGATGTGAATATACATCTCCTGATATACATCTCCTGTTTCAATGATCATTAAAGACTACTTTGGCCTCCCTGGGGTTCGATCCCAGCTCCTTAGTGGCTCACAGTCTGGTGTGATCACGTGGACCCATTGGGCAGTTGGGCCTCCTAGGCCCAAAGTTCGAATCCCAGCACTGCCAAATATTCACCCTGATGTGAGATGCCAGTCGTTGCACCTGTTTTCCTGTACTGTGCAAGTTCTGGGTCTCAGCTAGGAAGGAGAATGTATATGCAACTCTATACTCATGGGAATAGGTTGTCATCCAGTTCACCACAGTTATATCTGTCATCCTATACTCAAGGAAATACACAATACATCAATGAATAATACAGAAAACAAAGAAAATGACTACATCAAACGCAAGATGCCTCCCATCCATATTTGGAAATATATATCCACTGTTAAATTATGAATTTATGACTATATTGGCCCCCACCAGGACTCCATCTCAGGTCCCAGGAATGGCCTAGTTCCTTAGTGGCTCACAGCCTGGTGTGCTCACCATGACCCATTCACCAATTGGGCATGCTAGGCTTTGAGTTTAAATTCCTGCACTACCAGAAGATTCATTCTGATGTAAGAAGCCTATGGTGGCACATGTTTTCCTGTCCTGTGAATGTCCTGGGTCTCATTGAGGATGGAGAATGCTATATAGGCAACTCTTAGCCATGGGAATAGGTTGTCATCCATGTCAGCACAGTTATTTCTGTCACCATATGCAATAAAATACACAATACATCCATGGATAAGACAAAAATAGAACGAATAACTACACTGAATGCAAGATGCATACCACATCTGTAGGTAAAGAGAAATCTTATGTTTAAAAAAGGTTGGCTTGTTATTTTGCCCAGTGCTGGGGCTTCAAATCAGGCCCTACACCAGGCCTGACATTCTAGTCTTCAAAGATGGTGAGCTTCCCCTTCCCCCACAGTGCAACAGAGTTACTCAGACCTGAGCTCAAATCCCAGCACTGACCAAATATTCATCCTGATGTCAGAAGCCAGTTGTTGGGCCTTTTATCCTCTCCTGTGAAAGTCCTGGGTCTCAAAAACGATGGAGAATGCATAGACAACCCTGTCAACATGGGAGCAGGTTGTCATCCATGTCAGCACAGTTATACCTGTCACTATACTTATTAAAATACACACTACCTCCATGAATTAGAGGCAAAATAAGGAGAATAATTGCACTGAACACAAGATGCTGTCCACACATGTATGTCAATATAGATCCTATGTTTAAATTATGAATTTATGACTATAGTGGACCACCCTGGGCATCAATGTCGGATTCTGGGAATGGCCACACTCCTTAGTTGCTCACAGGCTCATATGATCACCTTGACTGATTGGCCAACTGGTTTTGCTCTGCCCTGAGGTCAGATCCCAGCACTACCAACAAGTGGATCATGGAGTAAGAAGTAGAGTTTGAAACTTTTTTTCCTTTTCTCTGAGAATCCTGGGGGTCAGGCATGATGGAGAACATTTCTACAAATCTAGATGTTCTGTGATAGGTTGTCATCAATGTAATAAACAGAATGGGTTTCATCATAGTAAAATCATTGGTAAATAAATGAATAAAACAAAAGATACAAGGAACAACCACACCAAACATGTATGGACTGAACATCTATAGGTAAGTATAAATCCTATGTTTACAATATATATACATAATATGTATTCCAGGGCTAAGTCTTGAATTCAGGACTAGTGAACGGGCCTGATTTTTTATCTTCATCTAAGGTGATCTTCCGTTTTATCCACATTGCTGCAGATTTACCCAGATACTGAGTTCAAATCCAAAGCCTGTATGAATAAACTGTGAATTGTAAGCCAGGGAGCTAATTTTTTTCTCAGCGTGGGGCTTGAACTCAGGTCTTGGAAAGTCTGCCTCAGCTTCGATCACGCTAGGATGGGGTGCAGTCACTTGACACACAGGTGCTTCTGTGATCCTAGACCCCAAGTGTTGCAGGGAAAACAATGCACAGAAAAAAATGTGGCCTTTTATGTTTTATTCCTTTGCACAGTGACCCTTCTGGGTCTGAATGACACTGTTGCAAAGGGTACTTCACCTTGCATTGCTGATGGCTGGCAGACTATCAGGGAAGCCATAGGCCCACATGGCAACATAGGCCCTCATTTCGAATCCCCATCCTGACACCAACCAATGGCAGGGGGTACTAATAAACTGGTTCCTATCCAAAGGAATAACACTGGAATTTTTTCAATGTCACAGTTGAATGAGTTGTTTGTGAATGATGATCCTATAAAATTAAACAGCAGCATTTCAGAAGGCTGGTTGATTTTATTTAATATTTATGAATCATTAAAAGAATATTATTACTTATGGGAACACAATAATTTCAGGACACTGAGTGCATTCATTAATATTTTCAGGATGAAAACAATAACATTAATTACATGGACACATAAGAAATACCCAGGAACTGGTAGGAATGTAGTCTATATAACTGAATAATGTATAGACATCTGTGGCACTCTATAAAGATATATATTTATTGGCATATTGTCATCTGCATGTCAATCTGTTCTTATTTCGTTCACTCCTGGGGCTCATTCTCAGGTCCTGGGAACAACCTGTCAGCTCAATTTGCCCGAGGATGGCATGTTTACACTCAACCATTCATGAAATTGGCCTTGTAGGCCATGAGTTCAGCTGCCAGTGCTGCCAAACAATGAATCGTGGAGTAAGAAGCTGATGGTGACACATGTTTTCCTTTACTGTGAATCTTCTGGGTGTCAGGTATGAAGTAGAATACATATGTAGACCTATAGCCTATGTAATCAATGTTCTATGTGCTATAATAGTCAATAAAATAAATGGTCCATACATGAATACAACAAAAATAAAGTAACTACACTGAACACACTATGGAGTCAACATATGTATATAAATATAAAACATATATGTAAATTGTACATGAATAGGGTGTTTTCTAGTGCTGGGGATTGATTTCAGGCCTAAGGAACATACATGAATTTCTTGATTTCAAGGAGGCAAGCTTCCTCTTCCCACACAGTGCAACAGAGTTACCCAGACTATTAGTTCCAATCCCAGTCCTGGTAGAAAAAATGTCATCTTTATAGTATGTGAGGCCCAATTCTTAGGTACTTCATTATGCCTCCATTTAATGAATGTGATTGTTTAAATGTTTAATAAAATATTAACTAAAATTGATCAGTGTCGTGTAATATAATTGTGTATAATTTTATCCTAGAATCTTTCAAGAACTGTTCATTCAATCATGACTTACATCACATTCCATTGTTAGTCATATGGATAGGAACAAGTTTCTTAGGATCTCCTACCATTTGGACATGGCAGGACCAGGATTCAAATTGTGGGCTCCAGCTCCCACCACTTCAACCCGAGGATGGGGAACTAACAAGTCTGTCCAAGAACATCAACAAGAGCAGTGATTAGGCAGGCACCAGTGGCTCTCAGCACTCCTCCTTGTTACTTACAAGGCTGTGGTAGGAGTATCATGGTCAAAGTCACCCTAAGCAGGAAAATCCTTGAGACCCCTGTCCAACTTCATTGCCAACAAAGCCAGAAGCCTTGTAGCTCTAGTGTAGAGGACCAGCCTTGAACAAAAGCAGCTTATGGATTGTGCCCAGATCCTGAGTCCAAGGTCTGGGACTGGCAACAAACAGAAACGCACAACAATCTGTGTAGACATCCAGCTAAAGCAGGTCACCCTCTTGTCTCCAACTGAATAGGACAGAATACCCTGGGAAAAGAGCTTTGAGAAAAGCTGTCATCTTGACTCCCCCATTCTGCTTGCTTCACAGGATTCTGGCCACACCCCCACTCTTTCATGCTTCTTTCTGACCAATGGGATACAAGAATGGTGGTCACACCCACATTCCATGCTGCCTGGTAGCACTGGGATTCCCTGTTAGTTTACACCACTACCAGAAGTTGAGGAAGGTAGAGGTGGCTGAGTGGTGAGGAACAGACTCGAGGTGACTTTGAAGTATAGTAGAAAATTGATGGTCCCACTCTAACCCGGCCCTTTACACGGTGCCAGGTTTCAAACCTCAGGCAATGGTGTGCTGCCAGCCTGCCTAAATCCCCGACCTGGTCCCTGCCCCGAGTCTTCTGCTCTGGGCCCATGTGTCCGCAATGCTGCCTCCATTGCTGCTGCCCCATTTGGAGCAGCTGCCAACAGCTTCTCCTAGCATCACAGGTGAGTGGGCGTCCCAACACCAACCTACCCTGGGTCAAACACCCCTCTGGGAGCACCATGACCCCCCTATTGTTTCCTCTCCCTGGCTCTGATGAGCACCTTTCTGTCTTGATCATTTTTGAGATAGAAACTAAATATATGCTCAGGCTGGACTGGATGGCGGTTCTCCTCTGACAGGTATGCTCCACCAAGCCTGGTCCGCTGTAGTTGGGATGGTAGACATGTGGTGTCATGCTCAGTCATCGGTTTAGATGGATTATTCCAAACTCAGTCCATAGCAGTGGATTCTTGACCACACGTGCAGCTCTTGGGAGGGCCTCAACCATTGGACCTCAGTCTCCTCACAGGAGAGTTGTGAGGTAACAAGGGATTTATACAGAGAGATCTCTGGAGAATGGCTAGGCAGAGAGGGAGAGGCCTTCAGATAAGGTTTTGGCAATTCTGTGAGCATATGACAGGAAGATACCAGAAAGGGCTCAGGTGGGGCCTGTTATTAATCATTGAACAGGTGTGGGATTATGAATCGAAACATGGCTCTCTTTCATTATTACACTATCCCCATGAGGAAGGAGATCCTTCACTTTGTTCAGTTTTGCAGCTGGGGAAACAGAGGCACAGAGAAGCCAGGTGACCTACTTATGACCTCAAGTTCACAGGAAGCTCGGCCTGACTTCTCTACCATGCTCCCTAGGACAATGGATGCTATTCAGTCCACTTCTTGTGGTGGGAAGTTCACTTCTTTTCAGTCATGGGTCTTGAACTCTAAGATTGGACACTGTTCCCGAGCTCCTCATCTCAAAGTTAGCGCTCTATCACTTGAGCCCACAGTGCCACTTCCAATGTTCTGGTGGTTCTTTGGAGATAAGATTCTCACAGTTGTTCCTGCCTGGGCTGTCTATGAACCATGATCCTCATATCTCAGCCTCCTGTGTAGTTAGGATTAGAGTTTTATGCCACTGGCACCCGATTTAAGTGTAATTTTTATTTTCTTTCTGTCTCTCTCTGTCTCTCTGTCTCTCTCTCTCTCTCACTCTCGCTCTCAGGAACTGGCAGAATGGTTGCTATAGGAGGTGGTCCAACGTCCCCAGGTGGCTGGAACCCAAGATGGCCCACTGATTCTTGAGGTGAGCTGTGGGTCAGGAGCTGTCTCATTCAGCGTATTGATACATCTCCATGAGGTAAGCCCTCTATGCCCTTGAAAGACTGTGAGCGTTATTCATTGTCCATCTAGCTTTACTGGATTTACTATATTGTTTTCTTTTCTACATCATTTTCTAGCACCTGGTCAATATTATGGTACATAGTTACTGGATGAAAATGTAATGTCAACTTAAGAAAGTCATTTAGGGATCTGGGAATGTGGCTTCATGATATGGTGATTTCCTAGCATGCATGAAACCCTGAGTTCAATTCCTCAGTACCACATAAACAGAAAAACACTGGAAGTGGTGCTGTGCCTGAAGTGGTACAGTGATAGCCTTGAGCTAAAAAGCAAAAAAAAAAAAAAAAAAAAAAAAAACCCAAACCAAAACAAAACCAAAAAACATTTAGTTAGTAAATGCAAAATAAAGAATCCATACTTGGAATATATAATTGCTCCTGTCATACTGACACCTGACAATAGTCCCTAATTCATGTACTTTACTTATATTAGGATATTATGTTGAAAAAAGTTTTGTTCATTAGGTGACAGCAATTAATGGCTTGAATGTGTTCAGATATCAGGTGAAGATTAATTCTGGAAATTCAAAGCTTCCAGGTTTTTGAATGGTCACTGCTAATCACAATGAGAAGGGTAGTCTGAGATTTGGAAGTCTTTTTGGTTAGTCATGGCACCAAAACGGCAGAGGCAAAGTAACAGTTGTGACAGAAGAAAAGGAGTAACTCCAGAGTTAAGTAATAAATGATAGTAACTAAGGTATTCCAGAAACTGTTTTAGAGAACTCTTTTTGGTTATTGAACAAATAGTTATCAACGAGTCTTATTCCTCATTACCTTTAGCATTCTAAATCTCTTAGGCTACTTGTTAATCTCTGTGTAATAAATGTATCTCCTTCTGTGCTGTTTATTCTTACCTTATCTTCTTTGCTTTCTGAAAATCTCAGCCTTTCTATAGTTCTCTATGAACATTTCCTGATACTAAATACACCTACACAGATGCCAGAGAATGCTAATTTAAGGGTCCCATAGCTCATGAATCATTAATGAAACAACATGGAAAAGGAGGACATATTTATTGTTACCACAAATTTTCTGAAAAGCTGCAATGCCATCATTTGATTCAAATTTCCATCATTTGTCTACATAGTGTCATATCAGTGCACATAAATGCAAATAAGACCTTGGTGCTGGTGGTTCACGCCTGTAATCCTAGCTATTCAGGACACCAGATGATTGTGGTTCAAAGCCAGCCTCGTCAGGAATGTCCATGAGACCTTTATCTTCAATTAACCACCAGAAAGCCTGAAGTGGTGCTGTAGCTTAAGCCGTAGAGTGCTCAACTTGAGCTGAAGAGCTGAGGGAGTGTGCCCAGGATCAGAGTTCAAGCCCCAAAAACAACAAAAAGTGCAATTATAGCCTTAAGTTTCCCCAAAAGTTAGGACAAGATCAATAATCTTGCCGAGCAGAAAAAATAATATCAAATGATTCAGTGTACCTATTTTGCTGAGTTATTTAAGTTATGGCTTCTTTGCTAGGCATAGTCTCTTCCTTTAAAAATTGTCAAATATTAGCTTTACAATAAACTTCATCTAATATTTCTTGTTTCAAAAGAGAAGTCTATACAGTTGATGTCACTTAGCTTTCCTACTATCTTAATACAAAGCCAAACCAGGCAGGAGAGTCTGTCAAACTCTTATCACAAATTGAACACCAAAAAACCAGAAGTGGAGTTTTGGCTCAAGCAGTAGAGTACTAGCTTTGGGGGCAGGTGGACACAAAAGACAGCTGTTCAAGAACAGAATCCAGCCTCTGGGTTCAAGCCCCAGAACCAACACAAACTAAACAAACAAGCAAATAAAAATCCCAGATATTTCTTTGGGACCTTCTTTAAAGAAGTACTGGTCAGAGAAGAGGCTCGTTTTGTTGATTATATTCAATGGATCCTGCTTTTTTGGAATCCGTTTTGCTCTGGAGAACTCAGGACCAGACCAAAGGAATTGATAACTGACTCCTGTATCAAGAGAATCATCTCAGGGGTGAAATATCCATCCATAAGACACTTTGAAACCTCCATGTCTTTGTTCCTTTACAGGAGAACACTTTTAAAACAACGTTATTTCCTTTTGTTCTATGCTGGCCTTCAAATGGTACATTATTTCTTTTCGTAACACTCTGATCTAGAAGTTTACAGAAAAACTTTATATGAGTAAAGAACACACTCGAAAAAGCCAGGGACAGAGGTTCCTTCAAGCCTTGGGATACTTTTCTTGTACAGCAAAAAGGAAAGCACAAGGTAACTTGAACTTTGTTATTCCTCTATGTTCCATTCCTCTCCTGGGGTCAGTTTCCACATCCAGTAACAGATACTTCCAGTAACAATCGATGGTGCTGCTTGAGGTATAATGAATATTTTCTGGCTTCACTGAAATAACACTAGAACACCTATGGACCTGAGGTAACACGTGTTTCAGAGACAACTTAGTAAAGAGAAAATATGAAATTTATATTGCTTATTAATACATTATACATGAGTACATTGAGTTCAAACTTTGTAAGTTCTCTGTAAATTAAGGCGAATTTTAAATGGGAAGAAGGTTCTCAGAACATTCTTTTTGTGAGTGTACGTGCAGTTCATTATTTCCCAAGTGTACATGAGCTATCAGTAAGGGAAACAATAGCAATAATAGGAGAAAGAGAAGTTCTGTGTTTAAGTATAAAGGTTTAATACAATATAGAAGACTACAAATAAGGCAACATTGAAACAATAAAGCCAAGTCCATTATGTAGATTTATGGGAGTGATAAACAGAAAGGACCACTCCTACGTGGAACATGAAGTATGAGGCCAATCTCATTCTAAATCATGCTTGCTAATCATTCAACTTTGTAGAAAGAAGAATGGAAGAATAATTCTTTTTCCAATGAAAGTCAGATATAAGAGCAAGGATTTAACTGGAAAAAAATGTCCATCTTGTGAGAGGAGCGATTATGCTAGCAATGAACTGGTGGCTAAGATCACATTTTTTTTTCTTTACACACACACACACACACACACACACACACACACACACATATTTGTTGACTCAGGATATGTAATATGTGTGTTCATCTATCTTTATAAAATTTCTTGAGTTAGGGGGTGGGAAGGTGGCTCAGTGGTAGATCGCTTGCCTCGAATGCATGTGTCCCTGGGTTTGATTCCTCAGCACCATTTAAGCAAAAAAGAAAAAAGCTGAAATTGGCGCTGTGACTCACGTGGTAGAGTGCTAGCCTTGAGCGGAAGATCTGTGGGAAAGAGCCCAGGCCAAGAGTTCAGGCCCCATGACCGGACACCCCACCAAAACAAAAAAAAGTATTCTTGAGTTAAAAATCTGGGCTACAGCTTAGACATTACCCTCACAAAAATGTTTGTAGTTCAAAAGTTGATATTCCTGGAGAAATAAAACCTAAGAATGTAAAGGAGTCTGGGAAGTTAAGTTTGCATCCAGCCTGGGCAGAACACTCTTTGCAACAGTATATAAAATTAAGCAGTCAAAAGCTGGATTGGAAGAATGGCTCAGGTCATGGAATACCAGTCATGAGCAAGATTGCTGAATAAGAGCTTGAGGCTTTTGCATACATACATACATACATACACATACACACAAAGGCACTTATATGTGCACACACAAATACACAAATGAAACAACTCTCAGAATGTGTAGAAAAGTTAGAAAAAAACAGAATATATATTCTGAAGAAGACTAGAATCAAGTGATAATTTTTAATATTAAAAAGTCCTCAAATGAACTTCCTTCAAATAAGTTTGAGTATATTACCTAGGTAGGGACCAAAGATAGTAAGTGAGTCATTTAATCATTATTAAAGGGATCGCATCCATGGAGGAATGAATCAGAGACCCCGCAGGTGCATCTGAAAATATTCATATCCTGTGTCAAATGTTAGAACATCTTTGAAAATAGTAGATAAACAGTCTGAACAGTCACTCTGGTGTATAATATCCCTGGAGAAGTTCAGAATTGGTAGTCTGTATCTAGATTAAATAAACCAAGAAACTATGGCAGGACAATGTGATACAAGCCTAGAATTCTAGCACTGAGATTAAGACAGGAGATTAGAGAGTGGAATCACATAGTGATACCTTCCCTGGACCAGGTAGTATACTTTTGTCTTAATAAAACAAAACAAAAAAGAAGGGAATACATAGTTGGAAGTTTGGGCTAATTTTGTCATTATGTTTTGAGAAGTCAAATTTCCTGTTGAAATGCAATTCATACTTAATCCTCACTTGTGTTTTAAATTCTCTCTTAATTACAGAACATTCCTTGATGCAAAATCACACATGTTTCCCATCCAAAATTTGAAAAAGTATGTTATCATTATAATGTTATATCCCAAAGAAATGATGAAGGATTACAAAACTTAAGCCTGGAAAAATTGCAAAGTACCTCTAATGTAGGATTTTTTTGGGGGGAGGAGGGCCCGGTCTTGGGGCCTGAACTCTGGGCCTGGGCGCTGTCCCTCAGCTCTTCAGCACAAGGCTAGCATTCTACCACTTGAGTCACAGCTCCACTTCCGGCTTTTTTCTTTTTGCTTATGTGGTGTTGGGGAATTAAACCCAGGCCTCAGGCATGCAAGGCAAGCACTCTACCACTGAGCCACCATCCCAGACCTAATGTACGATTTTGAAGATCTTGCTAAATTAGAATTTAGATTTAAAATAAATACTTTGATTTTTTTGTAATTTTATATTTTATAGGAATCTACAAAATTCTTTTTAAGTAGAGTATTTAATTGACAAATTCACAAATGATTTTGCATTCTATTTGCCTAGAATATTCTTTCAAGAGAGTTATAATTAGAACTTAGTTAATAGATAATGCCAACAGTTCATGTATAAAATTATAATTTGAACGTTGAAGACAGAGTTGCCAACAAATTGATGATATTGATTTATAAATTTAGAATAAGAGCAATTTTCAGATTCTTTGGTATAACATGGTATGAAGAGAATAATCGTGTGACATCTTTCTTCTACCTGTATGTAACACAGGAAGCTATTTCCTTAATTATTTGCTACTGTATACACTGAGACATATGTTAGGTTTGGGGTTTGTTTTTATTTTTGTTTTTGTTTTATTGGTTTGTCCTAGGGCTTGAACTCTGGGCCTGGACACTGTCTCTGAGCCTGTCTATGCTCAAGCTCGTGCCCTACAACTTCAACCTCAGTGCCACTTGCGTCTGGCTTTTGCTGAGAAGTTTATTGGAGATAAGAATCTAGGGAAAGTTTCTGCTTAGGTGGGCTTTGAACTGTAATCTTCCGAACTTAGCATCCAGAATTTATATGATAGTTAAAAAAGTATAAATATAAATAGTTTTTGCAAGTGTTCCGATCCCAAGAATACCAGTGGGGGGAAAATGATGCAACCCAGTTTGTTGTGGTGTTTTTTCCAGAACATGTATGGCATCCCATTTGCAGAGTTGTATTTTTTCACAATAGAGATAAGCTATTCATGATGGGAATTAAGGGAAGCTTGAGGTGTACCCTAAAATTTTGAAACTGTTGACCTAGGATGACTCTATATCATAAATATTGGTATTGATGTTCATAAAACTAATAGCTTATTGTGATAAACAATTGCTTACTCTTGAAGAATTAATTATTACCAATGCTAATTAGTTTTATCCTCTACCAGAAAGTGGTTATTTTTCTGTTGACTCTCAATCTGTAACACCCCGTTGGAAAATGCATCAATTGCAGAATTTCATAACATGCAAGCTGGTACTGTTTTGAATCTCTCAGGTATGGAATTTTCTGAATTTGAAAATGAGTAGTTACTAGTCATTGGAATGTTGAAGAACACATATATTCTGTCTTCTTAACAACTTATTTACTTTTAAAAGTTATAGGTTTCCATAGAATTAAACTGTTTTCGCTTTTAGTGTG
The DNA here is from genome assembly GCF_019054845.1 of Dipodomys spectabilis. Taxonomy (NCBI): domain Eukaryota; kingdom Metazoa; phylum Chordata; class Mammalia; order Rodentia; family Heteromyidae; genus Dipodomys; species Dipodomys spectabilis. The sequence goes on from NW_024870975.1 coordinate 3,337,259, forward strand.
AGAAAGTACTATATTTATTCTTTTTTCAAAATATTGGTAAAAATATTGTAAAAATATTGTCTATTCGGATAGCATTCAAGTTGATGGTACTCTGATAAAAAGGGGGTAATTAATTCAAATTAGATGACAAACAGTATTGATTTTTAAAAAGTTACTCCTAAAAGAATATTTACTATACCAATACAGTTTAATTTTATTTCATGCAGCTTATTTATTAAATTTCATTTTATTGTCAAAGTGATGTACCATGGGGTTACAGTAATTTTAAGGTAGTGAATACATAACTTTTCAAACTTGTTACCACATCCCTCATTTCTTCACAGTATTCCTTTACCCCAATACCCTTCACAACTTGTAATATACATTTCCAACATATTGTCTTGTGAGTAATGCTATTGCATTGCATTGGTTTGCCTTTTAACTTTGTCACACCATTTTGTTGTTCCTCTTCCCTTCCCTAATTAAGGTAAATATATACACAATACACAGGCTACCAAAATCAAATACAGTAGGGAATAAAGTATAGGGGAAAAAACAAAAAGAAAATAGAAATCACATAGTACATTAAAAACAACAACCGCAAACAATAATCTCTGCTTCCATGTCTTGAAGGTCATTTTGCTCAGAATCAGCTTATAGGGTTATATATATGCATAACAAAGCCTCAAGAAAATAATAGTTTCATGGACACTATATCATGAAAACATGTTAACTGTTATTGATGGTAACGGTGGTGTTAGGATTGGTGAATTTGCGGTTCTAATAAAGGAATTTCAAAAGAGTTTTAAAATTATGAGAGGTAAATTTTAATTTGTTCAAATTTTTTTAACAACTTAGCCTATTATGAAAATTTAAAATTGCTTGGGAGAATAGGCTTTCATGCAAAGTAATCCATGGAGACTTAGCTGAGAGGGAGCAATGTGGATGAAGATGGCTCATTTTCACACTAAAAAAACAAACCTCAGAAACCTTGCTATCAATCCTGTAGGTTCGCTTGAGAATTATCCTTACCCAGGAAATCTACTCTTACTGTGTGAAACAATGTTGTAGTGGAATTTAAATTCAAAGTTCTTTAAAAATAGACATCAAAATTTGTGAAATGACTTTAATTACCACACAGTAATTCTCTGAAAAAGATAATTGGGTCAAAATATTTAAGGAGAAAGTGCCCTCAACAATGAAAGAAGGTATTTGGTTTACACTTTCCTGTTTCTAATATCTTCTACAATGACTTTGCACGTGAAGCACTGAACCACAGAAAAAATCTGATTGGTTACTTGAAACCGATGATTTCACATTTCTTAGTAGCTCCTTATTAACATGAGAAAGTGAAGACTTCTCTTATTACATAAGCCAAAAAGTTTTGGAATCAGAAAAGAATTGAGCAAATTGAAAAGGCAAGAAAACGGATTCTTAGAAGCCCAAGGTAAGCATTTTGGTTTCAGCAGTGGAGGGAGGCCAAACTTTTGATATAGATTGGTGTAATATTTTTGCTAACTAAAGTGATTTTACAGAGCCTATTTACCTCACTACAATTTAGAACGGATTGAATGAAGATATGAAAATAAATTCCACATCCAAATAAAAGAGTTTTAAAAGAGAAACCATGAAGATTTAGAAGTGGGGAAGGCCTTATAATCCTTCACCTTCACTAGACTTGAAGCCAAGAATCTCTGATTTGTTGGAAATCAGGCAAGATCTAAGAGGAGGACAGAGAAATAGCACATAGGAGCATTGTCCTTTTGTAACAGACACTTCATCCAAGGTATGGGTGATTATACTCTATTCTTTTCCATACATCCTGCTGAGCAAATGCAAGTCCAAGAGAAAAATAATCTATTGAAATAATTTTGGAAAGAATAGCTTCACTGATTCTGATATTGTATCTAAGGAGAGTCTTAAGAGAGAAGACAAAATGGAGTATTCTTCGGTTTCCTCTAAGCATCTTGTTAGCAAAATATGTCTTTGAGGTTAGAAGTGATTGAACCAAAAATTGATGGAGTACTGATTTTTGAGGGCACTTTAGACATAAGAAGACTTTCAAGGTAAAAGAAAAAAGTATATCTAAATATTTGTGATCACAGCTTCTTGGAGTAGTATTTTGGAGACAAAGTTTTACATTAGAGATTGTCCTCATTAACATTGATGCTGGGTTTCCGTAACACCAAAATGCTAGTGAGAAGTTTAATGGACTCACTTGGATAAGTAAACAGCATGATAGAAAAAAATGGGATATAATATTTACTGAATTATTTTGAACAATTACTTTGCCAGAACAAAGAAGGAAATATATAATGCAAATCACTTGACATAAACTTATGAATGAAAGTAGTCAATAGAAATGAGAGAAAACAGAGAGGACTGTTTCCTCTCCGGTGGAGTAATGGGTTCTTGATCTTGTTTCTTCCATTCTATCTTTACAAGCTATCAAGTGTGGCTCAGGATTGGAGTATCCAGTTCAGACCAAGAGAACATGCAGAAGAAAATATTTGCAGCAGATATAGGTGATTTATAACCTAAAACAATCTATTTAAATCTGTTAAAAATTTTCCTCTACCCCAAACTGCTCACTTTAAACAACTTTGTATGCTTTTCACAAGATTGTCCTTCATTAAATATTTAAAATTTTGAGAAGTCATCATCATACTCTATAGAGATTGCTGTTTGGTTGTGCTTTTTGTGTGTTTTTGTTTTTTGTTGTATGTTTTCACTGAATTACAAAAGGTTGTGCTAGTGTGTTTCAATTAAGTATGTGCATCTAATTGTCCAATGTTCCTGGATCAGAGTCACTCCTTCTATCCTTCTCAACGAACCCCTTCTACAAGATTTATTTCTGATTTACCACTTACTTTCTCACATGTGTACATTGAGTATTCTAGCTGTATTTGCTCGTTGTTCCATTTCATTCATTCTATGTCATTACTATTATTCCTCTCTGGTTTCAACTTCCTGATAGTCATTCTGTTAAACTGTCTGCTAGTACTTTGAAAGGTTTATATACATTCCATGGAGTTTCAATTCTGCATATACTTGAACTGATGTCAGCTTATATTTCCATAATTCATTCATCTGAAGTGACAATTTGCAAGACTGGAGACATGGAGCACCTATTCCTCTTCATTTGGAAGATTAATCTGTAGTCAACAAGAAAGTTTAAAAATGGCTGAGAGGGCTGGGAAGGTGGCTCAGCGGTAGAGCGCTTGCCTTGCATGCTCAAGGCCCTGGGTTCGATTCCTCAGCACCAAATAAGCAAAAAGAAAAAAGAGACGGAAATAGAATTTAAGATCAGATGTCTCCATTGTTTTTAATTATATTTTTCTCATCTTAAATACTTGTACAAGGGAATTTCCATTCAACAAATCAGTTTTTTTTAAATATAATGGATCTTTATATAACTTTTCCAAACCCTTCCAAAGCTCATCGCAGTTTAATTTTTCTAGTTTCATACATCTACATTGAATATTATACTTTCACTCTCTTCCTCCATAACTCTATTCCTTCCTTTTGACTTCCACTAACATCTTTCAAGTGATAGTGTCCTGGTATTCATTTTGTTGGAGTAAAGTTCAATTTTATAAGAAATTACACCTTTGAAATACTCCTCTGCAAATCACATGCTTTGGTTAATATTTTTGTGTAAACTTGTATAAATTTCTAGCTTCCAAATATGAGACAGAACATGGGTCCTGAATAATTTACATTTGGGTCAAATAAAAGTCTGCTTCCAAAAGGAGAGTTGACTTTAGAGAAACATAATGAGTTGTATGTAAATAGGTGCTTAGCTGATTTTGTAAACTAATACAGGGAAATAGATTACAGCACGGTTAAAAAAAGAACTTCTCATTGAAATACTCATTTGTGTGTGTGTGTGAGAGAGAGAGTGTGTGTTTGTACACATGCACGCGTACACACGCACACGCATGTGCTAGTGCTCATTCATTCATTCATCATTCCTGAGGCTTGATAGTGCCTGGGAACTCTCCCTAATCTTTTGCAACCAAGGATAGTGGTTCCATTTCTGTTTTTTTGGAGATAATCGCATTTATTTTCATGATTGGACTGGCTTTGAATAGTAGTCTTCATATTTCAGCCTCCAGAGTAGCTAGCTAAGCTTCTTCAGCCTCTAAGTATCTAGTTAAAATTGGGCCTGTCCTCTATGCTTCACTGCTCTTTTATTCTTGTCCTGAGGTGTTCACATGCTTAAGTTATATATATGTCTAGTTGCTTTAAAAAATACTCTTATTGCTTGGCACCAGGCGCTCCCATCTGAACTCTAAACTATTGAGGAAGCTTGAGAACAGAATCCAGGCCAAAATTTTAATGGACTTCCTTCTCAATCTATAGCTTGGTGCATTGGGTTATTTCTACCATCCTGCACTATCTACAGGTTAAGATTGGAAGGACTGCAGAATCCAGGCCAGCCAAGGTAGGAATCTAGACAAGTTGGTGTGCAACTCTTATGGGCTAAATGGGAAGGCTAAAAAGACAGATCAGGTGCATGTTTTGTGAAAAGGGAACCCCTATCCTAAGATTTACTACTGATATGACACCAGTCTAACAAAAACAGTACCCCAAGTTGAACACAATTTCCCACAACCAAAATATTTATGGACATTAACATCCAAAACTTAGTTCTAATATCAGCTTCATCTGGTTATCATATGATGTGACAATAGTTTCTTCATTAAAGTTTTTATATATTTTAAAAGACCTAGAAAATTCTTTCTCACTTATTCAGTGCAAACGAATGGCAAATTGCCTCATTTCTTACATATTTGACTACCACTATAAATTCATCTTATGATTATTATTAATAGTAACATATTCTGATTTATTGCTTTACTTTGTAACACTTTTTAAACTTTTGGCTTCTTGCCTGAGGTTGAAGTATTTAAATAGTATCATCAAATTACATTACTTGGGTACTTTGGGTCAATTTCTAAAAAGGTTTTAACCAATGGCTTCTAGTAATTCTGTTGTTTTTTTGGGGGGAGGGTTCTGTCCTGGAACCTGAACTCTGGGCCTGGGTGCTGTTCCTTAAGGCTAGCTCAAGGCTAGCACTCTACCACTTGAGCCAGAGCGCCACTTCCGGCTTTTTTTTCTGTTTATGTGATGCTGAGGAATCTAACCCAGGGCCTTAAGCATGCAAGGCAAGCGCTCTAACACTGAGCCACATTCCTAGCTCTCTACGAATTCTTAATTGGTATATTAATTAGTTTATTTTTAATTTCAATATAATTTTATTGTAAAGGTAATGTACAGAGGGGATACAGTTACATAATTAAGGTAATGTGTACATTTATTATGGAAGGAACATTGTTATCTCTTCCATTGTTTTTTTTGCACACTCAAAAAAAAAATACTAAGGTATCTCCTGTCGCTGTTGTCAAATGGGTACTTTTCTTTCTTTGTTCATGCATTTTTTATTATAAAATTGATATACAGAGTGTTTACAGTTACTTAAGTCAACTAAAGATTACACTTCATTTTATTTTCTGAATTTCAAAATTTGAACTTATTTTGTTTTGTTTCTTTAGGGTAATTCTTTTTTCAGACTTGTAGAATTAGTTAATTTAGTTTTGCATAATTTTAACACATGTAAATTATTCAGACATATATTTTGCTTTCAAAATAGTTAACATGTGAATATGTAAAAATTATTTTCTTAAATTTTATATGGTTGGTGAATTTAAATAAATTTATTTTCTTATTATTTCTAAAGATATTTGTCCAGGTAACAAATACTGCATTTTCAAGAAGCATATACTTTATTAAAAAAGGCTTTATATAGTTTGTTTGTTTTTTTTTGTCGGTCGTGGGGCTTGAACTCTGGGCCTGCAAAAGGCTTTATTACTTTGTCACTTTTTGGAAATATTTGTACTTGAATAAAAAAAAATGTTTGAGCTAGGCATAGTGGTTTGTGGTTTCTATTTTCTAACTATGGTCGGAAGTGTAAATAGGGTTTGTAATTCGGGAGAGACTGAAAAACTATGATACTTTATCATAAAATTTCCAGAGTGAAATGATTAGAGATATAGCCATCCCTAGCAAGATATAGAGCACCTGGTTATCATATTCTAAATCTTGAGTTAAAAAACCAGAAACATCAATCTTTTGTCAAAATAAAAGGACACATATTTCAAAATGTTTATTATTTAAGACTTGTTTGCAAAGTTCTCATATCTTTTATTTATTAATTTTCAATTTACTTAATCTATAAGAACCCAAGTATCTTGTGAATATTTTATTTCTTCTAAACTTTTAAATTGTATGGGCAATATTATGATTCCATATATTAAAATAATTTTACTATTGGTGATAATTTTCTCTGTTTAATATGATAATAACAAATGTGTGTATGCGGTGTGTGTGTGTTTATGTGGGTTTTTTGTGTGTGAGTTTTGTGTGTACTTTGTAATGCTTGGGAGATCACACAATTGCTTCGCATATGTTAGGCCAATGTTTTAGCACTGAGCTATAGGATCTAGTTGTATTTTAAATTATGACTTTTGTATTTTCATTCCTAGTATGTTTTTTCAAAATTATATATGATAGGACAGGGGAAGATGGTGGAGGAGAACCTGGAGTCTAAGTAAGCTCTCGCATAGAAAGCAGTTTTAGAGTTCCAGTGAACAGTCCTAAGCCAGAGAATTACACCAAGTGTGCCATCACAGGATAGAGAGTTAGGCCAGAGAAGGAAACCCAGGCAAGAAGACACTTCTGAGCTCTTGCCAGCAGCTGCCGCGGCAGCGGCAGCCGGCGGTGGGTGAGCCCAGGAGTCATACCTGAGCAACAGAGAGTCCAGGACGAAGGAGCCAGATGCAACAGGCAAGTGGATTCTACTCAACACCAGCAAGAACTGACAAGGAGCAGACATCTTCATCCTGCAGTTCACAGACCAGAGACAACCAGGAACTAAGACTCGGCATGAGTAGTAGCCTGACATCCTCACTCCTTCTCAGGGAGCAGAGGAGGGAAGGCCACCTCTCCCCACCACAGCACCGGTGACCTCCATCTTGGATACTGACAAAGCTCGGAGGAGCTGCTAGCTCCAACTCAGGCCTTGGAATAAAATGAGTCATTTAGCAGGTCACAAGAACTTAACGGTGGTGTGACCTGCCAGACTCAGCTCCACCCATGGAAAAGTCACCCAGCTCGGGCGCCAGCCCTAGGAGTGGGTTTCTTCACTGGGTAATCAGAGCCAGAGGCTGCCCCTCCCTCTAGCAGCCTCGACAATCAATTGAAATTCAGTAAACAGAAACACTGAGAATGGCTCCAGGCTGGGCTCTGTGAGGTTTTCACAAACTAGCCCCGGAAAAGCTACTGTTTGTTGAAAGGCCTCAACTCTACCCAGAACTTAGCCTCATCACTGCATCCCCCTCTTTTGTGATACTCAAAACATATCTGCCTCCCAGTGAACTAGCCTGGGAGGAGGATCACCAAATCCTGTGTAAAGCAGAGCATTTTTCTGCCTGTTTGAACAAACTGACTTAAGAAACCAACCAAGCCACAGGACCACAAGCAGACCAGAGACTCCAACAAGAGGCTGGTTACGGACACAAGGGAGATACAGGATTTTTCCCACTCCTCCCAAAAAAAATCAAAGAAGTTTTTTTTTTTTTTCTTTTTTTTTTTTCTCTCTTCTTCGTCTTCATTTTTATTTTTTATTTTTGGTACCTTGTATAAAAAATTTTTTTTCTTTTCTAAAACTTTTTTTTAATCTTTAATCTTTGCCTTTTTTGAAAAAAAATTGTTTTCCAGAAACTTTTTTTCCCCTTATAATTTTTTTTCTTTCTTTTTTGGTCTTCTTTCTCTTTTTTTCTTTTTTAATTATCTTTTTGTTTTTTGTTTAGCTCTACTGAACTTCTCATCTTTTTCTTCTTCCTTTCTTATCCTTTTCACCTTCTCTTCTCTTTCGTTCTTCCTTATGTGACTTAATTCTTGTCCTGCACATCCTCAGATAAACCCGTAGTTGACTATTAGGCCCTATCCCCTATTGTGTCCACACTTAATCCACAAATTTATTACTCAAGTCAAAACCTCTAAGACTTAAATTCCTTAATAGCAGTACTACCTCTTTATAACTATATAATATTTTAAGCATTTTTATTTTTAAGTTTTTCACTTCTCCTTTATATCCCTCCCCTTCTCTCAATAAATTCACGTTCTTATCTAAATAGATTGTTATCGAATCTACATAAATTTATTAATTTCTACCTTTTTTTTTTCTGGTCTCTTTTCTTTTCTGGTTCCCTTTCTTCTTTTTTTCTCTCTCTCTACTTTCATCCTACCCAACCTATTTCCTGCTTTGAGATTAGGACTTAGTTAACTCTCCCTGAGCCTCCCCACATCAATCTATTCCTATTTTTTTACCCACATCTCTCCTAACCCTAATAATTTCTGGTCTTCCAAATTCTTCTTTGCGGTTCATAGCCCATTAACGTACAGTTGTTTGGTGTTGAATAGATGTATCTGTTGAACTACATTGTATCTGTAGAATATTGACTGTGCAAATTCAGCCTTGGGTTGATGCTTGCCTTAAGATAGTGTTCTAGCACAAACCTGGTGTTATTTTCATCTCAAATGGGCGGAGTAAGCCGGAAAAACACAAGAAAAATGGCAAATCCGGGTATCTCAATTCCCAATACCGATAATCAAGGAACAGAACAGATAATGAATAATCCAGAGGAGAATTCCCAAATAGTTCTACGAACACTGTTGGCAAACATGATAAATCAAAAGATTGAAAGCATACAAAGGAATCTGTATGAACGTGATAGGGAGAGAGAGGGGCAATCCAAAAATTTATACAGGAATATCATAAGCGTGAGGAAGCTACTCAAAAACTGACACAGGATTTGCATGAGCAGCTTGAGAATACACAAAGAGAAAGGCAGGAATGGCCTGAACAGGCTGAGAACACTGATAGAGAGCTACAGGAATCCCACGAACGGGAGGAAGTTAATCAAAGAGTAATACAGGAATTGAGAGAGCAGGAACAGAATACACAAAGATCACTAAAGGCATTCATGGAATCCATTAACAAAGAGCTGACGGAAGAAAAGGAGACCACAAAGGGAATGCTGAATGGAACCCAACATAAGGAATGGGAGTCCAAGTAAACCATAACCAATCAACTAAGTGATCTGAGAATCAACACTGAACATCAAATTAAGGAAGTAAAGAAGTTCATAAAAGATCTAAAACAAAGTTTCAACAAAGATTTTGAAGCCATCAAAGCTGATCAATTAGAAGGGAAAGAGATAAAAAACAAAGTAGAAAATCTAGAGAGCAGGTTAGACCATGCAGAAGATCGAATATCAGGGATTGAAGACAGCCTAGATATTATAGAGAAAGAACATACAACCACCCAAGACAAGTCCAAGAAATATGATAGATCTATCCAACACTTGGAAGACACAATCAGAAGGCCTAATCTAAGGATAATGGGTGTAGAGAAGCACCTAGAAACAGAAGTTAATGGCCTAGGAATTTTGTTTCACAGGATCCTTGCAGAGAACTTCCTAAACATGCAAAAAGATAGGCCTATTCAGATACAAGAAGCATTTAGAACTCCAAACAGACCAGCCCAGAATAAGACATCCCACCTTCACATTATAATCCACACAGGATCAACTCAGACCAAGGAAAAGATCCTTAAAGCTGTCAAGGAGACAAGATTAATCACCTATAAAGGGAAACCAATTAGAATCACCTCAGATTTCTCAGCAGAGACAATCAAAGCAAAAAGAGCCTGGAATGATGCATGCCATCTCCTAAAAACAAACAACTATCAACCAAGAATACTGTACCCAGCTAAACTCTCCTTCATAACTAAAGGCTAAATAAAAACCTTCCATAGCAAACCAAAATTGAAACAATACATCTCCACCAAACCAGCCCTACAAAAGATTCTTAAAGATGTCCTACACATAGAAAACCAACAAGACCAAAATAAAGGCCAAGAAACTGCACACAAACTGAGACTCCAAGAACCACAGGAAAAACCCAGTTTTTGCAGCCCCCAAGAAGGTGGATAACATGGCAGAAACTCCCAAATACCTCTCAGTCCTTTCTCTTAACGTTAATGGAGTGAATTCTCCAATTAAGCGACATAGACTGTCTAGTTGGATTAAAAAACAAGACCCTTCTGTCTGCTGCCTTCAGGAGTCACATCTTGCCCGTAAAAACAAACACATTTTCAATGTTAAAGGTTGGAACAAAATCTACCAAGCAAACGGCCCCCATAAACAGGCGGGAGTTGGAATCCTAATATCAGATAAAATAGACTTCAAATTAAAATTCGTGAGAAGAGATAAAGAAGGTCGCTACATACTAATTAAGGGATCTCTCTATCAGGAGGATAGTACAATTCTAAATATCTACTCGACAAACAATGGAGCACCCAAATTTATCCAAGAAACACTACTTTCCCTCAAATCCCATATAAATCCAAAGACATTAATTGTTGGGGATTTTAACACACCACTCTCCCCACTAGATAGATTAACTCAGCAAAAACTCAACAGCTTCAGATCTAAACAGCTGCATAGATCAATTAGATTTAACAGATATCTACTGAACAGTTCACACAGCAGCATCAGAATACACGTTTTTCTCAGCAGCACATGGAACATTTTGTAAAATAGACCACATTTTAGGCCACAAAGCAAACTTGTCTAAATTCAGAAACATTGAAGTTGTACCTTGCATTCTCTCTGACCACAAGGGAATAAAATTAGAACTCAACACCAAAAGCCACCAAAGAAAGTCCGGTATCACATGGAGGCTGAACGACACACTGCTTAATCACGAGTGGGTCATGGAAGAGATTAGAATGGAAATTCAAAAGTTCATGCTATTCAACCAAAATGAACACACGAATTACCAACTCCTCTGGGACACAGCAAAAGCACTACTCAGAAGGAAGTTTATAGGTCTGAGCTCCTACATCAACAAATTGGAGAGGTCTGAAACCAATAACTTAATGACACATCTGAAACTCCTTGAAAAAGTGCAGCAAATAAACCCCAATCCAGTAGACGGAAAGAAATAATTAAAATTAAATCAGAATTAAATGAATTAGAATCCAAAAAAACTATAGAAAGAATCAACAAAACAAAGAGTTGGTTCTTCGAAAAACTTAACAAAATTGACAGACCCTTAGCAAATCTTATCAGAAAAAGTAGAGAACACACCGAAATAAATAAAATCAGAGATGAGAATGGAAACATCACCACAGAAACAACCAAGATTCAAAACATTATAAGGAAATATATCTCAAAACTTTATGCTAATAAGTTTGAGAACTTGACAGAAATGGACCTTTTCCTAGCAAATATTGATATTCCAAAACTAAACTAAGATGAGTTAAACCAGCTTAACAGGCCCATATCAAGCATTGAAATAGAAAGAGCAATAAGAGACCTGCGAGCTAAGAAAAGTCCAGGACCAGATGGTTTTACAGCGGAATTCTACAAGACCTTCAAAGCAGAGCTCACACCAATACTCCTCCAACTCTTCAATGAAATTGAAAGAGAAAGTTCACTATGGAACACATTCTATGAAGCCATCATAACCCTCATCCCAAAACCAGGTAGGGAATCATCAAAGAAAGAGAACTATAGACCCATTTCTTTGATGAACATTGATGCAAAACTTCTCAACAAAATTTTGGCCAATCGAATTCAACAGTTCATCCAAAAAATCATACACCATGATCAAACAGGATTAATTTCAGGGCTGCAAAGCTGGTTCAATATACGCAAATCAATTAATATTATTCATCACATCAACAGGAGCAAGAATAAGAACCACATGGTTATCTCAATAGATGCAGAAAAAGCATTCGACAAGATCCAACGTTCCTTTATGATGAAGGTTTTGGAAAAATTAGGAATCCATGGGACATTCCTCAATACAATAAAGGCTGTATATGACAAAACTACAGCCAGTATTATACTTAATGGTGAAAAACTGAAGCCATTTCCTCTTAACTCAGGAACAAGGCACGGATGTCCACTCTCTCCACTTCTCTTCAATCTAGTATTAGATACCTAGCTACAGCAATAAGACAAGATGCATACATAAAGTGGATCCAAATAGGGAAAGAAGAAATACAACTCTCCCTCTTTGCAGACGACATGATCTTGTATTTAAAGAATCCCATAGACTCCACACCCAAATTACTCAAGCTGATTCAAAACTTTGGCAAAGTAGCAGGGTATAAAATTAACCCCCCAAAACCAATGGCTTTTCTGTATGCTAACAATGAGAAAAGTGTGGCTGAAATTAGGAAAGTAACTCCATTTGTAATAGCCCCACAAAAAATAAAATACCTAGGAATTAACTTAACCAAAGAAGTGAAGGACCTCTATGATGAAAACTAAAATCTTGAAAAAGGAAACCAACACAGAACTTTAAAAATGGCAAAACCTCCCATGCTCCTTGGTTGGAAAGATTAACATCGTGAAAATGGCAATACTTCCCAAGGCTATCTATAAATTCAACGCGATATCTATCAAAATTCCAACCTCATTCTTCAAGGAAATAGAAGAGGCAATCCAAAAATTCATATGGAACAATAAAAGACCCCAAATAACAAAAACGCTCCTCAACGGAAAGAACACTGCTGGAGGAATATCAACACCAAATATCAAACAATACTATAAAGCCATAGTAATCAAAACAGCTTGGTATTGGCATAAGAACAGACCTCAGGACCAATGGAATAGAATTGAAAACCCAGAAATTAACCTACAGACCTATAGCCATCTAATCTTCCATAAGGGAGCTAAAACAATAGAATGGAAGAAAGACAGCCTCTTCAATAAATGTTGCTGGCAAAATTGGTTGACTAGTGGTAGAAAACTAAAGCTAGATCCCTATATATCACCGTGCACCAGAATCAACTCCAAAGGGATTAAAGACCTGGAAGTCAAAGCAGACACTCTGAAAACATTACAGGATGGAATTGGAGAAACCCTAGGTCTCCTTGACTCAGGACGAAATTTTCTGAATAGAGACCCGGAAACACAACAAATCAAAGAAAGGTTGGACAAATGGGTTTGCATGAAGTTGCAGAGCTTCTGCATGGCAAAGGACATAGCTAGCAAGATCAATAGAAAGCCCACGGATTGGGAGAAGATCTTTACTAGCCATACATCGGACAAGGGTCTCATATCTAAAATATACTTGGAACTCAAAAATTAAATCCCCCAACAACAAATCCTCAAAGAAACAACTGCCCAATAAATAAGTGGGCGAAAGACTTAAAGAGAAACTTCTCTGAAGAAGAAAGAAGGATGGCCAATAGACACATGAAGAAATGCTCAACATCCCTAGCCATAAAAGAAATGCAAATCAAAACAACATTAAGATACCACCTCACTCCAGTTAGAATGGCAAATATCAAGAACTCTAACACCAACAGATGCTGGAGGGGAAGTGGACAGAAGGGAAACTTACTTCATTGTTGGTGGGAATGTAAACTTGTTCAACCATTTTAGAAAGCAGTATGGAGGTTCCTCAAAGACTTCACATAGAGCCCCCCAATGTCCCAGAAATCCCACTTTTGGGCATTTACCCAAATGTTTACAAACAAGACCACACTAAAGCTACCAGCACAACTATGTTTATTGCAGCATTATTTACCATAGCTAAGATATGGAACCAACCCAGATGCCCCTCAGTAGATGAATGGATCAAGAAAATGTTGTATATATATACACAATGGAATTCTATGCCTCCATCAGAAAGAATGACATTGCCCCCATTTGTTTGGAAATGGAAAAAATTTGGAAAAAATTACATTAAGTGAGGTAAGCCAGGCCCAAAGAAACAGGCCCCATGGTTTCCCTGGTTTGCAATATCTAGTATATTTATGAGTCAAGCAGAAAAGGTCAGATAATGTGACGTTAGGAAAATGAACCCTTAGATATGTATTTTAATGTTATGACATTGCCCCATTTGTTAGGAAATGGAAAAACTTGGAAAAAATTATATTAAGTGAAGTAAGCCAGGCCCAAAGAAACGTAGGTCCCATCGTTTCCCTTATTTGTAATATCTAGTATATTTATGAGTCAAGCGGAAAAGGTCAGATAATGTGATGTCAGGAAAATGAACCCTTAGATGGGTATTTTAATGTTTTTTTTCTTTCATGCATGTATTTCTAACACATTTATAAGATTATCTCTTTGTTGCTTTGTATGTCCCTCCTCCACAGTATAACCCCTGCTTTCACTATATTTGATGTCAGTATAACTTGTGGAGGAGATGGGGAAAAACCAGTTGTTTAAGGATACAGGTGGACCTGTTGCAACAATGAGAAGTACAAGTTGTCATGTCCAAAACGAGCTTTACAACGTTGGTGCGGGGGGGGGGGGGAGGGGGGAGGAGAAGGATTGGGATTAGGGGGGGAGGGGGGAGGCTGGGAAGGGATGTGAAGGATAAACAAAGGAGGAGGCTGCAATGCTTGGTAAGAAATGTACGCATTATCCTGCCCATGTAACTGTAACTCCTCTGTACAGTATGTTCACAAATAAAATTAAATTAAATTTAAAAAAAATGTTTTTTTCTTTCATGCATGTGTTTCTAATGCATTTATAAGATTATTTCTTTGTTGCTTTGTGGGTCCCTCCCCCACAGTATAACCCCTGCTTTCACTATATTTGATGTCATATAACTTGTGGAGGAGATGGGGAAAAACAAGTCGTTTAAGGATATAGGTGGACCTATTGCATCAATGAGAAGTACAAGTTGTCCTGTCCGAAACGAGCTTTACAACTTCGGTTCCGGGGGGAGGGAGGGGAAGAAAAGGATTGGGATTGGAGGGGGAGTGGGGGCTGGGAAGGTATGTGAAGGGTAAACAAAGGAGGAGGCTGCAATGCTTGGTAAGAAATGTACGCATTATCCTGCCCATGTAATTGTAACCCCTCTGTACAGTATGTTCACAAATAAAATAAAATAAAATAAAAATTATATATGATAAAATGTGATCCATCTTCTCTCCACGTTAGCAATTGTTAGTGTTATTCTTTCTCTTATTTCTTTGGAAATTAATTATATTCCTATTACAACTTCTTTACATTGTAACAGCTCTATAAAATGCTTTATTTTCTATTTTATTTTTCCTTTGTTATCTGACTTTCAGTCCAAACTATCAAGTGGATAAAAAGAAACTAGATTCAGGACACTTTATTTTTCTCCTTCTCTTCTCTGAAGTCTTCGTGTTTTTTGAAACAATACCAATGACATACAGCTCCTATGTGGTCCACCATTCTTCCCCCACTCACTCTCTTCTGCAGAACAGCTCAAGTCATTATCGTTGAGCTATATTATGTTGTACTGTTATCTAAATCTTAACTCATTCCTAAATTAATTTTAGTTGCATTGAGCAGTCTCTAAAGACATTTTGAATATATAATATCAGGGGTTTGTATTTTCACAAGGTGTGAAATATGAGTGACTATGAAATATTTAGATATCTCTGTAGAATATTGGTCCACCTGCTCAATAATCTCTTATGTAAATTCAAGGAATACAGGTCAGTCAGAGAAATCTTGTAAAATGTTGTAGCTTGAGCCTCCATACTAGCTTTGAATAGTATCACCATGTTTAGTAGTGAAGACAATATAGTTCTACTATAAGAACAGACACATAGAAGAAGGTAACAGATTTGTCAAAAATAAATTCTTAGTTTTATGGTCCACAGATTTTGAAAAGGATGCTATGACCTTATGAAATAAAAACAGAATCTTAAATGGTTGTATTGGCACTATTGCCTCTCTAGATTTAAAGAATGATCTTAGACTACTACCTCAATCCTTTGTTTGTTTGTTTGTATGTCGGTCATGGGGTTTGAACTCGGCATGGGCGCTGTCTATGTACTCTTCAGCTCAAGGTGAGCACTCTACCGCTTGAGCAACAGCAAAACTTCCAGTTTTCTAGTGATTTATTGGAGATAAGGGTCTCATGTTCTTTCCTGCCTGGGCTGGCTTTAAACCACGATCCTCAGATCTCAGCCTCCTGAGTAGCTAGGAATACAGGCGTGAGCCACTGGCTTCAATTCTTTGTTATTGTGGGAGCATTTAAGTAGGAAAAAGCCAAGTAAATATTTTGCATGAACCTAAACTAAGTGGGATAATATCATATTGGTGTCTCTTTAACTTGGAAGTTATAGATTATGTCTTTTTATACTTTAACTTGGGACAATTATCTGCTGTCAGTTATTTTCTTCTCTTACCCTTTTTTTGCCCTTCTACTTACATAATTATTATTTAAAGAGACATAATTGAGCTTGCATTTCTAAATTCTTCAAAATTATCTCAACTACTTCATATTTCTGGCAGCCTCCTATATATTTCTCAAGGGAAATATTTTGTCACTACCATTTTTATCCTATATGATATTGGATATCTTCCTGCCTAATTCAGTGCAAGATATACTTTAGACTCATCCAGATATCTCAACACTTGTACTACTATAAAATACTATCTTCCTTGGAAATCATGATATTAGTATATCTGGTGAGTTGGCATCTGCCATTTTTGCATGGCCTTGATTGATACTTACATGCAATCACGTTTTAAACCAATATACCACTCAGTAGATGAACGAATTGACAAAATGTTGTTTATATATGTACAGAGGAATTCTATGCTTCCAATTCATAAGGAAATGGAAAGACTTGGAAAAATCTTACTAAGAAAAATAAGCAAGACCCAAAGAAACAGATTCCATGATTTTCCTCATTTGTAATAACTAGGAAATATCTAGGATAGTCCTAGCAGATGAGCAGAATGGCTCAATAGCTATGTATAAATGACCACATAAAATGAGGTGAGCAAAATAAACTCTTAGATATGGAAAGAGAGGTTTTTCTTTGTCCTTGTTGTTTTTAATGTACGATGTGATTTCTTTTTTTCTTTTGTGTTTTCTTCTATGGTTTGTCCACTGTTGTATTTGATTTCACTATCCCGTGTATTGTATATTCATTTATCTTCATTTGGCAAGGGAAGCAGAACAATAAAACGGTGAGACAAAGGACAAAAGGCAAACCAATGCAATAGCAATACTCACAAGATAACATTAGAAATTTACATTACAACTTGTGAGGAGTATTGGAGTGAAGGAAAAGTGTGAGAAAAATGAGGGAGGGGGTAAAAACGTTGTCATGTTATGTATCCAGGACCTTACAATTATTGCAACCCTTCTATATATCACCTTGAAAATAAAATTAAGTTAAAAATGAGCTGCATAAAATATAATTTCACTGTATTGGTATACTAAATATTATTCTATGTGTATTACCTTTTAAAAATGAACATTTTGCCTGCTAATTTGAATTACCTCTTTCTTTATCAGAGGGACATCAACTGAAATGTTATCAAACAACACAATATTTTCAGAATATACTTGCCATTATTTTGAAAAAAACATTATTTTAGTATTGTCTCATACTAAATCAGAAAACAGTTCAATTCTATAGAAACGCCTAATTTTGAAAACTGACTAATTGTTAAGAGGACAGAATATATCTGTTCCTCAACATTCCTATGACTACTAACTACTCATTTTCAAATTATGAATATGATATACCAGAGACATTCAAAACAGTACCTATTTGATTTTAAGTAATTCAGCAATAGATGCAGGTTCCAATCAGGCATTACATATTTAAAAGTCAACAGAAAAAAATAGACACGTTCTGATACAGGATAAAAATATGAAGTATCTATAATAATTAATTCTTGAAAGCAAACATTTTTTCATCAGAGTAAGCTATTATTTGTATGACAATCAATCCCAAGTTTTTATCCTGTAAAGTCATCGTAGCCCAACAATTTCCAACTAGTAAGGTGCACCTCAAAATTCCCTAAATTCACATCATGACTACTTTATCGCTATTGTGAAAAAATACTACACTTCTGCTAATGTGATGCCCTTCCTATTTTGGAAAAAAATACTACACTGAACTTTGCTACATCATTTTCCCTGCAGTGGTATTCTTGAGATCAGAACACTTGCAAATATTATTTATTTTTAATTTTATTTTTTATTTATTTTATTATATATATATATTATGTATCATAGATACTCAGGAGATCTGTATATCTTAATATTAAGATTTGAAGATTATGGTTGAAAGTCCACCCAGGCAGGAAAGTTCCTTAGATTCTTATCTCCAATAAACTCATAAGCAAAAGCCAGACACAAGTGGCACTGAGGTTCAAGTGGTAGAGCAGTAGCCTTTAGCAAAATCAGGCTCAGGGACAGTGCCTAATCCCAGAGGTAAAGCCCTACTACAAACCAAGCAACAAAAACAAAATAAAAACGAACCTCAAACCTAGCATTTTTTTCATTGTATAGAGGTACATAATTAAGGAAATTTCTTCCTGTGTTATGTACAGATAGAAAAAAATATCACACAATTACTCTGTTCATACCGAGTTACACCAAAATCTCAAAAGATTGCTCCTTTTCTATATTTGTAAATTAATGTCATCAATTTGTTGACAATTTGCCTAGATTATTCACATTATCATCTTACACATGAACTGTTGGAATTATCTATTAACAAAGTTCTTATTATACCTTATTTGAAAGAATATTCTAGCCAATTAGAATGCCAGAATCATTAGTGAATTTGTAAATTAAATCTTTTACTTGAAAAGAATTTTGTAGTATCCTATAGAATATTAAATTACAAACATAAAATATCTATTTTACATCTAAATTCTAATTTAGCCAGGTCTACAAAGTCCTACATTAAACGACCTTTCCTATTTCATCAGGCTTAAAGTTTTGTAATCCTTCATCATTTCTTGAGATTCTAACAGAATGATACTTACTTTTTCAAATTTTTGGTTGGGAATCATGAGCTCTTTTGCATCTAGAAATGTTCTGTAATTAAGACAAAATTTAAAACAAAACTGAGCATTATATATGAGTTGCATTTCAATAGGAAACTTGACTTCTCAAAGCATAATCACAAAATTAGCCCAAATTTGCAACTGTGTATTCCTTTCTTGTTTATTTTTTATTCCTTTCTTGTTTGGTTTTATTGAGACAAAATTGTATTTTTCTAGTTGGCCAAAGTTTCTGATCAGCTCACGTAACGTGGGAGTGGAGTCCATGGGGTCGATTAAATAAAAGATCATGTCATTTTCATGTTTTTTCTTCTTTTTTTCTATTTTTAAATTCATTATTTTTTATTGTGAAAAATTGTACAAAGGGATTAAAATTACCTTGGAAGATAATGAGTACATTTCGTCTGAAGCATTGTAGCCTCCTACTTTGTTTCCCCTTCCCATCCCTTCCCATCCTCCTTCCATGCCCCCACCCAATCCTCCTCCCCACCAACAAAGTAGTAAAGTTCGTTTTCGATATAACGACTTGAACATCTCATTGTTGCAATGGGTCCAACTGTATCCCTATTTAAATGATTGGTTTTTTTCCCTTCCCTTCCACAAATTTTACCAACATCAAATACAATGAAAGCAGGGGTTATACCATGGGGGAGGGACATACAAAGCAACAAAGAAATAATCTTATAAATGTGTTAGAAATAATCCCATGAAAGGAAAAAAAACATTTGAATAGATATCTTAGGGTTCATTTCCCTAACATCAACTTATCTGACCTATTCTGCTTGACTCAGACATATGCTAGTTACTGTAAATAAGGGAGACCGTGGGACCTATGTTTCTTTGGGCCTGGCTTATTTCACTTAATATAATTTTTTTTCCAAGTCTTTCCATTTCCTAACAATTGGGGCAATGTCATTCTTTCTCAGGGAGGCATAGAATTCCATTGTGTATATATACCACATTTTCTAGATCAATTCATCTACTGAGGGTCATGTGGGTTGGTTCCATATCTTAGCTATGGTAAATAATGATGCAATAAACATTGTCGTTCTGGAAGCTTTAGTGTGGTCTTGTTGTGAACATTTGGGTAAATGCCAAAAAGTGGGATTGCAGGGTCATAGGGGAGTTCTATGTGGAGTCTTTTGAGGAACCTCCATATTGCTTTCCAAAGTGGTTGAACAAGTTTACACTGCCACCAACAATGCAGTAAGTTTCTCTCCTGTCCACATCCCCTCCAGCATCTGTTATTAGAGTTCTTGATTATAGCCAGTCTAACTGGGGTTAGGTGGTATTTCAATGCTGTTTTGATTTGCATTTCTTTCATGGCCAGAGAGTTTGAGCATTTCTTCATGTGTTTATTGACCATCCTTCTTTCATCTTCAGAGAAATTCTCTTTTGAGTCTTTAGCACATTTATTTATTGGGCAGTTGATTCTTTGAAGATTTGTTGTTGGGGGATTTAATTTTTTGAGTTCCAGGTATATTTTAGGTATGAGACCCTTGTCCGTTTTATGACTAGTGAAGATCTTCTCCCAATCCGTGGGCTTTCTAGTGATCTTGCTAGCTATGTCCTTTGCCAGTCAGAACCTCTGCAATTGCATGCAATCCCATTTGTCCAAACTTTTTTTGATTTTTTTTTTGTGTTTCTGGGACTCCATTAAGAAAATTAAGGCCTGTGCCAAGGAGATCTTGGGTTGCTCCTATTCCATCCTGTAATATTTTCAGAGTGTCTGCTTAGACTCTGAAGACTTTAATCCATTTGGAGTTGATTCTGAAAGGGTAATAAATAAGGATCTAGATTTACTTTTCTACAAGTACTTAACGAATTTTGCCAGTACCATTTACTGAAGATGCTCTTGTTTTCCATTGTATTTTTTTAGCTCCCTTATCAAAAATTAGATGGCTATGGGACTATAGGTTCATTTCTGGGTTTTCAATTCTACTCCATTGGTCATCTTGTATGTTTTACTTCATCTTTCCCTATTTGGATTCCCTTTAATTTTCCATCTTGTCTTACTGTCCCAGCTAGCATTCTAATATTAATTTGAAGAGGAGTGGAGAGAGCGGACATCCTTATCTCTTCCCTGAATTAATAAGAAATGGCTTTAACTTTTCACCAATAAGTATAATGCTGGCTGTAGGTTTGTCAATTCTTAGCAGAAAGAACAGCACTGGAGTAATATCAGTTCCAAATTTCAAACTATAGTAAAAAGCCATTGTAATAAAAACAGCTTGGTACTGGCACAAGAACAGTACTGAGGACCAATGGAATAGGACTGAAGACTCAGAAATAAACCCACTGACCTATAGCCACCTAATCTTTGACAAGGGAGCTAAAAAAAACAGAATGGAAGGAAGACAGCCTTTTCAGTAAATGGTGGTGTTAAAATTGGTTAAACACCTGAATAAAAACTAAAGCTAGCCATATGTGTGTGTGTGTGTGTGTGTGTGTGTGTGTGTGTGTGTGTGTGTGTGTGTGTGTGTATCACCCTGCATGAGAATCAAGTCAAAATGGATCAAAGACCTCAAAATAAAAGCAGACACCGTGAAAACATTACATGAAGGATAAGAGAAACTAGGGCTCTTTAGCACAGGCCAAAATGTTCTTAATAGAGAACCAGAAACAACAAATCACAAAAAGGTTGTAGAAATGGGATTGCATGAAACAGCAGAGCTTCTGCAAGGTAAAGCTCATAGATAGTACGATCAATTGAAAGCCCACTTACTGGGAGAAGTTCTTCATGAGTCATAAAACAGACAAAGTCTTATATCTAAAATATACTTAGACTCAAAATCATAAATCCCACAAAAACAAATCCTCAAGGGAACAACTGCCGAATAACTAAGTGGGCTGAAGACTTAAAGAGCGACTTCTTTGAAGAGGAAATAAAGAATGTCCATTAGACAAATGAAGAAATGCTCAATTTTTCTAGTCCTAAATGAAATGCAAATCAAAACATTGAGATTACACCTCACTCCAGTTAGAATGGCTATAATCAAGAAATGTAATGATGACAGATGCTGGTGGGGATGTGGCTAAAAGGGAACCCTACTGCATTACTTGTAGGAGTGTAAACTTGTTTAACCACTTTGGAAAGCATAATGGAATTTCTTCAAAAGACTCCACCTAGAGATCCCCAATGACCCAGTAACCCCACTTTTGCACACTTACCCAAATGATCACACAACTACCAGCACAACCATGTTTAGTGCAGTATTATTCACCATAGCTATGATATGGAAACAACACCAATGCCCCTCAGTAGATGAATGGTTCAAGAAAATGTGGTACACACACACACACACACACACACATACACACACACTGGAATTCTAGGATTGCATCAGAATGAATGACACTGCCCCATTTGTTAGGAAATGGAAAGACTTGGTAAAAATTATATTGAGTGAAGTAAGCCAGACCCAAAGAAACATAGGTCCCATAGTTTACCTTGTTTTAACTTTGTTTACAAGGATTAGTACATGTCTAGGACAAGCAGAGAAGATCAAAGGCTAGGTACATATGAACATGCAAGATGATGTTAAGTGAAATGTACCCCAAGTCAGAGACACAAGCGGTTTTTCCTCTCTTTCTTTTGTTTTTAATATGCTTATAATGCACTATGTGATTCTTTTGTACGTTATTCCCCCATGGTAAACACCTGTTTTCACTGTATTTGATTCCAGTGTTCTGTATCTTATATATACATACATATATATATATATATATATATATATGTATATATATATATATATATATATATATAAATTTGAGGAGTGGAAGGGATACATTAAAAGGATCTGCATAGGGAAAGAAGAAATTAAACTATCCCTTTTTGCAGATGACATGATACTATACCTTCATGATCCCAAAAACTCCATCCCCAAACTCTTAGAAATCAAAAATCACTTTGGCAAAGTGGCAGGATACAAAAATCAATCCAATAAAATCAGTTGCCTTCCTGTACACTGACAATGTACAAGCAGATAGGGAAATAAGGGAAGCAACCCCATTCAAAATAACCTCTCCCAAAATAAAATATTTAGGAATTAACCTAACCAAAGATGTAAAAGAACTATTTAATGAAAACTATAAAAAGTTAAAGAAAAAAATTACAGAAGACACTAGGAAATGGAACGACCTCCCATGCTCTTGGATAGGCAGACAATATAGTGAAAATGGCAATACTGCCCAAATTAATATACAAATTCAATGCAATTCTTATTAAAATCCCAATGATGTACATCTCTGAAATACAGAAAACAGTCCAAAAATTCATATGGAACCACAAAATACCTAGAATAGCCAAAACAATTCTAGTGAATAAAGACAACATGGAAGGGATATCCATGCCGCACTTCAAACTCTACTATAGAGCCATAATAACAAAGACAGCATAGTACTGGCACCAAAACAGACCCAAAGACCAATAGAATAGAATAGAAGATCTAGAAATAAATCCACATGCCTACAGTTAGCTGATATTTGACAAAGGAACCAAAGACAGACAATGGAAGAAACACAGCCTCTTCAACCACTGGTGCTGGGAAAACTGGGCAGCCACATGCAGAATAATAAAAGTGGACTCCAGCATATCACCATTCACCAACATCAACTCAAAATCGATTAAAGACTTTAACATTAAACCTGAATCTCTGAAACCTCTGCAGGCAGAGTAGGAGAGACACTTGAACTTATAGGCCCAGGAAAGAATTTCCTGAACAGAGTCTCAGGGTCACAACAAATTGGAGTGAGACATGACAAATGGGACTACCTTAAAATAAAATGCTTCTGCAAAGCTAAAGCTATCGCAACCAAGCTAGAAAGACAATCAATTAATTGGGAAAAAAGATTTACCAGCACTATATCTGAAAAGGGGTTAATATCCAGTATGTATAGGGAACTCAAGAAACTAGGACCTCAAAAACCTAACAAACCAATTACTAAATGGGCAAGGGAACTAAAGAGAGACTTCTCAGAAGAAGAGATAAGAATGGCAAAGAAACACATTAGGAAATGTACTATCCCTGGTTGTGAAGGAAATGTAAATAAAGACAATCATTAGATACCACCTTACCCCAGTCAGAATGTCCCACATCCTCAAGTCAGCCAATGACAAACGCTGGAGGGGATGCAGAGAAAGAGGAACCCTACTACACTGCTGGTGGGAATGTACACTTATACAACCACTTTGGAAAACAGTCTGGAGAGTCCTAAGAAAGCTAAATATTGACCTCCCTTATGACCAAGTCATACCACTTCTAGGCATCCATCCTGAACAACAGGAACCTGTATACAGGGACACATGCACCTCCATGTTTATTGCCACACTGTTCGTAATAGCCAGGATATGGAAACAACCCAGATGTCCCACCACAGATGAATGGATCCCAAAATTGTGGTATCTATACACAATGCAATATTATGCAGCCATTAGAAATGAAAAAATAATGGCATTTGCAGGGAAATGGATGGAGCTAGAAGGTGATCATGTTGAGCAAGGTAAGACAAGAGCAAAGAGACAAACAGTACATGTTCTCCCTGATAAGTGGATGTTAAAACCAAAATGTTAGGCAATACGACAAAATTAACAGGACTGAAGAAACAAAGGACTTCCACTCATCTGGTCGAATCTCTACTAAATAACCCCATGCTGCTGATCACATATATGGTATATATGTGTACAATGGAGGGGAGCCAGGAAGATGACATAGAAGTAGAGGGAATCAGGGAAAAACCCGTCAGCTGCACTGGATATTGACCAAAATGAACTAAGCAAGTTAATGGCAGGGATGGGAGGGAGAAAACAAGTGGGAAAAAGGGAACAGCTGATGTTATGCAAAACAAAAGAAATGTACATACCAACCAATGTGGAAGTAATAACTGTATCGCAAAGCTCATAGAACTCATAAATGTTATAGACTGTGATAGACAATTTGCTCCAGAAATGTTAGAATGTGTTTGTGACTTTAACTGAGCATCACTATCCCACAATACTGTGAAATTAGGGAAATTATGTAACCACTTAATTACAATAAAAAAGCACAAACTCTCCAGAAATCATTATAGATGTATACAACTAACTCTTGAATACATTTTGACATCAAAGTCAGGCAATTCACTTGGAAGACTTCCATGGAATCTATGAAATGTTATAGTAAGCTATTATTGTTATTTGGATTGTGAAAATATTTTGTATGGAAACAAAGAATGCAATGGCATTTTTGAAATTTAAGAAACTTAACCAAACCATTATGACTTAGGAGAGCAATTTGTACAGCCTTCCAAAACTTCAAAGAGGTAGTGATACATACTTATCCTTTTGGCAATATCAAATACAGTTTCTTCCAAGTTGATCTTCAGACAAAATGGTTCAACAGAAGCAGATCGAACATGTCTTTGCTATCTCAATTCCCACCAGCAAGATGCAAGGGGGCCATTGGTATCTGCATCATGATGAAGTAAGAAGAAAGCCTCTCTAATATTATTCCACATATAAGCACTGCGCAGGGTTGTTCAGCCATCTACAGTTATTGTATGAATATCTTCCGCTTGAGTCACCAATTCACGGACAGTGTCTAAGTGTCCACTGTAGGCTTCCTGATGAATATGGGTATAATAATCGTCATCCCTAGTATTCACATGAGTGGCCTTTTTGGAAAGTAGTCTCTGCAGTGTAATAACCTGATTATTTTCAGCAGCCCAAAGAAGAAATTTGCATGGATCCTTCTCCATTTTTCTTGCAATTGATACCATTCCTCACTTCTTTTTCATCATGTTCCTCGTCTTCATTAGAATTGCCTAACCTGAGACTTTGAGTGACAATGGGAATGAGGTGTCCAGGTATTTCCCTAATAGATCAGGTTAGTTGAACTGTTCAGAAAAATCCGGTGAATTTTCTGCATCTGTGTTTTCACCATGATTTATTTTCCCTTTTTCCATTTTTACTATTCAAAATTATTCTAACTGGAGAGTAGGGAATTGATGGAGAGCAGAGGAAAGATTTTCCTCCGTATTCAAAGTTACAGATTAAAAATAAGGACCAGTGGTGTCTTCATGTGCAGCTTATTCTAGGAATGAGAAAAGATGAAATAATGCCTTCTATATAAATGATTTGGGAAATGGCAGAGCAGAAAGTAAAATTATGCAACCAAAAATATAAAAGCAAAATGAATTATGATAATTATAGAGCAATCCTATTAACTATGAGAAATATTAAAGAGAGAGGAAGAGAGACAGATGTGCAATGACCCAGATAGCCACAAATGCATGCCTCTGATCAATTTATAGAGAAAGAAGAATTTTATGGTTTAAAAAAGATGGAAATAGAATTTATGTATTTACTTGAATTGGGTAAATACATTTTTAGCAGCCTACATGAAGAGACGTAGGTTTAATCATATTGCAGACAAGAATCTAAATCCTTGATAATTCTAGGAACAGATATGAATGAAATCAGTTGAATCACACTTTTCATGTACAATGAAGGAATAGGTCCAGGCTAGGAAAGCAGCAAGAGAAGGCAGGCCGATTGTATCTGTGACAAAACTTTGTGGAAAATGGTATTGAGGATTACTTACTGTTGATCCACTTGCACTGGAAGCATGATTCTGAACAATTGCTTGCCGATTCTCAAATATTACTTTGATCATTATATTCTCCAAAAAGAAAAAGTGAGATTTAACTTATAGCAAAGGACTACTTATACATTTTGATTTCTCATTAAACACCTTCAATCACCACATTATTTCTTTTTTCTTTTGTGTTTTCCCCTATGGTTTATTCCCTGCTGTATTTGATTTCAGTATCCTGTGTATTATATACACATTTATCTTAATTTGGCAAAGGTAGAGGAACAACAAAATGGCGAGACAAAGGACAAAGGGAAAACCAATGCAATAGAAATACTCACAAGAAAAGATGTAGGATATTCACATTACAACTTGTGAGGTGTATTGGGATGAAGTAAAAGTGTGAGAAAAATGAGGGAGGGCATAAAAAGTTCGACTTGTTAGATATTCACTACTTTACAATTACTGCAACCCCTTCTATATATCACCTTGACAATAAAATTTAATTTAAAAATAAGCTACATAAAATATAATTTCACGGTATTTCTATAGTAAATGATATTCTATGTGTATTAATTTTTTTAAAAATGAACAATATTTGGCTTTTAATTTGAATTAATTTCCCCTGTCTTTGTCAGAGGATCATCAACTTGAATGCTATCAAACTATAAAAATTTTCAGAATATACTTGCCATTATTTTTTTAAAAAGCATTATTTTAGTATTGTCTCATACTAAATAGAAAATAGTTCAATTCTCTGGAAACTCCTAATTTTTAAAACTGAATATTTGTTAAGAGGACAGAATGTATGTGTTCTACTAACAACTCATTTTCAAATTCTGAGCATGCCATACCAGAGACATTTAAAACAGTGCCTGTATGCATTTTATTTAATTCTGCAATAGATGCAGTTTCCAATGGGGCATTACATATTTAAAGGTCAACAGAGAAACTAGCCACATTCTGGTAGAAGATAAAACTATGAAGTATCTATAATAATTAATTCCTGTAGAGTAAACATTTGTTTATCATAGTAAGCTATTATTTCAATGACAATCAATCCGAACATTTTATGCAGTAAAGTCATTCTAACCCAACAGTTTCCACCTTGTAAGGTGCACCTTAAAATTCTCTAAATTCACAGCATGACTAGCTTATCAGTATTGTGAAAAAATTCTACACTTCTGCTAATGTTATGCCTTTTCTATTGTTGAAAGAACACTACACTAAACTTTGCTGCATCATTTTCCCTCAAGTGGTGATCTTAAGATCAGAAAACTTGAAAATATTATTTATAGATACATTTTCGTCTACCATAGATATTCAGGAGGCAAAGATCTGTATATTATGGTTCAAAGCCCACCCAGGCAGGAAGGTTCCTTAGATGCTTATCTCCAATAAACTGCTCAGGAAAAGCCAGACACAAGTAGCACTGAGGTTCAAGTGGTAGAGCAGTATACTTGAGCAAAAAACAGGCTCAGGAAAAGTGCCCAGGCCCAGACGTGAAGCCCTAGGACACACAAAACAACAAAAACAAAATGAAAACAAACCCCAAACCTAGTATTTTTCTCATTGTATACAGAGGTATACAATTAAGGAAATTTCTTCCTTTGTTATGTACAGGTAGAAGAAAAAAGATTTCAAACAATATCTCTCTTCATACCATGTTACACCGAAGTCTCAAATATTGCTCTTTTACTAAATTTATAAATTAATAGCATCCATTTATTGTCAACTCTTTCTAGATTATTCACATTATCATGTTATACATGAACTTTTGGAATTATCTATTAACTAAGTCCTAATTACAACTTTCTTGAAAGAATATTCTAGACAAATAGAATGCCAGAATCATTTGTGAATTTGTAAATTAAAACTTCTAATTAAAAAGTATTTTATAGTATCCTATAGAATATGAAATTACAAGAAACAGATATTTATTTTAAATCTAAATTCTAATTTAGTAGGGTCTACAAAGTCCTACATTAGATAATTTTGCTGTTTCTCCAGGCTTAAGCTTTTGTAATCCTTCATTATTTCTTTGGAATCCAACATAATGATGCTAAATTTTTCAAATTTTTGGTTCGGAATCATGAACTATTTTGCATCTAGAAGTATTTTGTAATGAAGAGAGCATTCAAAACATGACTGAGGATGATATATGAGTTGCATTTCAACAGGAAACTTGACTTCTCAAAAAGTAATGACAAAATTAGCCCAAACTTCCAACTGTGAATTCCTTTCTTGTCCTTTCGTTTGTTTTACTGAGGCAAAATTATACTACCTAGTCCAGGGAAGATATTACTATTTTATCCACTCTCTAATCTCCTGTATTAGAGTGCTAGAATTCCAGACTTGTATCGCATTGCCCTGCCATATTTTGTTGGTTTATTTAATCGAGAAACATACTAGTAATTCTGAACTTCTCTGATGATCTTATCCACTAGACTGACTGCTCAAACTGTTTCTGTACAATTTTCAAAGATGTTCTAACATTTGACACAGGATTTGAACATTTTCAGATGCACTTGCAGGGGTCTCTGATTCATTCTTCCATGGATCCGATCCCTTTAATAATTATTACTTGGCTCTTTTACTATCTCTGGTCACTACCTATGTAATAGTCTCAAGCTTTTGGGGGGAAAGTTCACGTGACGACTTTCTAATATTAAAAATTATCAATTGATTCTAGTCTTACACAGGACATATTATCTATTATTTTCTAACTTTTCTACACATTGTGAGAGTTGTTTCATATGTGTGTTTGCACATATAAGTGCTTCTGTGCATGTGTAAATGTTTGTATGTATGTATGCAGAAACCTCAGGCTATTATTCAGCACTGTTGCTCATAACTAGTATCCCATCACTTGAGCCATTCATCCAATGCAGTTTTTGGCTGGTTAATTATAGGCAGTGTTGCAAAGACTGTTCTGCCGAAGCTGGATGCAAACTTAACTTTCCAGACTCTTTTACATTCTTAGTTTTTATTTTTTCAGGAGTATGGTTTTAAACTACAAACATTTTTGTGAATGTAAAGTCTGACTTGTAGCCTAGATTTTTAACTCAAGATTTCATACAAAGATAGATGAGCATACACATTACATATCCTGAGTGTGTACTGCTAGAAATGTGATCTTAAGCCTGGTACTGGTGGCTCAAACCTATAGCCCTAGTTACTCAGGAGGTTGAGATCTGAGGATTGCAGTTCAGATCAAGCACCAGTATGAAAGTTTTCTGAGGCACTTATCTCCAATTAACCACCAGAAAACTTGAATTGGCACTGTGGCTCAAATGGTAGAGCTCTAGCCTTGAGCTGAAGAGGGTAGAGACATCGCCCAGTCCCAGAGTTCAAGACCCACAACCATCAAAAAAAAAAACTAAAAAAGAAAAAGAAATGTGATCTTATCCACCAGTTCATTGCTACTATATTTCCTGCTCTCTCAATATGGCCTTTTGTTCCAGTTAAGTCCATGCTCTTATATCTGACTTGTTTTGGAACCAGAATTGCTCTTCTGTTCTACTTTATACAAATTTGCATGATTAACTACCATGATTTAGACCTACTAGAAAACAAGAGTGGCCTCATCGTCCATGTTCCACTTAGTAGTAATGCTTTCCCTATATCACTCCCATAGATCTACATACTGGCCTTAGATTTTCTTGTTTCAAAGTTATCTTATTGAAAGAGTCTTCTATAGTGTATTGAACCATTATACTTAAGCACAAAACTTCTTTTTCTCTTATTATTCCTATTGTTTTTCCTACTTCTAACTTATGTACACTTGGGAAATAATGCACAAAACAAACACACACAAAAAATGTTTCTGAGAACATTCTTCCCACATAAAATTGGTCTTAATTACAGAGCACTTAAGAAATTTGAACTAAAGTAGTCCAGGATGTTTTTTTCATGTTTTTTATTGTAAAAATGGTTTAAAGAAGGGTTAGAGTTACATAAGAAAGTTAATGAGTACATTATCTATCGAGCATTGTTACCTCCTCTTTTGTTTTTCTCCTACAATCCTTTTCCTCCCCACAATCCCAACTCCCTTCTCCCCTCCTCAAGTTGTAAAGCTAATTTTCTACATAGTGCCTTGTACAACTCATTGATACAATAGGTCATACTGTATACTTGTTTAAGCATTTTGTTATTTCCCTTCCCCTCCCCACATTAGAAAAATGTATATGCAAGATGCAGGTCGCTGACAATAAATATAATGAAAACAGGGGTTATACCATGGAGGAAGAAAATAGAAGAGAAACAAAAATTCACATACTACATGTTAGATACTTTTAAAAAATAGCACGAACGAAAAAGCAAGTTGTGTCCTTATCTTGGGTTCCATTTCACTTAACATCATCTTATACGGCCATATGTACATGAATAAGGTTTCATAAGCCATGAAAATTCAATATTTTCTCGTTATAAAGTTATCTCTGAAATACATTTTACCTCATGTTCAAAGATATACTTGTGCTATTTCAATGAAGCCAGAAAATATTCATTTTACCTGGAGCAGCACCATAGATTGTTACTGGAAGTAATTGGAAGGAACTGTTATTGCAAGTGAAAACTGATCCCAAGAGAGGAGTTGAACATAGGAAAATGACAAAGATCATGGTAATTTGTGCTGTCATTTTTACGGTACAAGAAAAGAATCCAAGGCCTGAAGGAAACTCTGTTCCTGACTTTTTCAAGTGTGTCCTTTACTTATATAAACCTTGTCTGTAAACTTCTAGTTAAGAGTATAACAAAAGGAAACAATATGCCATTTTAAGGCCAGCATAGAATAAAAGGAAATAAATTTGTTTTAAAAGTGTTCTCCTGCAAAGAAACAAAGTTATGAGAGTTTTAAAGAGACTTATGGACAGATATTTCACTCCTGAGATGATTCTCTTGTTGCAGGAGTCAGTTACCCAATTCTTTAGTCTGGTCCCAAGTTCTCCATAGCAATAAGGATTCCACAAAGCAGGATCCAGTGAGTATGATCAGCGAAAGGAGCCTCTTCTCAAACCAGTGCTTTAAGGATGGTCTCAAAGAAACATGTGTTTTTTTATTTCTTTGTTTGTTTGTTTAGTTTGTGCTGGTTTTGAGTCTTGAACCCAGAGGATGGATCCTGTCCCAGTACAGTTGTCTTTCGTGCCCAACTTCCCCCAAACCTAGTACTCTATTGCTTGAGCCTAAACTCCACTTCTGGCTTTTTTAGTGTTTAATCACAGATAAGATTTAGACAGACTCTCCTGCCTGGGTTGTCTGAACTGAGATAGTAATAAATTCAAGTGACTTCAACTGTATGGACTTCTCCTTTGAACCAAGAAATATTAGATGAAGTTTATTATAAAGCTAATATTTGACAATTTTTAAAAGAAGAGAATATGTCCAGCTAAGAAACCATAAAAGAAGGTGCACTGAATCATTTTGGAATTATTTTTTCTACTTAGGAAGATTACTATTGCCTTTGTCATTCCTTTTGGGGAAACTTAAAGTCATATTTGCACTTTTTTGTTGGTCTTGGGTCTTTAACTCTGATACTGGGCCCTGTCCCTCAGTTCTTCAGCTCAAGTTGAGCACTCTGTCACTTTTGGTACAGCACCACTTCTGGGTTTTATGTGGTTAATTAAATATAAGAGTCTCATGGACTTTCCTGACCAGGCTGGTTTTGAACCACAATCTTGTGGTCTCAACTTTCTGAGTAGCTAGGATTACAGGTGTGAGCCACCAGCATCCGTCTTATATTTGCAATTATGTGCACTTATTGACACTATGTAGACAAAGAATGGAAATTTGAATCAAATGATGACATTGCAACTTTTCAGAAAAATCGAGGTAGCAATAAATTTATCCTCCTTTTCCATGTTGTTACATTAATGATTCATGTGTTAAGGGACTCTTACATTAGCATCCTCTGCTGTCTGGATTTGTCGACTTAATATCAGAAATTGTTCATAGAGAAATATAAAAGACTGTGATTTTTAGAAAGCAAAGGAGTTCAGGTATGAAAGTACAGCATAGAAGGATATACAACTTATCACACAGAGATTAAGAATTAGACTAATTACTACAATGCTAAAGGCAATGAGGAATAAGCCTTGTTGATGACTAGTTCTTTAATAACCAAAAATGGTTCCCTAGAACATTTTGTGGTATAACATAGATATTATCATTTATTCCTTCCATCTGGAGTTATTCCTTCTCTTCTGTAAAAACTATTAATTAGCCTCTGCCTTTTTGGTGCCATGACTTACCAAAAAGATTTCCAAATCTCACTTATACTACACTTCTGATTGTGATTAGCAGTGACCACTCAAAAGCCTGGAATCTTTGAATTTCCAGAATTAATCTTCACCTGACATCTAAGCACATTCCTGGCATTAATTGCCGTGAATTAATGATTAAAAGTTTTTTTTTTTCAAAATAGTATACTAATATAGGTAAAGTACAGGTATCAGTATGGAAGGAGCAATTATATATTCCAAGTATGAATTGTTTATTTTGCATTTACTAACTAAATGTTTGTTGTTATTGTTGTTGGTTATGTCAATTAGACAAATACCACATCAAGTCTCAATTTACTTAAAGGCACCAACATTTTAGTGTTCATGAATATCACTCATATTTAGAAAATGACTAGTCACAACAAAGTTTATATTTCAAATTAAAAAAATAAAAATTACACCCAGATTTGATGTGAATATTCTGTTTCCAGGAATACATTTATTCAGCAAACAGGGAAACAAAAAATAAGGGCTTGTCATATAGAAAGTAAGATGTAAAAGCATACTGTCTTTCCTTAAGATGATACATACATGCAAATTGTGTCATTTATTCAAAGATCCTATAAAAATTCATGAGCGGATTTGTCATCAGAAGTGATAGGTAAGCAAAGTACCTGGAAAACTGTATTTGTAAATAGTGCTTTCAATATATGATGACCTTTTCAATAAATAAGCCTATAGATGATGATTTTGTATCTGTAACACACATCCAGTATTCAACATTTTAGACATACTCCCATTCTCTTACCTCAGTTCTTGATTAATATTCTTCTACTTTCATGATGTCAATTGCTGCTAAAGTAACAAGGTGGGTTTTCTCTTTGTTTCTATATCCAATAAATTTTAGTATTTTGCAACGATGTATAAACTCATGGAGTTTTGACTTGGATGTGAAGTTTGAGGATACTCTATTCAGGGTATTAATTGGCCTGAAGCAGCCAGGAGCCTATTGTGAATACACAGACACACGGTATACTAAGAATTAGGGAGTTGATCTCGGGGAAAGATAAAGGTCCAAGCAAGATCTTGAAGCTGAGATAAAGCAATGCAGCAAACATCAATCAACTATCATTACAAGGGAATGGAACTTATCTCTGATGTGTCTGCGTGGCAGCTGTGTGTGTGTGTGTGTGTGTGTGTGTGTGTGTGTGTGTGTGTGTGTGTGTGTAGAGAATTTTAGTGTGGCTTCTATGTTTACAGTCCATAGAGCATTACTTGTTAAGGAGAAGGTGCCCTTATCAGAGCTCTAATACCACTGTCATCACTTTTTACTGCAAAAAACACTTGCTTAATCTCTAATTAAAAAGGGAAAAATAAACTAACATCTTACATGATTGTTTTGAAAATTGATTGGCAAATTGAAGGCCAAAGGGAGAAATTGGAGATTAATATAATCCTTTTCCTCTCTTCTGATTATTAAACTGCAATAGCTGTGATTTTCAGGAATTTCCTATAATATACTTACTGCTGAAATACTAATATGTTTAATAATATGAAACATATGATAGAGAAATAGATCAGGCAGCAAGCACAAAGAACCAGTGATAAGATCGACCTTTTGAGCAGGGTTGCCACATCCTTTAGGAATGCAATTCCTTCATATGCATTTCAAATTTTATGGCTTTCCCTGTGTGATTAAAAGGCAAGAAAGTACTGTAGAAACAAAAATTCCTTTTCAGCCAAGTAGAAAGTGCTCATGTTCCCATCCTCATGTTGCAAATTTCCATTTCATAAAGATTCTTTGTTAGAGTGCTTTCATTTAATATACTTCAGCACAGCATCCATCCCTGTTGGAGACATAAAAAAAAGATAATTTTGTTTGAATATTATCTTATGTAAGTTAGTGTGTACCGGCATGATTTGTATAATTACAGAAGTTTGTAATAAATATAAGTAGGGATCATGTCACAAATATAAAATATAATTAAAATCACATAAGACTAGAAGCCACAGAATTTTGTGCATGAAAACATACATTAGATTAGTTGCAGAATTTCTATTTTGAGACAGCCTTTTATTAAAGTATAAAGCACTTTATTAAGGGTTGAAACATTTTATTGAAAAAAATACATTTCTTAGAGATATTTTTAATTTATATTTTAAGAAGAAAAATGGTCCCAAAGTAATTATTTTTTAAAAATTATTTTCCTGTTTCCATGTGATTAACCTCCAAATTAGAAATCCAGATATTTAATGTAATTTAAATTAAGCAAAAATATTTATTGAGTATAAGAACCTTCTGCTCTCTATATTCTTCACACTAACTTTACCAAATATGATGAGTCTGAAATAATCAGTCTCTTTGTGACCTGTGTTGATATTATTTACAATGTGAGCAAAATGTTTAAAAAGTAGTAATTATTTTAGCTTAATTGCTCTGAAGAGACAAGAAATGATATAATCAAAGGCTAAAAATGATTAGACTTAAATTTAGAATTTAGGAAATATTTTTGACCACACTGGTTACTGGATCCTTTGCAACAACCTCATGAGATAATTTATATTGATGAAGCAAAAATCCCAGAGGTTAGACATTTACGAATACAAAAAACGTGTCATTCTGAATATGTAGAACTACATATCAAAAATAGAAATTTTAGCTTTTAAATACCTGAATATACTAATACATTTAATTGCAGGGTAAGTACTTGTTGTGAAAGGAGATAAAATTGCATTTATTTTGAAAGTAAACCTAAGTATTCATTTGAATGAAAGACCATGTTTAAACATCACTCATTCAAGAAACAAGATGTACAGTTAGTTGTTTTTCATGCCAATTATGATGTCTAAAGTAACTAGATTAGTAAACTTAAATCATTGCTTCATAGGGAAATAGAAATTTAGTTTCCTAAAATTCATGACTATAACTTTTTCTCAATTACTAAAAAACTGTTTTGTGTATTTTTCATGGAATCTTATTTGATATATTTTTGTTCATTAAGTTAAATAATTGACCAATAACAATATAAAATATGCATGAACAAAGTTTATCTAACACAAGTATTTTATTCCCCAGATATATCAATGGCTCTCTTAAAAAATACTAGGTATTTTGTTAATGGTTATTTATTGTCAGAAGTGGCAATACCATAATATGTTTAAAGCATTTGATTATACTCCCTGCCTCTATTTTCTTTTCATTACTTCTTCTTCCAAAGATCTTCTGTATTTCACATAAAGTTTCATCTTTATATTTGCACATATAATCTAATTTGGGAAAAAAATGAGCTAAACTGCAATTAATTCAAGTTGTATAGTGGATTAATAGGATGAACAAAAACTTGAATATTTTTGTTAACTTCTGAATTGAGCTATCATTATTATTATGTTTAGGTTTAGGATCCCAGACAGAATTAGAATTAGGATTAGTGAAATAGGTTCAATGCAGGATGCAACAATGATACTTAGAAGACCCTATGTTGAAAATGAACTTTACACCATGTGGAACGAGGAGTAAGGGAGGTGGGGTAGTAGGAGAACAACAAAGAAGTGTTTAACAATGCTCAACAAGAAATATACCCATTACCATACTCGTGTAACTAATTTGACTTTAAAGCATCAATACAATAAAATAAAATTTAAAAAAATAATAAAGATGGGTGTCAGTGGCTCACGCTTGTAATCCTTGCTACGCAAGAGGTTGATGTCTGAGGATCAGAGTTCAAAGCAGCCCAGGCAGGAAAGTCTGTGAGGCTCATATCTCCAATAAACCACTAGAAAACCATAAGTGGCGCTGTGGTTCAAGTGGTAAATCGCTTGCCTTGATCTGAAGAGTGGAGGGAGAGCGCCCAATGCTAGAATTTAGGCCCCATGACTGAAAAAAAATAAAAAAAAAAATAAAAAGATAAAGAAAAAGAAAACCTGACAGGAAATAGAAAAACACTTAAAAATGTAGGCTCAAAATGCAAGTAAAATTTAGACCTACATGTTGAGCAAGAGAATAAAAGTGCAATAGAAGCTTGCTATTAACATTATGATTCGGTTATATGTAGGTTTAGGATTAGGCAAGGTGTTCCAGTTAGATTTGGGGTTAGCATGAGAAAAAGATGTAAGATATAAAAAGATGTAAAACAGTAACATATTTTAAGAAGAATGAATGGCATCAAGGTTAGAATGAATGAAAACCAGTGTCTGTGTTACTTTAAACATTCAGACATAATTTGGCTTAAAGGGTGAATTACATTTTTTTCTCGTTAGGTTTAGGGAAGGATACGCTTTAGTGTAAAATTTAGTTTTCCAATAAGAAGTAGAAGCAAAAAAAATGTGTGATTGAATAGAATCTAGACAATTTTCCTTACAGTAACTATTTGGGGTTAAATTAGATTGTGATTAGGATTAGGTGTCTGGTTAAAGGGGGTTGAGAATAGGATAAAGAAATTGTTTAAACTAGTTTCTCGTGCCTATTATCCTAGCTAATCAGAAAGCTGTTTTCTGAGGATTGCAGTTCAAAGCTTGCCGGGGCAGAAAGTCCATGAGACTTTTATCTCCAATTAACCACCAAACTCAAAAGTGGTGCTGTGGCTCAAGTGGTAAAGCGCACACATAGAGCTAAAAAACTCAGGGATCATGACCTAGAGCTCAGGGATCATGCCCAGGCCCAGAGTTCAAGCCCCACGTTCGACAAAAAGAAAAAGGAAACAAATGTTTTAAATGTTAAGTAAATCTGAACTTATTTTAGGTTCTAGGAATTCAGGAAAAGCTTGGATAGTGGAAGTACAATGTATTTCATAATATCAGGATTTGAGATCAATGGATATAATGATTCCTGTTAAGGAACAAGATAGATTCAGAGTTAAGAGTGATAAAATCTATAGCGTTTAGGAAAACCTTCAATTTATTTCAAGAATTACAGGTGGAATTTCAGTAAGGATGACACAAAACAACCATTTTTCATAAATTTAGAAGTAAGATAACATTAGTGTCAAGGATATGGTTAGGATTCTAGACATGATTGGGATTAGAGTGAAGGAGAAAAAATGAGAGTCAAATTGAAGGTAAATTTTAGAATAAGCCTGTCAGGAATTAGCATGAATGTGAACTAGAGTATTGATATTAATATTAAAATCTACTTGCAATTAGGGTTATGGTTATTCTCAATGTTCTAGTTAAGATTAAGTTTAGGGTTAGAAAATGACTAAGATATTGGAAAAAAATTGAAACCTATTTTGGAAGGCTTATTTGAATCAAGTTAGGATGAGTGAAAACTAGTGTACTTGTGTTAGTGTTAGTATTGACATATAATTTGGATTAACATTAGGGTCAGTATTTTGTTCTGATTATGAATAGTGTTATGAATAGGAAAGTTTTTAGTATAATATTCAGTTTTCACTAACAAGTGGAAGCAAAAATATGAGATTGAACAGTAACTAGAGCATTATCATTATATTTATTTCTCAGTGATCATTCTCGTAATGATTAATGAGAGTTTTCCAGCCAGGTTTAGGTTGAGAGAGTTAATTAATGGAATAGATGGTAAGTAAATCTGAAATTGTTTTAGGGCACAGGGGTTCAGGAAAAGGTAGGATCATTGGAAACTACAGTATTTTTCCTGATAAGAGAATGTGAGGACAAATAATATAAAGGTTCATGTTAGGGAACAAGATAACTTCAGAGGAAGAGTCAGAAAATTTATGGGAATTAGGGCAAACTGAAACTCATATCCAGAGTGCAAACTGGAGTATTCATTAGAATGAATAAAAACAGAGTATTTTTCTTAAACATTAGAATTGGACTATCATTAGGGTGAAAGTTAGGTTTCAGTTCCAGCTGGAGTTAGTGTTAGCATTAGGGAAATGGAAAGTTTAGGGTCAAACTGAAAGTAAATCTTCGAATAACAAGCCTAGTTAGAATTAGGATGAATGTGAAGTAAGAAACTGCTAATAATTATTAAGATTAGGGGATGGTTAGTGTGAGGGTTAGCCTCAATATTCCAGTTAGGGTTAGGGTTACAAAAATGGCAAGATAATGAGAAAAACTACAAACTATTTGAGAGATGAGTTGAATCAAAGTTAGGATGAATAAAAACTAATGTATTTGTATGGCTTTTAGAATCCAGAGGCTATTAGTTCTAGGGCTAGGGTTGCTTGTCTAGTTCAGGTTAGACTTAGACTTAGGGAAGGGTAAGCTTTAAGGTAAAACTGAGTTTTCTGCTAACACTTTCAAGTAAAATAAGTTTGAAACTTAACAAGAACTCAAGAGTTTTCCTAAGTTTCCTATTCAGGGTTCAATAGGGTTAAATTTAATGTTAGGTTTCTAGTAAGGTTTAGATATATAGTTAGGGTTAGGAACTAGAGTAGATTTTAAGTAAACCTGCAACTTCTTTTTGGAGACAGAGGAGTTCAGAAAAAGTTAAGATCAGTGGAAACTATGGTAGTTTTCATGATATGAAGATTCGAGCTTAATGATTCATAATAGGGAACGATTTCAGAGTCCAAGTAAGGGAATCTGTAGGATTTGTAGCAAAGTGCAAATAAATCATTTCAAAGACAATGAGAATCTGTTAGGATATATTTTCCATTAATTTTAGGATTGGGTTACTATTATCATTGAGGTTGCTCTTAGGGTTCTGTCCAAGATTTGAGTTAGGATTAGGGAAATGGAAGATTGAGAACTTGAGTGACTGACTTCCTTGTGTATGTATATGCTCGATTCTAAGGCTTGAACACAAGGATTGGGTTCTGCCCCTGAGCTTTTTGCTGTAGTCTATCATTTTACCACTTGAGCCATGAGTCCACTCCAGCTTTCTTTGGCAGTGAATTGGAGATGAGCGTCTCATAGACGTTCCTATCTAAGCTGACATTGAACTGAGATCCCCAGATCTCTGCTTTCTGATTAAAGGTAGGATTAAAGATACCAGAGCCCAGGAAAGTGCCTGAATTTTACTGATTGTTTGTACTTTTGTTCGAGATTGAGACTTGAATTCAATATCTGACAGCTTTGCTCACTAAGTAGCACTCTGCCACTTGAGCCATATCTCCAAAAATGATTATTTTAAATAGCTGAAAATCATTAAATTTTCTTCAGTGATATGTATCATTAGTGTTGTTTTAAAACTTATCCTAACAAAAAAGACTTATAGACCCGGGAGTTGATCTGAGCAAATTCTCCTTCTTTGCTTCTAATTGCATAACAGTTTAGGGACATGATTTTTTAATTGTTATTTTAAGTAGCATAGGAATTATCATTAAACAGATCATTTTATGCGTACAATATACCTAGATCAATGCCAACCCTTTCAATATTCTCATCCACCCCTCATCTATGCACTTCTTCCTTCACTCTTCTTAATATTGTAGGATATTTATGGATTCCTCTCTGCATTTTCCCCCTTTTCTCCTGTTCATTCTTCTACCTTTTAAACCTTCACGCCTCTTTTGACTACCCACTACCATATGATCCAACAACTCTACTCCTGGTCATTTACCGGAAAGATTACAAACCAGGATATAGTAAAGGTTTCAGCCCAACCATTCTTATTGAATCTGCCCAGATAACCCTCAAGAGAAAAATTAATCAAAAAATGTAACACACACACACACACACACACACACACACACAAACACACACACACAAACACAAACACACACACACACATACAAGAAATTCTACTCAACCATCAGAAAGAATATTTTATAACATTTGTATCTCTCATTTCTCAATTCATCTGCCTGGTATCCCACTGTTTTCGTATGGTCCCTGTACTGCAGTCACAGAAATATGCAAACTGATGTAAAAGATTTTCAGGGTTATGGGCTAGCCATAATTTCCTGAATATGAGTTCTCTGCTCATTCTCTTTGTTTATTCATGCATTTGAGTAGTGATTATACAGATTCATTTGTACCATTGGCTACACAGAAAAGAGATGAACCATTTGTATGTATATATATACATACATATATACATACATACATGGATATACATACTTACATGGACATATGCACACATATGATATATATTAAATACTTGAGTACATTTTATGTTTTCAAGAATTATAGAGCTAACAAAAATCACATGCATTTTACTTTTCAATTTTTTCAAAACCTAAATAACTTTGTCTCTTTTGAATAGCTAATTTTAAAGAGAATGTCACCATCTCGGATCTGTCAGTCGCCTTGAAATTAGATGTTCAAATAGGATAAAGTTATTTAGGCTTTTTGGTGGAAGGGTTCTATTCAGGGATTTTCTGCTTGCTAGACAGGACTCTGGTTGTATAGCATCAAGAAGCTCAACTACTTTTACCATACTTCTAGTCCATTTAATTACTTGAGGTCTTGAACTTTTTGTCTGGGTCTGATCTTAGATTGACTGAGACTTTGCTACCTATCCCTCCCACATAATTAGCTAGGATTACAGATGTGAACCACTATGGAAAGCTCATTTGTTGAGATGGCTGTCTTGGCATTTTTTTCTCTGGCCTGGCCTCAGACCATGATCCTCGTCATCTCTGCTTCCCAATCAGCAGTTATTCTACATGTGGGCTACTATTCTTGGTGTACATGACACCTTCTGTTTTATAAAAGGGGTTTTTACTGTAAAATATAGTATAGAGGGGTTATAGTTACATGAGCAAGGTAATGAGTAAATTTTCTATCAAGCAGTGTTACCTCCTCCTTTGTTTTCCCCTACCCTTTCTTCCCTCCCACCTCCACAACTACACTCCCCCTCTCCTTCCTTCCCTGCTTCCCCGCCCATATTGTAAAGTTCCTTTTTCAACATAGTGTCTTGTGCATCTCATTGTTACAACGGGTCAGCCTGCCCTATTTAAACGTTTTGTTTTTTCCCTTCCCCTCCCCAAGCTAGAGAAGGGTGTATACAAGATGCAGGGCACCAACATTAAATACAGTTTAAACAGGGGTTAAACCATGGGGGGAGGAACATAAAAAGAAAAAAAAAACATGGTAGACTATAAACTCTATCTTGGGGTTTATTTCGCTTAACATCATCTTATCTGGTTGTATGTACATAGTTTTTGAACTTGTATGCTTGTCTGAGACATATAATAGTTATTGCACGTAAGGGAAACCATAGGACCTAGGTTTCTTTGGGTTTGGCTTACTTCACTTGATATAATTTTTCCAAGACTCCAGTTAGAGCTCCCCTATGATCCAGCAATCCCATTTTTGGCATTTGCCCAAATGTTCAAAAAGAAGACCATATTAATCTAACAGCACAACTATGTTTATTGCAACATTATTTACCATAGCTATGATATGGAACCAACCCAGATGCCCCTCAGTAAATGAATGAATCAAGAAAATGTGATACACACACACACACACACACACACACACACACACACACACACACACACACACACACACACCATGGAATTCTATGCCTCCGTCAGAGAGAATGACATCGCCCCATTTGCTAGGAAATGGAAAGACACGGAAACAATTTTATTAAGTGAAATAAACGAGGCTCAAATAACCATTGGTCCCATGGTTAACCTCACTTGCAGTAAGTAGTACATGGTACCATATAACATTATAAGAGAATGTTATGTGAAATGAACCCCAAGATAGGGACACAAATCTTTTTTTTTTATTCTATGAGATTCTTATCTCTATATTATCCCCCAAATAAAATTCGAAGGAGAGCTGTGGTTC
Source organism: Dipodomys spectabilis (assembly GCF_019054845.1). Taxonomy (NCBI): domain Eukaryota; kingdom Metazoa; phylum Chordata; class Mammalia; order Rodentia; family Heteromyidae; genus Dipodomys; species Dipodomys spectabilis. Next base: position 3,379,586 of record NW_024870975.1, read on the forward strand.
AAATACAGAGCTGGGGCTTGAAATCAGGGTCTGTGCACTCTCCCTGAACTTCTTTTGCTCAAGACTAGCACACTATCAATTGAGTCACAGCACCACTTCCAGTTTTTCTGCTTACGTCATACTTAGGAATCAAATCAAGTGCTTCTTGCATGTAAGACCAGCACTCTACCAGTAAACACATTCCCAGTCATTGGGTCTTTTGTTGTTGTTTTTGTTTTAAGATAGCATTTACCTATATGTCCGTCTGAAGGCTTAAAACTTAGGCTGGCCTACAAACATTGACTGCCATATTCAGCTCAAGATTCTTTGTGAATGAATACTCTTTTCAGATATAGGAAGAGTTATTCTGTCTTTCTTTGACTAGATGGATTTTGCATTCAGCAATTTTAATCACATTTCTTGTCCTGGTATTTTTCCCCTTCTAGATCAATAGAAATATTTCAGGTTCTGAACTTGTAGCTGATCCCTACCATCCAACAACATCACATTCTTGTGAATAGCACAAGAATGGCCTCATGAGCATAGCAACCAGCTGAAGTTCAGCTATCTGATGGCCTTGGGCTCCAACAATGTAATCGTTTCTGTGCACAGACTGAAAACTGTCATAGGTAATTTTGATTTATTCCATTCTGTTCTCAGCTGCTTGCCATCCTCAGCTTTGTATGTTTTAAATTCTGTTAAATTTTAATTACTATTTCCAGCCGTTCTCAAAAGTAACATATATGTCTTACTTTAAAACTCATTAAAACATGAAAAAATGTTAACATAGTTGCTTTCCACCAGTGGCTCATATTTTAAAACCTAGCTATTTTAGAGGTCAAAAACTGAGGATTCGGGTTTAAAGCAGCCCATGCAGTAAATCCGAGATATTTCTCCAATTAAGAAAACAAAATTCACTTGGAGTTGATACTGGTGCAGGGTGATATATAAGGATCTGGCTTTAGTTTTCTACAAGTAGTTAACCAATGTTGCCAGCACCATTTACTGAAGAGGCTGTCTTTCTTCCATTCTATTATTTAGCTCCCTTATTGAAGATTAGATGGCTATAGGTCTGTAGGTTCATTTCTGGGTTTTCAATTCTATTCCATTGGTCCCGAGGTCTGTTCTTTTGCCAGTATGAAGCTGTTTTGATTACTATGGCTTTATAGTAGAGTTTGAAATTTGGTATTGATATTCCTCCAGCAGTGTTCTTTCCATTGAGGAGCGTTTTTGCTACTTGGGGTCTTTTATTGTTCCATATGAATTTTTGGATTGCCTCTTCTATTTCCTTGAAGAATGAGGTTGGAATTTTGATGGGTATCGCTTTGAATTTGTAAGTACACTTGGGAAGTATTGCCATTTTCACGATGTTAATCTTTCCAATCCAGGAGCATGGGAGTTTTTGCCATTTTCTAAGTTCTGTTTTGATTTCCTTTTTCAAGTTTTTAAAGTTTTCATCATAGAGGTCCTTCACTTCTTTGGTTAAGTTAATTCCTAGGTATTTTATTTTTTGTGGGGCTATTACAAATGGAGTTGATTTCCTAATTTCAGCCACACTTTTCTCATTGTTGGCATACAGAAAAGCCATTGACTTTGGGGGAATAATTTTATACCCTGCTACTTTGCCAAAGTTTTGAATCAGCTTGAGTAATTTGGGAGTGGAGTCTATGGGATTCTTTAAACACATGTCAAAGCTTACACTCTGAAAACATTAGAGGATGGAATAGGAGAAACCCTAGTTTTCCTTGGCTAAGGCTGAAATTTTCTGTATAGAGACCCAGAAACACAAAAAAATAGGAAAGTTTGGACAAATGGGATTGCATGAAGTTGCAGAGCTTCTTTATGGCAAAGGACATAGCTAGCAAGATCAACAGAAAGCGTACGGATTGGGAGAAGATCTTCACTAGCCATACAACAGACAAGGGTCTCATATCTAAAATATAATTGGAACTCAAAAAATTAAATCCCCCAACAACAAATCCTCAAAGAAACAACTGCCCAATAAATAAGTGGCCTAAAGACTTAAAGAGAAACTTCTCTGAAGAAGAAAGAAGGGTGGCAAATAACACATGAAGAAATGCTCAGCCTCCCTAGAGGTTGCATAAAAGAAATGCAAATCAAGCCACCATTGAGATACCACCTCACCCCAGTTAGAATGGTAAAAATCAAGAACTCTAATAACAACAGACGCTGGAGGGGATGTGGAAAGAAGGGAACCTTACTTCATTGTTGGTGGGAATGTAAACTTGTTCAACCACTTTGGAAAGCAGTATGGAGGTTCCTCAAAAGACTTCACATATTGCTCCCCTATGACCCAGCACTCCCACTTTTGGGCATTTACCCAAATGTTTACAAACAAGACCACACTAAAGCTACCAGCACAACTATGTTTATTGCAGCAGTATTTACCATAGCTAAGATATGGAACCAACCCAGATGCCCCTCAGTAGATGAATGGAACAAGAATATGTGGTCTATATACACAATGGAATTCTATGCCTCCATCAGAAAGAATGACATTTCCCCATTTGTTAGGAAATGGAAAGGCTTGGAAAAAATTATATTAAGTGAAGTAAGCCAAGCCCAAAGAAACAGAGGTCCCATGGTTTCCCTTATTTCCAATATCTATTATGTGTATGAGTCAAGTTGAAAAGGTCAGATAATGTGATGTTAGGAAAATGAACCTTAAGATATGTACTTAAATGTGTTTTTTTCTTTCATGCATTTGTTTCTAATGCATTTATATGATTATTTCTTTGTTTTTTATGTCCCTCCCCCAAAGTATAACCCCTGCTTTCACTGTATTTGATGTCGGTATATCTTGTGGAGGAGAAAGGATAAAACAAGTCGTTTAAATAAGGATACAGGTGGACCCCTTGCAACAATGGGAAATACAAGTTTTCATGTCGAAATCGAACTTTACAACTTCGGTGGGGTGTTTAGGATTGGGTGGGAGGGTAGGGGGATGCTGGAAAGGGATGTGAATGGTAAACAAATAGGAGGCTGCAATGCTTGATAAGAAATGTGCTTATTATCTTGCCCATGTAATTGTAACCCCTCTGTACTGTATGTTCACAATAAAAAAATAAAAAAGTAATGTTAAAAAAAAAAAAGAAACCAAAATCCAAACGTGGAGATGTGGCTCACGTTGTATAGTGTCACCTTTGAGCAAAAAGACCAAGCAAGAATAATAAGTCTAATTCTATCTCCATTATTTACTCAAGGAAAACACACAGACTCAGACACAGACACAGACACACACACACACACACACACACACACACACAATCTACGTTTTCCTAGACTCCCCCTCATGAGCAGTATACAATGCCATTAACTTAATGTATGCTTTCTCCAAATTATTATGGTAGGGATTTAACTACATTTGTATTTATGATAATGTTTGTTTTGTACTTTTTGATTTACAATTTTGTGTACTTATGTGTGAGAACAGTGTTTTGTGAAGACTAAATAGAAATCAATGTGTCAGTAAATAAGTAGGTGACAGGTAGACTGAAAGATGCAGATTGAAGCACTTGAAATTTTATTTCTCTAAGTTTAAATATATATGCATATGCATGTATTTAAAATTTCTGCCAAGATTTTATTTCTATTAACAATAGTCTATTTGTTACATTATATAAATTTAACATATTGTATGTTTCATCGTAGATTAATATTTATAGAATTTCTTTCCTTTGGAGACCAGGTTTTGCAGTGTAGACCAGGCTTTCCTCATCTGCTTATTCTCCTGTGTCAGGTTCCTAATTATTGGCTGGTATTACCATATGGTAAGATAGTACCATGCCCAGTTATATTATTTACATTTTGTGTAGTATAATATTACTGTGAGCAGCTTTAAGCCAAATATCTTCATGAGTATGAATGAAATTCTTGCAAATATGTTATGAATAGAGTTGCTGAGTGAAGCCAATTATAGTAGGCATGCCTGTACTCCCAGTACCCAGGAGGATTGTAAGTTTAGGAGCAGCCTGTGCTACACAGGAAGTCCCTTTTAAAACAAAAAAACCAGGTGAGCTTGGAAGAGGGAATATATTGTTAAGCAGGGGGTAGGAACACACAAAATTTAGTGTGTGTATGTGTGTGTGTGTGTGTGTGTGTGTGTGTGCTTGTGCTGGTCTCAGGGCTTGAACTCAGGGCCTGGGCAATGTTTCTGAGGCTTATGCTCCAGTCTAGCACTTTACCACTTGAACCAAACTCCACCTCAAGCTTTTTTAGAGATCATTGGAGATGAGTCTGATCCAGTTTCCTGTCCAGACTTAAAACCTTGATCCTCTTTTCTCATCCTCTTTTGTAAGTATGATTACAGGCATGTTGTATTACTGTTAAGTAACAGTAAACATCATGCCAGTTTATACTCCTTCCAGCAGTGTTTGAGTGTTGCACACACACCTAAGATAAAACCCACTCCATGTTTGATGACAACCAGGTCTCATAATCCCATAAGATATGTATTGTTATGCTCACTTTACCTGTAAAGAATTTGAGATCCAGAGAGTTTCATTAATTTTGAGTCCCCATCTAGTATACAGTGGAGAATGTATTCAAGCCCAACTAGTTCTGTTTATTTCAGAAAACATGGAGTCATCATGTGGTCTAGTAAACACGTGTTCTATTGAGTATTGCTCTTTGCAAGTATAGTTCTGTGCCTGACAGATTATCTTTCTCTTTCTTTAGCTGCACCCACTTTCATAAACTCTGGAAAGCACAAGTGATGAGAAGAGCCATTTTTGAAGGAGAAATTTATAAGGGGTTTGACCTTGGTATCACATACATATTAGTATGACCTCCCATTTGAGTTATGACTCCAGCACTAAATTTCTGTTTTTTCTTTTGTATTATTATTATAAATGTGAATTACACAGAGGTTGCAGTCATATAAGTCAGGTATGGATATATTTCTTTTTGAAAGGTCAGTCCTTCCCTTGCTCTATCAATTTTTCTCACTAGTTTGGTTTTTTTAACTTCCTTCTTCTTCTTCATCTTCTTCTTCTATTATCATTATTATCATTATCATTATTATTATTATCATTATTATTATTATTATTATTATGCTGTAAAGGGTTTAGTTACAATCTTGTGGTAATGATTATTTTTTTTGTTTTAGTCCGTAATGAAGCTTTGAGCTCTTTTGCTGAATAATGGCACTCAAATTGAGCCATAGCTCTAATTCACTGAATGCATTTCTTTTGGACAATGTTAACCTTTCACTTTATCTTTTTCCGTTTTCCTGTCCTTCCAAAAAAACAAATTACATAGGTCATTTTCCACATAGTACCAATTGAATACCAGTGTTACACATATTCATTCGTTGTCCCTCCTTTTCTATGACCCCTTTAACTTCTGAAAGAGAGATAAATGTAAAAAAAATGACAAAAATGAAAGAAAATAAATATCTTGTTTCTTTTTCCTGGTCACTGGTTATTTTTGAGAGCGTGTGTGTGTGTGTGTCTGTGTGTGTGTGTGTGTGTGTGTGTGTGTGAATACTGGGGCTTGAATTCAGGGAGCTGACCTTTAGCTTTTGTAATCAAGAGTAAGAGTCTACTACTTGAACCAAACTTCCATGTCTTGATTTTAAATGGTTAATCAGAGATCAAAGTTTCACTGGTTTTTTCCTAACTAGTCTAACTTCAACTCACTTTCCTCAGATCTCAGATTTCTAAATAGCTAGAGTTACAGGTGTGAGCCACCGGTGGTGATTGGCCTACCTTCTTTTTGTTATGTAGTTGAAATGTAAAAGATAGTTGCAACCATAATAAAAAAGGAAATCAATTTAACTTTCCCAGCTTCATTAAATTTTAATATTTTGTCACATTTGATACATACAGAAAAACATTTTTTGTAAATGCTCTTGCAATTTGGTTTTCATATCGGTATTTTCCTCATGATGAACTTGATTTTATAGCTTTTTACTTACTAAATATTGATGAGAATATGTTCAGAGGGCATTGATGATATTTTGTTGGCTTTCATACGGAAATGTTGCAAGCTAACACTTGATAAATTTGTGTGCAAGACCCCGATGATATGTCCACATTCTTAGCCAGAAGACAGTAGTGCCTGTTACAAATAATCTAGATCTGACAAAACCCTGACTCAGGCCTTGTTACCACCTTCATGAATGTCCTCTTAGTATGCAATCCTGACTCTCCAGTGACCATGACAGAGCCCTGCTGCACGTTCTCATGACACAGCCAAGGTCAACAGTCAGGCGTGGCACCTACAGTGTGATGGGAGACTGGTGACTGTTTCTTTGATGGAATGACACAGGAAATGTTAGGTCCTTAAGCTGTCATCAGTCCCGAGGGCTCCTCATGAGCATTTGATCCTAAGATTTAAGGAGACATCAAACTCTCTCTTTCTTGTGCAAGTTGTTGCCCTGTTTTTCTTCTGGGGCTGTCATCTTCTGTGGAAAGGTATGATCTGAGCTCTATAAGTCATTTTGCTTACTCTAGGCACTTAGTGTAAGTATAGCATTTATACTTAGACAAAAAGAAATGTAGTGATAAAAAATAGGAGACAACATTTTTCCTCGTCTATTTATTACTCAAATATGTTTTCAGATTCTACCAATAATTCTTATTAGTAAGAAGCACTATCTCAAAAATAATCAGTTACCAGGAAACAGAAACAAGATGATATTTATTTGATTTCATTTTTGTCATTTTTTTACATTTATCTCTCTTTCAGAAGTTAAAGGGGTCATGGAAAAGGAGGGACAAAGAATGAACATGTGCAACACTGAAACTTTGATCTCCAATTAACCATTCAAAATCAAGACATGGTGCCACAGACGGGGCTCTGTCGGGACGATGGAGGACACCTAGGGGAGAAACCTGGAATAGGATGGGGAGATGGCAAACAGACAACTCACACACAAGAGGAGTGGATGCTGAGTGTGATTTAATGCAGAGGATAACAAACTTTTATAGCAAAAGTCTTCATGAGAAAGGGCAAAAGGTTACACAATCTTGCTGCATGGCTTCATTTTTGGGTGGTCACCAGCTGGTCACCTGATAGGCACTTGTTTCTGGCTTATCTCTAAGAAATACAATGATTACAATGTTTGTCACCAATTAACCATTACCTATCTTTATAGAGGCCTTAACTTTCCCATAAGATCTTTCCTGTTTCTTCTTTAATAGTAAACCTCAAGGAGACATAGATCTAGCAAGTCTCTTAGTAAATAAAAGAGAGTAGCAGGAAATTCTTTCTCCTAAATAGTTATCTCAGCAATTGCCATACATTCTTTCTGCTCTAGCTGAGCCTACAGCTTCTTTTAAGTCCCTTACAAACAATTCCTTCTGCTGAAGTGACTTCGTGAAACTCCCAATACTTTTATATTTACTTATAACTTGTCTACTAGCCTCCATAAGAGGGGTTTCAGGGTAGCACTTAACTCTGGTGAGTTAGTCATATTTTTTAAGACACTCATAAGGTATTGGAGTCGTCAACACTCTTAAGAAAGAGCTTTGAATAAAGGAACGTTGACAGTGAGTAAGTACAAAGAGCAGTAGAAGCAGTAAAAGATTAATAGGCACTCTTATGAGGAAAAGAAAGGCAGAAACACATCTTTCCCAGGGGTTTGCCAGCCTTTCCAGGAGTAGGCCTCTTAGAAGCCCTATTCTCCGAGGTAGACTTCGGTGAAGTCCCAAAACTCGGAGATAGGTCTCTGTAAAGCCCCATTCTCTGAGGTAGACTTTGGTGAAGTCCCAATACTCAGAGATAGGTCTCTAAAGCCCCTTTCTCAGGTCTGAAAGATGGTTTCCCATGCTAAGCAGTCTCCACTGGAGTAGGTGTGGCATTTGCCCCTTTTTTATTTTTTGGATGTGCCAGAGAAATTTCTTCTCGTATAGAGGAGTTGGAGCGGAAGACTAGTTTGAAGAGGACTGGAAAGACAACAAGAATACATATAACAATTAGTGTTATGACTCCAAATGTAACCAAGTAGTGCCACCAATCTAAAGGATTAAGACTTTTTTTTTTTTTAAATTTTATTTTATTTTATTTGAGAACATACTGTACAGAGGGGTTACAATTACATGGTCAGGATAATGCATACATTTCTTACCAAGCATTGCAGCCTCCTCCTTTGTTTACCCTTCACCTCCCTTCCCAGCCTCCCCCCTCCCCCCCACCCAATCATACCCCCCCTCCCCCCCCCCGACATTGTAAAGCTGGTTTTGACATGACATTTTGTACTTCTCATTGTTGCAACAGGTCCACCTGAATCCTTAAACGACTTGTTTGTCCCCATCTCCTCCACATGTTATACTGACATCAAATATAGTGAAAGCAGGGGTTACACTGTGGGGGAGGGACATACAAAGCAACCAAGAAATAATCTTATAAATGCGTTAGAAACACATGCATGAAAGAAACAAAAACATTAAAATACATATTTGAGGGTTCGTTTTCCTAACATCACATTCTCTGACTTTTTCCGCTTGACTCATACCTATACTAGATATTGCAAATAAGGGAAACCATGGGACCTATGTTTCTTTGGGCCTGGCTTACTTCACTTAATATAATTTTTTCCAAGCCTTTACATTTCCTAACAAATGGGGCAATGCCATTCTTTCTGATGGAGGCATAGAATTCCATTGTGTATATATACCACATTTTCTTGATCCATTCATCTATTGAGGGGCATCTGGGTTGGTTCCATATCTTAGCTATGGTAAATAATGCTGCAATAAACATAGTTGTGCTGGTAGCTTTAGTGTGGTCTTTTTTGTAAACATTAGGGTAAATGCCCAAAAGTGGGATTGCTGGGTAATCCTTTCTGTAAGTCTTCTGCCAAAGAATTTATCCCTACGGTTTCCAAATGAGCTTGACTAAGGGCTGAAATGTCTTCCTGTAGCTGTCCTATATCATGAGTTAAGCTATTGTCCTTCCAGATTCCTTGTAGATGCACTTTGATAGCTTCCCAATCTAAGCTGTCATTATAAGGCAATGGGGTAACACAAATACATTTAAATGACTGATGACATCTAGTGGTCAGCTGGGTTTTAAGATTATTAACTTCAGTCCCTAACTTTAAGACTACTTCCTCCAAAGCCTCTAGTTTGCTGTCTAACTTTTGATCAATGATTTGCTGCTCTGTTAATGCTAGAGAAACATTCTTATTTAACTCATTTACAAAATGCACCGTGTGCACTTGTTGTATTAGTGCAGTGGTGGATACAGCAAGCGAGGTTACTAATGCTATAAGGGAAGCAATTCCAAAGATCAATGTTGCAACAAATCTTTTTGGTCGTATTAATTCATACAAAACACGAAGTGTTTGCAAAGCAGAATTATCAAACCAAGGATCATTATGCAAATTTACAGGAAGCATTACATATTCAGGTCTTTTTACAATAACTACTACTGAAAATTCTTTATCTATGGAAGCATCAACACAGTTGGTCAACCGACAAGAGTAACATTGAATTAAAAAGGAATTCCCTACTTGTGTAATATTAATTCTTTTATCACTTCCAATTAAAGCTGCATATGGATAAGACAAACAAGCTCTTAATGCAATTGATTCTGGTAGGTTAGCTTTGGGCTTTTTTAGCAATACCATATTTGCAGCTGCAGCAAATCTAAACAAATTTTTATGGGTAACGGTGGTTCCATAATGACTAGATTTAGCAACCCACATTGGGGTGACAAACCCAGGCGTGAACCAACGCCTTACCGGTTCTGGGCCAACTGGAGCTTTATAGCTTGTGAATTTTACTTTCTCATTTTCTTTTAAATATTTCTTATAGTCATAAGTTGGGTTGGCAATGGAAAAATCAAATACCAAATCTGTAGTACCCCTAGGCCAATGTACAGAGGCAGAATGTGGAAATCCACAATCCAACCATGTTGGAAGTTTTTTTCTGTTTTGCTGTCCCAAAATTGATCTTTATCCTGGTAAGTTGTTAAACAATTTGGAAAAGGCATGCTAACATTGTTATCTTTGTCAAAGGTCTCATTGTAATTAAAATACCCAAGTATTTGAAAACTCAATTCCCACATCACCCTCTTACTGCTAGAAGCAGTGTTAGTCTTATCAGGTGCATCAGCATAAAGGGTCCTGTAGTGAACAGGCAAGCATGCAAAGGGAGCACGGCCTTTTAAAGCCAAGCATATAGGGGTGACATCAGATCTTCCCTCATAATCTAGATACGTGGAGATCATAGGCTTTTCTGACCCCACTGGAATGCCCCCTAGTATAGAGGTATCATTCATTAGTACTTTTATGTTAGATGGGTGAGTCCAACCCACGGGGTGAAGCAAAGGTGGATCAGGAACATACGCCCAATACATTGTACAAAAAGCATACTTCACCTGTAAAGAAACAAGGGCAAGCATGGCTAAAAACATGTTTTCCGGATTGGGTTGATTTCCGGTGATCTCAACAGTGTGTCGAGCTTCCTCGCACAACTTCTTGATCTGTTCCCACGTAGGTGGTGCAGCGATTTTTGTAGAATCAGCCTGCGGTGGTGATAGAGAGAATGTCTTCATCTTCTGCACCAGTTTTCACTCCCGATGTATTTTCACTTTCTTCCTGGCTCTTTTTTGGGCCCAAGAAAGGCCTGATGAGTCTGTCTGGGACCCAAATGGGGGATTCTGCATCCTGTGGGAAAACACAAGCATAGCCTCTCCCAGATGTTAACAGGATGTCTGGCCCACGCCAGGTTCCAGTGAGTAGATCCTTCCATTTTACTAAAGGAAAAGTTGTAGTTTTTTCCATGCCCCAATGTCTCATCATCGGGGTTATTCCTTGCTCATCAGCATTGAAATGATTAAGGACCAGCAAAGCATGATTAAGAGTGTAATGGGGGGAGTATTGCTTCCCTCCTCCTCGTCTAATTCTTGTCAATTGGTTTTCTAAGGTCTGATGAGCCCGTTCTATTATTGCTTGGCCTTGTGGATTATATGGAATCCCTGTTTTGTGCACAATTTTCCATTGTGCACAAAATTTAGCAAAAGCTTTGGAGGTGTATGATGGTCCATTGTCCGTTTTTATTTCCTTGGGAATTCCTAGGTCCACAAAGGCATTAATCAAATGTTGAATAACATCTTTCACAGCCTGTCCAGAATGGGCTGTAGCAACCATGGCATGAGAATAAGTATCTATAGTAACATGGACAAAGGAGAGTTTCCCAAATTCTGTTACATGGGTAACATCCATTTTCCACAACACTCTAGGCTTTAAGCCTCTAGGATTAACTCCCATTTTTTGTGGATGAAAAACTTCTGGGCATGCCTCACATTCCCTGATAATTTGTCTTGCCTGTTCTCGGGACACTTGAAACATCTTTCTTAAGGCATTAGCATTTTGATGATGTAGTCTATGACTTTCCTGAGCTTCTTCTAAAGCTGACATTACATGACTTTCCTTAGTTAATAAGTCTGCAAACTTATTCCCTTGAGACAAAGGTCCAGGGAGATTGGTATGCCCCCTGATGTGTCCCACAAATACCTTTGTCGTTCTTTGTTGTAATAGCTGTTGTAATTTTACTGAGTATTCTTTAACTTTAGATTGACCAGTAACTAGGGCTGTTTCAATGGCAGGAAACAAGGAAACCACACACATCTGTGTAAAGTTTAAACTCCTCTGAATAATTTTGAAATGCTAGCAGAACTGCAATGAGTTCTGCCTGTTGTGCAGATACATTTGGGTCATAAGATATTAATGGTGGTCTTGTGCTGCAATAAACCACAGACTTTCCACTAGAAGATCCGTCTGTAAAAATAGTTAATGCCCCGCCAAAGGTTCTGTAACCACAACCTTTGGAAATATCACAGGAGTTTCAGTATAAAATGTAACAAAGGATGTTGGGGCATATGAAAGCTTATTTTACCTGTATAAGTTAATACAGCAATTTTCCAATCATCATCAAATTGTATCAAATGATCTAATTGTTTCTTATTATAGGGGACAAAAATGTTAGGTATTTCTTGGCCAAATAATTCTCTAGCTCTTAATCTAGCCTTTAGAATCAAATTAGCACATAAGAAGGGATATGAAGCAACTATTTTTCCAAGGTTATGGGAATAATGGATCCATTCCAGTATCCCATCCCGCCAAAAACATCCTGTGGGAGTGAGGCTTGTAGCCAGAATTATAAAGGACCATGTTTGTGTAATATTAATTTGCTGTATTTTAGCTGTATTCAATGCTTCTTCTACCAATCTTATACAGGATAGGGCTGCAGGAGTTATTTCCCTGGTAGATTTAGGATTAGGATCTCCGTTCAACATTTTCATCAAAGGATCTAATTGTCCTGTAGTTATTTTTAAACTAGGCCGAATCCAATTAATATTCCCTAATAATTTTTGGAAATCATTTAATGTTTTTAGTTTATCTATTCTAATTTGTGTCCTTTGGGACATAATATAATCATGTCCAATCACTTTTCCTAGATAATCTATAGGTCGTTCATGTTGAACTTTATCAGGAGCTATTATTAACCCGAATTTTGTTAATTGTTCTACCATATCCTGTAATATTTTCTCTGTCTTTTCTCTAGTTTCATCGGTCATAGTATATCATCCATATAATGAATAATATATGCCTCTGGATATTTTTGTCTAATTTGTTCTATAGCCCTCTTTACATATTGTTGACAAAAGGTAGGGCTGTTTTTCATGCCCTGAGGTAGCACTTTCCATTGGTACCTATCATAAGGTTGTTTAAAATTAGCCGAAGGGACACTGAAGGCAAATCTCTTGGAATCTTCTGGTTGTAATTTTATTGTATAAAAGCAATCCTGTAAGTCTATTATTATTATATATCTACCCTGTGGGATTGCAACAGGAGAGGGTAGGCCTGGTTGAAGGGCTCCCATGTCATGCATGGTCCCATTAATTGCCCTTAAATCTTGTAATAACCTCCATTTTCCTGACTTCTTTTTTATTACAAAAATTGGAGTATTCCATGGACTGGTAGTCTCTTCTATCCTTCCTTGACTCAATTGTTCTAGAACTAAGTCCTGTATGGCTTGAATCTTTTCTTGAGTTAGGGGCCACTGATTAATCCATACAGGATCATCACTTTTCCATATTATTTTGTCAGCATAAAGCTGTTCCTCAGCGGCCCCTATGAAAAATTTTGCTCCTTTGATGAGGAGTCTATTTGTCGTATTTGTATATTCATGTCCTGCATGATGTCCCTGCCCCATAAAGAAAAGGGCAAGCTGGGGATAACATAAGGTTTGAAGTGGCCTTGCTGCCCTTCACATACCCATTTGAGTTTCTGAGCTGACTGAGCTACATTAGAAGCCATGCCTAATCCAATTAGGGAGGAAGAAGTCTCCTGCGCTGGCCAGGTCGTAGGCCAATCTTTTCCAGCTATACAGGATCTGTCAGCCCCTGTGTCTAAGAGTCCTGTTATTTGTTTTCCATTGACCTTAATGGCCTTGTAAGGTCTTTTATCTGTAATTTCCTGAACCCAGGCTACAGTATCTGTGGTGCCAAACCCTCCTTCTCCATTTTGAGTCAAGGTGGGATTAGGCAACTTTAGATATGAAAGTAAAAGTATTTGGGCTATCCTCTGCCCTTTATGAATTTGAATAGTCTCTTTTAGAGACCTTATCATGACTTTTATAGTTGTAGGACTGTCTGAGTCTATTACTCCTGGTAAAACCTCAAAATTCTTTTTATAGTTTGAACTCCGGCCTATGATTAGGCCCATTACTCCCGAAGGGAGTTCCCCTTTTATGTTTGTCTCTTATCAGTACAACCCCATTATTTCGGGATATGATATGATCTTGAGTGGCAGCCAAGTCCAATCCAGCACTCCCTGGAGTGGCTCTAGGCAAGTCATGAATAGTTTGCTTTAGTTCCTCTCTTGGGGAGGGGCTGAGAGGTTGCCCCTCCGTCCGTTTTTTGTTTCCTCTAGAAGAGGAGTTCTGTCTTTATGGAACTTAGATTTACAATCACTTTTCCAATGGTTCCCTCTTTGACACCGAAGACATAAGCCTGGTGCTTTTCTTGATCCCTTCTGTTGCTTTTGAGCTTTACACTCCTTTTGAACGTGGCCTGGTTTGCCACAATTATGACATACTCTCTGTTCAGGATTATATCCTGAGCCTCTGGTTACCTTTTTCACATATGTTTGAAAAGGCGTTTCTTTCATGGCAGCAGCATATGCAAGTCCCTGAATCATAGCAGGAGAAGCATCTATGCAAGCCTTAACATAGTCTTGTAGGCCTCCTGTTTTTCTTACTGGCCTGATTAATTCCTGACACACAATATTAGCATTCTCCCATGCCAATTGTTTGAGAATGATTTGAGATCCCTCAGAAGGAAGGAACATTCTTGTAATAGCTTCCTCCAACCTAGCTATGAATTCCTCATATGGCTCCTCAGGCCGTTGCTTAATTCCTGATAGAACAGTGGTCTTTCCTTCCCCTGATGGTAACTTTTTCCAGGCCATAACAGAAAGCTTAGTGATGGTTTCTAAAATCTCCTTTGAGAATTTAAGTTGTTTTCTAATGTCTGCAAAATCCTCCTGACCAGTTAACATGGAGACTGTAGGCTTAGGGCCTGAAGTAGTGAATAATCACCGTTGCACCTCTCCGTTAACAAGGTCCTCATATTCTGTTCTCCATAATACGTATTGCCCCGGGGTTAGCACTGATTTTGCAGTTTGATACCAATCATAAGGAGTTAGCCAATCAGTTGCTATGGAGTCAAGGATTGTTAAAGTAAAAGGGGCAGAAGGACCCATAGTTTTTACTGCTGTTTGTAATTCTTTTAGCACTTTTAAGAATAATGGCTCCCACTGAGGCGCACCATGGTCTAGGTGGCTTCATTGAATGAATTAGGTGGTGAACTTTCTCTTTCAATTTTATTGAAGACTTGGAGGAGTATCGGTGTTAGCTGTGCTTTGAAAATCTTGAAGAATTCGTCTGTAAAAACAACTGGTCCTGGGCTTTTCTTAGATGGGAGGTCTTTTTGTGCAGTTTCTATTTCAGTGCTTGATATGGGCCTGTTAAGATGGTTTAACTTACCTTGGTTTAGTTTCATGTTGATATTTGCTAGGAAAAGCTACATTTCTGCCAAGTTCTCAAACTGATTGGCATAAAGTTTTGAGAAATATTCCCTTATAATGTTCTGAATCTTGGTTGTTTCTGTGGTGATGTTTCCATTCTCATCTCTGAGTTTATTTATTTGGGTGTGTTCTCTCCTTTTTCTGATAAAATTTGCTAAGGGTCTCTCAATTTTGTTAATTTTTTCAAAGAACCAACTCTTTGTTTTGTTGATTTTTTTCTATGTTTTTTTTTGGATTCTAATTCATTTAATTCTGATTTAATTTTAATTATTTCTTTCCATCTACTGAATTGGGGTTTATCTTGCTGCTCTTTTCACGGAGGCTCAGATGTCTCATTAAGTTGTTGGTTTCAGGTCTCTCCAATTTGTTGATGTAGGAACTCAGAGCTATAAACTTGCCTCTGAATACTGCCTTTACTTTGTCCCAGAAGAGCTGGTAATTTGTCTGTTCATTTTTGTTGAATATCATGAACATTTGAATTTCCTTTCTAATCTCTTCCATTCCATGACCCACTCATGATTAAGCAGTGTGTTGTTCAGCATCCATGTATTACAGGACTTTCTTTGGTGGCTTTTGGTGTAGAGTTCTAATTTTATTCCCTTGTGGTCTGAGAGAATGCAAGGAATAACTTCATTGTTTCTGAATTTGTACACATTTGCTATGCGATCTAAAATGTGGTCTATTTTGTAAAATGTTCCAAGTGCTGCTGAAAAAAACGTGTATTCTGATGCTGTTGGGTGAAACATTAGGTAGATGTAAGTAAAATCTACTTGATCTATGCAGATGTTTAGATCTGTAGTTTCTCTGTTGAATTTTTGTCAAGTTGGTCTATCTACTGTGGATACTGATGTGTTGAAGTCCCCAACTGTAGAGAACATGGGGAGCAAAGATGGCATTGAGAGGGAATTGAGTGGGCAAAGCCCAATTTGCCTTATGTTCAGTGCATAACCAGCCCGTAGAAACTTAGGTGCATGATAGGGTATGACCTTTAGAGTCATTGGTTCCTCTTCCCCAGTGCTATGCCACTCGCTATTTTTTGCTTTAAAAAGGGATTTCTCTGTGTTAATAAATGAATTTTCCTGCTTGACTTGACTCCCTGCTGAGTCTGATTGTCTCCCAGGCTGAGGGAGGCTGGGGATGGGGCGGGTGGTTTCACTTACCTTTCCTCAGACCCCATCCGTCTTTCGTGGAATGGATGAAGACCCTACATGTGGCACCCAACGTGGGCCATGAAAGGAAAAACTACCAGCCTATGCTATGCAGTCTCTCAGGGTAAAAGAAACCCTTACTATGGGTAATGCTATCTCACAGAAGAAGGAGGAGGAGGCAACATTATGCCAAGAGGGAGTAAAGGAGGACTTGGGAAGTGAGAAGGAAAAGGAATGGGCCAAATTCGACTGAGAACGCACTGAAACATGCACAGTGGAAGTCAAAACGATGGTGAAAGTTACTCCCTCTGACTCAGGTGACCCTGATGGTCTTAGGTCCCCTCCCTATTCCCCCGATTGGGGGGGGGGAAGTACAGCATCCTACGCAACCTGCAAAACCAGGATCTCTACCAACCTTCCATGGAGGTGCTGAAGTCTGGCGAAATAACCCTGGAAAGGAAGAGCCACCCGGGAGCCTGAACCCTAGGCCACAGGATTCGTTTCCCAAGGGTATCTAGTCAGTCTGGCACCAGGGTCTAACAGGCCCTTGGAATGGTATCCATAGGAAGCTAAGGATCTTAAAGAGCCCCAAAAGGCGGTGGCAGAGGATGGTCCAAACTCTCCTTGGGCCCAGACCCTATTACAGGACATTGCTTATCACCCATGTGTCCCTAAGGACTGACTGGATGTGGCCAAAGTCATCCTTACTAGTTCTCAGTTTATTAAATGGTGTGCTTTCTTTAAGGAGGAATGCAGAGTGCAAGAGGAGAATAACCGGCAGGCTCAATCAGCGACACCTATTACTTATGCCATGTTAACAGAGATATGGTTTGGGTATTCCACTGCCGTCCAACATGCCACAATACCTGGCCTATACCATGACCAGGTGAAACAGGCTTGACTTGCAGCGTGGTACAAACTGGATGATGGGCCTACTGAGTCTCGCATAGCAGGAGTGAGACAAAAACTTGGTCAGCTGAGTACAGCAGTCTGCAAGCTGCCAGCAGGGAACCTTCAAGGTCAGTTTGTAAAGCAACTGGTCTGGGAAGGGATGAATACAGACCACCGCATGGGATTGAGAGAGAGTTTCCTGGGCAGATGGGAGGTGGCCTCACAGGATGTAGGAAAGCAACAGAATCCATCCCAATCACTAGTTTTAGCTTTACAGGCTCAGACATCTGCAATGACTGAGGCTATTACCCATGTGCTGGCAGCCCAGGGCCTAGGAACCCCAAGACCATTGGGGAGAGGGACTTATTTTAAATGCAGGCAGGAGGGGCACTTTGAGAGGGACTGTTCATAACAATCCCCCACCAACTTGCCCAGGGGGAGCCAAACTGCCCCCTATACCCTGCCCAAGGCGCAGGAAGGGATACCTTAGAAAAAAGGATTGTCAATCCAATATTTTTTTGTCGGTCGTGTGGCTTGAACTCTGGGCCTGGGCGTTGTCCCTCAGCTCTTCAGCTCAAGGCGATCGCTCTACCACTTGAGCTACAGCGCCACTTCCGGTTTTCTGGTGGTTTATTGGAGATCGGAGTCTCATGGTCTCTCCTGCCCGGGCTGGCTTTGTACCGCGATCCTCAGATCTCAGCCTCCTGAGTAGCTAGGATTACAGGCGTGAGCCACCAGCGCCAGGCTGTCGATCCAATTTTGATTTAGATGAGAAACCCTATCTGGGTGGAGCACTGGCCATTGACCAAACATAAACTTGTAGCCCCCCACCTTTTGGTAAAGGAACAGATAAACCTTGGGCACACACACCCTTCTATGAGTCCTTGAAACACACCGTATTTATTATTCAAAAAGCTTCTGGGACTTGGCTTATGCTCCAAGATCTATGTAAGGTAAATGAAAGGATGGAGCTAGTAGGAACGCCCCTAAGAGGCATGACCTGGACTTCTGCTATACCTTCAGAATGTACCTTAGTTTTGATTGATATTAAAGTTTTTTTTTTTCTATCCCCCTGCATCCAGATGACTGCGAGAAGTTTGCTTTCTCCATTCCTTCTCTTAATTTTTCCCAGTCTGATCGGAGGTTTTAATGGACCGTGTTGCCACAGGGAATGGCCAATAGCCAGGCCTTTTGCCAACAATACTTGGCCACACTTTTAGGGCCTGTGCTGGGTTCAGATACCTCCCTACATGGATGATATAATTTTGGGGCACCAAGACCAGAGCCGCCTGGAGGGTCTTCTGGTCCAGGTTTGTGCCATATTAAAAAGGGGGGTTTTACCATAGCCCTCAATAAAGTTCAAAAGGTACCTCCTTTTAAGGTGCTCAGAACCCACCTTACCTTGACTCAGGCCAGCCCCCTTAAGCCTTTGCTGGATTTCCAGGCTCTCTGACCTTAACCTAACTTCAGCGTCTTTTAGGGGAAATCAATTGGCTGTTGCCATGGGTTTTTGTCCCTAAAGATAGTCTTGTGTCCTTATTCACCATACTAAAAAACAGGATACCCCAAGAATTTATTACAATTACAGACAGCCATCGGGTAATATTTTTTCAGTTCCAAAAAGCCCTGGATGAAGTTTCCCTAAAGAGGTATTCTATTTTTAAGCCCATTTCCCTTTGATTGTTTGCAGGTGTCACAGTAATACCTGCAATTTTAACTCAAGGGGGGGAGCCATTAGAGTGGGTTCACACTCCAAAGGGGAAAACACCTTGGGTGTACTCTCAGGCAAACCAACTTGCAGATGCTATCCTCAAGGGAAGGACCCAAGCCCAAGGGCATTATGGCCTCGATCCTCACTTCATTGTTTTTCATGTTTGGAAGGCAGACGTTGAGTGGCTCACTTTAGCCAATGCTCATCTTCCTTTCTCTTTAGAGAGGTTTCTAGGCAAAATTGACTGTCATTATGGGTCATCCAAATGGACTGTCATGTTATGGTGACTTCCCCTCAAAATGCCATCTCTATTTTCTCCTACGACTATTCCTGGCGCCCTCCATGTTTTTAGTGACGAAGGTAAAGGCTCTGTGTATGCAGCCTTTGAGGAGAAACAAAAGACCCGAAGCCAACAAAGATTTCAACCTTGTCAAGGGTCAGCACAATATAAAAGAAAAGCTGGCCATAACTATGGCCATTCAGGACATTCAAAAACCCTTTAATTTGTATTATGATAACCTATAAAACAAAAAAGGGTGAGTTAGCCACCATATACAGTTACAGATAGCTTTGTTTACAATTAACATTTTAAATTTTTCAAAAGGGGCAACTGAATCCAGATTTCAGAAGAACTGGGGACAACTAAGCCCTAAGCCCCAAGTGAAAGTCAAGTGGAAGGACCCCCTGACACAACAATGGAGAGGACCTGACCCCCTAGTTACCATGGGCAGAGGATTTGGATGCGTTTTTCCCATAGGGGAGACAGCCCCCATTTGGATCCCTGCCAGGAACCTTAAGTTTTTACCCATCATCTCTATACAGGAGGATGTATAAGGATAAGCTGATCAACAAGGAAAGAAAAACGGCTATGGTGACCAAGGCTTGTGTTTAAAAGAGGAAAGCCAGAAAGATAACTAGTAACCATCCCCATGGGCAACCAGCCCTTGAGAATCTGTTGTGTTCTTTAACAATTGCAGATGGCGATAGTCCAGCTGTTGGCTGTCCTGACCCTCCCAGTCCCAGTAATGGCCCTACGGAACCTACATCAACCTCAACATGTGACCTGGGCAGTGATCAGTGCTGGCAATGCAGAAATCATCAATAGTACTACAAGAAAAGCTGTCCAGTCTACCTGCTGGCCTGACCTTCATTTTGATCACCACCCTATGTCATTATGTATGGACCGTTTAATATTTCTGTAGGAGCTATTTATTTTAATGCTACCTGCTCTAATTGTTCTTTTACTCATTGCTTGTACAACCACCTTTTGTTATGCTTTCCTGTAAACATGTCTAAAACCTGCTCTAGAACAAGCCCCAGCTCTGAACTCTGAAGTGGCAAAGACTGCTATCCCATCCTTGACTAATGTTCAAGGACTGCTAATGACATTTCTTGGCCTGGTAATGCATTTGTTGATGGTTTTTCTATGCCTTCCTTGCATTATACGTGCACTGCAAACCTCTTATGAGCTTAGCCAGCCAGTTACATAAGATCAAGCTCCAAGTGAATGAATTTCCCCTGAGAGGAATTGCAGCCAGAGATGGGTAAGAGGGGGTGTCAGTCTGACCCATCTAAGACAGGGCTTTCAGCTTTGCTCTGAAGAAAGTCCCGATGATGGGTCAGGCATATAAGGCGATCCACCCAACCTAAGGCAGGCAGTTCACTTCTTTAAAGAAAGATGGTAGAGATGTTGGGAGCCATTGGGAGCTGACAGTAAAGCTCAACGTCATCTTGACCCCTGTGCTCACTTAAAGGCATGTAAAAGGAACTGGCTTACTTAAAAGACACCAGATGCCCAGTATTGCTTTGCTTTGTCTGCAGTTTGTTTTAAATTTTCCTTGTTTTTCTGGACTATAGTAGAATGGCCTGAGTGTGGGGGCCCACGAGGATGCACCGTGCTGCATGTGTGGAACTCCCAATACCCAGGTTGCTCCCATGTTCTGAAGAGGAAGACCTTATGAGATACTGACTTTTATATATGCCCAGGAATTAATTGAACTGCTTTGGACATTTCTAACTGTGGTGGGACAGATGGTTATTTCAGTGCTATGTGGGGATGTGAGGTAACTGGGACGGGCTCTTGGATCATGCACACGGACCCTCCCTATCCTTGTCTAGCGAATCTCACCCCCAGACTTGCCTCAAACCCCTTGTGTGGCCAATGATATCCTTACAAATGTAATCCTGTTAAAATAACCTTTACGGGGGGGGGGGGGGGGGGAACGATAACTAACTGGGAGGTGGATCTGCCATTAAAACAAAAAAGGGGAATCTGTAGAGCACATGGACAGCAAAGATGGCACTGAAAGGGAGTTGAGTGGGCAGAGCCCAATTTGCTTTATGTTCAGTGCCAAACCAGCCCGTGCAAATTAGGTGCATGATAGGGTGTGACCTTCACAGTGATTGGTTCCTCTTCCTCCCCTGCCATGCCACATGCTCTTTTTTCCTTTAAAAGGGCTTGCTCTGTGTTAATAAATGAGTTTTCCTACTTGACTTGACTCCCTGCTGCTGCTTCTGATTGTCTCCTGGGCTGAGGGAGGCTGGCGATCGTCTGCGCAGCCGCAATTACCTTTCCTCAGACCACGTCCATCTTTCGTGGGACGGACAAAGACCCGACACCCAACAATTAATGTCTTTGGATCTATGTGAGATTTGCGGGAAAGTAGTGTTTCTTGGATAAATTTGGGTGCTCCGTTGTTTGGCAAATAGATATTTATAATTGTAATATCCTCCTGAAGGAGAGATCCCCTAAGTAGAATGTAGCAACATTCTTTATCTCTTCTTACGAATTTTAATATAAGTCTATTTTATCTGATATTAGGATTGCAACTCCTGCCTGTTTATGGGGGCCGTTTGCTTGGTAGATGTTGTTCCAGCCTTTCACATTTAAATATGTTTGTTTTTATGGGCAAGGTGTGACTCCTGAAGGCAACAAATAGAAGGATCTTGCTTTTTAATCCAACTAGACAGTCTATGCCACTTAATTGTGGAGTTAAGTCTGTTAATATTGAGAGACAGGACTGAGAAGTATTTGGAAGTTCCTGCCATTTTATCCATCTTCTTGGGGGCTGTGGCAACTAGGTTCTCCTATGGTTCTTGGATTCTCATTTTCAATGCAGTTTCTTGACCTTCATTGTGGTCTTGTTGGTTTTCTATGTGTAGAACATCTTTAAGAATCTTTTGTAGGTCTGGTTTGTGGAGATATATTGTATCAGTGTTTCTTTGCTATGGAAGGTGTTCATTTGACCTTCAGTTATGAAGGAGAGTTTAGACTGGTACAGTATTCTTGGTTGATAGTTGTTTGTCTTTAAGGCATCGCATGCATAATTCCAAGATCTACTTCCTTTAATTGCTGAGAAATCTTTGGTGATTCTAATTGGTTTCCCTTTATAGATGGTTAATCTTTTCTCCTTGACAGCTTTCAGGATCATTATGTTGGTCTGAATTGATCCTGTATGGATTATAATGTGACAGTGGGATAGCCTGTTCTGGTCTAGCTTATTTGGAGTTCTAAAAACTTTTTGTATCTGAATAGGCCTATCTTTTTGCCAGTTTGAGAAGTTCTTTGCTAGGATCCTGTTAAAAAAAATTCCTAGACCATTAATTTCTGTCTCTAGGTGCTCCTCTACAACCATTATGCTTCTGATGGTGTCTTCCAAATTTTGAATAGATCTATCATATATCTTGGATTTGTCTTCGATTGTTGTAGGTTCTTACTCTATAATATCTAGGCTGTCTTCAATCCCCAATCTTCCGGATGGCCTCACCTACTTTCAGAAATTTCTACTTTGTTTCTTTTGTTTATTCCTTCTAATTGGTCGCCTTTGATGGCTTCAAGTTCTTTGTTGAAGCTTTGTTATAGAAATTGTATGAACTCTTTTACATCCTTAATTTGGTGTTCAGTGTTTATTCTCAAATCACTTATTTAATTGGTTATGGTTTCCTTGGACTTCCATTCCTTCTGTTGGGTTCCATTCAGCATTCCCTTTGTAGTCTCCCTGACTTCTTTCAGCTCTCTGTTTATGGGTTCCATAGATTCCTCTATTGATCTTCGTCTATTCTCGTCCCACTCTCTCAATTCCTGTATTAATCTGATTAGCTTCCTCATATGCGCCCAATTCCTGTAGTTCTCTTTAAGTGTTCTCAGCCTGCTCACTCCATTCCTGACTTTCTATTTGTCTGGTCTTGGCCTGCTCACTTAATTCCTTTATTTCTCATTTAGTGTTCTCAATCTGCTCATGTAATTCCTGTATCAGTCTTTGAGTAGCATCCTCACGCTCATGAGATTCCTGTACTGATCTTTAGTTTGCCTCGTCTTTCTCCATATCATGCTCTTACTGATCCTTTGCAGGTTTTCAATCTTTTCATTTACCATGTTTACCATTAGTATTTGTAGAGCTTTTTGGGAACTCTTGTCTGGATTATTCATGATCTGTTCTGCCCCCTGATTATCATGAGTGGGAGTTGAGCTCCCCGGATTGCCATTTTTCTTGTGTTTTTTTTCCAGCTTCTTCTGCCCATTTGGGATGAGAGTAACACCAGCTTTGTGGTAGAACACTATTTTAAGGCAACCATGAACCAATGTCCGTAGTTGCACAGTCAAAAGCCTGCAGATGCAATCTAATTCAAAAGATACAATTTATTAAATACCAAACAATTATGTATTAATCGTCCACAAACAACAAAGAAGAATTTGGCAGAAATTAGGAAGAGATGTGGGTAAAAATAAGACTAAAGGGATGTGGAAAGGTAAAGGGAAAGTGTAATTAACCAGGTCCTTAACTCAAGGAGGGAAATGGATTGGACAGGATGATAGTAGAGAGAAATAAAGAAGAAAAAGAAAAAAAAGACAAGAAAAAATGGAAAAACAAAAATTTAAAATTAAAAAGTGAAACATTTAGAATTATGCAAGTTTAAAGAAGTAGTATTCTGAGAAGAACGGGGATAGGAAGAGAGGAAGTGAGGGATAGAAAGGAGTTGAAAAACTAAAAACTAAAAAATGCTTAAAATATTTTATAGGTATAAAGGGTTAATACTGCTACTAATGAATTTAAGTCTAAGAGGTTTTGAATTGAGTAATAAATTTTTGGATTAAGTGTGTACACAACATGGGATAAGGTCTAATAATCAATGTCGGGTATATCTGGGGATGAGCAGAGCAGCAATTAAGTCATGCAAAAAAGAATGAAAGAGAAGAAAAATGAAAAGAATGAGAAAGAAAGAAAAAAGGATCAAAAATTCAATAGAGCTAAAAAATAGCACACACACATATACACCTAAAATCTAAAATAAAAATTGTAAGAGGAAGAAAAAAAGATTAATAGAGAACAATTTTTTCAAATAAATTAAAAAGTAAAAATTTAACAAAAAATTTAAAAAGTTTTTAAAAAAGGTACAAAGAAAAGATTTCTTTGATTTTTTTGGGGGGATGGGAAGATCCTGTATCTCCCTTGTGTCCATAACCAGTGTCCTGTTGGAGTCTCTGGTCTGCTTGTGGTGTTTGGTTTTCCTGTGGCTTGATTGGTTACTTAAGTCAGTTTGTTTGGGCAGGCAGAAAAATGCACTGCTTTACCCAGGATTTTGTGATCTTCCTCCTCCCAGGCTAGTTCAGAGGGAGGGAGATCTGCTTTGAGCATCACAAAAGAGGGAGATGGCTGTTTCCTCTAGTTTAGAGTTGCTGTGATGAGGCTAGGTTCTGGGTAGTGTTGAGGCCTTTCAGCAAACAGTAGCTTTTTCCTGAGGGGCTAGCTTCTGAGACACTCACAGAGCCTAGCCTGTAGCCTTTCTCAGGGTTTATGTTTACTGAATTTCAGTTGATTTTCTTGTCTGCTGTAGGGAGTGGCAGCCTCTGGCTCTGTTTACCCAGTGAAGAAAGTCCCTCCCACAGGGGCAGAGTTTTCTCTGGTCTTTGTGAGTATCAAAGACAGAGATCTCCGGTAATTGGGGGTGGGGGGGGCGGAAGGGTGGCCTTCCTTCCTCTGCTCTCTGAGAAGGAGTGAGAATGTCAGGGTTCTACTCAAGAGAGTCTTGTTTCCTGGGTTGTCTCTGGTCTGCAATCTGCAGGATGAAGATATCTGACACTTGTCAGTTCTTGCTAGTGTTGAATAGAATCCACTCACCTGCTGTCTCTGGCGCCTTTGTCCCGGACTCTTTCTGTTGTAAGTATGATGGCTACGGCCGTCGCTGCCGCTGCCAACACAACAGCAGCCATGGCCTCTGGCACATGCTCAGATCTGTCTCCTTGCCTGTATTTTCCCTCTCTGGCCAAACTCTCTGTACTGTAATGGCACACTTGGTGAAATTCTCTGGCCTACGATTGTCCACTGGAACACTAAAACTGCTTCCTATGTGAGAGCATGTTTAGCCTCCAGCTTCTCCTCCCCCATCTTCACAGAACTCCTTAAATGTGTTTCTTAAAAATAGAAATATTTTTAAATTCTCATGCACACTTCCCATTAGGCAGTTCAGATGATGTTAATCTGAATTGTTGTCAGATTTATTTGTGCATATGTGAGATGGTCTTTGAATATGAAGTTTGGCCCTGGATGCTGTCCTCTGTCCCCACCCCTCCTTTTGGTTTTGTTTGCTTTAGCAGCCTCTCACTTGAGCCACATCTTCCAGCTTTTTGTTTTTCAGTTGGAGGAAAGAGTTTTCATGGTTTCCAACCATGATCTTCAGATTTCAGCCTTCAGGTGATCTACTGAGTGTTTTCCTGTCCTCTTTTGTGAAAATACACACCCTCCTGGCATCAAAGGTAAAAGAACAACTTAAAAGTTGTTATGATAGTCCCAACCCAAAGAAGATACCTGATATATTTGATTTAAGTGTTAAGATATAAAATTTGGATTTTTGGAAAGACTGAGTCTCTTTAGTGTCATTTTGGGAAAAGTGAATCAAATATTCACAGATAAAGGGAATAAAGTAAACCTGTTTTCATGAGGAGTGTTAATGAGAAGAACAGTAGGTTTTGTCATTACTGTAGCCTACTTGAAACAGTTTCAAAGTACAGATGCTAAAGTATATTTTCTGTGTAATAATCACTGAATTCTAAAATTATTTGTTTTCCTCAGCATTTTCTGTTTGTCCTTATCTGCTATCTCATTTGAAACATACACCTTGGTACGAGGGCCTTGTGTAGTTAGTTTACATTTTAGGAAAGGAATTTTAGGTTTTTAAAAATCAGAAAAGCTAATAATGATAATCATTTTCAGATGTCCTTCACATTTCTCCACATTTCATTATATTGGTTTAATATGCTATCAGTATATCTATAGGCTACGAAGTATGATTTTGGTTTTGGTTTTTGTGCTGGTATTGGGGCTTGAAATCAGTACATTGGTCTGTCACTAATGCCAGCATTGATGGCTCATTCCTGTGATTCAGGCTAATCAGGAGGCTGAAATCTGAGGATAAAGGTTCAAATCCAGCCTGGTCAGGAGAGATTATGATGCTCTTTTCTTAAATTCATGACTAAAAAGCCAAAAGTGGAGTGTGGCTCAAGTGGTAGAGCACCGGGCTTGAGCAAAGAAGCTAAAGTGTAGTTATTTGTAGTTCCTAAAGGATAGTTCCAAAGTCCTGATTTTAAGTACCAGTACCACCCCACAAGAACACACACACACACACACACACACACACACACACACACACACACACACACATGTTTTCTTTGTCCCCAAAAGCATTATGGTTCTCTTTATGTGCCCCTGAAATCCACTTTGCTTTATTTTTCATTCGGTTGGTGATGTTTTCACAGGGAGAGCAAAGAAGTGGCTGTTACCTGAGTCTTGGCTGTCTGTGCTTTTGCTGGGATGACCGCGGTCTGCCTTATTGAGCATTGAGTCCCAGAGAAAACTCCATGAATCACATGGAGGGAAATATATGAGAAGACATGCATTCAGGTAATTCTTCAGTCCATCTTCCTCCTGCCAAGGGTTTTCTCTCTCTGTAGGGCGAGTTCCTTTTTTTCCACGTAAAGCTGAACATTGTATAGCTTTCTGTGTGTGCCCATATGCAAATAAGGCTTTTGTAAAATATCAGCCATCGCAAACTTGCTCTTTTTTCCTCTAACCATTAGTGAGTATCTTGGCAGCCTTCATGGTTCTGAGTAAAATGGAATGATCTAGAAATTGTCATGGGATGTTTATAAATGTAAGTCAGAATTTATAGTTCTTTTGCTCTAGTGAATTGAGCAACATCTATGTGAATTTATAGACAGCCTTTAGGGAACTTATTTATATGGTATAGATGAAGTTTTGGATATGATATCTCTATGGAAGTCCAGAGATATCTTTAAGTACTTTGTCCAAATTAAACAGAAATTGAAAACACTTTAAAGTTTTTAGTTTTAATCAGAGTCTTCTCTTAATTTGGGATGTAGGATTTTTAAATGTTGGAATCAATTAATTTTCATTTGTAGGAAAAGTGACAGAAAGGAATGTACCTGAAGATACAGCATAAGTTTTCCCTTTTGATGAGTTACGAAGTTTAAGTTTGATTTCAGATAAAGTATTGTGAGAAATACCAATATACAAATCCAGTTACTGAGATTAATTAGATTAAATTAGTAGGAAAGGTACTTTGTTTGCAGTAACAATTACAATATGCTATACTGAAAAGTGTGTGACCAACACATTTGTGTAGTTGTGTAGTTAGATATCATTAACCTGGTGTTATAGATTTTAATAAATTTCTTCAAGCACAAGCAAAAAGTGTGAGAGATGTTAGAGTTTTACACAGAGCAGAGAAAACACCAGATGCTTTTCAATAAATGCTCTCATTTTTCCATTATTTTTTGTGTATGTACTGGTATTGGAGTTTTAATTTAGGGTCTTGAGTTTTACTTAGCTTTTCCCTTAAGGCTGGTGCCGTATTACTTAAGCCATACCACCATTTCCAATATTTTTGCTATTTATTGGCAATATGAATATCACAGACATTGCTGCTTGAGATCCATTTGAATCTGGATCCTCAGATCTCAGCTTCCTATGTAGCTGGGATTACAGGTGTGAGGCACCAGTACTCTGAGAGATGCATTTATTTAGTCATGATACGTGGCAAATTACCACAAATTTATTTGTTTGACCATTAAATACCAGCAATAGTAGGACATAAGTTTGGTAGTTTGGGTGTAGTTTGTCTCTAGCAGCTGCTCAGTTTCTACCAGGGGGCCACCAGGCTATAGTCTCTCATGGAATGTGGGGATCTCTTCCAAGCTTAAGGGATGCCTGGTATGCTTTAGGTTCTGTGGTTGTGAGACTGTGATTTCTGGTTTCTTGTCTCCTATCATACAACCACTTTTGTCAGCTCCTAGACCCCTCCATACTTTCTTGACAAACATATTCTCTTTACTGTTTGATTCATCCTGTTGGCGGCACTGACTTCTAGAAAGGCCTTATTTTGCACTCTCTACTTGGAAGTAACCCATACCCAAATCTTGTGGGAACTAATTACATTTGTAGAATCTCTTTAATTTTGTTGTCTTGCAGGGCATATTGTGGGGTTAGATCCTTCCCAGACTGGAAGACAAAAGATATCCCAAGGTTCTGAGTTGTTGTGTATCACCTGATACACATAAAAAGCTATTTATTAGCTGGGCAGCCGTGGCTCATTCCTGTAATCATAGCTACTCTGAAGGATGAGATCTGAGGCTGCCGGTTCAAAGCCAGCCCAGGCAGGAAAGGCTGAGAGACTATTATCTCCCATAACACACTAAGAAAACTGGAAATGGCACTGTGGCTCAAGTGGTGAAGCATTCGCCTTGAGCTGAGGAGCTGATGGACAGCGCCCAGGCCCAGAGTTGCAGCATCACAGCTGAAAAAATAAGTAGAAAAAGCTATTTACTATTCTAAGTGTCCTCAATTTCAGACACTGGTAATTGAGTTATTCCTTCATTTTTAGCAAATGAAGTGTGAAATTTAAGAAAAGGAAAGATAGTTTCTTTGGTGGAGTGGAAAACAATTCAGCAGTTAAAGGGAATGAAAGGGAGTTAGGAGTAAAACTGAGGATAGATTCAAGAACAGTGGCAGTGGCTTCAAAAATGGGACAGAAATAAACATGACAGATATATTTTCAAAAGAGATCATGTGGCTTGGAATGTGGTCTAGTGGTAGAGTGTTTGCTCAGCATGCATGAAGCTCTCGGTTTAATTACTCAGTAACACATAAAAAGAAAAAGCCATAAGTGACACTGTGGCTCAAGTCATAGGGTGCTAGCCTTGTGCAAAAAAGAAGCTCAGTGACAGTGCCTAGGCCCTGAGTTCCTGCCCCAGGATTGCCAAAAAATAAAAAGAGAGAACATATTAATAATGGATGAGGGAAGGATGCAGAGAACAAATTCATCACTGAATTTTTCCTCTATTTCAAAATCAACACATCATTCAAGAGACAAAAATGGGTCATAAAGATGGTCCAGAAAGAACATATCTTATGAAGAAATACAAGATTTTTTTTTTACTGCAACTATCCTGTACAGATAATCCATTAGACAAAATTGTGACTTTAAAAAGTACAAGAGCTCATTGTAATAGCTCAAGTGCTATCTGGAGATTTTGTATGGGTGCTGGTCCTTAACCTTGATAAGAGCCTAGGTGCTATTTCTATTTTTTCCTCGAGAATATTACTCTATTACTTAAGCCACAGCTCCTCTTCTGACATTTTTGGTAATTAAATGGACATAAGCGTGTCATGGACTTTTCGTGGCTCACCTTGCTTAACAGTGTTATCCCCAAATCTCAGCATTCTGAAGAACTAGGATTACAGTTGTGAGCCACTAGCACGCAGAGAAGCACTTCTTCTTTAGTGAAAAGAATTAGAATGCAGAATCATCAGGAAGATTCACCCTCAGTACAAAATAAATCACCAAGACCAGTACCCGAATACACACATACACACACACACACACACACACACACACACACACACACACAAGCACACACAAAAATACACATAAGCTTCTTCTCAGGGGTCTGTATCTCTCTTCCCAAAAGAATAGTATATTCGAAGGGGTAAACTGGTGTCACAGGCTCTAATCCCAGATATTGAGAGTTAGAGGTATAGGAGGATGGGGTAATGAGGGAGGCTTGAGTGAAGTGTAGCACAAGACTATATGAAAAGCCAAATGAAAAAGAAAAAAAAATGGTTGGAGGAATGCAGGCTCAAATGGTAACGTATCCGCCTAGTAAGTGTAAGGCTCTCAGTTTATTCTTCAGTTCCATGAAAAAGACAAAAAGTATAGCATCTCAGTCCATTTTGTCATGGTTTAACAAAATCCTTGAAGCTGTATACTTCATACGGAAAAAAGGTCGATTTCAATCAAAATTAATAGTAGATGCAATGTCTAAATAACATGCTAGCACATGGGCTAAGGCCCCCTATGTTCATCATATCACAGAGTATCTTGGCATCATGGCATGTGCTAGAATGACGATGATGTTAGTCCCTTCAGAGTTGATGAGATGGCATTAATCTATTTATGACTGAAACCTCTCTTACAGGTTCCACCTCCTGACACTGCTACATTGAGAAGTTAAGCTTCAGTGTGAGCTTTGATGGTGACAGACCATCAACAGGCTTCTGACAGAGGCAGGTACAACCATTGGAAGCCGAAGTCATTCATACAACTAGGAACCTTGGATAACTGCTTCGATCTCTTTGATTCTGATTTTTGCTGTATTTGGGGCCATCTCACAGATAGGATCCATCGAGTTCATGTCTGTTCCATGTGCCAGCTTCAGTTATGCTCAGTGTGATATAAGCTGCTAAACAATAGGGAGGACAAGGACGGAGTTGGGAACAAAAATGGAGGTTTGGCATTCTTCATGGCACTTAATTAACATTGATAGATTTTATAGTTAAGTCATTAGAAAGTTCTATGTCATTATACAATACTTATATAGAGCCATGTAATACCTACTGTATGACATGGAAAGATACCTTGTAGAGCAGCCTGTTTACACATAATACAGACAATTCTATGAACACAAAGGATGGGGTAAAAAACAAGTTCTGGCCTACAAAATTGTCAACCTCAGAGTCAAAGCACACACCCTGAAAACAATATTGGAAGGAATAGGAGAACCCTTGTTCTCCTAGGCACAGGCTGAAATTTTCTTAATAGAGACCCAGAAACAGAACAAATCAAAGAAAGGTTGCACAAATGGGGATTGCATGAAAGTGCAGAGCTTGTGCATGGCATAGGACACAGCTAGCAAAATCAATAGAATCCCGTGGATTAGGAGAAAATCTTCACTAGCCATACAACAAACAAGGGTCCCATATCTAAAATATGCTTTGAACTCAAAAAATTAAATCCCCCAACAACAAATCCTCAAATAAACACTGCCTGATAAGTAAGTGGGCTAAAGACTTAAAAAGAAAATTCTATGAAGAGGAAATAACAATGGCCAATAGCCACATGAAGAAATGCTCAACTTCTCTAGCCATAAAAGAAATGCAGATCAAAACAACATTGAGATTCCACCTTTCCCCTGTTAGATTAGCTATAAATAAGAAATCTAATAATAGATATTGGAAGGGATGTGCCCAAAATGGAACTCTACTGCATTGTTGGTGGGAGTATAAATTTGTTCAACCACTTTCAAAAACAATATGGAGGTTCCTCAAAAGATTCCACATAGAGCTCCCCTATGACCCAGCCATCCCAGTTTCGATCATTTACCCAAATGATCACAAACTAGGCCATACTAAGGCTACCAGACCAACTATGTTTATTGCAACATTATTTACCATAGCTAAGATATGGAACCAACCCAGATGCCTTTCAGTAGAGTAATGGATCAAGAAAATGTGATATATATATATATGAATTCTCTGCCTCCATTAAAAAAAATGACATCGCCCAATTTGTTAGGAAATGGAAAGTCTTGGGAAAAACTATATTAAGTGAAGTAAGGCATGCCCAATGAAACATAGGTCCCATGGTTTCCCTTATTTGCAATAACTAGTACATATCTAGGACAAGCAGAAAAGGTGAAAAGCTATGTACATATGACCAGATAAGATGAAGTTAAGCGAAATAAACCTCAAGATAGGGACGCAAGTAGTTTTTCCTTTCTTGCTAATGTTTCTAACCTATTTATAAGGTACCATGTGATTTTTGGTTGCTTTATATATTCCTTCCCCATGGTATAACCCCTGTTTTCACTATATTTTATTCTGGTAACCTGCATCTTGTATATATAATTCTCTAATTCAGGGAGTGTAAGGGAAAACACAAAATACTTAATTAAGGATACAGGTTGACCCATTGTAAAAATTTTATGTACAAGACATACAAGACACTACCTTGAAAACGAAGTTTACAACCTCGGGGTGGGTAGTTTTTTAGGTGGGAGGGAAGGAATGGTAGGGGAAAAACAAAGGAGGAGGCAACAATGCTTGACAGGACATGTACTCATTACCTTGCTCATGTAACTGTAGCAGCTCTGTACAGATTTTTATAATAAAACAGGTAGAAAATTAATTTTATATATGGTTATGGGTCAGTACTAGGACTTGAATTTATGGGCCTTCCACTTACTTTCACACTTCAAACTGGGATCTGTATCTGTGGTTAATTTTTTATTCATCTTTTTGTAAAAGATAAATCTAGTAACACTGTCCCCTAATGTTTGTATGAAATAAGTTTTGGAAATTTTACAATAACTTAAGTGTTTTTTTTTACATTCATCATTCTACTATCTTTCAGTTTCTAATGTTTCTTGGAAGTTAAACACAGGCTCTCTGTTGCATTTATTAGGAAATGTTTTGCCTGGCCCCAGTCTATAATCCTAGCACCTAAGGAGGCTCAGATGAGGAGAATGTTGGCTTGAAGCAAAAGCAGAGAATTCCATGAAACTCCATCTCCATAATTATGTATATTTATGCATATATTTATATATAACATATTTAATATGTAATATATTTGTGAAATATATACATATATACATGCTATATATCTGCAGAAGATTGGCACACTGAAACAATTGAAGGCACTGATTCAATTTCACTGCTGTCATTCTACTTTAATTATTTCATTGAATGTCCTGTCCAATATAGATTTGTGCTTATCAGGCAGGCTATACCCCATGTCACATATGAGTGCAAGAATAATAGGTTTTAGCTCATTACATAGTAGCTCATCAGGACAGAGGAAATATTCCTCAACTTGGTTGAGCCAATCTTTATTGTTTGTTCCATACTGTGACGCTCCCTTGAGTCTGCAGTTTACAGTTTCAAGATGATATTTTGTTCTTTTGAAGACAAGTGAATAGAGAAATGTATGTGACCTTCAAGACAATTACCTCTATCTGGCTAAACTTCATATATTCAAATGGGAAATGTGCCATCCCCATAGAATACAAACGAGGACACCCAAGCGCCAGATGTCTACATTGCAGGCATTGTAATTTCCATGCAGGAATATTTTATAGGGACAAAATTAAGGTACCAATATGAACTTCAGCAACTACCCTTGGGAAGTCCTTATGCTCATGCTAAAGTCATTGACCTTCACATTGCCTTTGTCATCCAACACGATGTTATTGGGTTTAAGGTCTCATTGTTCATTTATATATTCGTTAAAGTAATGCACAGTATTCACAATCTGAACAATCTGCTGACTTCATTCTTGAATAGGTGGTATAATTTTCACATATATGTTAGGAGGTCTCTGGATGACCAGTTCCACTGCCAGGTATTGGTGCTCATCCTTTTCCCTCACCTGGTATGACCTCATCATGGGTCAGTGATGGAAAAACTTAATAATATCCATCTCATTTTTTAACTTTTTGTGGGTCCTAGGGCTTGTAGTCTCGGCGTAAGCACTGTGGCTTATCTCCTCAGCTTAAGGCTAGTGCTCTACCACTTGAGCGACAGCACCACTTCCAGCTTTTTCTGTTCTTGTGGTGATAAGGAATTGAACCCAGGGCCTCCTGGTTGTGAGGCAAACATCTACCACTGAGCCACAGTCCTGACCTGTCCATCTCATTTTTGATCTGACAATTGTTGAACTCTCCCTTTAGGATCATTTTCACTACCACCTTAGTGTCTATAAGGTGGTGCTAGGCCAACTTTACATATCCATACTACCTTAGTCAATGATCTCCTCCTTCACACTGTATTGTTCAGGGAAAATCTCCTGTCGTAGCCAATGATTTCCTTCATACTGTCTTGTTCAGTGAAAATATCCCTTTCCTAAGAGCTTGAGCCTAATTCACTGTGTTCTCCCATCTTTGCTAGGATGGCAAGAAGTAAATCTACCTAAACTTAGCTAAGCAAATAACAACCCCAGAGCAATAACCAAAAGGAAATACCCAAACCCAAACAAAACATAGCCCCCCCCCCCCTCCAAATAAAAAAAAAACTACCACACACTCAAAATTGTCAACGTAGAACTGAGTCCAGCAGGTCACCAAGAACTCCCAGCACTTTAATGGACTGCAGAGACCACTCACAATGGTTGCAATGGACCAATCACAGGTTGGCATGAACCCACTGGCTCTTTTAGTCTTGAGCCTGTAGGACTGTTGCCAAGGTTTCTACAGGTATGCGAGGGGCACAGAATGATGCCATGCTACAGCCATGGCAGTGTTGCAGGAACTACAAGGGTATCAGCCAATGCCTTCTGTCCTCAGTGGCTGCCAGGTCAAAAGTGTTTGCTCCCAAAGATTTTTTCCTTCAGTACTATCCATGTCCTCATGTATGCTCCTGTTAGAACGTTGGCCATGTGCAAGAGCCAAACATACACCAGTGGCTTCCATTCAACATATGTGCAGGTCTTGGAACTTGCTCCAACAATTTAAAAACAAAGTGAATTTCTATGTATTTCTAGGTGCAGAGGGTTCATGACAAAGGGTCCAATTGGAAACTTTCACTAAAGTAGATCCAGATTTTTTTAAACTTGACAATAAAGAGAAAATTCAAAGAAGTAGTTAAGGCATATGAATTGTCTGTATTTGTTGAATTATAACCCCCAAACACAACTGCTTAAAATAATACTAAAGTCTTTATTTGGTATGGACTTGATTTATTGTTGGAAACATACAATACATCATTTTTTGGTCTTAAAAAATTGTAATATCAGAGCAGGGCACTGGTGGCTCACGCTTGTAATCATAGCTACTCCGGAGGCTGACACCTGAGGATCACGGTTCAAAGCCAAAACATACAGGAAAGTCCGTGAGACTCTTTTCTCCAATAAACCACCAAAAACCCAGAAGTGGCATTGTGGATCAAGCCCTAGAGTGTTCGCCTTGAGCTGAAGAGCTGAGGGATAGCACCAAAGCATGGAGTTCAAGCCCCATGACCAACAAAAAAATAAATAAATAAAAAGTTATAATATCAGTATGCACTTTGGTGTTTTCTCAATGGAATCCAAGATTAACCACATAGCTCTTGAGAAGAATTAAAACAATAACACACTCAAAAATAGCATGTGTTTGAAAGAATGCAGGTAGTATCAGCCTACTGCAAAGTCACTATTGCCAGGATGAATCCCCTATAGAAATACTTTTTTTTTCCTTTTCAGTATTTACTAATAAAATACATCCTTGCATTAATGGCAATATATTACTACTTTAATATAAATTAAGCACGTTCTCTATTCAACTCAGTAAATTTTGACAACTATTTAACTATGTAATGCTGAGTCCCTTATGAAGTCACTAAGTTGGCACTTTTGTCATTTACCTTAAAATGCAACATAACTAAGACCAAGAAAGTTTTATAGTTAGGTGGGTCATGAAAGCAGCTGTTTTCTCACTTAAAAATTAAATCCAGTACGATACTACATGGCATCCATAATCTGAAAAGCTGCTCTATCTTTTGGATTTTAAAGACCTCATCAATTTTCTGAGGATATTTAAGGTCTTTTTCTTTAAATCTAGAATGACTGATGTTAAAAGAATAGTGGAATTACTTCAGAATCATCTGATAGTGGCTGAGAAGTTGGCTCAGTTGTAGAGTGCTTGCCTTGCATGCCTGAGGCCCTGAGTTCGATTCCTCAGCACCACATAAGCCAAACAAAAAAGCCAGTAGTGGTGCTGTGGCTCAAGTGCTAGAGTGCTAGCCTTGAGCTGAAGAGCTGAGGGACAGCGCCCATGCCCAGAGTTCAGGACCCATGACCAGAACCCCCCCCAAAAAATAAAAGAATCATCTAATATTGTAGCAAAATTCCCTATGCCATACAGCTCCATGAAACGGGTTATTAACACCTATAAGAGTGAGAGAAAAGAGAGTATCATCCTTTCCAAAGATAGTTTCTTAACAGATAGTTTACATCAGCATTCTTGAAATCCGTAAGGCAGTGTGTTGATATGCTCAAAGTGAAGAACAAGGGTTGGAGTAAGGGACTTATGTAATAGAACCCCTGCCTAGAATATTGGAGGTCATCAGTTTGAACTCTCCTACTGCCAAATCCATCAGTATTCCTTTAGAGAAAGAGTTATAGCTGTGTATTTCAATTTCATTGTGATGCTATAACAAAATTCATTAAGACCGTAAGAAAGCCCCCATTTGACCACAGGTGTGCATTGTAGGAAAAAAGATAGATCAATAAAAACAAATTCAAATAGTCTGAGACACTTACACAAGTTCTGGACATCATTTTCTCTTGGGCTGCTGCTGTGCAGGCCCAATATTTGATCTGAAGTGAATCTTGGAATTACAAAAGTTAAAACCCAACGTCTAGTAACCTTTAAATGGTCTGTGTAACTCCTTAGTTCTCATACCTGACTTAGTGGGAAAGGCAGAGGGCTGATTCCCAGCTATTGCAGACTTCTTCTATAGTGAACAATGAGCTACCACCTTCAGTTATGTGGTTCCATCACAGACTTGGTTCAGGTCTTTGAACCTGAATGTAGAAGTTTGAATCTCCATAGTGTGAATTGGAAATTTGGCCTCTTAATAAGATAGGTTTGGAGGACCTTGGGTGACTCTCTTTTTAATAGCTTCCCCTTTGTGCACATTTGGTTTAGATGCAGGGATACATAACTAACTACTAGGAGTGGTCACCCTATGGTAGAGCAAGAGAGCCACAGGAGAGGGACAGAGATCAAACTCATGACATCTGCCATTTTATGCTGCTTGAATTGACATGTTCTGCATGAATTTTAGTAATTCAAGAATAAAAACTATGGGTTGGGAAGGTGGCTCAGTGGTAGAGCGCTTACCTTGCATGCATGAGGCCCTGGGTTCGATTCATCAGCACCACATAAACAGAAAAATGCCCAAAAGTGGCGCTGTGGCTCAAGTTGTAGAGCTCTAGCCTTGAGGTGAAGAGCTGAGAGACAGCGCCCAGGCCCGGAGTTAAGGCCCACGACTGCGCCCCCTAAAAAAATAAAAATTAACATTACATATAGATTTTTAATTGCCTCTTTGCTTCTGAAAAAAAGTAAAAGTAAAAATGAATTTAAATGGAAAGGAAGAGCAGGGAAAAGGAATGAAGCAATGATCATGGACAGCTCCTGAAGTCCAATCTGGAGGCTTTATTTACCAACAATGGAGAATAAAATGAAACTATGTAACAAGAAAGGACCATATATTTATGAGATCACACTGGTTTTCTGATATCAACCCACATGCCACATTTGAAATAGAATGAAATAAGAGAATAGGTATTTACAATGTGTCTATGACATCACAATGACAATAATGTCATAATGATATGAGGTCATTGTAAATTGGTGATGTTGCAAGGAGGTTATGGTGTCATAATGAATATGTGTTGTCACACTGGTGATGGGTTCACAAAGGGTTTGTGATGTTACAATGGCACATATTAATTCAATTGTCATATGTTCACAATGAGGATATGGGTACACATAGGGATTGTGATGTCACAAATGCCATATGTGTTTTGAAAGATACTTAGGGGTCATGATAGCTTTATGATACACAATTGTGATGAGGTTACAATGCGTTTTTGATGTCATGATGCTTTTGTAATATCTTAAACAAATGTCCAAATTCAATTGCTACTATTTCACAATGAGCACACAAGTTCACAGAAGGAGTTTGAAATACTAATGGACATGAATTTATTTTAATGTTTGAGGTCATATTAGGTTTGTGAACACACAATGGGACAGTGATATCACCATGGCAATGTCAACTCACTGCATCATGTCAAAATATTGTTTTGGTGTCACAATTAGTTGATGATGCCACATTGGTGATGATGTCACAAAATATTGGTGATGTCACAATATGTTGGGCATTTCACAATGACATAATGGTTCTCAATTGTCTTTAACTTACAATGAGTATATAAGTTCAAAAGGGTCTGTGATTTCTCCAAAAATATGTGTTGCACAAATACATTGAAATCCTACAAGGTTTGTGATGTCAGAATTTGGCACAATGGTTATGACATCTGGCAGTGTGATATCACCATGGTCATGATGTCACTGGGAATTTGTTATATCACATGTCATATGTGAAATCTAATGTGGTCGACAACAGATTATGAGGACAAAAAGGCCTAACGTATCAGAATTGCAGCATGTCACAAAAGTTATGATGACAGGATAGATTTGTGATGTCACAGTGGGTTAGTAATATCACAATGGCAATGTGATGTACAAAGGGATTGTGATGTCACAATGGCTATGAATTCAAGATTTGTTTATGATATCAACGTACGGGCCACATCTGAAAGAGAATGATGAAATCACAGAAAAGGCATTCATAATGTGTCTATGATGTCATAATAACAATGTGAAGTTATAATTCTATCATATCATTTTAGTTTTGTGATTTCACAATGAGCACACAGTGTCAAAATGACAATGTGATGTCACAATTATGATAATCTCACAAACTGTTTTTGATGTTAAAATGTCATGTCTGATTCTCAATTAATAGTTCACAGTGGGGATTTGGGTACACAAAGGGACTGTGATGTCACAAAGCTATGTATTTTTTTCAAAGGATATAAGAGGTCATAATAGATTTGGGAGGTCACAATGTGATCCTGGTGTCAAAAGAGCAATGTGATGTCACAATGGGTTTGTGATGTCACAGTGGTGATGAGGTCACAATGGGTTAGTTATTTCACAAGTTTGTAATATCAAAATTATTTGTTCAATTTCAATTGCTCCTAGTGCACCATGAAGACACTGTAATAACCATCAGTGCCCCTATAATCCACGGGAACAGATAGTCATCATGGCTTCCTGGTCTGGACCATCAGAGAGGGGAGTGCATGCCGTTGGAGGGGGCAGGACATGCTGCTGAAGGAGATAGGATGTCAAGCCTCACATGGTGGGCTGCCAAGAAGTGATTGTGCATGGGCATTTGGGAAGTGATGATTGAAAACTGTTATGCAAGAAACATATTGCCGTGGGGGTAAGGTACAGCCTATACTTAGGCTGCATGTTCAGAGCAACAGAAGGGGAGAGAAAAAGGGGAAAGGCCTGGAAGAAAAGAAGTGATGAGACTGCAGGAGGGTAAAGACCTGGGAGGAGAGGAAATTGAGGGAGAGCAGGAGGTGAAGGATGGCAGCTGACCATCTGGATAAGGCAGGGCAGGCCTATCAAGAGTAGAGTAGCCTGAAGAAAAGAAAGGAATGGTCGCAGGAAAAAATGAAAAGACCTGAAATATAGGACAGGTCTGAAAAGGAGGATGAAGAGAAAGTAAAAAGCCTTGTCTTTTGAAGTGTGTAACTTTAGAGATCATTATTTTGTGGGTTGGTTGTTTGAAGACTAGTTATCAAATGGCTGGCTGCTCTTTGGATGTCTGAGGGTTCATGGTTGAGGCTGCAATTAGCTCTGGGCATGCAGCCCAGGTCAAGGTAGTCGCTTGTTACAAAATTTCTGAGGACAAGACAGATTTGTGATGTTACATTGCATTAATGATATCACATTATCAATATGAGGTCACAAAGGGATTGTAATGTCACAAGGGTGATGTGGGCACAATGGGTTTCTGAAATCAACCGATATGCCACTTTTGAGATAGAATGAAATCACAGAATAGGCAATCACATTGTCTCTATGACTTCACAATCAAAATGTGATGTCATGATGCTATGATGTCATTGTCATTTTGGGATGTCACAATGGGCCGATGGTATCATTACAACAAAGTGATGTCATTCTGGAGATGATGTCACAAAGCATTTGTAATGATACAATGGCGTGTCTGATGTCAGTTGTCTTTTGTTCACAATGAGGATATGGTTACCCAAAGGACTGTGATGTCACAAACACCATGTGCTTTTTCAAAGGTGCTAAGAAGTCACAACTGGTTTGGGATGTCACAAGGTGATCTTAATATCACTGTGGCAATCTGATTTCACAATGGGTTTGTGATGTCCCAGTGGTGATAAGATTACACTTGGCACAACTGTATTGAGTCTTAACAGGTTTGTGATGTCACAATGTGACTCAGTGGTCATGACATCTGGCAGTGTGATGTCACAGTGGTCATGATGTCACAGTGCATTTCTGGTATCACATGTCATACCTGAAGTATTATGAGTTAAAAAATTTATGAGGTCAGAGAGGCCAGAGATCACACTGGCAGCATGTCAAAACATTTATGAGGATAGGACAGTTTTGTGATATCACAGTGTGTTAGTGATATCATAATGGCAATATGGTGTCATCAAGGTATTGTGATACCATAATGGTTATGTTGTAACAATGTCTTTCTGATATCAACCCACCTGCCACATTTGAAATAGAATGAAATCACAGAATAGGCATTCCAATGTATCTGTGATATCACAATGACCATTTGATGTCATAATGCTATGATGTCATTGCTGTTTTATAATGTCATGATGGGCTGATGTTATAATGACAATGTGAAGTTACAATGGTGATGATGTCACAGAGGTTTTGCGATGTTAAAATGGCATGTCTGATCTCAATTGTCATTAGCTCAATATGAGGATATGGGTACACAAAGGGCCGGTGATGTCACAAAAGCCATGCATTCTTTCAAAACTATTGAGGTCATAATAGGATTGGAATGTCACAATGTGATCATAGTGGCACAATTGCGATGTAATATCACAATGAGTTTGTGATATCACCGCAGTGATGAGGTCACAATGGGTTATTGATGTCTCATCAAGTTTGTAATATAACAATGACATACAATTTCAATTGCTTCTAATTCACTATGAGGATAATGTAATAACCAGTAGAGCCAGAATTATCTGTGGGAGCCGATAACCATAGTAAATTCTTGGCCTGGCCCACCAGAGAGTGTGGGGAATGCCACCAAATGTGGAGGTGTCAAGCTTCACATAGTGAGCTGTCAAGAAGTGATTGAGCATTGGGCTTGGGAAGTGATGGTTAGACAGAAGACCTGTTGGAGTGAGGAGGGATAAAACCTATATATAGGTTGCATTTTCAGAGCACTGGAAGGGGAGATAAAAATGGGAGCTACCAGGATGGAAGTAAGTAGTGAGATAGCAGGAAGGGAAAACCCCGAGAAGAGAGGAAGTTGAGGGAGAGCAGAAAGTTGGAAAGTGGTCACTGGGGCAGAGTAGGGCAGGGCTGTGGAGAGTGGAAAGGCCTGAAGAGAAGAAGGAAGTAGTGGAAGGGAAAAAGGGAAAGACTAGGAAGGAAGGACAGGTCTGTAGCGAAGGAGGGAAGAATGGAAAAGTAAAAAGCCTTGCCCATTGAAGTTTGGCATTTTGGAGATGATAGTTTTTTGGCTGTTGGTTTGCAGACCAATTAAGAAAGGGCCTGGCTGCCCATTGGAGGCCTGAGGTTTGGTGCTCAAGGCTCTTCTTGGACCTGGGTATCCAGTCCAGGATAAGGTAATCCCAGTCCCCTTTCTAGTGTAAACTAGTTCATTTTATTAAATGTGACTCGATCGTTTTTCTCCTTGCCTTAGAGGTCATAAGTACACGAGTTCACAGAAAGAGCTTGAAGTCTCAAAGGCCATGAATTTTCTAAGATGTGATGTGGCCATAATAGGTTTTTAAAAACACAATGGGATAGTGATATCACAACGGCAATACACAATATCATGTCAAAATAATGCCACAATTAGTTGTTGATGCCATTCGCATGATGAGGTCATGAAAGACTGGACAATACTGATCAGGTTAATATTATAGTTACTAACTGCTTGTTTTGCTTCTGTAATTTGCTTTTTGTTAAATAAGTAATTTCGTGTTGCTTGAACCTCGACTCACTGCAGATAAAAAGGGTTTGATGGAGCAATTCTCTGAACCACAGATGGTTCTGGTCTGTTACACAAACACAGGATATCAGCACAGATGGTGCCTAACAGCACAGATGCCTTAGCAGAACAGTTGGTGCCTTAAAACCACAGGTGGTGCCTTATCAGCACAGTTGGTGTCTTATCATCACAGCTGGTGCCTTATCAGCACAGAGGGTGCCTTATCAGCATATCTGAAATGTCAGAAAGCCCCTTCTGGGCTCTGGAGATCACTATCTTAGTCAAGAGCACCTGCAGGTTATCAAGTAGCACTGGAGTTTACCTAGTATATCCCACCAATCAGTTTAAAGCACATCGGCTCTTAAACCACCCAATCCCCTGTCCCTTATACTTTCCTGCTCTGTAATACGCCAATCACATGCTAAAGTAATGTTATGATTTTTCTGCCATGTGTGATGATTTGTTACAAAATGTTATTATGTGTGATAAGTCTCTGCCCTACCTCAAGAAGTATATAAAAATTTTGTAACCCAAGCCTCGGGGCCTCTTAGCATCACCGGTTACCGAGTGCACGGAGAACCAAGCCTGGGCTTGCCAATAAATGACTCTTTGCTGATTGCATTGGTCGCAGTCTCTGGTGGTCTCTTCGGGGGATCCCGAGTCGCGGGGATCACTTCAGTCACAATAAGTTTGCGATGTCACAATGGGTTCATGATGTCAGAGTGGCATGGCAGATCTCAGTTTTCATTAATTGGCAATGAATATATGAGTTCAAAAAGGGACTGTACTGTCTCCAAAGGCATGTGTTATCACAAACATGATGCCATTCTAACAGATTTGTGATGTCACAATGTGACACAATGGACATGACATCGGGCAGTATGATGTCACAGGGGATTTCTGACATCACATGTCATACCAGAAATATGATATTGAAAACAGATTATGAGCTCAAAAAGGGCCTAATATGTGACAATGGCAGCATGTTACAAAACTTATAAGGACAGGATTGGTTTGTGATGGCACAGCAGGTTAATGATATCACAATGGTAATGTAATGTCACAAAGGATTGTGATATCACAATTATTATATGGTCAAAATGGATTTCTGAAATAGAATGAATTTACAGATAGGCCTTCATGCTGTTATGTCTATGAAGTAACAATGACACTGTGATTTATAATGCTGTGATGCCATTGTTGTTTGGTGATGTCACAATGAGCTGATGGTGTCATAATGACAATTTGATGTCACTGCTGATTTATGATGTTACAATGGTTATGAGGTCACATTATGTTTCTTTTATAACACACATGTCAAATTTGAATTAGTATGAAAAAGCTGGGCACTGGTGGCTCACACCTGTAATCCTAGCTACTCAGGAGGCTGAGATCTGAGTATCACAGTTCAAACCCACCTCAGACAGGAAAGTCCATAAGACTCTTATCTCCAATAAAAACTCGTAGAAAACCAGAAGTGGTGCTGTGGTTCAAGCGATAGATTGCTCGCCTAGAGCTGAAAAGCAGGGACAGCACCCAAACCCAGAGTTCAAGCCCCACAACCAAAAAAAAAATTAGAAACAGGCATTCACAATCTGTCTATAACATCACAATGACAATGTGATCTCATAATGCTATCTTGTAGTTTTGTGATGTCAAAAGTAGTTGATGTTGTCCTAATGAGAATGTTGTCACACTGGTGATGTCATAAAGGTTTCTTGATGTTACAATGGCATGTCTGATATCAATTGTCAATTCATAATGAAGGTATAGTTACACAAAAGGACTGTGATGTCACAAAGGCCATATGTTTTTTCAAAGGTGCTAAGAGATCCTAATAGGTTTGGGATGTCACAA
Source organism: Dipodomys spectabilis (assembly GCF_019054845.1). NCBI lineage: Eukaryota > Metazoa > Chordata > Mammalia > Rodentia > Heteromyidae > Dipodomys > Dipodomys spectabilis. The sequence continues at coordinate 3,423,371 of NW_024870975.1, forward strand.
TGTGATAGTGATGTCAAATGGCTATGAAAGCTCACAATAGGTTTGTGATGTTACATTGGTGGTGAAATCAAATAGTTTTGTGAAGTCACATCTCATAATCACATGTCCAATTTCAGTTGCTACTATTTCACAATGAGGAGATGAGTTCACAGAAGAAGACTGAAGTATAAAAGGCCAGGAATTTTCTAAAACTCTATGAAGACATAGCAGGTTTTTGAAAACACAATGGCACAGTGATATCACGATGGCAATGTGATGTTTCAATATGATGACTTGATAATGTTTTGATATCACAATTGGTGATGCCACACTGGAGATGAGTTTACAAGAGGTGTGTGATGTCACAATGGGTTGGTGATATCAAAATGACACATGTGATCTCAATTGTCAACTCACAATGAGTATATTAGCTGACAAAGGGACTGTGATGTTTCTAAAGTCATGTGTTGTCTCAAAAGTGATGCACTCTTAACAGGTATGTATTGTCAGAAAGTGACAAAATGCTCATATCATCTATCAGTGTGATGTCACCATGATCTAGATGTCACACTGGATTCGGGTATCACATTTCATACCTGGATTGAGTATGAAAGGATTGGAATTTCACAGTAGGTTAATGATATCACTATGGAAATATGGGGTCGCAAAGGGATTGTGTTACCACAATGGCTATTAGATCACAATGTGTTTCTACTACAATAGGTTTGTGCTGTCACAATTGGTTGGAAATGTCACAATGGTATGCCAGTTCTCAAATGTCATTAATTCACAATGAAGATATGAGTTCGCAAAGGGACTGTGTTGTCTCCAAAGTCATGTGTTGGCACAAATGTGATGAAGTCCTAACAGATTTATGAGTTCACAATGTGACACCATGGTCTTGATGTCTATCAATGTGATGTCACAATGTTCATAATGTCAGAGTCAATTTCTGATATGATATGTCATACCTGAATTATTATGAGTTTGAAAAAGCTTGCTAAAGGCCTAAAATATCCTACTGTCAGCATATCACACAAGTTATGACTAAAATCATATTGTTTGGAGCTTAAGATTCTTTCTTTGAAATTGTATCCTCATTGTGAATTAGTAGAAATTGAAATTGGACCTGTCATTGTAATATTGAAAACTCATGTGACATCACAAACTCATTGTGACCTCATCACCACTGTGACATCACAAACCCATTGTGACATCCCGTTGTTGTTGTGCCTTCACAATCACATTGTGACATCATAAAGCAATTGTGAACTCTTAGCACCTTTACAAAACACACGACCTCTGTGGCATTACAGACCCTTTGTGTACCCATATCCTCATAGTGAACTAATGAAAATTGTGATCACACCTAGCATTGTATCATCACAAATACTTTGTGCAATAATTATGACTGTGAAATCACATCATCATGACACTATCATCTCAGTGTGACAACACCAAACCCCAATGACACCATACCAATTTTTTCTTCTGTGCATTTTTTATTGTAAGTATAGTGTACAGAGGGATTACAGTAATGAGTACATATCCTATCAAACATTGCTGCCTTGACAACACATTGTCACTTTGATGTCATAGACCCATTGTGAATGCCTGTTCTTTGATTTATTTCTATTACAAATGTGCCATGTGGGTTGATATCAGGAAACCATTGTGAACTCATAACCTTTGTCACATCAAAATCTCTTTGTCACATCACATTGCCTTTGTTATATCACTAACCTACTGTGACATCAAATACCTCTCCTGTCCTCATAACTTTTGTGATATGCCATTGTGATATTTTAGGCCCTTTGTGAGTTGAAAATTTCTGTTTGATCTCATATTTCAGATATGATATCAGATATCTAAAATCCAGTGTAACATCATGATATCACACCACTGGACATCATAACCATGGTGTCACTTTGTGACATCTCAGACCTGTTAGTTCTTTAACTCTTTGACTATATATACTTTGGTGACATCAGAATCCCTTCCCAAAATCATATACTTATGGTGAGTTAATGACAATTGAGATCAACCCACATGCCACATTTCAAATACTATGAAATCACAGATTAGGCATTCATAATATGACTATGATGAACAGTGACATAAGGGAAAATGCTATGTCATTGCCATTTTGTGATGTCACTATTAGCTAAAGATATCATAACAACAGTGTGATTTCACACTGGTTAAGACATCACACAGGATTCATAATGTTACAATGGTTATGATCACAATGTGTTTCTGATATCAACTGATATGCTACATTTGAAATAGAATGAAATCACAGGATATACATTCACAATGTGTCTATGACAGCAAAATGGCAATGTGATGTCATAACGCTATGATGTCACTATAGCTTGTCATAACTACAATCTGATGTCACACTGGTGATGATGTCACAAAGGGTTTGTGATGTCAAAATGGCATGTCAGATCTTAATTGCCATTAGTTTACAGTGAGGTTTCTGTTGTCAAAAGTGTTAATGATATAAAAATTGGTAAGTGATGTCAAACTAGTTTGTAATATCACATCTTATTTCAAATTTCAATTGCTACAAGTTCACAATGATACAAGTTCAAAGAAGGAACTTGATGTCCCAAAGGCCATGAATGTTCTAAGATGTGATAAGGTCATAATAGGTTTGTAAAAACAATTGCAATATGATGTCAAATTATGATGTAAGAATGTTGTTATGTCACAATTAGTTGGTGATGCCATAATAGTGATGATTTCAAAATAGTTTTGTGATGTCGCAGTAGTTTGTGATGTGACAATATCATTCCAGACCTCAATTGTCCCTAACTCACAGTGAGTATATAAGTTTAGAATGGGATTGTGAGGATTCCAGAGGCATTTGTTGGCACAAAAGTGATGAAGTCAGAACACATTTGTGATGTGACAATGTGACACAATGGTCATTACATCTAGCAGTGTGATGTCACAATACTCATGATGTCACAGTATATTTCTAATATTTCATGTCATATCTGAAACAATATGATGTCAAAAATAGTGAGCTCTCATGGGCCTAACATAACACAGTGGCAACATGTCACAAAACTTATGAGGACAGGACATGTTTGATTTGTCACAGTTGTTTAGAGATATCACAATGGCAATGTTATGTCACAAAGGGATTGTGATGTCACAATGGTTATGAAGTCAAAATGTGGTTTTGATATGAACCCACATGCCACATTTGAAATATAATGAGATCACATAATAGGCACTGATAATGTATATATGATGTCACAATGAAAATGTGATGTCATAATGGTATGATGTCATTACAGAATTGTGATGTCACAATGAGATGATGTTGTTATAATGACAATGTGATGTCACACCGATGATAATATTGTAAATGCTTTGTGATATTGTAATGGCATATCTAATCTCAATTGACATTTCACAATGAGGATATAGATACACAAAGGGACTGTGGTGTCACAAAGGCCATGTGGTTTTTCAAAGGTGCTAAAGATGTCATAATGGGTTTGGGGGATCTCAAGGAGATTGTAATGTCAAAACAGCAATGTGATATCACAATGGCTTTGTGATGTCACATTGGTTATGAGGTCACAATGGACAGGAGAGGTTTGTGATGTCACAATAAGTTAATGTTATCACAATGGCACTGTGATATCAGAAAGGGATTTTTCTTACAATGGTTTTGAGGTCACAATGGATTTCTGATACCCACCAATATTGCTTGCTTGAAATAGAATGAAATCACAGAATAGGCATTCACAATATGTGTACAATGTCACTATGACATATGATGTCATAATAGTATGATATTTAAGTTTATTCATGTCAAAATGACATGTCTAATTTTACTGGTCATTAGATTACCATGAGGATCCCAGAGGTTGCTATGTGCTGAGTCTTTCAAAAGGTGCATCATGCTGAGTCCATTACGTAGGGTTCTTTGTGCTATTTTTTTTAAAGTGTGCTGTGTGCTGACATCCCAAAGGGTGCTATGATCTGAGTCCTTGAGAGGGAGTTATCCCTGACAATCAGACACACACACACACACACACACACACACACACACACAAACACAAACACAGAGGGTCACCATGCACTTGCTTGGTGTGTGGGGTGGATGGAGAAGAGTCTCTTCCAGCGGTTGGGCTGAGGGGAAATTTGATCCCCCCAGGCAGCTGCTGGGGTTGGGGGTAAGCCCTGAGCTGAGATGAGGCTGCTTTTTCCATGGCCTGGTAGCCTTAGGGCAGAGACAGGGCAGCACAAGGCCAGGGATAGAGGGCTTGGCCGAGGGGGTAGGGGGCGTGACCGAGGGGAGGATAGGGCATGGCAGAGGGGGCACATATCTGCTGTAGCCAGGGGCAGGCTGGAACACTTGTGCAGTGGGGGCGGGGCAACATGGCAGAGAATTGGGGGCAGAGAGAGAGAAGGGCAGACACATGCACCAGGCCATGCGGCGTCAATGGCTGGCCTCTGCTGCTGTAGGAACATGGGTCTGGGCAAAGAGCACAGAGCACACAAAGCCAGCACAGCAGGCACATCCCTTGCACAGCCCCAGGGAGTCTCAGAAGCCACATAGACCCTGAGCCTGAGGTCCCTGTGCTGGGAGCTCAGCTGAGGCTGGGGGGCACTCAGCCCCACAACCTGCCTGCCACTGCCCCAGTCCCCTCTCCTGCCCTCCCTATGGCATCGCATTTCAAATATGTCACTGCTGGCTCAGACCCATGGTGCCTCTTGGAGTCATCTAGCAATGGTGCGCCCCAGGCTGGCTTGGGATCCTGACCAAGTCCCGGGCCCCATTCCTTTGCTCTGGGGCTGAGCATCCACCATGATGCTGCCATTGTTGTCCGCTGCACCCAGTACCACAGCCTACAGCTTCTCCCAGCAGCACATGTGGGTGGCCACCCCATGAGCTCGAACCTTGTGTCCTACCCGAACACCCCCCACCTCACTGTGGAACCAGACCCACTACTCCAGCCTCCCCGCTCGCATCCCCACCATGCCTCCTCAGTGCCAGGAAGGCCAGTCCTGGCTCTGCCAAAAATGTGCCCCAAGGGTGGGGGTTGGTGGACCCAGGGATTCCACCCCCATTCCTAGTGGTCAGAGTGCCAGGAAATGAGGAGATGCAGGTTTGGGTGAGAAAGGGGCACCACCGAGCCCCTGGCCTGGAGCAGTGAGAGACCCACAGCCCCACATCTTCTGCACCCTTTCTCTCCCTGGTGGGAGCCTGGTGGTTTTAGTCAGAGGTGGGTTGCAGCAGCTCCACACCTGCCTTCTTTGGTCTTTTCCTTTTTTCTGGGGTGGGGGTGTTGGATGCAGAAGATAGGACCCCCTTGCTGTGTGAGTCCTTGACCTCTGTTCTCAGTCTCCCTTTCATGTGAGGAGGGACCCAGAAAAGCCCACTAGGGAGGTGAGGTCACTGGGGGTCAGATAGAAGGTGAATATCTGGGAGGAACACACTCCTCCATCACACATATACCCAGCATGACCCCTCCACCCCAGCTGTCAACAGTAATCATAGGGTTATCACATTTCCAAGCTCTGCCAGCATCTGTTGGTGCTCCCAGTCCATCTGGTCTCCTTGTCCTCCCCAATAATCCACACAGTCGCCCAGAAGTACCTAAGCTGGAAGTAGGGAGTACTTCTATGTATGTAGCCTTTAAGACCCCATCCATTTCCTCAACACTGCCCCACTCCAGGTCAGACACCCCCTGGGGACCCCATGACCCCCTGCTTGTTTTCAATCCTGCCTCTGAGGACCACTTCTCTGAGGATTCAAAACCCTAGGCACATCCTGGCCTAGGGTTTTGGTGAAAGAGGAGTTAAGGCCGGTTGTTCCCAAGGGGAAGGGTCTGGCCCTGGAGAAGGTGAGAGGAGAGGTGGTGCTGTGTCATTAGAGTGGTGCTCCCCTTGGGTGGGAGCCCTTGGTTCTGACAAGGGAATGGGGAATCGGAACCTGCATGCTCCAGTTTGTACATTGTCCCCCATGAGGAAACAACAAACTTAGGAGAGGCACTATTCTGAGTCTGTGTGAGTGCGTGTGTGTGTGAGAGAGAGAGAGAAAGAGAGAGAGAGACCGAGAGAGACCGTGAAAGAGAGAGAGAGAGACTGAAAGAGAGAGAGACCATGAAAGAGAGAGAGAGAGACAGAGAGAGACAGAGAGAGAGAGAGATCATCTTTCTCCTTGTACAGCCTGACTGTACTCAGGTGAGTGATCATTTGGCAAATTGCAGGTGCTGTATGGAAGAGTCTTCTGTCACTGTTCTGGATTTGTGTGTGTGTGTGTGTGTGTGTGTGTGTGTGTGTATGTGTGTGTGTGTTAAGAGAGCAGGGAGATGAGATCAATGAAAATATATTTACATCATCATGTCTAAAAACAGCAAAAGCATTTTATTTCTCTCTCTGTGTGTATTTGTTTTTGTTCTTTCTTTCATCAATACCAAGTATGAGCCCAGCCACAATCTTTGTTTTCTCCTTCACAGTTTCATGGCTCCTTTATGGAAAATTTCAGTAGATATTCCTTTCCTCCCCTTTCCACCTCTCTCTTCCCCCTTTCCTATAGCCCACAGTAGATGCTGGGCCTGCATGTGCCTCCCCTAGGAGACCTGTGTGAACCCTGGACTAGAGTGGACACCTGTCTGTCTATCCCCAGCCAGAAGTTTGGTGAGGCGAGTGTGACCACAGCCACAATCTTCCAGCCAGACACTCTGCTCTCGTGTGTATAGTTGGAGCTAACTCAAGGGTTGAGAATGTGTCTGCCAAACATAATTAGGTAATGAGATGGGAGAGAAGGCAGGGCAGGGTCTTTGAAGCTATGAGGTTTTGGCGGCTTGCGTACAGTGTGACATGGCAGATAGTTCACCATGACGGAGGATGAGAGGGGAACCTTACCTAGGGCATTCATGATCTCTGTGGGCATCTGGGCACAGGGCTCCATGCCCCTATTGGTGGCGTGTATTCCCTCCCACGGCAGTGCACCAGTAGTCAATCCTCCCTGGAGTCCTGCAGACTCCAATCTGTGTTCTGCTTGAGCCATTTCCAGCTGGATAGTGGTAGGCAAGTCCATTCCCCCTGCTGGAGCCCACTCAGTATCAGGACATGTCAGTTAGCTAGGGCTCACTGAATGCCAGTTTCTGTAACCTGCTGTAGGCTGTCTGGAAGGGAAAGGGGACCATTGACTTTGGAAACTTTTAAGTTTGATTGGGATAAATTAAATGCCACATTTTCCAGGGTTTTTGTTGTTGTTCTTGTTTAAGCTGGCAATTTCCACTAACGCCTGGGATTATGGTTCAAATTAGATGGGCCATTTCAGCCACCAAACAATGACATTCAAAGCTGCACAGGCAGAGTTCACAAGCCATATTGTGTCCTGCTTTGAACGTTGTGCCTTGACTGCCTTTCTCCATCAGCTGCTGAATCTCTTCCTGCTCTCTTTAGGGTGACCACCACAGTGGAGGGCATTGTGGGGAGCAGAGATTGTGACCTCATCATCCCCAGCCTGCCAGCTGTGAATAGAGACAATACCCAGCACCTACACTGGACACTGGGAGATTCAGAGGCCCCAGGCTGCCTCAAGGATCTTTTATCTGCAGCATGAAACTTGGGGGCCGGATGTGGTAGACCATCCTGGCTGGTCCCAGGGGGAGGAGAGGAGGTCCCTTGAGCTAGACGTTCAGCTCATGACAACCTCGTTCACACGTGAGTGGGGAATTGAGTACCACAGAACTGATCAGCCGCTAGGCAGAGATCTTTGAGAAGATAGGCATCCCAGAAGGCCCAGAATCCAGCGAGTATATTGTGGCTCATATCCTCAGAGTCAAAACAGTTAAGTGCGAGGTCACCAGGAGGGCATGAAGAGAGAGGAGGGAGAACTGTGGGAGAGCTATATGAGGCTTCATCTCCCCTCCCCCACAGAGGATACTTACCTGAATCAGATGGGACTTTTCTGTAGTATTGTCATAGACAGATGCTCATTTATTTATCTAACAAACTATTATAGTGTGTGCCAGGGTCTGGGGGGTCATAGACAATGAAGGTTCCAGGACTGGTTCCAGAGCACTGGGCTCTGAGCAGGGTTGCTTCTTTAATAATACTCACAACACAGGAACATTCCTGGGATAGATCAGCCCTTTTTATCTTCCCAAGAGAGAGGGACCTAGAGCCTCCCCCACCCCCCAGTCTCCGTCCCTTGACCAAGAAACCCTTTGGTTCCCATATCATGTGGTTGGATAACTAGACCTCACCTCACTGCCCAGTGGTTAGGCAGGACTGTGAGAGATCCTGAGTCTTTGATAATGTCAGAGGATCCTCAGTATGAGACTGTACTTGAACGTCCTAACTTGGTGCATTGTCAGTCCCATCTAATACTGCCATGATGTAGGACATAGAATCTAGTGAATCAGATCAGGATGGGGTCTGTTCTTGGAGGTTTGAGTATTATGTGTGAGCTTTGAGCTTCCGTGTGCCAACCTGCTTCCTTTTCTTGGGTGGGTCTATGCTAGACAAAGCTTGAAACTAGGGTGTGGTCTTGTATTTTATGCTATAAGATATCACTCTACCATTTGAGCCACAGCTCCACTTCCAGATTTTTTTTGGGTGTTTAATTGGAAATAAAGAGTTCGCATGGACTTTGCTGCCAAGGGCAGCATCCATCTGTGCAGTCCTCAGATCTTGGTTTTCCGAGGGGATAGGATTCAAAACCTTGGAAAAATATCTTTGGATACTCATGGCTGTTATTCCTAGGTACTCAAGAGCTGAGATCTGAGGATTACAGTTCAAAGCCAGCCTGGACAGGAAAGACCCTGAGACTCTTATCTCCAACAAACCAACAGAAAACCGGAGGTGGTGCTGTGGCTCAAGTAATAGGGTGCTCGCATTGAGATGAAGAGCACAGGGACAGCATCCAGGCCCAGAGTTAAAGCCTCACAACCGGAAGAAAAGAAAGAAAGTAAAACATCTTTGCCTATAAAGATGTGGAGGTGTGTGTAGGGGTGCTGTGTTTGAGAGACTAGGTGCTGGCCTCATTGTACAGACATTTCTAAGAACTCCCCAAGTTTGTCCTAGTTTGAAACCACATTAGAATGGGCGGTGCCTTATGAAGAACTCAAGAAGAGGAGACCCGTGACAGGCAGAGTGGGCTAATGGTTCAGGAGTGGGATTGATGTGTCTGTATTCTCTCCATTGAAGGATAGATTTGGATGCTGGATGTCAAAGACTGAAGTCAAGTGTTGCAAGAAGTATGTGGCCTGATGAATTGAGTTTCCTCTGGGTATATGAAGGTGGTTGAAGCCTGGTGCTGCTGGTGGCTGACAACTGTCGTCCTAGATACTCATAAAGTTGAATTGTAAAGACCACGGTTCAAAGCCAGCTTGGGCAGGAAAGTCTGTGATAATTGATAGCCAATGAACCATCAGAAAACAGGAAGTGGTGCTGTGGCTCAAGTGGTAGAGTGCACATCTTCAGCTGAAGAGCTGAGTGAGAGCACCCTGGCCCAGAGTTCAAACCCCATGATCAACAATAAACAAAGAGGTAGCTGAGTTTTCCACATACCAATGTATACGGTAGGAAATTACATGCTGGGTTATGAGACATTACAGGTATGTGAGAGGCTCAATGTTGTGTCTACAGTTGGTGTGTGTATGATAGTGCCATCTTCTCATGGGTCGGATGTGATCCTAATGGACAGAGTTCATGGTTCTGTTCTCAGGAACTGCTGAGGCCTTGGAATGTCCATGTGTGTGTGTGTGTGTGTGTGTGTGTGTGTGTGTGTGTGTGTGTGTGTGTGTGTGTGTGAGTAATTTTCCTTTGTCTTTCTCTGTCCCCTTCCTGGGGGCCTGTCTGCCTCTTCCTGACCTGAGATGGTGCCCCTCCTCCACGTCGACCTTGACTTTAGCCCCCTATCCGGGTCTACAATGAGTGCGAAATGGCCAGAGGCCTGTGTTTCAGCTTTTCTTTGGGGCACAATTCTGGCTGTCCAAATATTTGGCCGGCCCCAGGGAATTCTGGGACAACAGTGCTAGCTGGTTTCCTCTGCCTCAGAAGGAGGGCTTCAGTCACAGGATGTCCTGTCCTTTTCCTCAGCTGGTCCACTGCACATCCCTCTAAACAGGCTGGCAGTGGAGTAGGGAATGGGGGGTTGCTGGTGGTTCTGGCCAACTCGAGCGTGACAGCTGACTGAAGACCACCCAAGCAAGGGGATCCAGGACTACATGGAAGGTGAGGCCAAGATGGCTTGGAAGTATTGGTCAGTGTCTAGGAAATGTAAACAAACTTTATCACAGGAAAGTCTGTCTTCCAGCCCTGGCTGGGACTGTCTGGTCCTTCTAGACAATTCCAGATGCCCAGAATACAGAGGCACAGACTTTAGATTCCAGGGCCTGGGAACTGGGGGATGAGAGACTGGTATGGCCAATACCTCAAAGTTCTGGGGCATTAGCTTGACCTGGCTCTGTCCCCCTTGTGTATGTTCACCCAGTGTTGGCCACACACCGGCCACTTGTAGCAGTGTTGTGGAAATGGCAGGAGTGGAAGTGAGATTTAGTATGACCAAAATCTGGATTTATCGGCTGTGGGGCTGGCAAAGGGTGTCTAAAAAAAAAATATTAGAGCTGGAGCTCAGGGCCTAGGCACTGTCCCTGAGCTTCCCTTGCTCCAAGCTAACATTCTACCACTTGAACCACAGCTCAACTTTCATCTTTTTTAGTAGTTTAGTGGAAATAAGTGTTTCATGGACTTTCCTGCCTGGGCTGGCTTCAAGCTGCCATCGTAAGATCTCAGCCTAGAGTAGCTAGGATTGCTGGTATGAACCACTGGCACATACTAAGGATGTTAGAGTATGTGAGTGTGTGTATGTGTTTATGTTTTTACCAGGACTTGAACTCAAAGCCTAGATGCTATCCTTTAGCTTGTTTGCTCAAGGTTGGTGTTCTACCACATGAACTACAGAAGCACTGCTTCCCAGCTTTTTGGTGATTCATTGGAGATATGAGTCTGCCCAGGCCAGCTTTGAATCCTGATTGATTTTCAGGTCTCAGCCTTGAGTAGTTAGGCTGCCAGGTATGAACCACTGGTGCCCAGCTGATAATGGCCTTTCTCCACATTGGACTGGGTACTCCTGAAAGGTTTTCCTTATTTTTTCTGTGCCAGTACCAGGGCTTGAACTCAGGGTCTGGTCTCTGATCTCTTAACTTTTTCCCTCAAGACTGGCACTCTAACACTTGACCCACAGCTCCATTTCTGGTTTTTGGTAGTTCATTGGCATGAAGAGTCTCACTAACTTTCCTCCCCTGAGCTGAGTTTGACCCATGACCTCTCATCTCAGTCTCATTCATGGAGTAAGAAGCCACTTTTGAAACATTTTTTTTCCTGAAAAAAAGCCCTGGGTCTCAGTATGATGTATAGTCCATATGCAAATATATCCTGTGTGATAGGATGTAATAAATGAAATGTTGTATGTGTAATAATACTAAATAAATAAGGATAATAAACGCTATACTCACTTTTCCAGTGCTGGCACTTCAATTCAGGCCCTGGGAACTGGTCTGAATTTCTTGTCTTCAAGGACAGTGAGCTTCCTCTTCACCCACAGTGTCACAGAGTTACCCAGACCCTGATTTCAAATACAGGCCTGCCAGAAAAATGTTGCAAATTCCAAGCCAGGGCTTTTAATTTATTTTTAATTTATTTTTTTGGCCAAGCATGGGGCTTGAACTCAGGTCTTGGCATCTCTCCCACAGCTGGCCCTGTATTATTAAGACCCAAGTTCAAATCTCGGGGTTGGCAAAAATAAAAATAAAAAGGAGAAGGTTAAAACGGAGAACTTCAGGAAGGTGGTTTTACATTTTTTCCCCTTGCATTGTGACCATCCTGGGTCTAAATAACAAGGCCGAAAAGTGCACATGACCTTTCATGCTGATGTTTGGCTGGCTATTAGGGAAGCAATAGCTGAAACTTCAAATTAGGCCTGGAGGTTGAGTCCCGGGACTACCACTAAGGATTGGTGGGAGATTCTAAGAAATGCATTGCAATATGCATCCATACAAATGTTACAAAAGTAACAATTAAATTAGTACTTAGTGTATGAGTATAATATAAAATTATACACAACAATTACACTACATTGACTAATGTTCAATTAATACTTTATTATGTATTCAACCATGATATTTAAAAATGGAAGGAATAATTTGATTGTAAATAATTGGTAGTAATATGTGTAATTTCATAATAGACAGACATGTTTCTCTTGTTATATATATATATATATATATATATGCCAATCTACACCTTTATGTGTTTATACACTTTTCACTAATGGGGCTCAATGGTATAGTGATGGCTAGTACATCCAAACCCTGGATTCGATTCCTCACTACCAGATGCACATAAAAATCAGGAAGTCGTGCTGTCGCTCAAGAAGTCGGGCACTATCTTTGAGCATAAAACCTTAGGGACTGTGTCTAGACCCTTACTCAAGACTCAGGATAGGTACCAAAAAATATTGAATGTTGTGACAGCAACTCTCTATGGATAAGACTTCAAATACCTCATCACAGAGCAAGCCGGGAGTCTGGTGCTGACAGCTGCCATCTAACCTGACTTAGCCAGAGGTATATCACTGCAACCCAGCTCCACGGAACCAGATGCTGCTGGCTTGCTCACCCCTGTCATCCAAGATACTCAGGGGCTGAGATCTGACACTGATGGTTTTAAAACCCAGTCCTAGCAGAATATATGTGAAAGTCTGAGATGTGGGTCAAAGTGGTAGAGCTCTAGCCTCAAGCAAAAGATCTTAGGACAGTACCCCCAACATTTTAGTGCAATCCCTGTGGCTGACTACTCCCCTCCAAAAAACATTCCTCTGAATCATTAGATGTTAACTTTGTGCAGTTTGTGATGTGTTTCTGAAAGAATGGTGATACTGATGAAAGCACCATAATACTAATGACAGCTTGTGGGATATAACTATGTGATGAGTCCTTCCTAAGGTGCTGAGTACTTCACGGGGTGCTGTGTGCTGAGTCCTGTACAGAATGCTATGTGCTGAGTCCTTCACAGGGTGCAGTGTGCTGAGTCCTGCATTGGGTGCTGGGTGCTAAGACTTTCACAGGATGCCTTGTACTGAGTCTTGTAAAGAGTGATATTTGTTTTGTCCTTCAAAGGCTGCATTCTTTCATCTTATTCTTGTAAGAGCTCCACAACTGAGATGATTATGCAGACAAGAATATTGAGGTTCAGATATGTCCACATGGCAGGGACAAAATTATGTATTACTGAAGACTCATGAGTTGCCTACTGAAGACAATTGTTTGTTTTTTTTTCTCTGTCATGAACCTTGAACTCAGAGCCTAGCACTGACCCTTACTTCTTGGGCTCATGGCTAGCACTCCACCATGTGGAGCCAAGGACTCCCTTGCAGCAGTGTGCCAGGGCCTAGGTTTCTATAGCCGAGGTCTGCCATCCTGCCTTCTCAGGAAGCTGAGATCTGAGGATCTGGGTTCCAAAATATCCCAGACAAAATGTCCCATGAGACTATTATCTCCAATTCACCACTAAGAAACCTGAAGTGGAAGCTGGGTGCTTGTGGCTCATGCCGGTCATCCTAGCTACTCAGGAAGATGAGATCTGAAGACCATGGTTCAAAACTAGCCTGGGCAGGAAAGTCCTTGAAACACTTAGCTCCAATGAACCATCAGGAAACCAGAAGTGGTGGTGTGGCTCAAGTGGTAGACCATAAGATTTGAGCTGAATTGCTCAGGGACATCAGCCAGGCCTAGACTTCAACTCCTACAACCGACAACAACAAAAAAGAAAGAAACTAACAAACTTGAAGTAGAGAGCTGAGAATATGCCTTAGTGGTAGAGTGCTTTCCATATACAAAACCCTGGGCTTGATTTCTCAGTACCACATCACTAGGAAAAAGCCCGAAGCGCCTTTGTTGTTCAAGTAGTAGAGGGCAATCCTTGTACAAGAGAAACTAGGTACAGTACCCATGTCCTCAGTTCAAGCTCCAGTACTCGTGTATGCGCGCGCGTGCACACACACACACACATGCACACACACACATAGAGAAAGCAGAAGTGAAGCTGTGACACAAAATGGGAAAGCATTAGACTTCTGCTCTGAGCTCATGGTCATCACGCAGGCCCTGTGTTCAACCACAAAACCTAGCCACCCAGGGCCCAAATAGGAGAGGTCAAAGGTTTCAAAACCTGACGAGCTTCACCAGCCCTAGATGAAAGGAAACTTTGTGATATCCAACATGTGCTTGGATTTCCCAAGCTTCTGGAAACCTATGAGAGCTTTCATAGGCCCATTATCGCTGTGATTGAAACATTTGATTAGGTTCAGTGCCCTAGTTGTCTCCCAGAAGGACTCCTGAATAATATTGAGCATTTAACACCGGAATATAGTCTCGTAAAGGCAGGATAAGAGCACAGAACATGGCTTGCCATGGTAGGTGGCACAAATGAAGGCTTCCTGTCAAAACATTGCACTGGGAAGAGAGAGAGCTTGGGGTAAGAGAGGCCTTTTTCTCCTGACCTTCAGAGCTTGCCCACACTCCTCCTCACTAATTGGCCCAGATGGAGTTATCTGTTACAGAGCTGTACAGGAGTGAGACCTTTTGCCTGCCTATCCAGACAATGAGAGAGACTTCTCCCAGCAGGCCTGGCATGCAGAGAAACCCTCTCGCTACCATGGGATCAGTGAGGGGAGCCCTGGAACATGCAATGTCATAAAAGCCGTCTCTGTGTTATAAACTCATTGTATTGAATACATATTTCCTAGCTTGGTACAATTCCCAGTCATGAGGCCTTTTGCAGTTTGCCATGCTACCACCATTTCCCTCACACAACCACAGAGCAGGAAGACTATCACTTTCCCACTTCTCAGGCAGCCAGAGACCCCAGATTCAAGAGGGCAGAGACAGGTTCTAACTCAGCTGCTGGGAGACAGAAGAAAAAGTGCCCCGACTCTTCTTGGACTGGGGATTTGCATTAATGTTGTGGAGAATGAAGGAAGGAGAATGGACTGGCAGAGGTAAAAGAAGGGCCTTCAAATCTGACAGATGGAAACTCAAAAACCCATTCCCTAAGACAAGAGAGCAGGGTTTTTCTACTCTGTTCTTCCCCTCTCTATCACACTAAACTGGCTCTCTATTGGTAACTTAGAGATAGCCTGAGGCTCCCTTCACCTGAGGGAAGAAGGTTATTCGTCATTGTTTGAAGAGGCCGAGAAAAGCCTGACCCTGGTGTAACTCTAACAAATTTCTCAGGTTTCCCCCCATCGCTGACTGTGCCTGGAATGAATGAAGTGGTTTTGCAGCTCACTTCCCTGTTGAGTGTGTATATTGTGCCTCCTAATCTTGCAGGCCTTTGTGTCTTCACCCAACCTGGCTTTTGCAACTGTTTTCTGCCTTCAAATACAGTGTTATACTGGATTCCTTCCTGCCAACAGTGCTAGGGCTTGGATCCTGAGAACCTCATTTGAACCCAGGGTGGGTCAATGATCTTTCTTTCCTTCTTCTATAGCTAGAGAACTCTAAGAACATTTAGAGTGCAAGTAACTTCTCATCACCAAGGGAAACACAGGAAGCTCTTGATCACCTGATCTTTTAGAAGTAGAAGCCAGTGTGTCGTAGACTTTCCTGCTCTGGTTGCCTTCACACTGTGATCCTGAGATCTCAGCCTCCTGAGCTAGGGTGATGGGTGTGAGCTACTGGTGCTATGCTAGGTTCAGAACTGTAATGACATTGACAATACAAGTCATCTGCTTATCACAAAGGGCTTGGGGAGCATATTAAGCCTTTGAACATTGGACCTTTCAGATCCCTTTAGCACACAGGTTGTAATGGTAGAGTCTGAGAGGCTGGTCATATGGATGTGCTACACTTGATCCTTAAGCTCTGACTCCAATTCTGGTGTACATCAGGGTTCATTTTCTAAAGAATGTTCTCATAATTATAAAATAGGAAAAGTACTTTGATTAACCCTTCCTTTTTTTCCAGTTGTGTGACTTGTATCAAGCCTGGGCATTGTCCCTGTGTAATTCAACTCAAGGCTAACACTCTACCACTTGAGCCACAGCGCCACATTTTTTTGTTGGTTCATTCGAGATAAGAGTAACAGGCTTTCCTTGCCTAGGCTGTCTTTGAATCTCAGCCTCCTAAGAAGCTAAGATTTCAGTTGTGAGCCACAGGCATCTGGCAGTCTCTTTCTTGTACACTCATTTTTCTTGGTAGCATTGTTTGTTTATAAATAAAATCGTTTATTTCCACATTTTGATGGACAAAGATGTAGTTTTCAACTTAGTGTGATTAGTTAAAAAACTTTCTCATATAGATGCTTTTCAATAACCAATGTTTTCCAGTGATATATTGAGTATGTTCTTCAATACAGCTGTAAGCACATTACACAATTTACATAATACTACTTACATATCTGCAGTTACCTTAAAAGGACATAGGCCTTAGAGCCAAGAGGTAAAATTTATTTTTATTTCTGCATGAAACTATTTGTGACTTTATACCAACAAAGTAATGGCATCCTTTTCAAAATCTATTGACCATAAAACTAAAAATTTATTTTTGATAAATCTGTTACATTCTTCTATGTGTCTGTTTTTATAGCAGAGTTATGTTGTCTTCACTACTAAACATGGTAATAAGATTCAAATCTAGTATGAGGGCTCAAGCTATACGATTTTAAAAAATTTTTCTGGCTGACCTGTATTCCTTGAATTTACATATGAGTTTATTGAGTAGGTGGAACAATTTTCTACAGAGATATCTAGATGTTTGATAGTCACTCATATTTTGCACCTTGTGAAAACAAAAGACCCCAGATATATATATAGAAAAAAACTGTCTTTAGATAATGCTTGAAACAGCTAAATTTAATTTAGGAATGAGTTAAAATTTAGGAACACTATAGCATAATAAAGCTGAGTGATAACGACTTGAGCTGTACAACAGAGGAGAATGAGAAGGGATAGAATAGAATGATGGACCACATAGTATCTGTATGTCATTGGTATTGTGTTTCAAAAATCAGAGAGACTTCAGAGAAGAGAAGGAGGAAAATAATCAAAGTTTCCTGAACCATTTCTTTTTAATCCACCTAATACTGTGCACTGAGAGACAGAGAAGATGGGAAAAAATAAAATAGAAAATAAAGCATTTTATAGACTGTTACAATGTAAAGAGATTGTAATAGTAATATTATAATTAATTTCCAAAGAAATAAGAGAAAGAATAGGTAAACACTCAAGGCAAAAAGAATGAAGAGAGAAAAGAAGCAAAGTAAAATCTTCATCAATAGCAAACACAAACTGAATTTTACTCTTTCCTTATTTGTAAGGTAAGGTGGAAAATGTAAGGACTCTTCACTTTTCTTTTTTCTTGCTCTAGAAGTCAACAAATATATTCTCCATTATTTCTGGTAGATTACATCCATTTACAAGTGAGAAATGTAAGACTAACAATCAATGTAGTGAGTAAATAATACTAGAATATATGTCTGAGCTCTTCACTCTGTGTGCTTAGAAAGAGAGTAATTTGGTTATGGAGAGGACCAATATGAAAATAATACAGGGAAAAAGCATACTTTGGAAATGGTTGTTTTAGGACTAGGTGACAGTGATGAGTAAATGAAACAGGCTGGTGTCAGGGGCATAAAAAGGAGTACATCGAAATCATATTAGTGACAGAAACTCAGAAAATCTTGATCATTCATCATATCTAATGGGAGGGAATAGAAGGGTAAGAAGAAATCTAAAGTGCTTCCATAGGTCTGGCTGGCAACTGTGTTAGTGATATTGTTAGAGATAAGGACCACAGGTGAAAATGATGGATTTGGAAGTGGAGAGGCAGTGGAAATATTCTAAATAACAATAAAATAATAAAAATTGCTATAGTGGATAGAATATGGATCACATTTTATCATATATAATTTTCAAAAAACATACAAAGAATGAAAATTTAAAAGTAATAAAACACTATTTACATTAAAACTAGACAGGATATTTCAGTGCTAAAACATTGGCCTATCATATATGAAACAATGGTGTGATCTCCCAAACACTACAAAGTACACACAAAGCACACACACACCAAAACCAAATAAACACACACACACACACACACACACACACTACATACACACATTTGGAATATTGATATTATCATATTAAACAGAGGAAATTATCACAAATAATAAAAGTAAGTTAATATATGAAATCATAATATTGCTCTTACTATGTAAAAGTTTAGTAGAAATAAAATAGTCACAATATACTTGGATTCTTAGAGATTAAATTGAAAATTAAGAAATAGAAGACATGAGAACCTTTGCAAACAAGTTTTAAATAATAAACATTTTGAAACATATTTCCTTATTTTGACAAAAGATTGATGTTACTGGTGTTGTAACTCAAGATTTAGAATATAATAACCAGGTGCTCTATATCTCGCTATGGATGGCTATATGTCTAATCATTTCACTCTAGATATTTTTATAATAAGCTCTCAGTTTCTCAGGCTCTCCTGAATTACAAACCCTATTTGCAGTTCCTACCATAGCTAGAAAATGGAAGCCATAAATCACCATGCCCAGCTCAAACTTTTTTTAAATTCAAGTACAAATATTTACAAAAAAGTGACCAGGTAATGAAGCCCTTCTTAATAAAGTATGTGCTTCTTGAAAATACAGTAAGTATTTATTACCTGAAAAATATGTTTAGAAGTATAAGAAAATAAATTTATTTAAATTCACCAACCATAAAAAAATTAGAAAATATTTTTTAAATATTCACATGATAAATATTTTAAAAGCAAAATATATGTGTCTGAATAATTTACATGTATAAAAATCATGCAAAATTAAATTAACTAATCCAACACTCTGAAAAAAGAATTACCCTAGGGAATCAAAAGAAAATATATAAGTTCAAAATTTGAAACTTAGAAAATAAAATGAACTGTACACTTTAGTTGACTTAAGTAACTGTAAACCCTCTGTATATCAATTTTATAATAAAAAATGCATGAACAAAGAAAGCAAAAGTACCCATTGATCCATAGCAACAACAAAAGCATCAGTAGTTGTTTGAGTGTACAAACAAAATCGATGGAGGGAGCATCTAGATTTCTAGGTGTGTTCTCCATCATGCCTGACACCCAGAACTCTCCCATGAAAGGAAAACTGGTGGCACACTTGACTTCTTACTCCAAGATTAAATTTTTGGCAGTGCTAGGATCTGAACTCAAGGCCTAGTAGGCCCAATTCATGAATGATAGTTCTAAAGTTTATATTATATTAATATAATAATATAGACATCATCAATATTTTCACAATATACTTGCCATTATTTTGAAAAACACATTATTTTAGTAATGTCTCATAGTAAAACAGAATACACTTCAATTCTATGGAAACTCCTAACTTAAAACTGAATAATTGTTAAGAGGACAGAATATATGTGTTCTTCAAAATTACTTTGACTACTAAATACTCATGTTCAAATTCTGAACATGCCATCCAAGATTCATTTAAAACAGTATCTGTTTGCATTTTATTTAATTCTGCAATAAATGCGGTTTCCAATGTGATGTTACATATTTAAAAGTCAACAGGAAAAAGACCCACATTCTGGTAAGGATAAACCTAAGAACAATCTATAATAATTAATTCCAGAAGAGTAAACATTTGTTCATCAGAGTAAGCTATTGTTTCTATGACAATCATTCCCAAGGTTTTATGCCGTAAGTTTATCCTAACCCAAAAGTTTCCAACATTTATGATGCACCATAAAATTCTCTAAATTCACCTCATGACTAGCTTAACATTATTGTGAAAAAATAGTACACTTCTGCTGTGATGCCCTCCCAATTGTGCAAAGAACACTACACTAAACTTTGCTGCATCATTTTCCCATAGTAATATTATTGAGATAAGAACACTTGCAAAGATTATTTATTTTTATTTTTATTTTATATTTATTTTAGTATATATGATTATTATTTTATCTATCATTGATATTCAGGAAATTTGAATATCTGAATATTAAGATCTGAAGATTAGGTTCAAAGCCCACCCTGGCAGGAAGGTTCCTTAGATTCTTATCTCCAATAAACTGCTAAGGAAAAGCCAGACACAAGTGGCACTGAAGTTCAAGTAGTAGAGCAGTAGCTTTCAGCATAAACAAGCTCAGGGACAGTGCCCAGACCCAGAAGTCAAGCCCCAGGACAAACTAAATAGCAAAACAAAATAAAAACAAACTCAAACCTAGCTTTTTTTCTCATTGTATACAGAGTTACATAATTAAGGAAATTTCTTCCAGTGTTATGTGTTGGTAGAAGAAAAAAGATGTCACACAGTTACTCCCTTCATACCATGTTACACCAAAGTCTCAAAAAATTACTCTTTTTCTAAATTTATAAATTAATAGCATCCATTTGTTGGAAACTCTGTCTAGATTATTTACATTATTATGTCATACATGAACTGTTGGAATTAGCTATTAACTAAGTTCTAATTATACCTCACTTGAAAGAATATACTAGGCAAATAGAATGCCAGAATTGTCTGTGAATTTCTAAATTACATCTTCAACTTGAAAACAATTTTGTAGTATCTGTTAGAATATGAAATTATAAACAAAATATTTATTTTAAATCTAATTTCTGATTTAGCCAGGTATACAAAGTCCTACATTAGATGAACTTTGCCATTTCTCCAGGCTTAAGCTTTTGTAATCTTTCATCATTTCTTTGGAATCCAAGAGAATGATGCTTACTTTTTCAAATTTTTGATTGGGAATCATGAGCTGTTTTGCATCTAGGAATGTTCTCTAATGAAGAGATCATTTAAAACACAACTGAGGATTATATATGAGTTGCATTTCAATAGGAAACTTGACTTCTCAAAACATAATGAAAAAATTAGCCCAAACTTCCAACTGTGTAGCCCTTTCTTGTTTGGTATGTTTCATTGAGACAAAACTACACTATCTGGTCCAGGGTAGGTATCGCTATGTAATTCCACTCTCTAACCTCCTGTCTTAGTCTGAGTGCTAGAATTCCAGGCTTGTATCACATTGCCCTGCCATAATTTGTTTGTTTATTTACTCGAGTAACAGACTAGCAATTCTGAACTTCTCCGATGATCTTATCCACTAGACTGACTGCTCAGACTGTTTATGTACAATTTTCAAAGACGTTCTAACATTTGACACAGGATATGAACATTTTCAGATGCACCTGCAGGGGTCTCAGATTCATTCCTCCATGGATCCAATCCTTTTAATAATGATTACTTGACTTTCTTACTATCTCTGATCCTTACTTATGTAATATTCTCAAGCTTTTTTGGGAACTTTCTAATATTAAAAATTATCACTTTTTCTAGTATTACTCAGGATATATTTTCTATTATTTTCTAACTTTTGTACACATTCTGAGAATTGTTTCATATGTGTGTTTGCACCTATAAGTTCCTCTGTGTGTATGTGCATACTTGTATGTATGTATGAAAAAAAATCTCAAGCTCTTATTCAGTAATCTTGGTCATAACTAGTATTCCATCACTTGAACCATTCTTCCAATGCAGCTTTTGGCTGGTTAAGTGTAGCTAGTGTCCCAAAGACTGTTCTTCTGAGGCTAGATGCAAAATGAAATTCCCAGACTCCTTTACATTCTTAGGTTTTATCTTTCCAGGAGTATCAACTTTTAAACTAGAAGAATTTTTGTGAGTGTATAGTCTAAGCTGTAGGAAAGTTTCTGAGGCACTTATGTCCAATTTACCACCAGAAAACTGGGAGTGGCACTGTGGCTCAAGTGGTAGACTGCTAGCTTTGAGCTGAGTAGTAGAGGGACAGTGCCAGGTCCAGAGTTCAAGCCCACAAACATAAAAATAAAGAAAAGAAAGAAAAAAGAAATGTGATCTTAGCCACCAGTTCATTGCTACTATAATTCCTGCTCTCTCAACATGGCATTTTTTCCAGTTAAGTCCATGCTATTATATCTGACTTGCTTTGGAAATAGAATTATTCTTCCATTCTACTTTTTACAAATTTGCATGACTAGCTGCCATGATTTAGAGCTAGTAGAAGAAACAGTGGCCTCATCCTTCATGTTCCACTTAGTAGTAATGTTTTCTCTATATCACTCCATCAATCTACATACTGGCCTTGGCTTTATTGTTTCAAAGTTGTCTTATTTGCAGTCTTCTATACTCTATTGAACCATTATACTTAAGCACAGAACTTCTTTTTCTCCTATTATTCGTATTGTTTCTTCAACTGTTAACTTACATACACTTGGGAAATAATACACAACACAAACAAAAAAAATATTTCTGAGAACCTTCTTCCCATTTATAATTGGTCTTAATTTACAGGGCACGTAGGAAATTTGAACTTAATGTAATCCAGGATAAAAGTTTTACATTTTTTTTATTTCTTTTTTATATAGTTTTTTTTATTATGAAAATACTGTACAGAGGGGTTACAATTACATGGGCAAGATAATGAGTACATTTCTTATCAATCATTGTAGCCTCCTCCTTTGTTTCCCCTTCCCATCCCTTCCCATCCTCCCCTCGTCCCCCCCCCCCCAATGCTTTCCCCCCAACCAAAGTTGTAAAGTTCGTTTTCGACATAACATCTTGTACATCTCATTGATTCAATGGGTCCACTTGTATCCCTATTAAAACGAATTGTTTTCCCCTTTCCCCTCCACAAATTATACTGACATGTAATACAGTAAATGCAACTCCTCCTCCTGTTTTTTATTGTAAAACTTCTGTATAGAGGGGTTAGTTACATAAGTAAGTTAATGAGCACATAATCTATTAAGCATTGTGACCTCCTCTTTTGGTTTTCTCTGTCATCCCTTTCCTCCTCGCTGCCCCAAATTCCTTCTCCCCTTCCCACGTTGTAAAATTCGTTTTCTACATATTGTCTTGTACAACTCATTGTTACAATGGGTCATGCTTGGGTCATGCTGTATCCTTGTTTCAACATTTTGTTATTTCCCTTCCCCTCCCCACATTAGAAAAAAGTATAGGCAAGTCATTAACATCATATACAGTAAAAGCAGAATTTATACCATGGAGGAAGAAAATAGAAGAGAAACAAAAAAAATCACATAGTACATGTTAGATACATTAAAAACAATAGCAAGGAAAAAAAACAACTTGTGTCCTATCTTGGGGTCCATTTCAGTTAACATCTTATAGGGCTACATGTACATGGATAATGATTTATAAGGCATGCAAATTCCATATTTTGTCATTACTAAGTTGTCTCTGAAACACGTGGTACCTCATGAACAAAGATGTACTTATGCTATTTCAATGAAGCCACAAAATGTTCACTTTACCTGGAGCAGCACCATAGATTGTTACTTGAAGCAAGTGGAAGGAACTGTTACTGCAAGTGAAAACTGATTCCAAGACAAGAATTGAACAGAGAAATGACAAAGTTCAAGTTAATTTGTGCTGTCGTTTTTACTGTACAAGAACAGAATCCAAGGCTTTAAGGAAACTCTGTCCCTGAATTTTTTCAAGTGTGTTATTTACTCATATAAAAATTGTCTGTAAACTTCTAGTTTAGAGTATTACAAAAGGAAACAATACGCCATTTGAAAGCCAGTATAGAAAAAAAGGAAATAACATTGTTTTAAAAGTGTTCTACTACAAAGAAACAAAGAAATGGAGATTTTAAAGTGCCTTATACATGGATATTCACTCTTGACATGATTCTCTTGTTGAAGGAGCCAGTTATCCATAACTTTAATCTGGTCCTGAGTTCCCCATAGCAATAAGGATTCCAAAGAGCAGTATCCAGTGAGTCTGATCAGCAAAAGGAGCCTCTTTTCAAACCAGTGCTTTAAGGATGGCCCCAAAGAAATATGTGGTTTTTGTTTGTTTGTTTGCTTGTTTGTTTAGTTTGTGCTGGTTTTGGGGCTTGAGCTCAGAGGCTGGACTCTGAGTTTTGTTTAAATGGACTCTGAGTCTTGTTTAAATGGAACTTTCTTAAGATGTCATTGCATTTCATTCCATTAATATGTATTATAATTTAGGCCAGGTGGTAGAAAAGGAAGTGTAAAACAATACTAAGTCCAGTAAGGCTGACATTAATATCACATCACTAAAGAGGTAGTATTAAGACCTGCAGGACTCATAGGGCTGTTGCATGTGACATTATTATGTAAAACACTATTGGCCATTATCTCCGACATCCATAACATCCTGTTTCCATTTTCCAGGTCAAGAGCCAAATATCTAAGCCTTTTTATAGATTTGGTGTGTTTCCCAGGAAGGAAGAAAGAAGGAGGTTGTGGAAAGTGATGGTGGAAAAATATGTATATTGGCTCCCTGTCCACATATTTTGCATTTTTAAAGTGCTATTTAAAAAGTACTCCCACTTCCATCTAATTGACTATATTGTTGGCACAAGATGCAGTTAAATGAAGACATTTATTCTGGTGGATAGTCACATATATTAATAAAAACCATTTCTGGAAAAAAAAGATTCTAGGTAAGAAAGTATAAATTATTGTATATAAAATGGTTTCTTTTCTTTGCAGAACAAAAGGTAGTATTGAATGATTACTCCAGCTTTCTTTGAGATTTTATGCTGTCTCAGTATCAAAATGTTCTCTAATTCCAGTAATATCCAAGCATAAAAGACATGATTTGAAGATCTCAGTAGTTTTAGAAACAAAGGTACATAATAGTTTCCTTCCTGCAGAGACATGTGATGATTGCAAGTATGATTGATTTTATTATAGTTCTCTTCTTTTCCCTCTTTATCCCAAGTTTTGCATATCTTGACATATTACTCTTTCCTGCATCAGCTTCCAATAGGTGAGATTTACCTTTACTCTGCAATGTCAAGATGGGTCATGTGACTTACTTCAGCGTACAAAAATGAACCACAAATGTTCAAAGTCTATTACTAGGGGAAGATTTCTATCCCATTCTCTGTGTCTAAGAGTAAACTTCTTTTCCCTTAGCTATAAAAATAGAATATATAGAGAGGGAATCTTCTTTCAACTTATATACTGGGAGAATATAGCTTGTGAAATTGTGGCAAAACTCAAAAATAGTAAGAATTAAGCTAATTTTAGAATATGATAATAAAATACTAGTTTCTTACCATTCTTGTATACCTTTATGATAGTTGACTAAAGCATACCAGAATTTAACAAATACTAAACATATACTAAACAAATAGAGAACACTTTCTGTTTGATGTTATTACATTTTTTAATAAATAAGCATTCTTTACTTGATCACTTGTGGGGCTAACTTTTTCTATAAATGTGTTTAATCACTCTAGAGCACTGTATCTAATATCCACAATCATTATCCAGACCTTGTGATTGAGATAAGGAAGAACAAAATATCTAGATTTCTCCTTCTCTTTTCCTCTTCTACTTTTTCTACTGTGAATTCTCATCCTTTCACCAAATTCTCCTATTTATAAAGGAAGAATGACACATTGTGGATATCAAGCAAAAAGCTTCAAAGCCAGAATTTCATTCTTTCAGAAATATATGAAGTATATCAGAGTGGCAAGAGGAAGAATAAAAACATGATTTTATTTTCCCTTTCTGGCTTCCATCATAGAATCTGAACATGACTCTAAAATATCTAATAAACCATTTGACTTGACTAATTTTTTAACATATAGTTTTTTAAATAAATGATATTTTTTTAAATTTTTAGAAATAATTTTTAAATAAATAGTAATTTGTTGTTTGCTTTTGGGAGGCATTAAATAAGACTACATTAACACTGTGTGAGTTGAGAGGCTAAATTTTATCAGAATCTAAACATAATGAAAAATAGATGATTTTAAGATAAATAGCTTTTAGATACATTTTAATGTGACATATCCACAGAGACATCTTTATTCTTCTTTTCCTCTCCACTCCAATTCAATTTCAATAAGCAGTTCATGTAATTCAAATGGCTGTGTTTCTTTCAGAAATAGATTAGACCGAAAAAAGTTAGAAAAAGAGAACCAGTATTGGGTGGTGCATTCTTTAAAAATAGCAGTCAAATAAATATTTACCATAATTCCAAAATAATAATAATCAAATGGTCTTGAAAAATGAAGATTGTAAGCAGAATGTATAAAAAGTGATAGTGCCAGACTGCTTCAGGAGCTGCTCTCTGGCATTTAGTATTTCTAGTACTTGACAATATTTTAATCAGGATTAATTGCTTTCAAGGACTAAATTTTTTCTAGTTATATTTCATTGAAAAAACATGTTGTTCAAAATTAATGAAAGGAAAACAGCTTATAGTAGAAAGAATACTACACTCATTCTAAAACCAAAACCTTCCCAATATATCTGTTTTCCCCACATACCTAATCCATCAAATGTAGATTTTCTTTATACATACATATATATATATATATATATATATATATGTGTGTGTGTAAAATAATCACCTTTCATTACCCAAGGAACACAAATTTGAATAATTATCAGATGGGGAAAGTAACACAAATGGGTACTTAAAAGTCCCAGCTGTAGTTGAAAAGGGAAATGATTAGGTAAGTACCATCAGAAAGATGTAAAGATAGAAGATAAAGGAAAAGACGACAACCCAGATTCTGAATTTCTGAAAAGCAGAACAGGAAGTAAATGCCCTTTCCACCAAATCATTTGAAAAATATTTTAACTCTGTAGTTGGCTCAAATTTAATCTAGTGAGACTTCTTTTGGATTTCTGTCCTTTAGAACTGTAAAATGATAAATACGGATTATTCAAGCCAATTAACTTGTAGAAATTTTTTACAGCAGATTTGGTTTAGTAAACTAATTCAACTACAACCTTTTCCTGATGCAACTACAGGGACACCACATTACTACATTTCCTAGTTTCTGAGAATAAGAAAATTTTGCCACTGGCTTTGTGCACATGTGTGATATGTACATACCACTAAGGGCCTTACATAAAGGAAGACTCGAAATTCTAAATAATATTTAAATAAAAAGCTCCCTATCTTTATTTTCACATTTAGGGAACACTAAGTTCCAAAGCTATGTACAAGGCTAGGACAAGATTATGGAAATCGAATCTGTCTCCTTATATTATAAAGATAATTTATATCATTTTGAGTTACATTTTCTAAAGCAATAAAAATTAAGGTAAAATAGAAACAGAAACTCAATTTTCTATCCTTCCTAATTTCCAACAGAAATTAGAGAATCCAGTAAAGATATAGTCATCCCAGGATGGTGTATGATATTATAGGAGCACTAGATGTTGAAAAAGAAGATAACAAAAATGGGTCCCCTGGAACAATTTAAAACAAAATCTACACCTACAAATTGTGGTATAGCTAGAAAATAGTTTCCACTCTGCTAAGTTTTTGATATTTTGTTTGTTTACCCAACAACAATCCTTTCGTAGGAAATGACCCTTTATTAGTACTCAAGGGTTTGCAGTTTATAACCCAGAAAAAATAGTGCTTCAAAATGTAAACAAGCATGATACTAAGAGTAACCCAGGTTACTTCCATCACTATAGCTGATAAATAAGAATGATATTGGGGAATAGTCAATCTTGAACTTTTTCATACTTTTTCTCTTCTCCAACCTGAGAAGTCCTAGTCAAGATAAGTAAAACATTAATACAAGATTTTCATATTTTTTATTGTTCATACCAAAGCAAATACACTTTCCTCTTTGCAAGCCTGACTTTGAAAGTATAAGACGCTCACAATTGTTTTACAGCCAAAAGTTTACTGCTTTGGCTTAGGTGTTTTCCTGCCTTTGGGTGTTGCTAGCTATTATTTTGGCAACTACATAGAAAAACAAGATAAATCCATTATACTTATATTGAATTCTTCAAAGTCAAGGTGTTTCAAATAAAGTTTTCTGTTCCCTTCTTCACTGCTAAGTTTTAATTATTGCTCTTTTAATTTTTTTAATTATTGCTATTTAAATACAACAAAAACGTGATACATTAAGGTATATTCTTGTTCGAACCGGTGAAAACAGGAGTGACTGTGATTGCTTTTTTAATTGTTTTGAAGTATTTTCCTTAGGTATCTTCATTATTGCCTTTGTTCCAGTCTTTTAATCAGGAAACATAGGGTTACCCAAAAAGATTTTCCTAAGATACAAGATGTTAGGAAGAAAAAAATAGATGTATCATTAAAGATTATCATCTATTAAGAGACTGATAAGCTCAGAAGACATTTGCTATTAATATGACTTCAATGTTTTGGTTCTTAAATTAAGTGAAATGTATGTAAAATGTTACAGTTGTTCCAAACAATGATTATACTTTTCTGCTCCAATGAGATGCAACCTCTGACAAGGTTGGAGGGCATATCAATTTTAGGGTAGAAGGGTTAACATTAGAAAGCCAAGGAAGATTCCTAAAACAGAGTGGCAGGAAGATTGCAGAGGACAAGCTCTCGCATAGAAAGCAGTTTTAGTGTTCCAGTGGACAGTCCTAGGCTAGAGAAATAAATCAAGTGTGGCATCTCAGTACAGAGAGTTTGGCCAGAGAGGGAAAATCCAGGCAAGGAGACAGATCTGAGCACTTGCCTGCAGCCATGGCTGAAGCAGTAGTGGCGGCAGAGGCGGCCATAGCTGCCATACCTGCAACACAGAGACTCCGGGACAAAGGCGCCAGACATAGCAGGCCGACACATTCTACTCAACACCAGCAAGAACTGACAAGGAGCAGATATCTTCATCCTGCAGATCGCAGACCAGAGATGACCCAGGAACCAACATTCCGGCAGCATGAGTGGAAGCCTGACATCCTCACTCCTTGTCAGGGAAGAGAGGAGGGAAGGCCACCCATTCACCCCCATCTAGCAGAGATCTCCATTTTTCGATATTGACAAATGCCCGGCTGAGCTGCTATCTCCAACTCAGGCTTTGGAAGATAACAAAAGGGTCATTTAGTATGTCACAGGAATCTGCCCAGACCTGTCAGGCTCAACTCAACAGGGCTCAACAGGGAAAACTCACCCAGCAAAGTCAGAGCAAAATACGCTCCCAGGAGTGGTTTTCTTCACTGGGTAAACTGAGCCAGAGACTGCCAGTCTCTACAGCAGCCTAGACAATCAACTGAAATTCAGTAAACATAAACCCTGAGAATGGCTCCAGGTTGGCCTTTGTGAGTGTCTCAGAAGCTAGGCCCTCAGGGAAAAGCTACTGTTTGCTGAAAGGCCTCAACTCAACCCAGAACCTAGCCTCATCACAGCATCTCCAAACTAGAGGAAACAGCCAACTCCCTCTTTTGTGAACCTCAAAACAGATCTCCCTCCCACTGAAGTAGGCTGGCAGGAGGATCAAAAAATCCTAGGTAAAGCAGAACATTATTCTGCTTGCACAAACAAACTGACTTAAGTAACCAATCAAGCCACAGGAAAACCAAGCACCACAAGAAGATCAGACTCTCCACCACGAGACTGTTTATGGACACAAGGGAGATACAGAATCTTCCCGTTCCCACCCCAAAAATAAAAATCAAAGAACTTTCTTTTTTTTTGTACCTTATTTTTAATTTTTTTATATTTAACTTTTAACTCTTTTTTTAAATTTTTGTTTTCTATTATTTTTTCTTTTCTTCCTCATATAATTTTTATTTTAGGTATATATCTATGTGTGCTTTTTTTATTATCTCTACTAACCATTTGATCCTTTTTTTTCTTTCTTTCTTTTCTCATTCTTTTCACTTCTTCTCTTTTGTCCTTTTCTGCATGACTTAATTGCTGTTCTGCTCATCCTCAGATATACCCGTCGTCGATTATTAGATCTTATCCCCCAACGTGTACACACTTAAACCAGAAATTTATTATTCAATTCAAAACCTCTTAGACTTCAATTCCTTAATAACAGTATTACCTACTTATACCCACATAATATTTTAAACATTTTTATTTTTCTAGTGTTTCATGTCTCCTTTCTATCCCTCCCCTCCTCTCATCCAATCTCCATTCTTCTCTGGATATTACATCTTCAAACTTGCAGTTTTTAAGGGTTTCAGTGTTTAATTTTTAATTTTTGTTTTTCCTTTTTTCTTGTCTTTTTTATTTTTCTTCTTTCTTTTTCTTATTCTTTTTTACTTTTTCTTTTTTCTATTTTCTCTCTCTGCTATCATTCTGTCCAATGAGAGATTAGTACTTGGTTAATTCCACTCTCCCTCACCTTCCCACATTCCTCTAAGCCTATTTTACCCCACATTCTTCCTAAACATAATAATTTCTGTTTGCCAAATTCTCCTTTCCTGTTCTTAGGCCATTAAGACATGGTTGTGTGATGTTGAATAGATTGTATCTCTTGAACTAGATTGTATCTGCAGATTTTTGATTGTGCAATTATGGGCTTTGGTTGATGCTAACCTTAAAATAGTGTTCCACCACAAAACTGGTGTTATTCTCATCCCAAATGGGCAGAACAAGCCAGAAAAACACGAGAAAAATGGCAAGTCTGGGGATCTCAACTCCCACTAATGACAATCAGGGGACAGAAATCTTAATGAATAATGCAGAGGAGAGTTCCCCAAAAGCTCTACAAACGCTATAGATAGAAAGTGTAAATGAAAAAAGTGAAAAGCTGCACAGGTCTCAGTGTGAGCATGATAGGGAGAGAGAGGAGGCAAACCAAAGATCAATAAAGGAGTCTCATGAACGTGAAGAATCTATTCAGATTGTTACGGGAATATCATGAACAGATTGAGAACACTCAAAGAGAAAGAAAGGAATTGCATGAGCAGGTTGAGATCAGTCAAAAAGATAGGAATTGCATGAACTGGCTGAGAAAAGACAAAGAGAACATAGTCAGGAATGGTGTGAGCAGGCAGAGAACACTCAAAGAGAAATAGATAAATTGCATGAACATGAGGAAGCAAATCAAAGTGAAATAATTGAACTGAGAATAGACAAAGATCAATGGAGGCATTCATGGAATCCATAACCAGATGGTGGAAAGAAATCAGGGAGACTACAAAGGGAATGCTGAATGGAGCACAACAGAAGGAATGGCAGTACAAGGAAACCATAACCAATCAACTAAGTGATTTGAGAATAAACACAGAACACCAAATTAAGGAAATAAGGAAGTTCTTACAAGATCTAGAACAAAGTACCAACAAAGAATTTGAAGCCATCAAAGCCGACCAATTAGAATGAAAATAAGTTTAAAAAAAAAGTAGAAAGTCTTGACAGTAGGTTGGACCATGCAGAAGATCGAATCTCAGGGACTGAAGACAGCCTAGATATAATAGAGAACAAACATACAACCATCCAAGACAAATCCAAGAAATGTGAAAAATCTATTCAACACTTGAAAGACACCATCGGATGGCCTAATCTGAGGATAATGGGTGTAGAGGAGAACCTAGAAACAGAAGTTAATGATCTAGGCAATTTGTTTAACAGGATCCTAGCAGAGAACTTCCCAAACATACAAAAAGATAGGCCTATTCAGATACAAGAAGCTTTTAGAACCCCAAATAGACCAGACCACAACAGGACATCACAATGTCACATTATAATCTGCATAGGATCAATTCAGACCAAGGAAAAGATCCTGAAAGCTGTCAAGGAGAAAAGATCAATCACCTATAAAGGGAAACCAATTAGAATCACCTAAGATTTCTCAGCAGAGACAATTAAAGCAAGAAACGCCTGGAATGATGTATGCCATGCCCTAAAGACAAACAAGTATCAACCAAGAATACTGTACCCAGCTTAACCCTCCTTCAAAACCAAAGGTCAAATAAAAACTTCCATAGCAAAGACAAATTGAAACAATATATCTCTACCAAAACAGCCCTAAAAAGATACTTAAAGATGTCCTACACATAGAAAACCAACAAGACCACAACAAAGGCCAAGAAAGTGCACACAAACTGAGAATCCAAGAACGATAGGAAGAACTCAGTTGCCGAGCCCCCAAAAATGTGGATAAAATGGCAGGAATACCCAAATATCTCTCCGTCCTATCTCTTAACTTTAAAGGGCTTAAATATCCAATTAAAATACATAGACTCTCAATTTGGATTAAAAACCAAGATCATTCATTCTGCTGCCTTCAGGAGTCACAACTTTCCCATAAAAACAAACACATTTTGAAAGTAAAAGGCTGGAACAAAATCTACCAAGAAAATGGTCCCCATAAACAGGCAAGATTTGCAATAATAATATCAGATGAAATGGACTTCAAATTAAAATTAGTTAGAAAAGATAAAGAAGGTCGCTACATACTTATTAAGGGATCTCTCCTTCAGGAGGATATTGCAATTCTAAATCTCTATTCGCCAAGCAATGGAGCACACAAATTTTTCCAGGGAACAATATTTTCTCTCAAATCTCATATAAATCCACAGATATTAATTGTTGGTTTTTTTTTTTTTTGTCGGTCGTGGGGCTTGAACTCTGGGCCTGGGCGCTGTCCCTCAGCTCTTCAGCTCAAGGCGAGCACTGTACCACTTGAGCTACAGTGCCACTTCCGGTTTTCTGGTGGTTTAGTGGAGATAGGAGTCTCACGGTCTCTCCTGCCCGGGCTGGCTTTGAACCGCGATCCTCAGATCTCAGCCTCCTGAGTAGCTAGGATTAGAGGCGTGAGCCACCAGAACCCGGCAATTGTTGGGGATTTTAACACACCACTATCCACTTGGCAAAAACTCAATAGAGAAGCCACAGACCTAAACAACTGTATAGATCAACTAGATTTAACAGACATTTACCAAATATTTTACCCAGCAACATCATAATACACGTATTTCTCAGCAGCACATGGAACATATTCCAAAATAGACTACATTTTAGGTCACAAAGCAAACTTGTCCAAATTCAGAAACATTGAAGTTGTACCTTGCATTCTCTCAGACCACAATGGAATTATATTAGAACTCAACATCAAAAGCCACCAAAGAAAGTCCAGTAATACATGGAGGCTGAACAGCACACTGTTAAACCACCAGTTGGTCATGGAAGAGATTAGAAACGAAATTCAAGTGTTCATGATATTCAACCAAGATGATCACACAAACTACCAGCTCCTCTGGGACACAGCAAAGGCAGTACTCTGAGGCAAGTTTATAGCTCTGAGTTCCTCTATCAACAAATTAGAGAGATCTAACAATTTAATGAGACAGCTGAGCCTCCTTGAAAAAGAGCAGCAAGATAAACCACAATCCAGTAGACAGAAAGAAATAATTAAAATTGAATGAATTAGAATAGAAAAACCATAAAAAGAATGAACAAAACAAAGAGTTTGTTCTTCGAAAAAATTAACAAAATTCACAGAACCTTAGCAATTCTTATCAGAAAAAGAAGAGGGCACACCCAAATAAATAAACTCAGAGAAGAGAATGCAAACATCACCAAAGAAACAACCAAGATTGAGAACATTATAAGGGAATACTTCTCAAAACTTTATGCTAATAAGTTTGAGAACCTGGAAGAAATGGACCTCTTCCTAGCAAATATCAACATGCAGAAACTAAATCTAGATGAGTTAAACCATCTTAACAGGCCCATATCAAGCAATGAAATAGAAACAGCAATAAGTAACCTCCCATCTAAGAAAAGCGCAGGACCAGATTGTTTTAGAGCAGAATTGTACAAGGCTTTCAAAGCAGAACTTACACCAATACTCCTTTAACTCTTCAATGAAATTGAAAGAGAAAATTCACTACCAAATTCATTCTATGAAGCTATAATTACCTTCATCCCAAAACCAGGCAGGGACTCATCAAATAAAGGGAACTATAGACCAATATCTTTGATGAATATTGATGCAAAACTTCTCAACAGAATTTTGCCTTATCGACTTCACCAATTCAATCAAAAAATCGTACACCACCATCAAACAGGATTCATTTCAGGGATGCAAAGCTGGTTCAATATATGCAAATCAATTAACATAATTCATCACATCAACAAGAGCAAGGATAAGAACCACATGGTTATCTCAATCGATGCAGAAAAAGCATTTGACAAGATCCAACACGCCTTTATGATGAATGTTCTGGAAAAATTAGGAATCCATGGAACCGTCCTCAATACAATAAAGGTTGTATATGTCAAACCTACAGCCAATATTATATTCAATGGTGAAAAACTAAAGCAATTTCCTCTATACTCAGGAAGGAGATAAGGATATCCAATCTCCCCACTGCTCTTAAATGTAGTATTAGAATGCTTAGCTACAGCAGTAAGACAAGATGTAAACATAAAGGCGATGAAAATAGGGAAAGGAGAAGTAAAACTCTCCCTCTTTGCAGATGACTTGATCTTGAATTTAAAGAATCCCACAGACTTCACTCCCAAATTACTCAAGGTGATTCAAAACTTTGGCAAAGTAGCAGGGGATAAAATTAACCATCAAAAATAAATAGCTTTTCTGTATGCCAACAATGAGAAAAGTGTAGCTGAAATCAGGAAAGCAACTCCATTCAGAATAGTCTCACAAAAAAATAAAATACCTAGGAATTAACCAAAAAGTGAAGGATATCTAAGATGAAAACTTTAAAAACATGAAAAAGGAAACCAAAACAGAACTAAGAAAGTGGCAATAACTCCCATGCTACTGGATTTGAAAGATCAAAATCCTGAAAATGGCAATACTTCCCAAGGCTATCTACAAATTCAATGTGATATACCTATCAATAGTCCAACCTCATCCTTCAAGGAAATAGGAATGGTAGTACAAAAATTCATATGGAATAATAAAAGACCCCGAATAGCAAAAATGATCCTTAATTGAAAGAACAGTGCTGGAGAAATATCAATAACAAATTTCAAACTCTACTACAAAGCCATAGCAAACAAAACAGCTTGGTACCGGCACAAGAAAAGATCCCAGGACCAATGGAAAAGAATTGAAAACCCAGAAATGAATCTAAAGATTTATAGCCATCTAATCTTCGGTAAGGCAGCTAAAAATGGAAGAAGACAGCCTCTTCAGTAAATGCTGCTGGCAAAATTAGTTAACTACTTGTAGAAAACTAAAGCTAGATCCTTATATATCATCCTGCACCAGAATCAACTCCAAATGGATCAAAGACCTCGGATTCAAAGCAGACTCTCTGAAAACATTACAGGATGGAATAGAAGAAATCCTAGGTCTCCTTGGCACAGACAGAAATTTCCTTAATGGAGACCCAGAAACACAACAAATCAAAGAAGGTTGTACAAATGGGATTGCATGTAATTGCAGAGCTTCTGCATGGCAAAGGACATAGCTAACAAGATCGATAGAAAGGCCACGGATTGGGAGATATTCAGTAGCCATGCAAAAGACAAAGGTCTCATATCTAAAATATATCTGGAACTTAAAAAAAGTAAATTTCCCCCAAAAAAATCTTCCATGAAACAACTGCCCAATAAATAAGCTAAAGACATAAAGAAAAACTTCTCTGAAGAAGAAAGAAGGATGGCCAATAGACACATATAGAAATGCTCAACCTCCCTAGCCATAAAAGAAATGCAAATCAAAACAATATTGAGAAAGCACCTCACCCCTGTTAGAATGGCTATAATCAAGAACTCTCATAACAATAGATGCTGGAGGGGTTGTGCACAGAAGTGAACCTTACTTCATTGTTGGTGGGAGTGTAAATTTGTTCGACCACTTTTGAAAGCTTTATGACGGTTCCTCCAAACACTCCACATAGAGCTCCCCTACGACCCAGCAATCCCACTTTTGGGCATTTACCCAAATTATCCCAAACAAGACCGCATTTAAGTTACGAGCATCACTATGTTTATTGCAGTATTATTTACCATAGCTAAGATATGGAACCAACCCAGATGCCCCTCAGTAGATGAATGGATCAAGAAAATGTGGTATATATACACAGTGGAATTCTATGCCTCCATCAGAAAGAATGACATTGCTCCATTTGTTAGGAAATGGAAAGACTTGAAAAAAGTTATACTAAGTGAAGTAAACAAGGCCCAAAGAAACATAGGTCCCATGGTTTCCCTCATTGTAATAACTAGTATATGTCTGAGTCAAGCAGAAAAGGTCAGATAAGTTGATGTTAGGGAAATAAACCCTAAGATATGAATTCCAATGTTTTTTTTCATGCAATTGTTTCTAACACATTTATAAGATTTTATTTTGTTGCTTTGTTGCTCACGGTATAACCCCTGCTTTCACTGTATTTGATGTCGATATAATTTGTGGAGGGGAAGGGAAAAAACAAATCGTTTAAATAGGGTTACAGGTGGACCCATTGCAACAAGGAGATGTACAAGTCGTTATGTCGAAAAGAACTTTACAACTTTGGTGTGGGGGGGATGTGGGGAGGAGGATTGGGTGGGAAGAACAGGTGGAGGATGGGAAGGGACGGGTAGGGGAAACAAAGGAGGAGACTACAATGCTTGCTAAGAAATATTCTCATTTTCTTGCCCATGTTATTGAAACTGTTCTGTGCAGTATTTTCACAATAAAAATAAATTAATAAATAAAAATAAAATAAAAGAAATTTAAAAAGATTCCTAAAACAGCATTGCCTATCATGTAACAGTTAATTATATTAGTATAGAAATATACAAATATGAATTGAGTGAGAAATATGTGATTTACAAATTGATTAAATCACAACTAAATCCAGAAAATACTTCTCTATATTTATATAAACTAGTATACCTAATGAGGATTTAAAATTTTTTGAAATATATACTTTAACATTTAAGTCAAAATATTTATTTTTAATTTTTGTCCGTCGTAGGGCTTGAAATCTAGGCCTGGACACTCTCCCTCAGCTCTTCATCTCAAGACTAGTGCTCTACCACTTGAGCCACTGCCAGTTTTCTGGTGGCTCAGTGGAGATAAGGGTCTCACGGACTTTCCTGCTTAGGCTGGTTTTGAACATAATTCTCAGTCCTCAGCCTCCTTAGTAGCTAGTGCTACAAGCATGAGTCACTGGCTCCTACCTACATAATTATTTATAAATTATTGAGTAGCAATCCCATTCATATATATGTTGTGTAATGATAAAATACATCATATCCATTTTTTTCTGCATGTAACATTCCTTTTAGTGAGAATGCTCAAAAATGTATCTTCTGGCTGTAATGATATATCTGTCCTTAACTGTAATCACTTTCCTTCTTGTGGTATACAATTAATATATTTACTTTTAGTCATGGAAGTCTGCTAATTAAAGTTATATAAAACATGAATTGTAAAGTGAAAATAATTCATGGTTCCATTAATTGCTTTAAGAAAACAGTTATGCCTTTTGTTTTCAATTAAATTTCTGTGGGAATATGTAATATTCATTGATTTAACTGTTAAAAGTGATAAGTTATATTATATCAAGTTGATTCAAACTTTTATTTAAAAATTGCACCCTTAACACAAATATACTTCTACTTTCCTTTATCACATAATTAAAATAATAGTAAAGCAAAGATTGGTGTTAGCCATTCATGTGTACAATCCTAGAACTCAGGAGGCTGAGACCTGATAATTTTAGTTCAATGTCAGTCCAAACAGACAAAAATGTGAAAAATTATCTCCAATTATCAAGCAAGAAGCAGAAGGTGAGGATGCGGCTCAAGGATAGAGTGTCATCCACCATGAGTAAAAATTACAAGAGAGACCATTAAACATTGAGTTCAAGCCCTAAAAATGGCATATACACACAAGGCAACAACAAAAAGTACTATGAACATCAATAATGAAGACAAAATGGTAGAAAAGATCATGAGAAATATGTAAACATCTGGAAGACAGAAATCATTTGATAGTTTTGATTCGTGAGAGGGAAAAGTGGCAATCACATTTGTACAATCACATTGTAGTCATTTGTATAAAACCTGGCTATAGGGTAACATGTGAAAGAGTAGATTGGATTACCTGACATAGGAGACATTGCCTGTGACTATGCAACATCCCACTCTGCAAAAATCTAAAATCGTGCTGGTTAACTGAGATTAAAAACCTCATGTTAGAGACTGTTTGTTCCACACAGACTAAGGTCCTTATTTTGAGGCTTCAGACCAGTGATTTTGTTTATAACCACTCCTGTTTTACCCACCTTCCCTGGTGCAGCTATACCTTACTTAGCTGGCACCAAGCCAAGGCTTTGAACTAGACCCCCAGCCTTAATCCCTCCCTTTCTCCAGCTACAACACATTTCACATACTATCTCTGTCTTAGCATTAGTTGTTTTCTTACTAATCCCTACCAGAAAACCCTTATAGTCATGTAAACCCACTATAAATAACCTAGCTAGAAAAGGGAGGAATGGTTTAGCATTGGCTGAGGCTCTCGTCTGTAAGTTTGCTACCTAAGAAATCTGTGTTACACTATCTCTTTTTTTCATGGCTTTTGAGTCTGACAAATGTTTTCCAGACTTACTTTGGAAGTTTTAACCTGTGCCAGGGAGCCCTCATGTTTCCCCTAACTGTAAGATTCCTAAGGCATCTGGACTTACATTGAGGTCTTTGATCCATTTGGAATCAATTCTGGTGCAGGGGGATATATAAGGATCTAATTTCAGTTTTCTGTGTACAGTCAATTCTACCAGCACAATTTTTTGAAGGCTGTTTTTCTTCCATCCTGTGTTTCTGTCTCCATTATCAAATATTATGTGCCTATAGGAGTGGATTCATTTCTGGGTCTTCAATTCTGTTATATTGATGTAATTCTTGCTTCCACTGGAAAGAATGGCATTACTCCATGCCTGAAGAAATGGAAAGACTGGGGAAAAATGGTATTAAGTGAAATAAGCTAGATCCAATTAAATATATGCTGCATAGTTTTCCTAATTTCTAATAAGAAGATATGTCCATAAATCTACAAATTAATCCAATAGATTGTAAAAGACAAATAATTACACTTGGATATGATTAACAGCACTCTAAGCATTCACATGGCAAGAACAAGGAAAGCTATTCTTAGGATAGGATCACAATGGCTCAATAGCTATATGTATCTGACCAGATAAATGCTGCTTATTGCAATGAACTCTAAGAATCAATCATATGTATGAAATACATATATCTGTATATAATTTTTAAAGATGTCATAAAAATAACCACCTTATCTATAAACTCAAAAGCAAAATTCTAAGTTTAGAAGATAAAATTGAGAAAAGTTTTCAACACATAAACTAAAATACATAGGGGAAAATGTGGGAGAGAAAAGATAAGATGGAAAGTAGAATAGCTAACTATTGAAGAATTCATAGACAATTTACAAAACTGTACAAGAGAGCTGGGGTACAGCTCAGTTGTGGAACTAGACTAATATATAAAAAGCCATGGATTCAATCTCCAAGAAGGTCTAATAATAAGTTAATAAATAGTGGTAATACAATAATTACTTGAAATAAATGCTTTTATATTAGAGAGGCCTGAATACTAAAACAGTAAAAAAAATACTTTCAATTCTTGTATCCAATGACATAAAACTTTTTTGTTTTCTTCTTTTTTTCTTTGGCAATATGGTGCTTGAAGTTACTAAGGCTCTAACCATTTTAGATTATTTTTCAGGCCAAGCCTCCCTTGAGCAATGATCTCTTACCTATGGCTTCCACAAACAAAATATCAGGAAAATTACACTACATCTACCTTTCTTTGTTTTTGTAGTTACTCACGAATTTTTTTGTCAAAATTTCCCCTGATATCTGTCTTCCAAATCTTCTAATTAGCAAGGTATACTTCATCTCAAGCTTGAACTCAAACTAGTTTTCAATGCAAACATTCAATATTACCTTCTGTTTTCTAGATATGATTAAATTCTATTGAGGTTACTATGGATCTTTAAGATGTAAGAACACAGATAAACCACTTGAAAACTTTTTCCAACTTATTTAAATATTACTAGTATTCATCACAAGTAGGACAATATTTAACAAGTACCTTATGCAAACTTTAGTTACTTTAATTACTTTGTGCACATATTAATTCCAATATAATTTTATCAACTCTATATGAATATACAATATTTACAGGTACATTACTTTACCAAAAATAAGTCTGTATCATGTTTCCCTTTTAAACTTAAACCCACTACTTCTCTTTTTCCCATCCCAAACCTGTTTCATCCTGCCAACCAACACATTTTTTCTCTAACTTCTACATCATGCAATAATTAAGTTTTTAAGATTGCCTTCAATTCTATGGTAGATTATTCCCAGTTATTGTATGTCTTAATATGGTATTATGTTCACTCTAATTGCCTTTTGGTTCTGCTATTAGAGAATGTAGCACAATACATTTCCCATTCACCTGAAGAAAGCCTGAATTGATTTCCATTTCTTAGACTAGAGGAAATAATGCTTCTATAATCCTCTGTGTTTTGGCCTTTGGGTGAATGTTACATTTTATTTCTATGAGACAAAACCTAAAGAGCTCAATTCCTGTACTATTCTGTGGGTGGTTGCATATTTCTATTCTAGGGACCTGTCAAAATATTTTCAGAAGTGGCTTTCCCATTTGACATTCCTGTGAGCATCCAGTTTCTGTGTTTCTTGATACCATTTATAATGGTCATTATTGTATTATGTGAAGTAATTCTCGTACATGTTTTATGATGTCATTTTAGTTTCAATATGCATTTACTTGAGGACTGATGATGATTTTCTTGTGCATATGTTTCACAAGATGTATTTTGCTTGTTTCTAATTTATGTTCTTTTTAACATTAGGTTTTTAAGAGTTATATGTAGAGTCTAGATTTGAGGCATTCTTCAGGTATAAGAGTTGCAAATATTTTATCCTTGACTATGGGTACCCTTCATCATCATCATCATCATCATCATCATCATCATCATCATCATCATCATCATCATCATCATCATCATCATCATCGTATTACTATTATTACTTTTGTACATGTATGTATCGTCTTGGGGCTTGAACTCAGCGTCCCTGAGATTTGTTACAATTTGTTAATAATTTACCATTTCAGTCTGACATTTTTTGCTGATCCATCAGAGATAAGATTCTCAGGAACTTTATTTTGTGGGCTGGCTTCAAACTGCAATACTCAAATCACAGCCTCCCAAGTAGCTAGGATGAAATACATCAACCACCTGCTCCCAACTTCTATTCACTATTTGTATATGAGCTTTCACAGACTAAATTGTTTTACACTTTTATTGAGTTGAACTATATCATTTTCCTTTCTTACAATTTTAATGCCAAATTTTAGAATATTTCATCTCCAAAATTGCCAAGAAATCTTCCTTTGCTTTACATTTAAAAAACCCTTTTGGTTTTATATACCACGTTTCAATCCTGTTTGAAGTTAATAAATAAATAAATCCTGCTTGAATAAATTGTTATGTTTAACTAAATGTTCACTTTTTAATTCTCCCAAATACTGTCTAATCTATCCCCCTTATTAAAGAGAATGTCATTCCACAAA
Organism: Dipodomys spectabilis; assembly: GCF_019054845.1. Lineage (NCBI taxonomy): Eukaryota > Metazoa > Chordata > Mammalia > Rodentia > Heteromyidae > Dipodomys > Dipodomys spectabilis. The sequence goes on from NW_024870975.1 coordinate 3,464,735, forward strand.
TGTTTGGTTTTACCCCTTATTAAATATTCCTTAATAATATTTATGTGGATCTAATCTGGTGCCCTACAGACCTATTAAGCTGTGTATTATTTCCTCTACAAATATAACAAATTTACACTAACAGCTTTAATATTACAAAGAGCAATATATTCCAGTTTATTATTCTTTTTCAATGACTCAGAGTGCTGGTCAGGTGTTTTTAGAAATTGTCATAAACTTAAATAAAACTGTGAAGCTGAGCGCTGTTGGCTCATACTTGTAATTCTAGCTGTCTAGGAGGCTGAGATCTGAGGATTTCAGTTCAGAGCCAGCTGGAACGTGAATGTCCATAAGACTCTCATGTATAAATAATCACCAGAAAACCAGAAGTTGCACAGTTGCTCAATGAGCAGATTATTCACTTTGAACTGAAGAACAGAGGGACAGTGCCCAGGACTAGATTTCAAGCCTCATGAATGAACAAAAAAAAAGGGGAGGAGACAATTTATATCTTTGCTGAATTGTATCCTCCAACCCACAAAAAAGATAAGTCTCAATTTATTTAAATTTTTACTTTTATATTCAGCATTTTATAATTTTCAATTTAATACATTTTGACGATGTGTGAAGATAGCACAAAGAAATTCACAAAAAACAGTTGAAAAATAAAGGGCAATGGGAATGGAGAAAGACAGAAACGGGTTAATCAACGCCTTCATTAATATGTGAGAGTGTAAAATATTTCAATAAGATTTTTTGCACAATTAATATACACCAATTAATAAATATCTTCCAAAGACTTTGGTATTCAAGTATGACATAAAGGAAAAATTCAGATTCTGTGGTGAAATGAAAGAAAGAGAGTTGAGAAAATACATACTTATAGTGATTGTCTAAATAAACTAAGAAATTCGGTCAACAGTTTGAAGGCTCATGGCTCATTGAACTAGAAGGCTGCTGTTATCTAAGATAATACTAAAATGTTAGACTTGAGCCCATCTTTAAGACTGCTTAATACTATTGCTTTTTGAGTCAGTATACTTTTTATTGTTGTTGTTGGTGGTAGTCGTGGGCCTAAAGTCTCCCTCAGCTCTTCAGCTCAAGGCTAAATCTCTACCACTTAAGCCATAGTGCCACTTCTCAATTTCTGGTGGTTTATTGGAGGTAAGAGTCTCATGGACATTTACTGCACAGGCTGGCTTTGAACCACCATCCTTAGTTCTCAGCCTCCTGAGTAGTTAGGATTACAGGCATGAGCCACCGGCGCCCGTCTTCTCTGTGCAACATTGTAACAATAAAATAAAATCAATAAAGGACCTGTTTGATAAATAAAGTAAAATGATAACTTACAGACAAATGAAAATAATAATATACAAATATGTTTATATATATGTATGTACACATCTTTATATTCTTAAATATGTATACATATATATAGGTATTTGTATATATACAGACATAGTGTGTACATATACATTTATTTAAAGAGACGAATCAGAAATATATTAAGAGCATATTAATGCCAGTGAAAAACTTTAACCATCCTGAATAATTTATCAAAAATCCAAATACATATCTCTATAGTAATATAACAACAACCAAGGAATATATCGAAGTATCATAACATACCACGACATTGCATACATATAGAGATTAGTGGAAATAGAAACAATAAGATACCCTTGCACAACCATTATGTAGAAATTGGAATCCTTATACATTGGTGCTTGGCATTTAAAATGATATTTTCAGTTTGTTAAACATACTGGCAAACTTTAAGATATTACACGTAGAGTTGTCTCTATGATATAGCATTTTCAATCATAATTTTATATACAAAATATATTTCAACATATGTCCAATGAGACACATGTACAAGAATATACATAGCAAAACGTTTTACAATAACATATAATAAAATATTTAAATGCCCATTGAGGATATAATACCATTATATACATGCATACAAAACAATATGCTCTATCTATGAGAAAAATTTAGATGGACTTACTTTTGAAATAGTAACATTACATGGGAGAAATAGATAAAATAGACTGCATTTTCTAATTATATGAGCTTTTTAAAATTGGCACATCTGTAGAGGTTGAATATGAAATAATATCTGCTAAAGGGAGGGTAGGTTGAAATAATGACAGGAAGTGTTTACTAATAAATATTGGAGTATTTTGAGAGGATAGTGATGATAAAATGTTCTAGAACTGAAAGTGATGTTCTTACTCCAAATCTTTAACATTCTAAGAATCATTGTACTTTATCGAAGGATCACAGATTGCATTTGCATTATCCTTAGGAAAAATTTTAGAATAGTAGTCGGTGAATCTGTGTAAAAATTTACAATTTAAAATCACAGAATTATATAATGCATAACTTTAGTGCGTTGATGAATATGATTATCAATAAAATATGATCTGTGATATATTTTCTTAGTGACCATACATGACATTGCGAGTCAGTGAATATTCTACAAAATTATGTAAATTGAGGGATGAGATAGGATTGAGAAGGATGAGTGATAATGATGATCAATATGCATTGTATTGACCATGGAATTTGTCTTAATGATAAACTGCTTGCCTTGAATGTGTGAAGCCCGGTGTTTGATTCCTCAGTACTACATAAACAAAATAAGCTGGAATTGGCACTATGACACAAATCAGAGTACTAGCGTGAGGAAAAGAAACTTAAGAACATTGACAAGGCCCTGAGTTCAAGCCCCGGGACTAGCCAAAAAAAAGTTCCTTTGTATTAAGCCGGGCACTAGTGGCTCACGCCTATAATTCTAGGTAATCAGGAGGCTGAGGATTGAGGTTTGATTACGGCCCAGGCAGGAAAGACTGTGAGATTATTATCACCAATTAAATCTCAGAAACATCTGAAAGTGCTGCTGTGTCTCAAGTGATAGAGTTCTAGTATTCATCCAAAGGAGTTCAGGGACAGCTCCCAGCCCAGCGTTCAAACCTCCGAAGACAAAAAAGTAAACAAACAAACAAACAAAAACCTCACTAAACACTATTCATAAACTGCTTTGTCAAACAGCAATAACTCCCATAAGACTACTTAAAGTTACTTAAAAATGTGATAAAATACAAGTCATTTTGGGAACTAGAAATAGTATACAGGGGACAAAGTAAATTTTATATCATGCAGTTTGAGTTGAAATTTTTTCTATACTCTTCTAACATCATTTATGAAATTGACAATACTGCCAATTATAGGTCAATTTCCTTGAGGAACAGATTGAATTCTGCTATTTTTTCATAGCAAACCGTAGATGTGATTTTTTTTGCCACTTATTAAAGTATATCTGATATTTTAAAGTAGATTTTTCCTAATATAATATTAATTTAATCAATCATTTCATTAGGGAGATGTTGGTCAAATTTTTTTTCTAGTAAATCTTATCACTTATAATAAATGAGAGCATGCTGTGATAGTCTCCTATTAACATGACAAAATACTTTATAAAATTCACTTAAAAGGGGGAAAGATTAATCTTGGCTTCTGATTTTATACATTTCAGTTTATGTTTCTTAATTGTTTTGGGTTGGTGGTGGCACAGTACCCCATGTAAGGAACACGTGATGGAGTATGAGTATTCATGGAATCCAGGAAGTAAAGAAGAAGTGACATAGAAGTGGGAGAGGGAGAAACTAAAGGATGGAAAGAGGGAGAGGGAGAAGGAAAAGGAGAAGGAAAAGGAGACAGAGAAGAAAAAGAAGGAAGAGGAGGAAAGGACTTGACCTTAACATACTTTTTGACTACAAGTTCTCGGTGACCAAATCTCTACAACTATGCTGACTTGAAAGGGTTCACCTCTTTATGGCAACATAGTGAAAGCTAATTATTAATCTCAATCCTTTAAGATTTCAGATTTGATTTCTAGAGTGGTGGGTAGATATTCCTATACATTGTTATAACTTCTGTTCCTAAATATTTACTTGAATTAATCAGAGAAGCTATTTGGCATGGAGGTGTTTTGGTTATAAAATTGCTGGAGCGATATTTTGAGTGCAAATACATTTAACAGATAAGGAAGCTTCAAGATATTTCATTTTATGACCTACAAAAGTGACTACTTCATCTAACTCATAATGACTTGAATTTTTCATAATTTTATGATATTTTCATTCAAGATTTTGTCATCTAATGAAGTTCTTTCTAGTTGAAGGAAAAATAAATACTACTACAATCATTAAATTCTTAATTATTTTATAGAGTAGGTATAATATGAATTTCCTAACATTCAAAAATAAGTTATATTCAAGTCTATAGGATAAACGGATAAGTCATGGAATATCTTGCTTTATCTCATATTGAGATTGATTCAATGTCTAAAAATCACTGTTAACATAAAATACACGAAATTCAATGTTTCGCTGAAATGTCTTGGTAATCAAACCTCAGAAACACATGAGCAGTAACTAAGATTTTTATATATTCAAAAATATGGATCTCTATTTTATTTCAAAAAGATTAAGTTTAAAAGACGAGAAAATCATGTGACCACAGTAGATAATCCTTAATGAAAAATTGCTTAATTCACCCTGACAGAGCCTATTGCTTTTAGTTTACATGAGAAATTTGTTTAACGATCCCTTTGTTGCTTTTGAATTTAGAGTACTTCAATTTGTGCAAAGATTCTGTCATTTAAATCTTCGAGAATATATTTTTTCATAAAAATGAAAACTATTTTTCACACTGCAGGTTCAGGTTTAATAACTAAATAAATATCTAAATTTTAATTTCTTAAATTGAGCCTCTAGAATTCAAAGAATAAGAAATTTATTTTATTGTTAAATGTATTATATGTGTGCTGAATATGAATATCTCAAGCTTGTAATCCTCACTACTCAGGAAGCTGGGGTTCAAAGTCAGACTTGGCAACAAAGAAAATATCTTATAAATATGTTAGAAACAATCACAAGAAAGAAAAAAAAAACATTTGAATACTTATCTTGAGGTTCATTTCACCTAACATCAACATATCTGACCTTTTCTGCTTGTTTCAGACATGTCCCACCCCCACGGTATATCCCCTGCTTTCACTGTATTTGATGAGGAGGAGGGGAATAGCAAAAATAAACCGTTTAAATAGGGATACAGGTCGACCCATTGCAACAATGAGATGTAAAAGTCGTTATGTCAAAAAACAAGCTTTACAAACTTTAGCCCCGGGGGGATGGGGGGCGGTGTGAAACGGGATGGGTTGGAAGAGGAAACAAAGGAGAAGGCAACAATGCTTGATAAGAAACGTACTCATTACCTTGCCCATGTAATTGTAATTGTACGGTATTTTCACAAAAAAAATAATTATTTAATTAAAAATAATTTTTTAAAAGCCAGCCTTGGGAAGAAAGTTTGTGAGACGCATCTCAATTAATCATAAACACTCATCACAACACACACACAAAGCCAGAAGTGGAGTTGTGACTCAAATATTAGAGCAATATCCTTGAGGGGGGAAAAAAACAACTAAGGGATAGGTCTTGGTTTTTTTTGTCGGTTGTGGGGCCTGAAATCTGGTCCTGGGTGCTGTCCCTCAGCTTTTCATCTCAAGGCTAGCACTCTACCACGTGAGCCACTTCTGAATTTTTCTCCTTATGTGGTGCTGAGGAATCGTACCCAGGGCCTCATATGTGGAAGGCATGCATTCTAGCACTGAGCCACCTTCTCAGCCCAGGGATAGGTCTTGAGTTCAAATCACAAGAACAACACACACACACTCACACACAAAATATTAATGTTTAAATTCTTATTTTAGTTTCAAGAAATAAACAATATCATGAACAGTAGTATTTTTTACATATCCTGCAACTTTGGTGAGTTGCTTTTAGTAAAAGTTTTCTTAGATTAAACATAGGTTATTAAAATTAAAATTAATCAAGTATATTTATAATTACTCATAACATCTTGTTGTACAAGAGTTGGTATTTTTTCTGTAGCCATAAGAAATATTCTGAGGGGCTGCTGGGAAGGTGGCTCAGTGGTAGAGTGCTTGCCTTGCATGCCTGAGGCCCTGGGTTCAATTCCTCAGCACCACATAAGAAAAAAAAAGCTGGAAGTGGCGCTGTGGCTCAAGTGGTAGAGCGCTAGCCTTGAGCTGAAGAGCTGAGGGACAGCGCCCAGGCCCAGAGTTCAGGCCCCACGACCGGACCTCCCCCCCAAAAAAAGAAATATTCTGAGTAAAAAAAGAAAGGAAGAATAGAAGAAAATGAAAGAAAGAAAAAGAGAAAGAAACAAGAGAAAGAAAGAAAAGAGAGAAAGAGAGATAGGTATGGAAGGAGGGAACGAGGAAGGAAAGAAGAAAGAAGGAAGGAAGGAAAAAAGGAAGGAATGAAGGAACAAAGGAAGGAAGGGAGGAAGGAAGGGACAAAAACAATTTAATCTATAAAATCTGCTATTTAGCCCAAAATAAACTTCATGTAATTAACCCTAGTAAATGCAAGTTTGCAATTTTCCTTTCTCTGCCTGTTCCGCATGCATGAATGAAACCAACAAAAGAAGGATCAGAAATAACCAGGTGAATCTGTTTGCATCTATAGTAAATATATATACAAATCTTTTTCTCATTTTTAACATCATCAAATAACTATTTGCAAACAATTTACATTTAGTTATAAATATTCAAATATTTGAGGTAACCAAAGGATGTCAATATATTATAGAATATGAGTACTAGTAATAAGAGTGCTATTGATATTTATTAATTTATTATTATTGATATTCATTTAATATTACAGTCTTCATGTTATATTAATTATAAAATTTTTATTTTGTATTTTATCAGAGAAATTAGCATCCTCTGATTTTTTCGTCTGTGAGAGTCTACTAGCAGACCGTAATTAAAATCAAAGGAGATCTGTATTTGTTGGCTCAAACGAATATTTCTGAAAGCAATTAACTCATCAGAGATTGTTCAAATACTTCATAAGGGCCTTCAAAAGGCTGTACCATGTTTACATGGTTACCTGTGATGTGATTCAAGAGCCACTAAACAATCTTACTTCACTTTGCCATCAGTATAATTATTCATTCACATAATTCACATGTTATAAGCTTGTCCTTAAGTTATTATCTTCTATGAAATAATATCCAAATGATATATCACACTGAATTAAAGAAAAAGTTTCAAAGAGTATTGGATGATGTAACTTCTTCCAGATACACATGTTGAAATTCTATTCCCCTGTCTGGTGGCACACACTTAAATTCCTAGTGGTATTGGAGTATTGAACCCAAAACACTATACTTGTGAAATAGCATCTCCATTACTGCCATACCTGCAGATTGTAGATGGATTGCTTATTTTGAGGTAGTATCACTATGCCTGGGCCTGATTGGACTGCAGTCCTACTAAAACAAGCATAAAACATTGCACCCAGCAAATGGTTAGTTTCTGAAACTTCTTTTTTTGTCTAGGCTTCCCTGGAACTGGAATTCTCTAATTGTTGATGCCCAAGTAGATAACATTACAGGTTTGAGCCACTTTATCCACTAAGCTATACAATTTCAAAATGTCTTGATATTGCCTATATTTGTGCTTAACATATATAGTTAACCTTAATTTTCTCCCTCTTAAGTTTAGTACTCTTGAGCTGAAAACATTGGCTTTCTTGATATACATGGCTTTGTTTTGGATGGAATCACATGACAATAAAAAAAATCTCCCAAAAGTTTATTTCAAAAATCATGGAAAAGAAGGCTTCAGGTTGGAAAAAAATTGATCCTTAAGTTCTAAATGCAATACATTTATAGTGTTAGTCAATGCTTTCCTAATTATGAGAAGGAAGGTAGAAATGTGAAAGATGTTAGATATAATTTGATAACCTTCTAGTTCTCCATAGAAATTCTGTAGTCGCCACTTCATGTTATCTTCCTTCCTTAAAGCTTGCTTTAAAACCCTCTGGGTGGATATTGGCTGGACTGATTGGTAATCTTCTCCAGGAAATGAAGCTGATTTTAGAAGGCTGATGGTGTAGTAAATAAAGGAATGATGAGAATGAGCACAGATATTGTCACAAAATGAGCAGACCTCCATTATATAATTTGCAAATATCTTTAGTATGTCTTAATTTTTATGTTGTAGTAGGAGCATCTATACAATGCTGAGAATTAGAATTCTACAAAATATACAATGAGAATTGGAATTCTACAAAATATGAAACATTGTTAGGTAAGGGTTGTTCAAGGATGTAATCTTAGCTAGGTAAGAGATTGAGATCTGAAGATTACAGTGTGAAGACAGCTTGGAGTCGGAATGATCATTCCATACTTAATTCCAATTAACCACCAAGGGAAATGGATTTCTAGGTCAAATGGTATGTAGAGCACTGGCCTTCAACATAAAAGCACCATCCAGGTCCTGAGTTTAAGCCCTGGGATCAACAGAAACAAAAACACAAAATACAACATAGAGTTAGATATTTTATAATGAAGCATACTCTAATGTACTCTTCAGTGTTAGAAAGACTAAACTTCCGTGTTAGCTTTATAACCTACCACAATAAGTGTTATTGTTCATTTATTAAGCAGGAAGGCTTACTCAGATTTAGAACTTTGAAGGTTTCAGTGTATGTTCAGTTGGTTTTATTGATTTTGGGGCCTGTGACAAGACAATGTCAAGGTGGGGAGTATGTCAAAGAGAAATGTTTTGACCTAGAATGATTAGAAGATAAAAGAAGAAAGTAGATGAGAATCTAGTTCTCATGTGTTTCACTCTAAAGAATTTAATCTCCAGAAGAACTATTCAGGTATTCTCCACAGTCTGGGAGGAAATAGAAAGTCATTTTTCTTTAACACGTAGGTCTTTCTGGGGCATTCTAAAAGCAATTGGCCATATCTTCACCATTGATAATGACTTGTCCAGGGGTGGAAGCAACTAGATATTTCTATAAATTCTAATCAGATCTCAGTAGACTAAATATTTTATGGAATTCCTATTAAAATATTTTCTTGCAGTCTTCATACAACATATGTGTTTATCTGTGTGTTTGTATGTGTGTATGAATAAACGAATACAACAATGTAGAGGATAAAAGTATTAGTATGGCCTTTTGTTTTTCTTCTCAAACCATGAAAGCCTGCCACAATCCCAATCAAATCCCATCCAAGATTCAAACATCAATGCTGTACCAAAAGTTTTTCATGCAAACCCTAGTACATCCACCTCATTTAAGATGGCTATGGTATATGAGCATTTAAAGTCTTATAATTATGTTGTCATCAAGGAAACAATGTACAATATTTCTTTTAAAAATACCTAGATTTTAGAACATTATCCAGAAAATTAAAGGAAATAATTATGGTATTAATTTAAATATTTAGTCACATAAATGGGTATTCTATATCCACAGAGGCCTATTAAACCACATGATTGAAAACCTCATCTATTACCAACTTCCATGAAGACAGTTCTTGCTGAAAATAAACGGGATGTGGTAAACAAATAAAAATGTATGCCACTAACAAATGCTGCTGTTCTAAAGACTGGAAGTGACAGAGCAATTAATGCCTATGAACAGCAGGTTCTAAGTAGTGGAATGTGATTACACCCTAAGTTGAAAAATCCACAGATATTTCAGGTTGTGCGTCGTTGTTGACATTTATGAGTTATATTTTGGAAAGCACAATGAATGAAAGCACGTTGTTTGTAAAACTTTGCTGGCTGATAGAAACTTATTGAAATGTATCAAATGAGAAGACTGACAATATGGTGGATAAGATGTGGTATGCAGCTTTAAATACAGACTGAAGCAAACCAAAGAATTGGAATTATTTTTTTCCTTAACAAATACTTTCTGGGTATATTGGGCTATACAGTATAATGATGAAATAATCATGTCTGTGGAAAAGTAAGGAAAAAACACTGTCACCTTTTGAATTTCTTTTTAAAGTGAATCTTAAATGAGAAAGATGAAGAAAATTTAAATGCGTTAATAAAATATTATCAAGTATTAGTTTAATTTTTGATTAAAAGTTAAAACAAACTGACAGACTATTAGTCCTGGCACATGTTTTCTTTTGTTCTTGTTTTTTTAGGGGGGGTATATATATTTTTTTCAGAAAGTCATCCTTCTCTTAACCATTTCCCATAAAATTTATGCTGTCATAGGATCAGAGGTTTTTTTTGGCTAAATTAAGATAATAGCAGGCTCATTTTATGCCAACACAATATATAAACACCAATGACATTTTTCACTGAACAACCACTCATAAAAAATCATAAAATAATAAAGTGAAAATCCATGTCAATATTTTTGTCGGTCATGGGGCTTGAATTCTGGGCCTGGGAATTGTCCATCAGTTCTTCAGCTCAATGCTACCACTGTACCACTTGGGCCACAGTGCCATTTCTTGTTTTTAGGTTGTTTATTGGAGATAAGAATCTCACAGACTTTTCTGCTCAGGCTGGCTTTGAACCACGATCCTCAGATCTCAGAATCCTGAGTAGCTAGGATTACAGTCACCAAAGCTCAAATCCAAGTCCATTTTTTAAAAAGCAAGCTTATTGAAACTTCTGGCTTTTTCCAATAAACAATCTTATTTTTTCAATATTAGTTTATAACTATGAGTTACTTTTAGATGTAACTGTGAATTTTTTAATAGAATCAAATATAATTCTTACCATTACTCTGTATTTCACAAAAATCCACTGTAATGGATTTTCACCAAAGTCAATTATTACATACTATCACACACACTATTGTTATTACATTCTATATTGCATATAGTGTGAAGTGAAAATAATTTCGACAATTTCATATAAATTTTAGGTGCTATTTTAACATTACAAATTCACATGTGTGGTTTTAACTAAGGAAAAAATTTAGAGTTAAAAATAAAATATGAATGGGAAGGGATGGGAAGGGGAAACAAAGGAGGAGGCTACAATGCTTGATAAGAAATATACTCATAATCTTGCCCATGTAATTGCAACCCCTCTGTACAGTATTTTCACAATAAAAAAAAGAAATGCAAAACAAAACAAATATGAATGTTTAGTGTGTCCCAATTAAACCAAAAATTCTGAGTTCATCCACATAAAATTATTTTCTTTCCACTAAAGAATTTGAAGTATTACCATTGAAAATAGTTCGGCAAGAGGAGGCAAAATTCAAATCACGTCAAACAACGTCTCTGTTATTTTGCTAATCCCTCCACTTAGAAGATCTCCCTATTCCCAGTTGTCACAAAAATTGAAGTATCTCTTAGAATTCTATTTGGAAAACTTCTATATCATTGATTCTTTTTGTATTTTCTATTATATGAAACAAAATATAGACACAAAACAATTGAAATAAAATACACACATATGTTGAAGTCATCACAGCTGGAAAACAACCAGCAAATTGGAACTTCACCAGGAACAAAAAGATATTGTGCCCACTTTATTTTTTTAAGTACAAAACCTTCAAATACATGTTAATTTGAGTAGAACTATAAGGATAACTGTCTCTCAGAAATAAGGTTGAACTAATTTGTAATTAAATTCATCTGGATGAACCTAATATAGCAAGTCCCTTGAATGAATCAAATTGTTTAAAACAAATGTAACTGTATGTGAAGCAAGATCTGTACATATTTAAAAGAAAAATTGCTACAGTATCACAAAAATCATGACATACTTAAAAATTTCAGAAATGCAATTACTAAGTCCAAAATATCCATAATGAGAACTAAATACTACTGACTTATCAAGAACAAAATATGCAAAGAATCTGAGCAGTGTACATGAAGTACATAATTTAAAACTACTCCAAATTACACTGCTTTTAGAAGACTGAATATGTGTTATCTAAAGGAAAATTCAGCACATTATATAAATGAAATTAAAAATCTCATGAAAAGAGAGAATTGAAAATAATATTTTAATAAATGGTGGTCAAAATCTAGTACTGACAAAATTTCATACCTATTTAGTTAGATTCAAAAAAGACCCAAGTTACTCAAGCTGATTTAAAACTTTGGCAAAATAGAAGAATACAACTGTAACATTATTATGGATGTTGACTCTGGCATGGAATTAATTTCCTCTTTAATCTGACAAATTAAAATTTCAAAGAACATAACTTCTCCAACTAAATATCAGACCTAACTAAACATACAACCAGAAAAGTCATCATGAAAGCCATATTGCAGCTGGGGTAAAAGAAAAATCAGTCATACTGATTCTCTATTTATTTTAAACGTTGTTTTTTTTTTTATAAATTATTTCCTTTATCTTGCATTTTTCAAACATTGTGTTAAATGCTGTATATCTTGGTAACTAAATTTGGATGCCTCCTTAAATTTTGAGTAAAATATCTCACTTTAGTTCCTAACCCATGAAATGAGGTTGTTTGAAAACAAATGCTAATAACCACTGTTTATAATACACAAGATCTCATAAGCATGATTTCAGGAAGCATAGGTTAACATTTTGATATTGTGGTCACGTGACTGATGAGGTCTATCTGCATGAGAATAGTTGTACATAGATTCCTCAGCCTAAATTTAGCCACTGTTAAAAAATGTTTATATCTCTATCTTTCTCCCATCAGAGATGAAACCTGAGTATAAAGTCTAAGGAAAATGATAAGGTAAGAATTTAGCTTTTCTGGATATAAAGTAAACAAAAATGCAGCATAAACTAACTCATTGTTTTAAAGTCAACCTATGTCTCTAAAACATGTTAACAAATTCCCTACAATGTGTAGCATTCTCAAGAAGGGAATCGGGAATGTGAGAAGAGGACTAAGCAAGTATTGTTTTCAAATATACATAATTTGGGTTTACCTCTTTTTTTCGTTAGAGGCATTTTTGATAAAACTTTTTGAATAATTGATTTCCTGTTCAGGTATAATATATCCTAGTTGCATATACCAAACTACATTCAGAAAATGGCATATAGTAATTAAGTAAAGACTACTTATTCAATAAATAGCAAAAAGTATATACCTATAGGGTAATATTTGAACAGTGCATTGGAATTATTCTAATACAATAATTAATTTAACAATTTCATATTGACATTAATTAACTAGAGTATCTTTATGCTAATTGGACAAGATTGTCTTTCTAAATGAGCAAAACCTATTTCTCCTTTTACTTTTTCAGGGAAATATGTGAACAAAAAATGGAAAATAACATATGACTGTACAACAACTCTAATGCATTTTTGACTTTTTATTAGCAAATGTTAATTTCACAAAGTATTTTATTGTGTTATACACATACATCCCTATAATGTAGCTTGCTAAATTTTTTCCTTTTATAAATTTCATTATCTTATTTTTATACTTATGTTTTATTATGTCATTATACTAACCTAGGAAATATTTGAACATATTTACTCCACAATGTTTCTCTTCATCTTCTCTCTTACATTTTTTTCCAAATTTAATCAGTTTCCATCTTTTACATCTGGGTCATTCATTTTTCTTTCTTGGACTAGAGTCTGCATATGAGAAATCTAGTATTTGTTTTTCACAATAAGACTTATTGCGTTAAAGTTCCAGTTCTATCTATTTTCTTGAAGATGATATGATTTCACTATTCTTTGTGGCTAAATAGTATATCATTGTGTATATATGTATATATGTATGTATATATATTACACTTTCTTTCTTCAATGAGTGATTAAGAAACATGTAGGTTAATTCTGTAGTTACTTATATTTTTTATGTGGGAGAAGGAAAGGTGGAAATAATGATGTTTGGAATGAGAAACATGCTCTTTAAGCAGACACTCTTGTATTTAAAACATCTTTTTAGCTGCTCTTTCATCAGTATTACATAATGCATTGAATTAAAAAAATAAAATTTAATTACATTGGCAAAGGTGTTCTTTTTCAGTATCTATATTATTTTTTACTACAGTGTTACATTTAGTATGTCATGTGAGTATGGGGATGTATGTGAGCATGAAAATCTTGGCATGTTTGTATATGTAGTTGACTCAAAGGAAACTGAATTTTTGTGAGATACAGGATTCAAATAAAAATTTGAGACCTGTAAGTTGCTAAATTGATATATCTGTCCAGTTTGTGGAGTGTGATTTCAAGATCACATTTTGGTAGGTTTCATACCAAGTAAGTAGATGTTTCTAATCAAAAATCATAAGGAATAAAACAACAACTCTGTTTCATAATCATTCAGTCTTAGTACTTCAGACATTGTATTAATTGGAAAAAAATAATTGAAAGTATGATGGGTCAGTAGTTAGCCTTTAGACACTACATTTTCCCCAAAAACTTCAGATGTACTCTTTGGATATTAATTACAAATATATTTATCAACATACAGATATAATATGAGCTTATATATGTAAATATATGTATATATTATAAATATGTCAATTATTTAGTTATATTTTAAATGTGCATCATAAATATTGATTTATATATAAATGTAATTTATCTCATCATATATGCATATCTACATATATACATTTTTCCTTTTTTTTGGTCAGTCCTGGGGCTTGAAATCTGGGCTTGAGTCCTGTTCCTGTACTCTTCAGCTCAATGTAAGAACTCTACTGCTGGAGACATAGCGCCACTTCCAGTTTTCTGGTGGTTTACTGGAGAGAAATATTTCATGGAAATTCCTGTCTGGGCAGGCATTAAACTATGATCCTCAGATCTCAGCCTCCTGAGTAGCTAAGATTATAGGCATGAGCCATGGGCGCACGGTTAAATTTATATATCTGAGATTTGTTAGTGGAACAAAGGGTACAGAAACTATCATTCTTATCAAGAAAGGACTTCACACTGACAGGTATCATTACAAGAAGAAATACGATAAATATTCACAGTGGCACAAAAATCCCTTAGATGCCTTGCAAGGCAGCATGTTTTTCCATTCACTGCATGTGGTTTGAGCGGATTGCAACCCAAGCGAATGTAGAAGATATTGGACCCTAACAAAACTGACAATTGCATAAACCCAGTCCTCTATGACAGATTTAACAAGGCCTATCTTGGAGATTCTTGTTAGGGACATGATAAAAAATTTATAGTTTATTTGTGATAACAGAACAGTTTTACACCTGTCACTAAGCCATTACCTTTATTTAACACAGTCCATTTTTCTCTAACTTATATTTTCTTGGCTCAGGAAACTGTTTTTTGCTTGTGAAAACCTGGCTGTTTACAATATAGAAATGGGTTTTTCATCCTTTTGAAATTACTGTCTGTATAGTGTTCTATGAGATGAGCTTCCTATGATATTTTTTATCATAGGAATAAATTACTCTGATTCAAACTTGGACAACAGCTAGCTTGTTCTCTCTCCTAGGAAACCATCTGTATAGACTTTTTACATGTAAACAGACCCTCATTTACTTACAAAAGTCTGTCAGTGAGTCAAACTTAACTCACCCAAGTGAGGTGAATTCCTCTCTCATGCTTCTTTTACATTAAAAATGGTAAGAACTGTTCAACAATGCATATACTTTTTAATGTGAAGTGTGACTCCTATTTTCCATAATGTGAATCAAGGAGAGGAATCAGTTTAAGATGTGAAAGAGCCTTTCGAAGAGTTTTGGAACTTGAAAATTGTCCTGGGTATTCATTTTTGGAAAAATATCCCTTTTCAAAGACAAATGACTCCTTTTTTTTATATTGTGCAGGTACTGGGATTTGAACTCCTGGCCTTGAGCTCTACCTGGGCTTTAATTCTCTATGTTTAATCTATAGACCTGAGCCACACTTTCACTTCTTCCTTTTACCAAGAGTGGAGAAAAGAATCTCCTAGGTTTATCTACTTGGAATAGCTTCGAATTGCAATTATCAAATTTGAAATGGTTCCAAGCATTCCGTCTAAGGCATATTCAACAACTAGTGAAACTTGAGTTGGCTATAATTATGTATCTTTCTCTATGTGTGCACGTTTATATGTGTATATGTATGTGTGTATTTGTGTGTATGCTAACGTGCAAGTGAACCTACATAAGGGCATATACACACATATATGCATATATAAATGAATATACAAATATAAATATATGTGCATATATATGTATATCAGATGTTCAGTGATTCAATCTATAGTTCCTAGCACATTGTCATTCTCACAAAATGTACATGATAAATTGCTCTGCAGATCTGTGATCTATTATGGATATCCTTTGTACTCACTTCCCCCATTAGTTTTTGACCATCCCTGTGAACAACTTCGGTCTACTTTCCATAGGATAGCTTTTTTTCATTACAGGTAGTTACTAACTGATAATAAAAGAATAAAAGGTTGCTTGTAAAAGGAAAAAAATTCTTGATTATAGCCATTCTACCTGGGGTGAGGTGGTATCTCAATGTTGCTTTGATTTGCATTTCTTTTATGGCTAGAGAGGTTGAGCATTTATTCATGTGACTATTGGCCATCCTTCTTTCACCTTCAGAGAAGTTTCTCTGTAAGTTTTTAGCCCACTTATTTATTGGGTAGTTGTTTCTTTGAAGATTTGTTGTTGGGGGATTTAATTTGTTGATATCCAGGTAGACTTTAGATATGAGACCCTTGTCTGTTGTATGGCTAGTGAGGATTTTCTTCCAATCCGAGGACATTCTATTGATCTTGCTAGCTATGTCCTTTGCCATGCAGAAGCTCTGAAATTTCATGCAATCCCATTTGCCCAAATTTTCTTTGATTTGTTGTGTTTCTGGGACTCTATTAAGGAAATTTTGGCTTGTGCCAATTAGACCTAGGGTTTCTCCTTTTCCATCCTGTAATGTTTTCAGAGTGTCTGATTTGACTCCAAGGTATTTGATCAATTTGGAGTTGATTCTGGTGCAGAGTGATATATAAGGATCTAGCTATTTTTCTGCAAGTAGTTAACCAATTTTTCCAGCACCATCTACTGAAGAGGCTGTTAGATGTTGGAGGAGATGTGGACAGAAGGGAACCTTACTGCATTGTTGGTGGGAGAGTAAACTTGTTCAACCATGTTGAAAAGCAGTATGGAGGTTCCTCAAAAGACTCTACATAGATCTCCCCTATGACCCAGCAATCCCACTTTTGGGCGTTTCACCAAATGATCACAAATAAGACCACACTAAAGCTACCAGCACAACTATGTTTATTGCAGCATTATTTGCCATAGCTAAGACATGAAACCAACCCAGATGCCCCTCAGTAGATGAATGGATCAAGAGAATGTGGTATATATACACAATGGAATTCTATGCCTCCATCAGAAAAAATGACATTGCCCCATTTGTTAGGAAATGGAAAGGCTAGGAAAAAATTCTATTAAGTGAAGTAAGCCAAGCCCAAAGAAACATAGGTTTCATGGTTAAACTTATTTGCAACAACTAGCATATGTCTGAGTCAAGCAGAAAAGGTCAGATAGGTTGATGTTAGGGACATGAACCCTAAGATATATATTCAAATGTTTTTAATGCGATTTTTTCTAACATATTTAAAGAATATTTCTTTGTTGCTTTGGATGTCCCTCCCCCACGGTATAACCCCTGCTTTCACTGTATTTGATGTTGATATAATTTGTGGGGGGGTGGGAAAAAACAATTCGTTTAAATAAGGATACGGGTGGACCCATTGCAACACTAATATGTACAAGTACTTATGTCGAAAAACGAACTTTACTACTTTGGTTGGGGGGAGTATTTGATATGGGGGACAAGGAGGATTGGAAGTTCTGGGAAGGAGAAACAAAGGAGGACGCTACAATGCTTGATAGGAAATGTACTCATTATCTTGTCCATGTAATTACAACCCCTCTGTACAGTATTTTCACAATAAAAAAGAAAAAATAATAAAAAGAACAAAATTTTTAAAAATATATAAAATAATCTTGTAGAAGATTAAAAATATAAAAGAAAAATAATTTTAGGTCACAGGTTAAAGTATCTTATCCATTCCAATGATTCCTATGAGATAAAATTTATAGTAGAAGTAAAAGTGAAAAGGAACTCCTAGGTATGTTATTTTACCATTTAGAATGGCAAAGAATAATATCATGTCACTGTCATAACTCTTAAAGAATGCAAGGTTAACCGATGGTTGCTTTCATGTTCCCTCAAAACTAGTAGATCCTGAAGCATAATAGTAGCCCAGCAGAAATTCTAAGTAGCAGACATGGGGCATGGAAGAGAAAGAGAGGAAATGAGACAGAGTGAAAGAGAGAAATATCATAATATTGAAAGTGAATAATAGATAAACAAGAGCTGTATGAGAATATTCATACTGCTATCTTTAGACTCTATGTGTACATTTGCAGGTATTTGATATTTGTAATCCATCAACATGAAATATAAAGTTATGTTGATAAAAATAAAAGTGACTCAGAAGAAATTATAAATGCAAAAACGATCTTCACAGCAGCAAACTCTCAGAGATATTTCATGACTTTGAAAAGGATAAAGTGGCTGAAGTTACTATAAATTTAGAAGTACAACAATTCACAAAAATAGAAAAAGATATTTATATATTTCCTTATATAACCCAAAGCAAAAGGAAAATGTTGTTTAGATGATTTTTTTAAAAACACAGTCTCTCAAGTGCTAGGAAGTTGGCTCAGTGGTAGAGTGCTTGCCTTTCATGCATGAGGCCCTGGGTTTGATTCCTCAGCACCACATAAGTAGAAAATGATGGAAATGGTGCTCTGCCTCAAGTGTTAGCGCTAGCCTTGCCTGAGGAACAGCACTCAGGCCCCAGAGTTCAAGCCCCATGACAAAAAGTCAAAATAAAACAAAACAAAACAAAACACAGTCTCTCACATTTGTGGCCTCAACTCTGTAATACTGTTGCTTCAACCTAGGGCTAAGATTTTAGTTGTGGACATGTATCAACTCTCCTGATTCAGACTCTACTTGATCATTTTTAATAAATATTTTGTTCTTAATTTTCCTAGTTGTAAATTCACATGCACCTATAAAAAAAATGGTTTGACCACCCCAGTAACATTCTCAAAGTACCTCCTAATGATGACTAACAAAAAGTTGTATTATATAACAAGTATAACAATGCTACAAAGAAAACCAATAATTAAATAATGATTAATAAAATAAAAAACAAAACAATTACCAGTGTTTTTAGTATTTGAAGTGCACTACATATTAGATTTTCTATTTTCTCATATTCCTGTACATTTTAAACCGCCTAAGATTATGATGTTCAACAAGATTTTTATAGGCTATGAATAGTCTTCAAAGTTACACACTAAGGTTATTATGGTTCAACTCATTATTTGTTTATGGCTTATATCATCTCTTGTTCCTCGCTAAAATATAAAGTAAGGAATCCCTAAATTTTAACAAGAACTGTGTAGTCTTAACCCTTCATTCTGCTTCTTCACACAAAGACTTTGC
This sequence comes from Dipodomys spectabilis, assembly GCF_019054845.1. Classification (NCBI taxonomy): domain Eukaryota; kingdom Metazoa; phylum Chordata; class Mammalia; order Rodentia; family Heteromyidae; genus Dipodomys; species Dipodomys spectabilis. Next base: position 3,484,035 of record NW_024870975.1, read on the forward strand.
AACTTCTCATTAACAAAGTTTCTATAAATTCTGAAATGTACATACTTAGTACTATATGTCTGCTAACATAAATCTTAAATACATTATAGAAAATTTTATACCTGCCAAACAGTCCTAATTTTGGCATATAATCCTAAAATTAAATAGATATAAAACACTAAAATTTTTAACAACCCTTAACACTTGCTGCTGTGTTCATTATGACATGTGCCTTGTATAGAACAATTGAATTATTTCCCCTACACATCTCTTGAACCGCAAATATCTGGAATTATTTTGTTTTTGACATGTCCATCTTGACATTATTCTTAAATGTGTGCTTATGTAAGAAGTACATGGTTCTAAAATTTCACAATTCTTCTAAACTTACTTTTTGTTGAATTGCCTAGTTTAAGAAAATCAATTACACTTTATATATAAAAAATATTCTGTGCTCAATTCAGCATCACATAAACTAACATTGTAATGATACTGAGAAGATTAGCATGGCCCCTGCGCAAGGATGACAGGCAAATTCCTGAAGCATTCCATAGTTTTACAACAATAGATGCTGGAGGGGATGTGGACAGAAGGTAACCTTACTGCATTCTTGGTGGGAGTGTAAACTTTTTCAACCATTTTGGAAATTAGTATGGAGGTTCCTCAAATGACTCCACATAGATCTCCCATATGATCCAGAAATCCCACTTTTGGGCATTTACCCAAATGATCACAAACAAGACCATACTAAAACTACCAGCACAACTACATTTATTGCAGCATTATTTAAGATAACTAAGATATGGAACCAACCCCGATGCTCCTCAGCAGAAGAATGGATCAAGAGAATGTGTTTTATATAAACAATGGAATTCTATGCCTCCATCAGAAAGAATGGCATCATCCAATTTGTTAGAAATTGGAAAGATATGGAAAAATATTAAGTGAAGTAAGCCAAATCCAAAAGAACACAGGTCCCATGGTTTCCTAATTTTCAATAACTAATATATGTATAGTATAAGCAGAAAAGCTCAAAAGGTATGTCCATATGACCAGATAGCATAATGTTCCGGGAAATGAAACCCAAGATAGGGATACAAGAATTTTTCTCTTTTTTGCTATTGTTTCTAATGTACTTATAATGTGCAATGTGATTTTTTGTGTCTTTTTATAGGTTCCTCCCCATGCTATAACAACTGTTTTCACTGTATTTGAAGTTGATGCGCCTATATCTTGTATATATGCTCTTCTAATTTGGGGAGAGGAAGGAAAAACACAAAATGCCTAAATAGGGATACAGGTTGACCCATTGTAACAATGAGATGCACAAGACACTATGCTGAAAAATGAACGTTACAATTTAGGCAGGGGAAGGGGGGAGGGGTGTGCACTTGTGGAGGTGCGAGGGAAGGAATGGTAGGGGAAAGATAAAGGAGGAGGTAACAATGCTTGTTAGGAATTGTTCTCATTACCTAGCTCATGTAAATATGACACCTGTGTACAGTATTTTTACAATAAAAAGTATAAAACTTTTCTAAGAGGGAGGAGTTTATTTCCTTTATTTTGCTTATATAATATCGTTAACAAAGAAATTAATGCAAAACACTGATATGAAGATATTTAGAATGGATGTATGTGTGTATGTGTGTGTGTGCACGCGCGCGCGCAAGTAGCATGCATGTACAGGAAATTGCATTTCTGTTGGCATGCTCAGAATTTGAAATCGCGGCTTCAAGGTCTTGCTAGGCCTTTCCTCTCTAGATTGGTGAGCTACTATATAAGCTACATCTTCATTCTTGGCCCTATGCTAGTTCAATAAATTTTTGAAAAATTGTCTCATGAATTTATTTTGCCCTGATTGGGTTCCAACTGTTATCCACAGATCTCGGGCTCCTGAGTAGATGACCGGAGGAGTTAGGATTACAGGTGCGACCATCCAGCACAAGGTTTTCAGAATAATTTCAAAAGTAGAAGAAAATTTACTTCACAGGGTCCTGTTTTATCATCTCCTACTTTGAAAGCATTTTGGGTGATTGTATATGAATTTTTTAGGTTTTTGATTCTTAAAAGTCAGTTAATGATAATATTTAAAAGTTTTAGTACTTTTTAAAAAGGAAACTGGAAGTTTCCTCAATTTATAAGCTCAACTCTCTACATGATAACCCAATCTCACCAACACAGTCTGTGTTGAAGACAAAATGTAACAGAAAACAATCACCATGGACATTAATTGCTATGCTATTATTTCTTGGACACTATGAATATTGAATTGAGAATGTAAGAGACTGGAGAGATTTTACCTACCTTTTGTGTACTGCTAAAAGGCTTTTGGAAACTTTGCCTCATTTCCTTTCTCACTGTATGTCTTTGGGTCATCTACTTAAGGCATTTAATTACAATTTTCCCAACACTAAAATGGTAATAACATTAGCATTATAACAAATATTATCTTAAGAATTAAGGGAAATAAAACTTGTGAAGTACTTAACCTAAACTTCTGTGAAGGAGCTTTGAGTTTAGCCAGCAGTTTTTTTAAAATACTAAATAGAATGCAATAAGCATTACAAAAACCATTACATGTAGTGAGAAACCAGAAGTAATGTTATCTATTGACCATGTTGTGCTTCCAAGGAAACCAGGGTGATAACTTCTTATTCTGTAAATAAAACTGGTTATCTTATATCTTACGTCTTGGTAGTGTAAAAGTATCAGGGAAAGAATAATAAATGAATGTTGTAGACTGAGGTGAAGTCCATATGAAAATGTGAAAAACTGATAAAACATAAAAGTACCTTCGCGATATGTTGGGTTTACATTTTAAGGAAGACCTAGAAGAATGAATTCTCTTTTTGATATCCTAGCATAGGTCCTTAGAAGTAGGAACTCTTTCTTCCTTCTTGTATAGGCATCATCAGATGAGAGCAACTGTATTTTTTTTGTTTGCTTCCTTCCATTTATTCTTCAGTTTGAAATCTGAACTACTTGAGATTAGGGAAATTAGACACATAGACTTTGGAAAGAACAATTAACGTAAAATAAATAAAATGCACATAGCCTTGTTAAAGGTCTAACTAAATTGAATTATATGGTCTCAAGCATTAACAGAAAATGATTTAAGCAATATCATTTTATTGAAAATTGAAAAATGTTAGGAGTGGCTTAATATTTTTCTATCTACTACCTTGAATTAATTACTGATTTTGTATGGAGAGATTAAAGATGAGATTAACAAGAAACTTGATTAAAATTGGACAAAAGTTCTGAATAGACATCTTTTCCCTAAAGCCCTGAAAATCGCCAGTGGGCTAACAAAGTTGTGTTTAATACAACTTCTATGCTGGCTTAATGGTTTGTGAACTGAAATATTAGAGAAATGTAATTCAAAATTACTATGATAAGGAGTTCTGGGAAGATGGCGGAGGAGAAGCTGGAGGCTAAACAAGCTCTCGCAGAGAAAAGAGTTTTATTTTTTTCAAATTTAATTTTTTTTGTGAACATACTGTACAGAGGGGTTACAATTACATGGGCAGGATAATGCGTACATTTCTTATCAAGCATTGCAGCCTCCTCCTTTGTTTACCCTTCACATCCCTTCCCAATCTCCCCCCTCCCCTCCCACCCAATCCTCCCCCCTCCCCCCCACACCAACGTTGTAAAGCTCGTTTTCTACATGACAACTTGTACTTCTCATTGTTGCAACAGGTCCACCTGTATCCTTAAACGACTTGTTTTCCCCATCTCCTCCACAAGTTATACTGACATAAAATATAGTGAAAGCAGGGGTTATACTGTGGGGGAGGGACTTACAAAGCAACAAAGAAATAATCTTATAAATGCATTAGAAACAAATGCATGAAATAAAAAAAACATTAAAATACCTATCTAAGGGTTCATTTTCCTAACATCACATTATCTGAGCTTTTCCGCTTGACTCATACATATACTAGATATTGCAAATAAGGGAAGCCATGGGACCTATGTTTCATTGGGCCTGGCTTACTTCACTTAATATAATTTTTTCCAAGTTTTTCCATTTCCTAACAAATGGGGCAATGTCGTTCTATCTGATGGAGGCATAGAATTCCATTGTGTATATATACCACATTTTCTTGATCCATTCATCTACTGAGGGGCATCTGGGTTGGTTCCATATCTTAGCTATGGTAAATAATGCTGCAATAAACATAGTTGTGCTGGTCGCTTTAGTGTGGTCTTGTTTTTAAACATTTGGGTAAATGCCCAAAAGTGGGATTGCTGGGTCATAGGGGAGGTCTATGTGAAGTCTTTTCACGAACCTTCATACTGCTTTCCAAAGTAGTTGAACAAGTTTACACTCCCACCAACAATGCAGTAAGGTTCCCTTCTGTCCACATCCCCTCCTACATCTGTTGTTGTTAGAGTTCTTGATTATAGCCATTCTAACTGGGATGAGGTGGTATCTCAATGTTGTTTTGATTTGCATTTCTTTTATGGCTAGGGAGATTGAGCATTTTTCTTCCTGTGTCAATTGGCCATCCTTCTTTCTTCTTCAGAGAAGTTTCTCTTCAAGTCTTTAGCCCACTTATTTATTGGGCAGTTGTTTCTTTGAGGATTTGTTATTGGGGGATTTAATTTTTTGAGTTCCAAGTATATTTTTGATATGAGACCTTTGTCTGTTGTATGGCTAGTGAAGATCTTCTCCCAATCTGTATGCTTTCTGTTGATCTTGCTAGCTATGTCCTTTGCCATGCAGAAGTTCTGCAACTTCATACAATCCCATTTGTCCAACCTTTCTTTCTGGGAAGATGGCGGAGGAGAAGCTGGAATCTAAACAAGCTCTCGCATAGAAAGCAGTTTTAGAGTTCCAGTGAACATTCCTAAGCCAGAGAATCACACCAAGTGTGCCATCACAGGACAGAGAGTCAGGCCAGAGAGAGAAAGGAGTTTTAGAGTTCCAGCGAACAGACTTAAGCCAGAGAATCACACCAAGTGTACCATCACAGTTCAGAGAGTTAGGCCAGAGAGGGAAAATCCAGGCAAGGAGACAGATCTGAGCACTTGCTAGCAGCCACCACTGCGGGCTACAGTGGTGGTGGAGGTGGCAATAGCCGCCATACCTGCAACATAGAGAGTCCAGGACAAAGGAGCCAGACATGGCGCGCGAGTGTATTCTACTGAACACCAACAAGAACCGACAAGGAGCAGACATCTTCATCCTGCAGTTCACAGACCAGAGATGACCCAGGAACCAAAATGCGGTGTGAGTAGAAGCCTAACGTCCTCACTCCTTCTCAGGGAGCAGAGGAGGGAAGGCCACCCCTCCCTGCCATTACAGGAGATCTCCATGTTTGATACTGACAAAGCTTGGTTGACCAGCTAGCTCAAACACAGGCCTTGGAAGAAAACTAGAGTCATTTAGCAGGTCAGAAGATCCTAAAGTGACATGGCAAACTCAGCCCCATCCAGGGAAAAGTCACCCAGCTCGGGCCGCCAGCCCCAGGAGTGGGTTTCTTCACTGGGTAATCAGAGCCAGAGGCTGCCCCTCTCTTTAGCAGCATGGACAATCCATTGAAATTCAGTAAACATAAACCCTGAGAGTGGCTCGAGGCTGGGCTCTGTGAGTCTCTCACAAAGTCTCCTCAGGGAAAAGCTACTGTTTGCTGAAAGGCCTCAACTCTACCCAGAACCTAGCCTCATCAGAGCATCTACAAACATGAGGAAAAAGCCATCTCCCTCTTTTGTGATACTCAAAGCAGATCTCCCTCCCATTGAACTAGCCAGGGGAGAGGATCACAAAATATTTTGTACAGCATAGCATTTTTCTGCCTGTTCAAACAAACTGCTTAAGAAACCAACTAAGCCACAGGAAAATCAAATACCACAAGCAGACCAGAGACTCCAACAAGAGGCTTGTTATGGACACAAGGGATATAAAAGATCTTCCCACCACTCCCCAAAAAATCAAAGAACTTGTTTTTTCTCTGTTTCTTCTTCTTCTTCTTCTTCTTTTTTTTTTTTGGTTCCTTTTATAAAAATATTTTTCTTCTAAAACTTTTTTTTTAATTTTTAATTTTTACCATTTTGAAAAAAAATTCTATACTAGTAACTTTTTTCTCTTCCTCTTATAATTTTTATTTTAGGGGTATATATGTGTGTGCGTTTTTCTTTCTTTTTTGTTCTTTCTTTTCAAAAAATATTTTTGTTTTTTGTTTAGCTCTACTGAATGTCTGATTTTTTTTCTTTTTTGCTCATTTTTTTCACCTTTTCTGCTCTTTTGCTCTTCTTTGTGTGACTTAATTGTTGTTTTGCACATCCGTAGATATACCCATAGTCGATTATTAGACTTTATCCCCCATTGTGTACATATTTAATCCACAAATTTATTACTCAATTCAAAGCCTCTTAGACTTAAATTCCTAGCAGTATTACCTCTTTATACCTATATAATATTTTAAGTATTTTTATTTTTAAGGTTTTCATGTCTCCTTTATATCCCTCCCATTCTCTCATTATACCCATGTTCTTCTCTGAATATTTCATTTTCAATCAGCATATTTTTAATCATTACACTTTTTATTTTTTGATTTTTGCTTTTCTATTTTTTCTTGTGTCTTTTTTCTCTTTCTCTTTCTTCTTTTTTTCTCTCTCTACTTTTATCCTATCCAACCTCTTTCCCACTTTGCGATTAGGACTTAGTTAAGTAAACTCTCCCTGTTCCTTCCCATATTTCTCTTTTCCTATTTTTACCCACATGTCTCCCTAAAATTAATAATTTCTGGTTTTCCAAATTCTACTTTGCGGTTTGTAGCCCATTATTATATAGTTGTTTGATGTTGAATAGGTATGTCTGTTGAACTTCACTGTATCTGCAGACTTTTGATTGTGGATCTACAGACTTTGGTTGATGCTTGCCTTAAGATAGTTTTCTAGCACAAAACTGGTGTTACTTTCATCCCAAATGGGCAGAGTAAGCCGAAAAAACACAAGAAAAATGGCAAGTCCGGGTAGCTCAAATCCCACTCATGACAATCATGGGACAGGACAGATAATGAATAATCCAGAGAAGAGTTCCCAAATAGCTCTACAAACACTACTGGCAAATATGGTAAATGAAAAGATGGAAAACATACAAAAGGACTTTGTATGAGCGTGATAGAGAGAGAGAGGAGGCAAACGAAAGGTCAATACTGGAAAAGATTGAAAACATACAAAGGAATCTATATGAGCATGATAAGGAGAGAGAGGAGGAAAACCAAAGGTTAATACCGGAATATCATGAGCGTGAGGAAGCTACTCTAAAACTGATACAGGAATTGCATGAGCAGCATGAGAACACTCAAAGAGAACTTCACGAATGGCATGAAAGTGAGGAAGCTAAGCAAAGAGTAATAAAGGAATTGAGAGAGCAGGATGAGAATACACAAAGATCACTAAAGGCATTCATGGAATCCATTAAGGAAGAGCTGAAGTATGTCAGGGAGACCAAGGAAACCATAAACAATCACCTAAGTGATTTGAGAATAAACACTGAACATCAAATTAAGGAAGTAAAGAAGTCCATACAAGATCTAAAACAAAGAAACACTGAACATCAAATTAAGGAAGTAAAGAAGTCCATACAAGATCTAAAACAAAGCTTCAATGAAGAATTTGAAGCCATCAAAGCTGACCAATTAGAAGGAAAAGAAATGAAAAACCAAGTAGAAAGCCTTGAGAGCAGGTTAGACCATGCAGAAGATCGAATCTCGGGGATTGAAGACAGCCTAGAAATTATAGAGAAAGAACATACAACCATCAAAGACAAGTCCAAGAAATATGATAGATCTATCCAACACTTGGAAGACACCATCAGAAGGCCTAATCTAAGGATAATGTGTGTAGAGGAGCACCCAGAAACGGAAGTTAATGGTCTAGGAAATTTGTTTAACAGGATCCTAGCAGAGAACATCCCAAACATACAAAAAGATAGGCCTATTCAGATACAAGAAGCTTTTAGAACCCCAAATAGACCAGACCAGAATCTGACATCCCACCATCACATTATAATCCACATAGGATCAACTCAGACCAAGGAAAAGATCCTTAAAGCTGTCAGGGAGAAAAGGTTAATCACCTATAAAGGGAAACCAATTAGAATCACCTCAGATTTCTCAGCAGAGACAATCAAAGCAAAAAGAGCCTGGAATGATGTATGCCATGCCCTAAAAACAAACAACTATCAACCAAGAATACTGTACCCAGCTAAACTCTCCTTCATAACTGAAGGCCAAATAAAAACCTTCCATAGCAAAGAAAAATTGAAACAATACATCTCCACCAAACCACCCCTACAAAAGATTCTTAAAGATGTCCTACACATAGAAACCCAACAAGACCACAATAAAGGCCAAGAAACTGCACCCAAAACAAAGAACCATAGGAAGAACCCAGTTTCGCTGCCCCCAAGAAGGTGGATAACATGGCAGGAACTCCCAAATAACTCTCAGTCCTTTCTCTTAACGTTAAAGGACTGAACTCTCCAATTAAGCGACATAGACTGTCTAGTTGGATAAAAAAAAAAACAAGACTCTTCTATCTGCTGCCTTCAGGAGTCACATCTTGCCCATAAAAACAAACACATTTTCAATGTTAAAGGTTGGAACAAAATCTACCAAGCAAACGGCCCCCATAAACAGGCAGGAGTTGGAAACCTAATATCATATTAAATAGACTTCAAATTAAAATTCGTGAGAAGAGATAAAGAAGGTCCCTACATACTAATTAAGGGATCTCTCTTTCAGGAGGATATTACAATTCTGAATATCTACTCGACAAACAATGGAGCACCCAAATTTATCAAAGAAACACTACTTTCCCTCAAATCCCATATAGATCCAAAGACATTAATTTTTGAGTATTTTAACACACCACTCACCCCACTAGATAGATCAACTCGGCAAAAACTCAACAGAGAAACCGCAGATCTAAACAGCTGCATAGATCAACTAGACTTAACAGACATCTACCGAACATTTCACCCAGCAGCATCAGAATACACGTTTTTCTCAGCAACACATGGAACGTTTTCTAAAATAGACCACATTTTAGGCCACAAAGCAAACTTGTCTAAATTCAGAAACATTGAAGTTATACCTTACATTCTCTCTGACCACAAGGGAATAAAATTAGAACTCAACACCAAAAGCCACCAAAGAAATTCCGGTATCACATGGAGGCTGAACAACACACTGCTGAATCATGAGTGGGTCATGGAAGAGATTAGAAAGGAAATTCAAATGTTCATGCTATTCAAAAAAAATGAACACACAAACTACTAGCTCCTCTGGGACACAGCAAAGGCAGTACTCAGAGGCAAGTTTATAGCTCTGAGCTCCTACATCAACAAATTGGAGAGATCTGAAACAAACAATTTAATGACACTTCTAAACCTCCTTGAAAAAGAGCAGCAAGATAAACCCCAATCAAGTAGGCGGAAAGAAATAATTAAAATTAAATCAGAATTAAATGAATTAGAATCCAAAAAAACTATAGAAAGAATCAACAAAACAAAGAGTTGGTTCTTCGAAAAACTTAACAAAATTGACAGACCCTTAGCAAATCTTATCAGAATAAGAAGAGAACACACCCAAATTAATAAACTCAGAGATGAGAATGGAAACATCACCACAGAAAAAAAAAGATTCAGAACATCATAAGGGAATGCTTCTCAAAACTTTATGCTAATAAGTTTGAGAACTTGACAGAAATGGACCTTTTCCTAGCAACTATTGACATGCCAAAACTAAACCAAGATGAGTTAAACCATCTTAACACGCCCATATCAGGCATTGAAATAGAAACAGCAATAAGAGACCTCCCAGCTAAGAAAAGTCCAGGACCAGATGGTTTTTTTTTTTTTTTAATTTAATTTAATTTTATTTGTGAACATACTGTACAGAGGAGTTACAGTTACATGGGCAGGATAATGCGTACATTCTAACCAAGCATTGCAGCCTCCTCCTTTGTTTACCCTTCACATCCCTTCCCAGCCTCCCCCATCCCCCCCTAATCCCAATCCTTCCCTCCCTTCCCCCCCCTCCCCACCCCCGCACCAACGTTGTAAAGCTCGTTTTGGACATGACAACTTGTACTTCTCATTGTTGCAACAGGTCCACCTGTATCCTTAAACAACTGGTTTTTCCCCATCTCCTCCACAAGTTATACTGACATCAAATATAGTGAAAGCAGGGGTTATACTGTGGGGGAGGGACATACAAAGCAACAAAGAGACAATCTTATAAATGTGTTAGAAACACATGCATGAAAGAAAAAACATTAAAATACACATCTAAGGGTTCATTTTCCTGACATCACATTATCTGACCTTTTCCGCTTGACTCATACATATACTAGATATTACAAATAAGGGAAACCATGGGACCTACGTTTCTTTGGGCCTGGCTTACTTCACTTAATATAATTTTTTCCAAGTTTTTCCATTTCCTAACAAATGGGGCAATGTCATTCTTTCTGATGGAGGCATAGAATTCAACTGTGTATATATACCACATTTTCTTGATCCATTCATCTACTGAGGGGCATCTGGGTTGGTTCCAGATCTTAGCTATGGTAAATAATGCTGCAATAAACATAGTTGTGCTGGTAGCTTTAGTGTGGTCTTGTTTGTAAACATTAGGGTAAATGCCCAAAAGTGGGATTGCTGGGTCATAGGGGAGCTCTATGTGAAGTCTTTTGAGGAACCTCCATACTGCTTTCAAAAGTGGTTGAACAAGTTTACATTCCCACCAACAATGAAGTAAGGTTCCTTTCTGTCCACATCCCCTCCAGGATCTGTTGTTAGAGTTCTTGATTTTTGCTGTTCTAACTGGAGTGAGGTGATATCTCAATGTTGTTTTGATTTGCATTTCTTTTATTTCTAGGGATGTTGAACATTTCTTCATGTGTCTATTGGCCATCCTTCTTTCTTCTTAAGAGAAGTTTCTCACCAGATGGTTTTACAGCGGAATTTTACAAGGCCTTCAAAGCAGAGCTCACACTAATACTCCTCCAACTCGTCAATAAAATTGAAAGAGAAAGCTCACTACCAAACACATTCTATGAAGCCATCATAACCCTCATCCCAAAACCAGGCAGGGACTCATCAAAGAAAAAGAAATATAGACCCATTTCTTTGATGAACATTGATGCACATGGTTATCTCAATGGATGCAGAAAAAGCATTCTACAAGATCCAGCACCCCTTCATGATGAAAGTTTTGGAAAAATTAGGCATCCATGGATCATTCCTCAATACAATGAAGGCTATATATGACAAACCTACAGCCAGCATTATACTTAATGGTGAAAAATTAAAACCATTTCCTCTTAACTCAGGAACAAGACAAGGATGTCCATTCTCTCCACTTCTCCTCAATCTAGTATTAGAATGCCTAGCTACAGCAGTAAGACAAGATGCAGACATAATGGGGATCCAAATAGGGAAAGAAGAAATACAACTCTCCCTCTTTGCAGATGACATGATCTTGTATTTAAAGAATCCCATAGACTCCACTCCCAAATTACTCAAGCTGATTCAAAACTTTGGCAAAGTAGCAGGTTATAAAATTAACCCCCAAAAATCAATGGCTTTTCTGTATGCTAACAATGAGAAAAGTGTGGCTGAAATTAGTAAAGCAACTCCATTTGTAATAGCCCCACAAAAAATAAAATACTTAGGAATTAACTTAACCAAAGAAGTGAAGGACCTCTATGATGAAAACTTTAAAATCTTGAAAAAAGAAATCAACAAAGAACTTAAAAAATGGCAAAACCACCCATGCTCCTGGGTTGGAAAGATTAACATCGTGAAAATGGCAATACTTCCCAAGGCTATCTACAAATTCAACGCAATACCTATCAAAATTCTAACCTCATTCTTCAAGGAAATAGAAGAAGCAATCCAAAAATTCATATGGAACAACAAAAGACCCGGAATAGCAAAAACGCTCCTCAATGGAAAGAACACTGCTGGAGGAATATCAATACCAAATTTCAAACTCTACTACAAAGCCATAGTAATCAAAACAGCCTGGTATTGGCATAAGAACAGACCTCAGGACCAATGGAATAGAATTGAAAACCCAGAAATGAACCTACAGATCTATAGCCATCTAATTTTTGATAAGGGATCTAAAACAATAGAATGGAAGAAAGACAGCCTCTTCAGTAAATGGTGTTGGCAAAATTGGTTAACTAGATGTAGAAAACTAAAGCTAGATCCTTATATATCACCCTGCACAAGAATTAACTCCAAATGGATCAAAGACCTCGAAGTCAAAGCAGACACTCTGAAAACATTACAGGATGGAATAGGAGAAACCCTAGGTCTCCTTGGCTCAGACGGAAATTTTCTGAATACAGACCTGGAAACACAACAAATCAAAGAAAGATTGGACAAATGGGATTGCATAAAGTTGCAGAGCTTCTGCATGGCAGAGGACATAGCTAGCAAGATCAATAGAAAGCCCACGGATTGGGAGAAGATCTTTACTAGCCATACAACGGACAAGGGTCTCATATCTAAAATATACTAGGAACTCAAAAAATTAAATCCCCCAACCACAAATCCTCAAAGAAACAACTGCCCAATAAATAAGTGGGCTAAAGACTTAAAGAGAAGCTTCTCTGAAGAAGAAAGAAGGATGGCCAATAGACACATGAAGAAATGCTCAACATCCCTAGCCATAAAAGAAATGCAAATCAAAGCAACTTTGAGATACTACCTCACTCCAGTTAGAATGGCAAAAATCAAGAACTCTAACAACAGATGCTGGAGGGGAAGTGGACAAAAGGGAACCTTACTTCATTGTTGGTGGGAATGTAAACTTGTTCAACCACTTTGGAAAGCAGTATGGAGGTTCCTCAAAAGACTTCACATAGAGCTCCCCTATGACCCAGCAATCCCACTTTTGGGCATTTACCCAAATGTTTACAAACAAGACCACACTAAAACGACCAGCACAACTATGTTTATTGCAGCATTATTTACCATAGCTAAGATGTGGAACCAACCCAGATGCCCTTCAATAGATGAATGGATCAAGAAAATGTGATATATATACACAATGGAATTCTATGCCTCCATCAGAAAGAATGACATTGCTCCATTTGTTAGGAAATAGAAAAACTTGGAAAAAATTATATTAATTGAAGTAAGCAAGGCCCAAAGAAACATAGGTCCCATGGTTTCCCTTATTTGCAATATCTAGTATATGTATGAGTCAAGCAGAAAAAGTCAGATAATATGATGTTAGGAAAATGAACCCTCAGATAGGTATTTTAATGGTTTTTTTTCTTTCATGCATGTGTTTCTAACGCATTTATAATATTATTTCTTTGTTGCTTTGTATGTCTCTCCCCCACAGTATAATCCCCATTTTCAATACATTTGATGTCAGTATAACTTGTGGAGGAGATGGGGAATAACAAGCCGTTTAAGGATTTAGGTGGACCTGTTGCAACAATGAGAAGTACAAATTGTCATGTCAAAAACGAGCTTTACAATGTCGGTGGGGGTGGAGGGGGGAGGCTGGGAAGGGAGGTGAAGGGTAAACAAAGGAGGAGGCTGCAATGTTTGGTAAGAAATGTGTGCATTATCCTGCCCATGTAATTGTAACCCCTCTGTAGTATTTTCACAAATAAAATAAAATAAAATAAATAAAAAATAAAAAAATAAAGAAGAAACAAGAAATCTCTTTTTAAAAATTATTTAAAAAAAGAAAATTAAAAGGGAATACTTCTCAAAACTTTATGCTAATAAGTTTGAGAATTTGGCAGAAATGGGGACCTTTTCCTAGCAAATATTGACTTGCCAAAATTTAACCAAGATGAGTGAAACCATCCTTAAAGGTCCAGACCAGCATTGAAATAGAAACAGCAATAAGAGACCTCCCATCTAAGAAAAGTCCAGGACCAGATGGTTTTACAGCAGAATTCTACCGGGCCTTCAAAGCAGAGCTCACACCAATACTCCTCCAATTCTCCAATGAAATTGAAAGAGAAAGTTCACTATCAAACACATTCTATGAAGCCATCATATCCCTCATCCCAAATCCAGGCAGGGACTCATCAAGAAAGAGGACTACAGACACATTTCTTTGATGAACATTGATGTAAAACTTCTCAACAAAATTTTGGCCAATCCACTTCAACAGTTCATCCAAAAAATCATACACCATCATCAAACAGGATTCATTTCAGGGATGCAAAGCTGCTTCAAAATACGCAAATCAATTAACATAATTCATCACATCAATAGGAGCAAGGTTAAGAACCACATGGTTATCTCAATCGATGCAGAAAAAGCATTTGAGAAGATCCAGCACCCCTTTATGATGAAGATTTTGGAAAAATTAGGCATCCATGAACATTCCTTAATACAATAATAATTCCTTAATACAGCATTACACTTAATATTGAAAAACTAAAGCCATTTCCTCTTAACTGAGATACAAGACAAGGACGTCCACTCTCTCCACTTCTCTTCAACCTAGTATTAGAATGCCTAGCTACAGCAACAAGATAAGATGCAAACATTAAAGGGATCCAAACAGCCTAAGAAGAAGTAAAATACTCCCTCTTTGCAAATGACATGATCTTGTATTTCAAGAATCCCATAGACTCCACTCCCAAATTACTCAGGCTGATTCAAAATTTGGCAAAGTAGCAGGGTATAAAATTAACCCTCAAAAATCAATGGCTTTTCTGAATGCCAAAAATGAGGAAAGTGTGGCTGAATGTAGGAAAGCAACTCCATTCGTAATAGCCCCACAAAAAATAAAATACATAGGAATTAACTTAAGCAAAGAAGTGAAGGACCTCTATGATGAAAACTTTAAAAACTTGAAAAAGGGTATCAAAACAGAACTTAGAAACTGGCAAAAACTCCTATGCTCCTGGACTGGAATGATCAGCATCGTGAAAATGGCAATACTTCCCAAGGTTATCTACAAATTCAATGAGATACCCATCAAAATTCAAAACTCATTCCTCAAGGAAATAGAAGAGGCAATCCAAAAATTCATATGGAACAATAAAAGATCAAAAATAGCAAAAATGATCCTCAACAGAGAGAACACTGCTGGAGGAATATCAATACCAAAATTCAAACTCTGCTATAAAGCCATAATAATCAAAACAGCTAGGTACTGGCACAAGAACAGACTTCAGGACCAATGGAATAGAATTGAAAACCCAGAAATGAACCTACAGACCTATAGCCATCTAATTTTTGATAAGGGAGCTAAAAAAGTAGAATGGAAGAAAGACAACCTCTTCAGTAAATGGTGCTGGCAAAATTGGTTAACAATTCGGAGAAAACTAAACCAAGATCCTTATACATCACCCAACACCAGAATCAACTCCAAATGGATCAAAGACCTCAGAGTCAAAGCAGACACTCTGAAAACTTTAAAGGATGAAATAGGAGAAACCATAGGGTCTCCTTGGCGCAGGCCGAAATTTTCTTTTAATAGAGACCCAGAAACACAACAAATCAAATAAAGGTTGGACAAATGGGATTTCATGAAGTTGCAGAGTTTCTGCATGGCAAATGACATAGCTAGCAAGATCAATAGAAAGCCCACAAATTAGGAGATCTTCACTAGCAATACAACAGACAAGGGTCTCATATCTAAAATATACATTGAATTAAAAAAATTAAATCCTCCAACAACAAATCCTCAAAGAAACAATTGCCCGATATATAAGTGGGCTAAATATTTAAAGAGAAACTTCTCCGAATAGGAAAGAAGAATGGCAAATAGACACATGAAGAAAAGCTCAACCTCCCTAGCAATAAAAGAAATGCAAATCAAAACAACATTGATATAACACCTCACACCAGTTAGAATTGCTAAAATAAAGAACTCTATTAACAACAGATGCTGGAGGGGATGTGGACAGAAGGGAACTTACTTCATTTTGGGTGGGAGTGTAAACTTGTTCAACCACTTTGGAAAGTAGTATGGAGGTTCCTCAAAAGACTCCACATAGATCTCCCCTATGGCCCATTAATCCCACTTTGGAGCATTTACGCAAATGTTTACAAACAAGACCACACTAAACCTACCAGCACAACTATGTTTATTGCAGCATTATTTACTACAGCTAAGATAGGGAACCAATCCAGATTCCCCTCAGTAGATGAATGGATCAAGAAAATGTGGTATATATACACAATGTAATTCTATGCCTCCATCAGAAAGAATGACATTGCCCCATTTGTTAGGAAATGGAAAGGCTTGGAAAAATTATATTTAGTGAAGCAAGACCGGCACAAAGAAATATAGGTCCCTTGGTTTCCTTTATTTGCAATATCTAGTATATGTCTGAGTCAAGCAGAAAAGGTCAGATAAGGTGATGTTAGGGAAATGAACCCTAAGATATGTATTGAACTGTTTTTTTTCTTTCATGATATTGTTCCTAACACATTTATAAGATTATTTCTTTGTTGCTTTGTATGCTCCTCTCCCACAGTATAACCCCTGCTTTCACTGTATTTGATGTCAGTATAATTTGTGGAGGGGAAGGGGAAAAACCAGTCGTTTAAATAGGGATACAGGTGGACCCAAAGCCACAATGAGAAGTACAAGTCGTTATGTCGAAAAAGAACTTTACAACTTTGGTGGGTGTGTATGTGGAAGATTGGGTGGGGGGGAGGGGGGAGGATGTAATGGGATGGGAAGGAGAAACAAAGGAGGAGGGTACAATGCTTGAAAATAAATGTACTCATTATCTTGCCCATATAATTGTAACCCCTCTGTACATACTTTCACAATAAAAAATAAAAATTAAAAAATTACTATGATACTACTTCATAACTATTATAACTCATCGAAAAAAAAATCAAAGGAACCAGGTGTGGTGGTAAAGACTTGTAATTCCAAGTCTTTAGGAGGTTGGATTTAAGTCTAAAGCAACACTGGGGGGTATTGCAGAGAGTGAAAATCTGCCCTTTATTACCTTTTGAACAAAAGCTAAGAATGTTGATGAGAGTGTGGAGAAAAGGAAATTTTCTACACTCTTGGTAAAAATATTGGTTAGTAGAAAATAGTCGAAAATAGTATGCAGTTTTCCAAAGAGGCTGTGGTCTGATGATTGTGGTTCAAAGCCAGCCCCGGCAGGAAAGTCTGTGAAAATCTTACCTCCAATAAACACTCAGAAAACCAGAAGTGATGCTGTGGCTCAAGTGGTAGAGCACTAGCCTTGAGCTGAGAAACTGAGGGTCATCGCCCAGTCCCAGAGTTTAAGCTCCACGACCGACAAAAAAAAAAAAAAAGAAAGAAAAAGAAAAAAAAGAAAAATAAATGCAAAGTTGAAATATCATCTGACCCACCAATCATGTGATTATTTCTCTCTGGGTGACTCGTAAATATTCTGTAGTTCATTGTCATTCACATTATTCACAACAGCCAAGATATAAATCGAAGTTCAGTGTTCAACTATACACTAATAAAGCAACTGTGTTACATGCACAATCATGTTTTTCTGTTTCATCCTTAAAATAGCAAAAGACTTCTCGCATTAGCCACAACTTACAATAACCTGAAAGATGTATTCTAATTGAAGATTAATGTTGTCCTCTGCTCTTTGTAAATACACACACACACACACACACACACACACACACACACACACACACACACACACTCTCTCTCTCTCTCTCTTAAAAACCTCAAATATTAAGAGAGAAATCTTTTTAAAAAGTAAAGCAAAGTGGAATTGCTGGGCATTTAGGTCACAATGTAGAAGATAGTAGATATACAGGATGACCAGGTATAGAGTTGTGATGTACCGTATGAGGATACAGGGGACAACACTGGCTTTACATAGGAATGAAGCTAAGTAAGTAGGAGTTGTTCTTCCTAGTAGGGATTGCTTATTTAGTTGTTTTTCCTTCAGTAATGGTTTGGATGAATGTAATTCTTTACATACCTGCTTGTTTGCAGAAATTATAACAAACAATATAGCAATAATGATGCATGCTCAACATAGAACAAAATGTCAAATTAAAATGCATGAGATTATCCTTGATGTAAACTAATTATTACAAATAAAGGAAACCATAGGACCTATGTTTCTTTAAGTCTGGCTTACTTCACTTAATATGATTTTTTCCAAGATCTTCCATTTCCTTACGAATGAAGTGATACCTTTCTTTCTAATATAAACATAGTATTCCATGTGTGTGTATCTGTGTGTGTGTCCCATTTTCTTGATCCATTCATCTACTGAGGGCCATCTGGGTTGATTCCTTATCTTATCTCTGGTGAATACTACTGTGATAAAGATAATTGTTCTGGTAGCTTTAGTGTGGCCTTGTTTTGGGTCTCCTAGTTAAATGCCCAGAAGTGGGATTACTGGGTAATAGGGGATCATTATTGTGTACATCAAGTATAATCTTTGTAGATGAGCAGAATAGCTCAATAAGTAAGTACATCTCAGCATATAAGGTGATTCCATGTGAAATGAACTACAAGACATGTTCTTTGTTGGTGTTCTTAATGTTCTAGGTGAATTCTTTTTATCCTTTGTGTTTTCCCACCTATGCATTATCCCCTGTAGTCACTGTATTTTGATTTTGATACCCTGGGTATTGTAAATATGTTGATATGAACTATGGAATGGTAAGGGAAAAAACAAAATGGTGAGACAAAGGACAGAGGGGGAACCTATGCAACAGTGGTATTCACAAGACAATATGTTAGAAATAATCTTGGGGGTGTTGGGAGTGAAGAGGGAGAAAAATTGGAGAAGGGATAACAAGTTTGAAAAGAAATGAGTTCATTAACTTACTTTTATAGCTAAAGCCCCACTGTACATTACCTTGACAATAAAATATAAATATAAATAAAATAAAATATATGAAAGCAGCAACACAGGAGATGGGAGAGGGGAAATACTGTATGTAGTAGAGTAGAGTAGAACAGTTTGGAGAGCAGTAATTTTATATTAACATAGCAAGTAATAAACTAGCATACAGATTTTCAGCCTCATGTCAGTCACTAAAAAGGAAAACAGAATGCAAAATCAGCAAACCCATAGAGATAAAATAGAATACTAAGCAAGGTGAAGAGATGACTTGGACCAAGAATAACAAATGACACAATTAGGAAGCAAATAACAAACTGGTAAGTTTAAAAAATATTACCCATAATTCTATTAAATGTTGTTTACATCACAATTAGTTAGAACTATAATTCAAATCACAATTCAATAGTATATCATATTAATAGTAAGTTACTTACTATTGATTTCTTAATATTGAATGTTTAATATAAAATTTTAACAAAAGAATAATGTGAAACTAACTTTAATAATATATTTCATGAATTGTAAATTTGAGAAGCTTTAGAATTTAAACAAATAATATATCATTATTGTTTCATTTCTGTGAATTAATGTAATAATTCAAAGTGTATTCTACACCTAGCACTCATTTAACATCAAATAATAAATTATTTCTCATAATAATTTATTGCACATAATAACTCTTGGTATTAGGTAGAAGGGTTCAGCATTGTGGAAAAATTCACACCACACAATACACGAGGGTATGACTCCTCTCAACTAGCTTAAATTGTGGAAATTTTATTTTTACATACATGTTAAATTCCTGTCTAGATGATATCTATATAAATATATATAATTTTATACATGAGGAATATTTCAGATGATACTTAAAAGTCATATTCATTAAATAAATTTTTATTATTTTGTATAAAATAAATATTTATAGACAGACTGAATTTATGAGTAGATGATGGTGTATGAGTGCCAGATTATATGTATTGAGGCTTATTTTATATTCCTGACATTGTTTCTATAATTGGATTTAATTTTCCATAATGGGTTAAATGTATTATATTGGATATATGAAAGTAAACTGTATATTTATTCCATTAATACTTTGCCACTTGTCTAATTCCAAAATAATTTATCCATGTGTTTGAAGTAATGAGAATAACAACAAATATAAGCAAGATAAATCAGTCTGAAGTAGACAAGTATTTTCACCTTTGTTTTGATAGTTGGTCCTCTTTTACACTACAGAATATGCTTGTGAAAATATGCTCCAGGCTGGCCACAACTGCAGAATATTATGGTTTGATCTATCATAAGAGAAAGAAGGAAGGGCAAATTTCCTTCCAAAAGTCTGCTCTCAGGGATGTGATCTGCTTTATGGTAGTGACTTGAAAATGAACATTTTTTTACAGTAAGCCTTGAAAAACCATCTGATAGACCATTTCTGTAAGTGGATTATTACAGAGGATTATTGATGTCTTTGCAAGGAGGCCAGATTGCTTCATTTTGAGAGAATTAAAATAGGAATTTAGTTAGTTAGGCCAAGGGATGACTGGGGCCCAGAGAAGCTACTACGTTGAATAGTAATCCTAGACCTTTAAAACAACACACACACACACACACACACACACACACACACACACACACAAATCAACCAAACAAAAAAACCTCCAGTTAGCACAGCCAGTGAGGGCTGATATAACAGCCTACATGAAGGCAGGCAAAAAACAGAAGGTGAGAGTCATTTAGCTGATAACTAACATATTTTTGATGAGGCAGACTGAAATGAGACTCCAGAGAGAGAGAGAGTCAGAAAGACTGATCAGAGAGAACTAAAATTGGTCACACAAAGATTGGAAAGTAGAATTCCTTGTAGAACAAATAAATCATAGAAAGCTTATGCATGTAAAAACAAGACAGAAATCAACTCCAAATGGATCAAAGACCTCAGAGTCAAAGAAGACACTCTGAAAACATTACAGGATGGAATAGGAGAAACCCTAGGTCTCCTAGGCACAGACCAAAATTTTCACAATAGAGACCCGGAAACAAAACAAATCAAAGAAAGGTTGGACAAATGGGATTACATGAAGTTGCAGAGATTCTGCATGGCAGAGGACATAGCTAGCAAGTTCAATAGAAAGCCCACGGATTGGGAGAAGATCTTCACTAGCCATACAACGGACAAGGGTCTCATATCTAAAATATACTTGGAACTAAAAATATTAATTCCCCAAACAACAAATCTTCAAAGAAACAACTGCCCAATAAATAAGTGGGCTAAAGACAAAGAGAAACTTCTCTGAAGAAGAAAGAAGGATGGGAAATAGACACACGAAGAAATGCTCAGCCTCCCTAGCCCTAAAAGAAATGCAAATCAAAACAACATTAAGATACCACCTCACCCCAGTTAGAATGGCAAAAATCAAGAATTCTAATAACAACAGATCCTGGAGGGGATGTGTACAGAAGGGAACATTACTTCATTGTGGGTGGGAGTGTAAACTTGTTCAACCACTTTGAAAAGTAGTATGGAGGTTCCTCAAAAGACTCCACATAGAGCTCCCCTATGGCCCATTAATCCCACTTTGGGGCATTTACCCAAATGTTTACAAACAAGACCACACTAAAGCGACCAACACAACTATGTTTATTGCAGCATTATTTACCATAGCTAAGATCTGGAACCAACCTAGATTCCCCTCAGTAGATGAATGGATCAAGAAAATGTGGTATATATACACAATGTAATTCTGTGCCTCTATCAGAAAGAATGACATTGCCCCATTTGTTAGGAAATGGAAAGGCTTGGAAAAATTATATTAAGGGAATTATGCCAAGCCCAAAGAAACATAGGTCCCATGGTTTCCCTTATTTGCAGTATCTAGTATATGTCTGAGTCAAGCAGAAAAGGTCAGATAAGGTTATGTTAGGAAAATGAACCCTAAGATATGTATTCAAATTTTTTTTCTGTCATGCCTTTGGTTCTAACACATTTATAAGATTATTTCTTTGTTGCTTTGTATGTCTCTCCCCCACAGTATAACCCCTGCTTTCACTGTATTGGATGTCGGTATAATTTGTGGAGGGGAAGGGGAAAAACAAGTCATTTCAATAAGGATACAGGTGGATCCGTTGCAACAATGAGATGTACAAATTGTCATGTCAAAAACGAACTTTACAACTTTGGGGGGGGTATTGGGGGGGGTGAGGCTGGGAAGGGATTGGAAGGGGAAACAAAGGAGGAGGCTACAATGCTTGATAAGAAATATACTCATTATCTTTCCCATGTAATTGTAACTCCTCTGTACAGTATTTTCACTATAAAAAATATAAATTTAAAAAACAAAAACAAGACAGAAGACCAAATTCCAGAAATGCGTATTTTCTTAGAGGTCATCTTAATCAATTATCAATAGAAATCTTTGAATTCTTAAATATTTGACCACATGTGGGAGATGGTTGAAGAGAAAGAAAATGTCACCACTCTGTTAGGAGTTCCAATATCACAATATGAATTAATCAAGCACAAATTTGCAAGAAAAAGGGAAAACAATTATTCCAACTGAGGGATTCGTTTGTTTTGCTGTAACAGTTCTTGATTTAGGTGCTAGCAATTACCATTCAATTGATCCAGTCCCACAGCTGAGTTGATATTGACTGCAGTATTCCCACATGAAGGAAAAGAAGAAATTTACAAAAGTCTGATGAATTGAGTTGAAAGTGTTGTAATAGGGATATCTGAGATTTAGACACAGATGAAGAGGTGGATTTTCTTTTCTAAAAATCTCCCATTTTTAGTCTGGTGCCAGTGGCTCACAGCTGTAATCCTAGCTGCTGAGGAAGTTGAGATCTGAGGATGGTGGTTCAAAGCCAGCCTGGGCAGGAACATTCCTGAGACTCTTATCTCTTTTAACCACCAGAAAACCAGAAGTAGCACTGTTGCTCGAGAGGTAGAGCACTCAACTTGAGTTGAATAGCTGAGGGACAGTGCCCAAGCCCAGGTTTCAAGCCACTCGACCACAACTACAAAAATCCTCCCTTTCTTGGACTGCCTACATTTTATCCTAACATTCAACAAATAAGCCATTTTATCACCCACTACCTTTAAGTCCTAACCTAGATACTGAAAATAAAATGATTTGGTATCTTTTGTCAAAAGATTCATATTTGAGGAAACAAATACCATTAGTAGTAAATTTTTTTCCAGTCCTTGAACTCTGGGCCTGGGCCCTGAACATGGGTATGCTGGTAGCTTTCATGTGAGCTTGTTGTTATTTTTTGGATTACTGCCGTTGAAGGAATTACTGGATCTTAAGGGAGATCTACATTTAGTCTTTTCGGGAAATTCCATACTGCATTCCAGAGTGGTTGAACAAGTTTAATTTCCACCAACAGTGTAATAGAGTTCCCAATTGGCTACATCCATGCCAGCATTTGCTATTGTTTGTTTTCTTGATAATGGCCATTCTAACTGGGATGAGGTAGAATCTGTCTTGTTTACTTGTAGAATTGTGGGCACCTTCTAGCTATCATAAATGAATGAATCCATGAAACTTATATTGTTCTGAGCCTGCATTCCTTTCTCTTTTCTTTTAGTATAATTTTTTCAAGCCTTTCAGTTTCTTTAATACTGGTGAAAAGTCATCCTTTCTCATGGGGGAGTGGAATTCCAGTGTGTGTGTGTGTGTGTGTGTGTGTGTGTGTGTGTGTGTGTGTGTGTGTGTATGATGACTATAGGCCCATGAGTTTATTTGTAAGCCTTCTGTTTTATGTGTAATTTTGTAATTCCATATTAAATTTTGGTTACTTTCTCTAATGCATTGAAATATATTGTTGGGATTTTCATGTGTATTGCACTGGCAATTATTTGGGGACATTATTGCATTTTTCTCCATGTTATCTCTTCCAACCTGGAGCATTGAAAGACTTTCCATTTCCTTGAATCTCCTTCAATTTCCCTTTTTATATTTTTAAAATTTTCACAGTAGAGGCCCTTCATATTTTTAGGTAAATTAATTAATTCCTTGTTTTGTTGTTATTGTTGTTGTTTTGTTTAGATTTGATTTTATTTTGAGACTAATACATATGAGGTTGTTTTTTTGGATTTCAGCCTGGATCTTCCCATTGTTGGTAACACAGAAATAATACTGATTCTTGTGGTTTTTATACCCTGCTACATTACTGAAAGTTAGCATCACCTTTACTAACTTGAGGGAGGAAGCTATAGGGTCCATTAAATACAGGATCATTACATATGAGAAAAGGGATAGTTTTACTTCCCCTATTTGGATCTCCTTTATATTTTTCTCTTGCCTATTGTTCTTGCTAGAAAGTCCACAACCATTTTAAAGAGTAGTAGAGAGAGTGGACATCCTTGTCTCATTCCTGATTTTAATGTCTTCATGCTTCCACCATTTGGTAAATGCTAATTATCTCTGTCACATACATACTGAGGAATGTTCCATGTATTCCTAGTTTCTCAGACCTTTTAATCATAAAGGGCTATTGGAGGTTCTTAAAAGCTATTTCTACATCCATATAGACGATTATGTATTTCTTGTCCTTGCTTCTGCTGATGGTTTGTATTATGTTTATTGACAAGTATATTGAATCCAATTTTATCCTAGGATGAATCCTATTTGATCGTACCATATGATTTTTTTTTGTTAATTGCTGAAATTGTTAGGTGAGAATTTTATTAAAAAGCATCAATGCTTACCAAAGAGTTGGGTTAATAGTTCTCTTTCTTTGGTGAGTCCCTATGTGATTTGGGGAAGAGTCTAATTCTAGCTTTAAAGAATGTGTTTGATAATTCCATTTTCAGTTCTATTCCATTGAAGAGATAGGTTTGAGTATTGTAAGTTCTTTTCAGGCCTTAATTTCATGGTAAATTAATTCAGTCCTAGATTTTTCTGGAATGGATAGTGGTTTATTGCATTTCATTTTCATTACTTCTTAGGTGTAACTACTTGGTTCAGATTGTGTATAGGAAAGCATCAATTTCTCCAGGATTCTCCAGGCGATTGGCATAAGGTTTTCAAAGTACTCTCTTATAACGTTCTCAATTTTGCTTATATCTGTTGTGTTGTCTTATTTTTACCTCTAATTTTCTCTCTTTGGGTGAGTTCTCTTATTGTTTTTGGTGGGATTTTATATTATGAAGGTGATATATAGAGAGATGGGTTACATTTACATAAGTAATGAGTATATTTTTAACAGTGCTATCCCTCCCTCAGTTTTTCCTGCTTCCCCCAACCCTGACATCCCCCTCCCCCAAGGTAGTGAAGTTCATTTCTAACATAATGTCTACTGTATATCACTGGTGCTTTGGTTGATCTTTGTCCCACCATTTCTGTGATTTCCCTTCCCTTCCCCAAATCAGATTAACATGTATAAGACAAAGGGTTGAGAAAACAAAAACAGTTACTACAGAGAGTAAACCAAAGGGTGAAAACTAAATAGAAATAAGTAAAAAGAGTTAACTATACAATCATCTTTTATCCATTTTTTGGAGCTCCTTTCGATAAGCATCATTTTTATATGGTGATATTCGTATTGCTATTGAGCTATTGTAAATAGCCTAGACATATTCTAGTTTTTCCAAATGAGTGAAAACCTGTAGCCTATGATTCTTTGGGTCTGGCTTGTTTGACTTATTATGTTTTCCAAGTAGTTCCATTTCCTTACAAATGGGGCAATGTCATTCATTCTGATGAATAGTGTTTTGTTGTGAATATATACGACATTTTCTTGATCCATCATTGCTGGGTCATGGGGAGCTCTATTGAGGAACCTCTATATTTCTTTACAGAATATTTGAACAAATTTACATTTCCATCAGTAGTGTAATAATGTTCCTTTTTGGCCACATCCCCCCAAGCCCAGTATGTTATTATTAGTTTTCTTCATAATGGTCATTCTAACTGGGGTGAAGTAAATTCTCAATGTTGCTTTGATTTGCATTTCTTTTATGGCTAGATGTTGCATATTTCTTCATGTGTCTATTGGCCATGCATATTTCTTCTTCAGAGAAGTCTCTCTTTAAATCTTTAGCCCACTTATTAAGAGGGTTGTTGGTTCTTTGAGAATTTGTTTTTTTGGGGGGTTAACTTTTGGGGCTCTAAATATATTTGAGATATGAGGCCATTGTGTGTTGTAGAGAAAGTAAAGATCTCACAATCTGCTGGCTTTTTATCTATATACGTATATAAGTTCTCTTCTTAGTCAGATTTGGTAAGGGTCTCTCAAGTCTGTTAATTTATTTAAAAAACCAACCCTGATTTTTTGATTCTTTCCATGTTTTATTTTGTCTTTATTTAGTTATTTCTGATTTTTTTATTTGTTTCTGTGTACTGCTTTGTGTCTGAGTTTGTTCCTGTTTTCAAGGAGCTTGAGGTGCATAATTAAAATATTCAATTGAGATTTCCCCAGTTGCTTGATGGACATCCTCAGAGCTATATATTTTCCTTGAAATACTGCAAATACCAGAGGAGCTGGTAATTTGTGTGTTCATTTTTGTTAAATTCCAGAAACTTTCAGATTTCTTTTTTTTTGGGGGGGGGAGTCCGGTTGTGGGGCCTGACCTCTGAGCCTGGGTGCTGTCCCTCAGCTCTTCAGCTCAAGGCTGGCACTCTACCACTTGAGCCACAGTGCCACTCCCGGCTTTTTTTCTTTGTGCTTATGTGGTGCTGAGGAATCGAACTCAGGGCCTCATGCATGCAAGGCAAGCACTCTAACACTAAGCCACCTTCTCAGCCCCTCAGATTTCTTTTCTAATACCTTCAGTGTCCCATTGTTCATTCAGCAACATGTTGTTCAGTCTTCATGGGTTTGACAATTTTTTATTTGCTTTAGCCATTTAATTCTAAGTTTGTTCTCTTATGATCTGACAAGATATGGGAATTCAATTAATTTTTCTTTGGACAGAATATCCGTGTGACATAGGATGTGTTCTATTTTGGAAAATCTTCCATGAGCTGCTGTGAAGAATGTATATTCTGACGCTGAATGTATATTCTATACATGTCTGTTAGGACTAGGTGGTCAATGTAGTTATTGAGGTCTGCAGTTTCTTGGTTGAGTTTTTCCTTGGATGACAATGATTTGTTGAGATGTGTTTTTAGGTTAAGTAATATTTGGTTGATGAAGTGGTATGCTCGAGGATTCAGGGTTTTGATATTTAGACTCTACATATCCTACTAATGTAGAGCTGCCATTATCAGTATGTAATGTCTCTTCTAACTAATTTTAATTTGAATTCTATTTTATCTTATGTTAGTAATTCTACCTCAGCCTGTTTAGGGTATCCTCTGCTAGAATTCTGTAATATGTTTCCTATCCATTTTGTTTCCTGCTCTTCTCCTTGATACCTATCTCCCCCATGTTTTATCTTCTAACTGAATCTTGAAGTTCCTGCAAGATCGTTTCTTATTTCTTTGATTGGTTCTAAATGATTATCTCTTCTTTCCTTTTAGACCTATTCAGTCTTTGATGCTTGAGATTATCTTCTATGTAATCTATTCTCTGTGGTGAGATTCTTCATAGATTTTTATTTATCTGTCTTCAAAACGGTCACTTTATATGGCTTTTATCTTTATTAAGGTTTTGTTTTTGGGCTTGTGTGGACTTTCTTTACATCTTTTCTTTGAATAGGGGGGTTGGGAGTTGGTCTTTTAACTGTGTCTTCTCTCATATGTTTTAACTAGACATCTATTTTTTTCCTAGGACTCCCTTGCCTTCTCAGAATTTACTTATCTTTCTCTTTGTAGTCTCCATGAATTATTTTGCTAATATTTGGTTGGTCTCATCTTGTTCACAAATTTCCTTGTAGAGGTTTTGTATCTTTTTGGTAATCACATTTTTCAGCACTATTTGTAATGTATTTTGAAAACTACCTTCTATGTCCTTGATTGCCTGTTGTAATGCCTGCTTATTTACTGTGTGAATTACACTACCTTGACATCACTTTTTTTTGTATTTTTCTGATTGGTTCTGTACATTTGAAGGATGTCGTGGCTTTCATTTAGAGCATCTATGATCTTAATGTTTGACTCTCTATGTTCTTGGTTGATTTGCCAGGTGTTGGTATAGACTTCTCTTATGATTTTCTGGAATTAAGTTTTTGTCTAGCCCATTAAGTGTAGGAGGAGAGATCAGTTGTGGTGAGATGTTGTCATGTTAATACTTGTGGTTCCAATGACAGTTTGAGCTGTCCAGTGGTAAGGTGAAGTGTGTCTGTGTTTGGATGTGGCTGTCTCTGTCCCTGATTTTTTTCTCATGTGGCCCTTTTATTTCCACCTGCAGCTCTGCTTTTGAACATGTTCCCCCACCACAGTCACAGCAGTCACCTGACTAGCTGGGTAACTTTCCATAGATTTGTGTTTTTTTGTGATGATAATATAAAATCTTTTTATGTATTGTGGATCTATATATAATTATAGCTGACTTGCTTTGACCTTCTAGAAGTGGAGTACCTGCTAGGACTCTAAATCTCTGTTTCATTAGATAGAGCTAGGGTAATTTTCTGTTGTTTCTCTGCCATTATTTTTCCACTTCCTCAGGTTCATTTTTTATTGTGGAGTTTTTCACCTAATTTTGGGTATGCGATGGTTGTACCAGGTTATTTTCTTTTTTTCTGTTTGTGTTACTTTGAAATAGTGATTTCAGCCTTGTATGAAGAGACAGTAATAATATGAATTGTAAGTTATTACATCGAATGAAAGGGAGCAGACATTTTAACCTATTTGCTATAAATGCATTAATATTAAGCAAAGCTAATAAAAATGATTACTTCTTTACTCTTCAGAGGATGAGTATAGTACTCTTGGATATCTTGTAGGAAAAGAAATTGGACTCATTACAACTGATGCCTTACATTGAAATTACAGGCTAAACTTTCTTTCTTTTCATTTCTTTCATAATAGTATTACAATATCATAATACCTGAATGTTGATTTGTTTTCGTCTGCTATTGTCAATTCCATTCTTCATCCATTAGGAATCCAGGTCTTTGAATGACCAGTTCTTTAAAATACCTATATTGCTTATATTATTTTTTGAATCTCAGTAAAATAAATATGAATTTATGTCTGAGTCTCATCTTTACCTACATTCATGTGAAATGTATGCAGTCTCAAGCAAGGAAACTGACTATTTTACTCTTTTCTGTTATTTAATCTAATCAATAAATCTTTTCTCTTCAGCAATATGTTCTCACCTTTTAGTGTTGATTTTTTCTTTTTTCTTTTTTTTCTGTTTGTTCTCACCTTTTATATTGCTCCAGTGAACATGATGTGTTTCCAGTACTTTTATAGAAATACATTTAAAGTTTTGAACATGGAGACAAGCCCCCTCCATTATTTCTTTAAAGTAAAGCCTTTGAGACTCTTTTAGATATGAAAATTAAAAAGTTCAATGCTCAGGTTTATACATGAATACTCTAATGGTTCAGTCAATTAGACACAACAACTACAATACCACAATAAGTCTTAAAGGCACCAAAATATTTTTGTTCATGAATTAGAAAATGACTAGTCAAAACAAAGTTTATATTATATTTGAAAGCTAAAAAATGAAAATTACACTCAGATTTACTGTCAATATCCTATTTCCAAGAATACATTTTTCAGCAATCCGGGAAACAAAAAAATAAGGGTTTGTCACAGAATGAAAGATGTAAAAACAGACTGTATTTGCTTAAGATGATAAGTATATGCAAATCATTTTATTTTTTTCAAAGATACTATAAAATTTCATAAGAGGATTTGTGATCAGAAGTGATAGGTAAGCAAAGTAACTGGAAATCTGTATATGGAAATTTTGCTTTCAATAGAGGATGACAAGTTTCACTAAATGAACCTATAGAAGATGATTTTGTATCTGCAACACACATCCAGTATTCTACACTGTAGACATATTCTGATTCTCTTCCCTCAGTTCCTGTTCAATATTCTTCTACTTTCATGTTGGAGATTCATTGTTCCAAGTTCTCTTTGTCAAAAATATTTTTATATATCCTTTAAATGTAAAGGAGTGTTTGGCTTGGGACCCTATTTACGCTTGGTATTTGTTTACCTTTAATGTTTGCCATTTATCATCCCAGGCTCTCCTTTTGACCATATCAGCTAAGAAATCTGTAATTATTCTGACTATGTATCTTTTTTATATAATCAGTCTTTTCTGATGAGAGCTTTAATAATCCTTTCCTTGATCTCTAATGATCCTCTAATGGTTTATAATGTGGTGGTGGGTTGTTCTGTTCTGGTATTCTCCGTTTGGTGTTCTAAAGGCTTCTCTTCTCTGAATGAGCTTATCTCTTTGGATGTTTGACATTTTCTCTGCTAGAATTCTGTAATATGTTTCCCATCCACTTTGTTTCCTGCTCTTCTCCTTCTTGATACCTGTTTCCCCAAGTTTGATCTTCTAACTGTCTTGAACTTCCAGCAAGATCGTTTCTTATTTCTTGGTTTGGTTCTAAATGATTATCTCCTCTTTCCTATTAGACCTATTCTGTCTTTGAGACCTGAGATTATCTTCTATGTCATCTATTCGCTGTGGAGACTTTCTACTTTCTTTTTGATTTCCCTGTTTTCTCATTGCTCATATTTTAGGGCTTCTCTCTTTATTAAAACTTTGTTTTATGTTTTGTGTGGACTTTCTTTACATCTTTTCTTTGGGTAAGAGTGTTAGGGGATTTTTTTTAGCTGTGTCTTCTTTCATATCTTTTAACTAGGCATCATTTTTTTCCCTTATACTCCTTTGACTTCTCAGAAATTATTTATCTTTCTGTTTGTAGACTCCATGAATTATTTTGCTAATCTTTGGTTGGTCTCATCTTGTTCACAAATTTCCTTGTAGATGTTTTGTATCTTTTCGTTAATCACATTTTTTAGCAGTATTTGAAATATAATTTGGAAAGTATCTTCTAGGTCCTTGATTGCCTGTTGTAAGGCCTGCTTATTTAGTGTGTGAATTATATTATCTTGACATCCATTTTTTAAATTTCTGATTGGTTCTGTCCACTTGAAGGATGTCTTGGCTTTCATTTGGGAGATCTATGATCTTAAAAGGTTACTATCTATGTTCTTGTTGATTTGCCAGGTTTTGGTTTGGTCTTCTATTTTCCTTTGTTTTTCTGGAATTAGGTTTTTGTAGACAGCAGTTGTGGTGAGATGTTGTCATGTTAATAAATACTTGTGGTTCTTGCTGGGAAGGTGGTTCAGTGGTAGAGCGCTTGCCTTGCATGCCTGAGGCCCTGGGTTTGATTCCTCAGCACCACATAAACAAAAAGAAAAAAGCCGGAAGTGGTAGAGCGCTAGCCTTGAGCTGAAGAGCTGAGGGACAGCACCCAGGCCCAGAGTTCATGCCCCTCGACGGGACCCCCAAAAAAAATAAATGTGGTTCCAATGACAGTTTGAACTGTCCAGTGGTAAGGTGAATTATGTCTGTGTTTGGATGTGACTGTCACTGTTCCTGCTTTTTTCCCATGTGGCCCTTTTATTTCCACACTGCATCTCTGCTTTTGAACATGATGCCTAGCACAGTCACAGTAGTCACGTGAATGGCTGGGTAATTTTCATAAATAGCTGTTTTCTTGTGAAGACAGTATAAAAAACTTCTTTTGAATTGCATATCTATATATAATTATAGCTGGCTTGGTTTGATCCACTAGAAGTAGACTTTGTATAGGACTCTAAATCTCTGTTTCATTAGATAGAGCTAGGGTAATTTTCTGTTGTTATTCTGCCATTGTTTTTCCACTTCCTCAGGTTCAGTTTTTATTGTGGAGTTTTTCACCTAATTTAGGGTATGTGATGGTTGTACCAGGTTATTTTCTTTTTTCTGCTTGTGTTACTATAAAATAGTGATTTCAGGCTTGTATGAAGAGACAGTAATAATATGAAATGTATGTTATTACATCAAATGAAACGGAGCAGACATTTTAACCTATTTGCTACAATTAAATTAATATTAAGCAAAGCTAATGAAAATAATTACTTCTTTACTCTTCAGAAGCTGAATATAGTACTCTTGGATATCTTGTAGGAAAAGACTTTAAACTCATTACAATTGATGCCTTACATTGAAATTACAGGCTAAACTTTCTCCTTCAGCAGGCAAAAGCTTCATTTCTTTCATTTCTTTATTATAATATCATAATACCTGCATGTTGATTTGTTTTCCTCTGCTATTTTCAATTCTATTCTTCATCCATTAGGTATGTAGGGCTTTGAATCACCAATTTCTTAAAATACCTATGTAGCTTATATTGTGATTTAACTCTCAGTAATATAAATATGAATTTATCTCTGAGTCTCATCTTGAGCTATATTAATATGAAATTTATGCAGTCTCAAGCAAGAAATGTGACTATTTTACTCTTTTCTATTTTTTAATAAATAAATCTTTTCTCTTTTGGAATATGTTCGCATCTTTTATATTTCTCCAGTGAACATCATTACTTTTATAAAAATAAATATAAAGTTTAGACATGAAGACAACCCCCCCTCCATTATCAGTTTAAAGTAAATCTTTGGGGACTCTTTTATATATAAAATTTTAAAACTTCAATGCTCAGGTTTATACATGAATAATCTAATGCTTCAGTCAATTAGGCAAAAGAACTACCATACCACATTAACTCTCAATTTACTTAAAGCCACCAAAATAGTGTGCATGAACATCACTCATTTTTCGAAAGTGACTGGTCAAAACATAGTTTATATTATATTGGAAAGATAAAAAATCAAAATTACACCCAGATTTTCTGTCAGTAAAAAAAAAGAAATGTATTAAATGTTAATTAAAGATGAACTTATTTCAGGTTCTAGGAAAAAAGGAAAAGCTGGGATAATAGAAGTACAATGTATTTCATAATATCAGAATGACTGTAGCAATCCACTTACAGAAATGGTCTATCAAGATGGCTTTTCAAGGTTGACTGTGAAAAATGTTCATTTCCAAGTCACCACCATAAAGCAGATCACATCCCTGGGGGCAAACTTTCGGAAGGAAGGTTCCCCTTCCTCCCTTCTCTTTTGATAAATCAAACCATAATATTTCTACAGTTGTGACCAGCCTGGAACACATTTTCCCAAGATTATTCTGTAGTGTAAAGAGGACCAAACTATCAAAACAAAGGTGAAAATTCTTTTCTACTACAGAATGACTTATCTGGCTTATATTTTTTGTTATTTTCATTACTTCAAACACATGGATTATTTATATTGGGATTAGACAAGTGTCAAAGTATTAATGGAATAAACATTCAGTTTACTTTCATATATCCAATATAATACAATTAACCCCTTATGGAAAATTAACTCCAACTGTAGAAACAATGTCAGGAATATAAAATAAGCCTCAATACATATAATCTGGCACATATAAACCAGCATCTACTCAGAAATTCAGTCGCTCTATAAATATTTATTTGGTACAAAATAATAAATATTTAATTAATGAATATGACTTTTGTCATCTGAAATACTCCTCGTGACAATAATTGTGTATAATTGTATAGATGTCACCTACACAGGAATTTAACATGCATTTAGAAATCAATTTTCCACAATTTAAGCTAGATGAGAGGAGTAATATCCTCGTGTATTGTGTGGTGTGAATTTTACCACAGTGCTGAACCCTTCCACCTAATACCAAGAGTCATGTGCAATAATTTATTTCATGTTAAGATGAGTGCTAAGTGTAGAATACAATTTGAATTATTACATTAATTCACAGAAATGAAACAATAATGATATGTTATTTGTTTAGATTCTAATGCTATTCAATTTTACAATTCATGAAATATATTATTAAAATTAGTTTCACTTTCTTCTTTTCTATAGCTGGCTATTTAAACATTACATATTACATATTAAACATTCAATATTAAGAAATAAAAAATGAGTAACTTATTATTAAAATGATATATTATTAAATTGTGATTTAAATTACAGTGCTAACAAATTGTGTTGAAAACAACATTTAATAGAATTATGGGTAATATTTTTTAAACTCAGCGGCTTGTTATTTGTTTCCTAATTGTGTCATTTGTTATTACTGGCCGAAGTCATCTCTTCACCTCTGTTAGTTTTCTATTTCATCTCTATTGGTTTGCTGATTGTGCATTTTGTTTTCCCTTTTTAATGGCTGACATGAGGCTGAAAATCTGTATGCTAGGTTATTACTTCTTATGTAAAAGTAAAATTACTGATCTCCACAGCTGTTGCCCCCACTCATATCTCCTGTATTGCTGCTCACATATATTTTATTTTATTTTTTATTTAAATTGTATTGTCAAGATAAAGTACAGGGGGGGTTAGTTACATAAGTAAGGAAATGAATTCATTTCTTTTATAACTTGTTACCCCTTCTCCAATTTTTCTCCCTCCATCCCAATGCCCCCCCCCCCAAGATTATTTCCAACATTTTGTTTTGTGAGTATCACAGTTGTTTAGGTTACCCATTTGTCCTTTGTCTCACCATTTTGTTTTTTCTATTTCCTTTCCCAAGTTCAGATCAACATAATTACAATACCCAGGGCCTCAAAATCCAATACAGTGACTTCAGGCGATAAACCATAGATGGGGAAAACACAAATAAAACAAAAATAAAAACAAATCCCATAGTACATTAAGAACAACAACAAAGAACATGTATTGGAGTTTATTTCACTTGGAATCACCTTATAGTGTCATATGTACATAGCTTTGAGCTAATCTGCTCATCTACTATGGTTATCCTCGATGTACACAATAATGCTCCCCTATTAC
The DNA here is from genome assembly GCF_019054845.1 of Dipodomys spectabilis. NCBI lineage: Eukaryota > Metazoa > Chordata > Mammalia > Rodentia > Heteromyidae > Dipodomys > Dipodomys spectabilis. The sequence continues at coordinate 3,518,612 of NW_024870975.1, forward strand.
CCAGTAATCTCACTTCTGGGCATTTAACAACGTGACCACAAACAAGGCTACACTAAAGCTACCAGCACAATTATGTTTATTACAGTAGTATTTATCCTAGCTAAGATATGGAATCAACTCAGATGCCCCTCAGTAGCTGAATGGATCAAGAAAATGACACACACACACACACACACAACAGAGAGATATACATACATGCACTACTATGCTTCCAGGGCTGGGGAAGTGGCTCAGTGGTAGAGCACTTGCCTTGCATTCCTGTGTCCCTGGATTCGATTCCTCTGCACCACATAAGCAAAAAGAAAAAAAGCCGGAAGTGACGCTGTGGCTCAAGTGGTAGAGTGCTACCCTTGAGCTGAAGAGCTGAGGGAAAGCGCCCAGGCCCAGAGTTCAGGCTCCACGACTGGACACACACACACACACACACACACACACATACACACACAAAATCCTATGTTTCCATCAGAAAGAAAGCTACCATCTCATTTTTGAGGAAATGGAAGATCTTGGAAATAAATCATATTAAGTGAAGTAAGCCAGACTTAAAGAAACATAGGTCCCATGGTTTCTTTTATTTGTAATAATTAGTTTACATCAAGGATAATCTCATGTAGTTTAATTTGACATTTTGTTCTATGTTGAGCATGCAACATTATTGCTATATTGTTTGTTATTATTTCTACAAATAGGCAGGAATATTTAAAGAATTACGTTCATCTTATCCATTACTGAAGAACAAATAAAAGAGCAACCCCTACTCGGAAAAACAACTCGTACTAATTTAGCTTCATTCCTATGTAAGGCCAGTGTTGTCCCCTGTATCCTCATGTTGTACATTACGACTCTATACCGGTTCAACCAGTATATCTACTATCTTCTACATTGTGACCTAAATGCCACAGTAATTCCAATTTATTTTACTTTTTAAAAAATTTCTCTCTTAATGTTTGAGGTTGGTGTGTGTGTGTGTGTGTGTGTGTGTGTGTGTGTTTACAAAGATCAGAGTACATTATTTTTCTTCATTTAGAATACATCTTTCAGGTCATTGTAAGTTGTGGCCTATGGCATAAGTATCTTGCTATTTTAAGAATGAAACAGAGAAAGATATTTGTGCATGTATCACGGTTGCTTTATTAGTCTGTAGTTGAACACTGAACTTCGATTTATATATTGGCTGTTGTTGTGAATGATGTGAATAACAATGAACTACAGATATATTTGAGTTACCCAGAGAGAAATAATCACACGATTGGTGGGGCAGATGATATTTTAACTTTGGAGTTCTATAGAAAACTGCATATTACTTTCTGCAAGGAGAACACTAATCTGTATTTTGAAGAAGAGTGTAGAAAATCTCCTTTTCTCCACACTCTCACCAACATTATTACCTTTGTTAAAGGTAATAAAGTGCCGGTTTTTGCTATGTGCAGTACCCCAGACTGGCCTTAGACTTATCCAACCTCCTAAATGCTTGGAATTAAAATCTTTTGCCACCACACCTGATTCCTTTGATCTTTTTGATAAAAGTTATAGTAGTTATGAAGTAGTATCATAGTAATTTTGAATTACATTTCTCTAATGACTTCTGCTCACAAAACATTAAGCCAGCATAGGAGTTGTATTAAACAACTTTGTAAACTTACTGGCGATTTTTCAGGGCTTTAAGAAGAATATGTCTATTCAGAACTTTTGTCCATTTTTAATCTAGTTTCTTGTTAATCTCATCTTTAATCTCTCTATACAAAATCAATAATTAATTCAGAGTAGTAGAAAGGAAAAATATTAAGCAACTCCTATCATTTTCAATTATCAATAGCATGACATTTCTTAATCATTTTCTGTTGACGCTTGAGACTATATAACTCAATTTAGTCAGACTTTTTACAAGGCTGTATGTGTTTTATTTATTTTACATTGATTGTTCTTTCCAAAGCCTGTGTGTCTAATTTCCCTTGGTTTCTTTCAGTCTCAATTAGTTGAGGTGTCAAATGAAGAATAAATGGAAGGAAGCAAACAAAAAAATAATATAGTTCATCTCATCTGATGATACCTCTACAAGAATGAGGAAAGAGTTGATCCAAGGACCTATGATAGGACATCAAAAAGAGAATTCATTTTTCTAGGTCTTTCTTATCTTTGTGATGTAATTTAAATAATGTACAACACAATTTACTACTAAGATACTTTTATGTTTTATCAGTTTTGCACATTTTCATATGGACTTCACCTCAGTCTACAACATTCCTTCATCATTCTGTCCCTGATATTTTTACACACACAAGACATAAGATAACCAGTTTGATTTACAGCATGAGAAGTTATCCACCTGGCTTCCTTGGAAGCAGAGCATGGTCAATAGATAACATTACTTCTGATTGCTCACTACATGTAATGGTTTCTGTAATACTTATCACATTCTTTTTAGTATTTTAAAAACTTCTGGCTAAACTCAAACTCATTCATAGACGTTTGTGTTAAGTATTTCACAAGTTTTATTTCCCTTAATTCTTAAGATAACATTTTCTATAAAGCTAATGTTATTACCATTTTAGTGTTTGGAAAAGTTGTAATTAAAGGCAGTAAGTGCATGGCTCAAACACACACTTTGAGCAAAGAAATGAGTCAAAGTTTCCAAAAGTCTTTCAGCAATACACAAAAGGTAGGTAAAATCTCTCCATTCTCTTACACTCTCAATTCAATATTCATATTTCCAAGAAATAATAGCATAGCAATTATTGCCCATGGTGATAGTTTGCTGTTACATTTGGTCTGCAACACAGATTGTGTTGGTGACATTGGGTTATCATGCACAGAGCTGAGCTTATAAGAGAAAAATTTCTTCAGTCCCATAGTTCCTGTTTCCTTTTTAAAAAGTACTAAAACTTTTAAATATTTTCACTTATTCTGTTAAGAATCCAAAAAAACGAAAAAAATTTGCATATAATCACTCCAAAATGCTTTAAAAATAAATGATAAAACAGGACCCCGTGAAGTAAACTTTCTTCTACTTTTAAAATTATTCTAAAAGACTTGCGCTGGTTGGTCACATCTGTAAACCTAACTATTCGCCATATCAACACTGAAGCTAGAGATCTGTGGATAACAGTTGGAAACCAATGAGGGAAAAATAAATTCATAGGATTATTTTTCAAAAATTTCAATGAATTAGCAACAGGCCAGGAATGGAGATGTAGCTCATATAGTAGCTCACCAATCTAGAGATTAAAGGCCTAGCAAGACTTTGAAGCCCTGATTTCAAACTCTGAGCACACCAACATACATGCAATTGGATGAGAACACACGCTCTTGCACACACACACACACACATTCAAAATACCTTCATATTATTAGTGTTTTGCATTAATTTCTTTGTTAACAATATTATATGAGTAAAATAAAGGAAATAAACTCTTCCATCTCAGAACATGTTATATGTTTTCTATTGTAAAATTCTGTACACAGGGGTCACATTTACATGAGCAAGGTAATGAGTACATTTCCTAACACGCATTGTTACCTCCTCCTTTATGTTCCCCTACCATCCCTTCCCTCCCTCCTCTACAAGCACACTCCCCTCCCTAAGTACACTTCCCCTGCCTAAATTGTAAAGTTCATTTTTCATCATAGTGTCTTGTGCATCTCATTGTTATAATGGGTCAACCTGTATCCCTATTTAAGCATCTTGTTTTTTTCTGATCCCTCCCCAAATTAGAGGAACGTATATACAAGATGTGGGCGCACCAACTTCAAATACAGTGTAAACGGGTTATAGCATGGGGGAGGAACATATAAAGAAACAAAAAAAACACATCACCTGTTATAAGTATGTAAGAATCAATAACAAGCAAGAGAAAACCACACGTGTGTTCCTATCTTGGGTTTGATTTGCCTAATTTGGTCATATGTGCAAAGCTTTTAACCTTTTCTGCTTATCTCAGACATAAAATAGTTATTAAAAATTAAGGAAAACATAGGGCCTATGTTTCTTTGGATCTGGCTTACATCACTTAATATTTTTTTCCAAGTCTTTCCATTTTCTAACAAATTGGGCGATGCCATTCTTTCTGAGGGAGGCATAGAATTCCATTAGTATAAATACCACATTTTCTTGATCCATTCATCTACTGAGGGGCATCTGGGTTGGTTTCAGATCTTAGCGATGGTAAATAATGCTGCAGTAAACATAGTTGTGCTGGTAGCTTTAGTGTGGTCTTGTTTGTGATCATCTGGGTAAATGCACAAAAGTGGGATTCCTGGGTCATAGGGGAGTTCTATGTGGAGTCTTTTGAGGAACCTCCATAGTACTTTCCAAAGGGTTGAATAAGTTTACACTCCCACCAAGAATGCAGTACAGTTCTCTTGTGGCTACATCTCCTCCAGCATCTGTTGTTGTAAAAGTATGGAATGGTTCAGGAATTTGCCTGTCATCCTTTCTCAGGGGCCATTCTAATCTTCTCTGTATTGTTCCAATGTTAGAGTACTTGATGCTGAATTGAGCATAGAACATTTTTTATATATAAAGTGTAATTTATTTTCTTAAACTAGACAATTCAACAAAAAGTAAGCTCAAAATAATTGCCATGAAATTTTAGAACCATGTACTTCTTACATAAGCACACATTTAAGAATAAAGACTGACATGTCAAAAACAAAATAATTCCAGATATTTGTTGTTCAAGAGATGTGTAAGAGGAGGAATTCAATTATTTTATACAAGGCACCTGTCATGATGAACACTGAAGCAAGTGTTAAGGTTTTTTTTTAAAGTTTTAATGTTTTAAACATATTTAATTTTGGGAATTTGCTTATATAGGCCAAAACTAGGACTGTTTGGCAGGACATAAATTTTTTTTGGGGTGGGAGTCTGCGAGTGGGGCCTGAACTCTGGGACTGGGCGCTGTCCCTCAGCTCTTCAGCTCAAAGCTACTGCTCTACCACTTGAACCAACGTGCCAGTTCCAACTTTTTTCTTTTTGCTTATGTGGTGCTGAGGAATCGAACCCAGGGCTTCATGCATGCAAGGCAAGCACTCTACCACTGAGCCACCTACCCAGCCCCAGGTCATAAAACTTTTTGATAAAGTATTTAAGATTTATGGTAGCAGACATATGCTACTAAGTATGTACATTTCAGAGTTTATAGAAATTTTACTAATGAGAAGTTGCAAAGTCTTTGTGTAAAGGAGCAGAATAAAGAGTTAAGACTTTTAACTACATAGTTTCTATTAAAAATATAGGGCTTCCTTATTTTAGATGTTAGTGAGGAACAAATGATGATATAAGCCATATACAAATGATGAGATGAGCCATAAATAGTAATCTTAATGGGTAACTTTAAAGACTGCTCATAGCCTATAAAACTCTTGTTGAACATCATAATCTTAGGCAGTTTTAAATGTACAGGAATATGAGAAAATAGTAAAATCTAATACGTAGTACCCTTCAAATACGGAAAACACTGGTAATTGTTTTGTTTTTCGTTTTATTAATCATTAATATTTAATTATTGGTTTTTCTTATTTGTAGCATTGTTTTCCTTGTTGTAATATAATACAACTTTTTGTAAGTCATCATTATGAAGTACTTGGAGAAGGTTACTGGGATGGCCAAACCATTTTTTATAGGTGCATGTGAATTTACAAAGAGGAAAATTAAGAACAAAATATTTATTTAAAAAGTTATCAAGTAGAGTCTGAATCAGGAATGTTGATAAATGTCCACACCTAAAATCTTACCCAGAGGCTGAAGCAGTGATTTTAAAGAGTTGAAGCCACAAAAGTGAGAGACTGTGTTTAGTTTTGTTTTATATTTTGATTTTGCTGGTAATGGGGCTTGAACTCTGGGTCCTACATGCTGTCCCTCAGCTCAAGGCTAGTGCTACCACTTGAGCCACAACACCACTTCCATCTTTTTCTGCTTGTGTGGTGCTGAGAAATCAAATCTAGGGCCTCATGCATGCAAGGCAAGCACTCTAACACTGAGCCACCTTCCAAGCACCTGACAGAATGTTTTTTAAAAAATCAATTATCCAACATTTGCTTTCTGCTTTGGGTTATGTTATTAAATATATGAATACCTTTTTATATCATTGTGAATTGTCATACTTCTGAATTTATACTAACTTCAACCACTTTATCCTTTTCAAAGTCATGAAATAGCTCAGAGTTTGCTTCCATGAAGATTGTTTTTACATTTAAAATTTCTCCTGAGACATTTTTATTTTTAACAAAATAACTTTATATTTCATTTTGATGGGTTATCATACATCAAATACCTTCAAATGTATATGTAGAGTCTAAAGACAGCAGTATGAATATTCTCATATTGCTCTTGTTTATCTGTTATACACTTTCAGTATTGTGATATTTCTCTTTCTCTTTCACTCTCCCATTTCCTCTCTTTCTCTTTCATGCTCCATGTCTGCTGCTCTTCTATGGTGAAAACTTTAAAAACTTGAAAAAGGAAATCAAAACAGAACTTAGAAAATGGGGAAAACTTCCATGCTCCTGGATTGGAAAGATTAACATGGTGAAAATGGCAATACTTCCCAAGGCTATCTACAAATTTAATGCGATACCTATCAAAATTCCAACCTCATTCTTCAAGGAAATAGAAGAGGCAATCCAAAAATTCATATGGAATAATAAAAGACCCCGAATAACAAAAACGCTCCTCAATGGAAAGAACACTGCTGGAGGGATATCAATACCAAATTTCAAACTCTACTCTAAAGCCATAGTAATCAAAATAGCTTGGTACTGGCACAAGAACAGACTTCAGGACCAATGGCATAGAATTGAAAACCCAGAAATGAACCTAAAGACCTATAGTCATCTAATCTTTGATAAGGGAGCTAAAAAAATAGAATGGAAGAAAGACAGCCTCTTCAGTAAATGGTGCTGTCAAAATTGCTTAACTACTTGTAGAAAACTAAAGCTAGATCCTTATATATCACCCTGCACCAGAATCAACTCCAAATGGATCAAAGAGCTCGGAGTCAAAGCAGACACTCTGAAAACATTACAGGATGGAATAGGAGAAACCCTAGGTCTCCTTGGCTCTGGCCGAAATTTTCTGAATAGAGACCTGGAAACACAACATATCAATGAAAGGTTGGACAAATGGGATTGCATGAAGTTGCAGAGCTTCTGCATGGCAAAGGACATAGCTAGCAAGATCAATAGAAAGCCCACAGATTGGGAGAAGATCTTCACTAGCCATAAAACGGACAAGGGTCTCATATCTAAAATATACTTGGAACTCAAAAAATTAAATCCCCCAACAACAAATCCTCAAAGAAACAACTGCCCAATAAATAAGTAGGCTAATGACTTAAAGAGAAACTTCTCTGAAGAAGAAAGAAGGATGGCCAATAGACACATGAAAAAATGCTCAACCTCCCTAGCCATAAAAAAATGCAAATCAAAACAACATTGTCATACCACCTCACCCTAATATGTCCCTCCCCTACAGTATAACCCCTGCTTTCACTATATTTGATGTCGGTATAATTTGTGGAGGGGAAGTGGAAAAACAAGTCGTTTAAATAAGGATACAGGTGGACCTGTTGCAACAATGAGAAGTACAAGTTGTCATGTCAAAATCGAACTTTACAACTTGGGGGGGGGAGAGGAGGGGTGGGAGGAAAGATGGGAAGAGATAGGAAGGGTAAACAAAGGAGGAGGCTACAATGCTTGATAAGATATGTACTCACCGTCTTGCCCATGTAATTATAAACCCTCTGTACAGTATTTTCACAATAAGAAAAAAAAGAATTTCTGCTGGTCTACTATTATCCATCAGAATCCCCTGGTTTTGAGGGAACATGATAGCGACCATCAGTTACCCTTGCATTCTTTAAGAGTTATAACAGTGACGTGATGTTATTCATTTCTATTCTAAATGGCAAAACAACAGATCTAGGAATTCCTTTTCACTTTTACTACTGTTATAAATTTTATCTCATAGGAATCATTGAAACGGATAGGATACTTTTAACCTCTGACCTAAAAGTTCGTTTTCTTTTTTCTTTTACAAACGACCTTTTTCTTTTATTATAAGTAAATACATGTAATGAAAACAATGCTTTCCTGTGGAAAGTAGACCGAATATATTCAGGGATGAAAAACTAGGTAATGGGGGAAGTGATTACAAAGGATGCCCATCATAGAGCACGGAACCTCAGAGCAGTTTATCATGTACACTTTGTGAGAATGACAATGTGCTGGGAACTATAGATTAAATCATTGAACAACTGATATAAACATATACACATATATTTATATATGTATATTTATTTTTAAATGCATATATGTGTGTATATGCCCTTATATATGTATACATGCATGTTACTATACACAAAAATACATACATACACACATGTACACATGCACACATGGAGAAAGACACATAGTTACAGACAACACAAGTTTCACTACTTGTTGAATATGCCTTAGACATAATGTTTGGAATCAAATATGTTGAAGATGTATTTGCCTCTAAAAATTCTTTTACCACTCCTATCTCTTTTTTTAAAGTAATTTATTAATTTATATGATAGTCCTATTCTTACGGCACCCTGGAGACAGGTAACTTGCCAAATACATGAAGCAGTTTGTTATGTACTCAATACAAGATCCACCCCAGTGTAGGCCTTGAACTCTGGGCTTAGGCGCTGTCCCTCAGCTCTTCATCTCAAGGCTAGTGCTCTACCACTGGAGTCACAGCACCACTTCCAGCTTTTTCTGTTTATGTGGTGCTGAAGAATTGAACCCAGGCCTCATGCATGCAAAGCAAGAACTCTACCACTGAGCCATCTTCCCAGCATCTCCTCTTATCTCTTCAAATGGGTAGGTTTTGACACATTCGACTTTCAAAATGCAGTACAAGTGATAGCAAGTCAATCGGAAATCTCAGTAAGTAAACGTCATATGGCGTCTCCTTGTTCCCCAGGGAATGCTAGTTCTTGTAGACACTCTCAAAAACCAAAGTAGCAGGAAAATACCCTGGTACAGAATAAAGTTATAAGGCTTTAAATGGCATTCTTCCTTGAGTTCTTTTCCAACAGCCAGCATCAATTCTTAAGCAGATGAGTGAGTCCTCAGAAGATTGGAGCTCAGGTCAACATTTAACAAACTCATGTAAAAAGTCCTATGTGAGAAATGCTGACTGAGGTCTTGCTGATTTCATGGTCAAGAAAATAAGACAAAAAGAAAGTATTTTAATGTATTAAAATTTGAGAATAATTTGTAACCTGTCAATAAATGTGTAGAACACAATTATACCAAAATGACAAAAAATGATGTGCATGTGAATTACGTGCTCTTGGACTTGGCGAGTGATCTTAGGTGTGTCTACACAAGTAGAATCAGCACAAATCAATCAGCATTTCTTCATTTAAGATACATGGAAAGGATACAGATTGACCCATTGCAACAATGAGATGTACAAGACACTCTATCGGGGGAGGGGGTTGGAGGGAAGAGTTGGGAGGCGTGAAGAGAAGGGATGGTAGGGGAAAAACCAAGGAGGGGGTAAAAATGCTCAATAAGAAATGTACTCATTACCTTACATATGTAACTGTAAACACTCTGCACAGGACATTTACAATAAAAATATGTATTAAAAACATACAAGGAAAGCTTCTGTACTTATCGGAAGTTGTATTTGTCACTCAATATCAGTAAGGTATCAGTTTTATGATCACAGGCATATTAAAATTCTGGATGCTCAAATTCTCTACATAAGCACAGTCTATTATTTACATTAGAATCTGCCCACATCCTAGTGCAGTGTAATTGCAATGAAAATTTTTACTACATTCTATGTTTGTAATAAAAATAAAATCATATGCACTATCAACTGATGCAAATTTTTTCAGATAATTTTTTAGTGTGAAAATACTGTAAACAGAGGATTCAATTACATGGGCAAGGAAATGAGTATATTTCTTACCAAGCATTTTTGCCACCTCCTTTGTTTCCCCTTCCCATCCCTTCCCTTCTCACCACCCCGGTCCCTCTCCTCTTTAATCCCCGCCCCCCAGCCAAAGTTGTAATGGTCGTTTTTCCATATAAAGTCTTGTACATCTCATTGTTGCAACACGTCCACCTGTATCCATATATAAACAATTTGTTATTCCCTTTCGCCTCCACAAATTATATTAACATAAACTACAGTGAAAGCAGGGGTTATACCTTGGGCAAGGGACATAAAATGCAAGAAACAAATCATCTTATAAATATGTTAGAAACAATAAGAAAAAAAAACCATTTGAATCCTTACCTTAGGGTTCATTTCATCAAACATCTACTTATCTGAACGTTTCTGCTGTCTCAGACATAGACTAGGGATTGCAAGTAAGGGAAACCATGAGAACTATGTTTCTTTGGGGCTGTCTTGCTTTACTTAATATATTTTTTCCAATTCTTCCCATTTCCTAACAAATGGAGCAATGTCATTCTTTCTGATGGAGGCATAGAATTCCATTGTGTATATATACCACATTTTCTTGATCCATTCATCTACTGAGGGGCATCTGTGTTGGTTCCATATCTTAGCCATGGTAAATAATGCTGCAATAAACATGGTTGTACTGGTAGCTTTAGTAAGGTCTTATTTGTGATCATTTGGGTAAAAGCCCAAAAGTGGGATTGCTGGGTCATTGGACAGCTCTATGTGGCGTCTTTGAGGAACCTCCATACTAATTTCGAAAGTGGTTGAACAAGTTTACACTCCTACCAACAATGCAGTAAGGTTCCCTTCTGTCCACATCCCCTCCAGCATCTTTTGCAATTATATTTCTTGATTTAGCCATTGGAACTGGGGTGAGGTGATATCACAATGTTGTTTTGATTTGTATTTCTCTTATGGCTAGGGAGGTTGAGCATTTCCTCATGTATCTATTGCCCTTCCTTCTTTCCTCTTCAGTGGGCCTTTAGCCCACTTATTTATTGCCCAGTTGTTTCATTGAAAATTTGTTGTTGGGGAATTTAATTTTTTGAGTTCCAGGTATATTTTAGATATGAGACCCTTGATCTTGCTAGCTATGTGTTAGCCATGCAGAAGTTCTGCAATTCCATGCAATCCCATTTTTCCAACCTTTCTTTGATTTGTTGTGTTTCCAGGTCTCTATTAAGAAAATATTGACCTGTGAAAAGGAGACCTAGGGTTTCTCTAATTCCATCCTTTAAAGATTTCAGAGTGTCTGCTTTGACTCCGAGGTATCTGATCAATGTGGAGATGATTCTGGTGCAGGGTGATATATAAGGATCCATCTTTAGTTTTCTACAAATGATTAACCAAATTTTCCAGCACTATTTACTGAAGAGGGTGTCTTTCTTCCATTCTAGTTTTTAGCTCCCTTATTGAAGATTACAGTGCTATAGGTCTGTGGGTTCATTTCTGGGTTTTCAATTCTATTCTAGGTATATTTTAGATATGAGACCCTTGTCCATTGTATGGCTAGTGAAGATCTCCCAATGCGTGGTCTTTCTGTTGATCTTGTTAGCTATACCCTTTGCCATGAAGAAGCTCAGCAATTTCATGCAATCCCATTTGTCCAACCTCTCTTTGATTTGTTGTGTTTCTAGGTTTCTATTAAGAAATTTTAGGCCTGTACCAAGGAGACCTATGATTTCTGCTATTCCATCCTGTAATGTTTTCAGAATGTCTGCTTTGACTCTGAGGTCTTTGATCCATTTGGAGTTGATTCTGGTACAGGGTGTTATATAAGGATCGAGCTTTAGTTTTCTACAAGTAGTTAACCAGTTTTGCCAGCACCATTTACTGAAGAGGCTGTCTTTCCTCTATTCTAATTTTTTAACTCCCTTATCAAAGATTAGATGGCTTATATGCCTGTAGGTTCCTTTCTGGGTTTTCAGCTCTATTCCATTGGTGCTGAGGTCTGTTCTTGTGCACGTACCAAGCTGTTTTGATTACTATGGATTTATAGTAGAGTTTGAAATTTGGTATTGATATTCCTCCAGCACTGTTCTTTCTGTTAAGGATTGTTTTTGCTATTTGGGGCCTTTAATAGTTCCATGTAAATTTTTGGATTGCCTCTTCTTTTTCCTTGAAGAATGCCGTGGGAACATTGAAAGGCATCACATTGAATTAGTAGATAGCCTTGGGGATTATTGCCATTATCGCGATGTAAATCCTTCCAATCCAGGAACATGAGAGGTTTTTCCACTTTCTAATTTCTGTTTGATTTCCCTTTTCACGTTTTTAAATTTTTCTTTTTTCCACGTTTTTTAAATTTTTCATTATAGAGGTCCTTCACTTCTTTGGTTAAGTTAATTCCTAGGTATTATTGATTGTGGGGCTATTACAAATGGAGTTGCTTTCCTGATTTCAGACACACTTTTCTCATTGCTGCCATACAGAAAAGCCATTGATTTTTGAGGGTTAATTTTATACCCCATTACTTTGCCAAAATTTAGAATCAGCTTGAGTCATTTGGGTGTGGAGTCCGTGGGATTCATTAAACACAAGCTAATGTCATCTGAAAAGAGGGAGAGTTTTATTTAATCTTTCCCTGTTTGGATCCCTTTATTGCCTCTTTTCTTATTGCTGTAGCTAGTCATTCTATTACTAAATTGAAGTGGAGAGAGTGGACATCCTTGTCTCATTCCTGAGTTAAGATGAAATGGCTTTAGTTTTTCACCATTAAGTAAAATTCTGGCTGTTTGTCATATACAGCCTTTATTGTATTGAGGAATGTTCCCTGGATTCCTAATTTTTCCAGAACCCTCATCACAAAGGATTGTTGGATCTTGTCAAATGCTTTTTTCTACATCTATTGAGATAATCATGTGGTTCTTATCCTTGCTCCTGTTGATGTGATGAATTATGTTAATTGATTTGTGTATATTGAACCAGCTTTGCAGCCCTGAAATGAATCTTGTTTGATGGTGGTGTATGAGTTTTTGGATGAATTGTTGAAATTGATTGGGCAGAATTTTGTTGAGAAGTTTTGCATTAATGTTCATCAAAGAAATGGGTCTATAGTTCTCTTTCTGTGATGAGTCCCTGCCTGGTATTGGGATGAGGGTTATGATGACTTCATAGAATGAGTTCGGTAGTGAACTTTCTATTTCAATTCCATTGAAGAGTTGGAAAAGTATTGGTGTGAGCTCTGCCATGAAGGCCTTATAGAATTCCGCTGTAAAGCTGCTTTTCTGAGATGGGAGGTCTCTTATTACTGTTTCTATTTCAGTGTTTGATATGAACCAGTTAAGATGGTTTAACTCACCTTGGTTTGTTTCAGCATTTCGATATTGGCTTGGAAAACGTCTATTTCTGCCAGGCACTCTAACTTATTAGCATAATATTTTGAGAAGTATTCTCTTATAATGTTCTGAATCTTGGTTGTTACTGTGGTGATGTTTCCATTCTCATACCTGAGTTTATTTATTTGAGTGTGTTCTCTTCTTTTTCTCATAAGATTTGCTAAGGATCTGTCAATTTTTTTAATTTTTCAAAGTATCAACTCTTTGGTTTTTGGTTCTTACAATTTTTATTTTTGGATTCTAATTCGTTTAATTCTGGTGTAATTTTAATGATTTCTTTCCATCTACTGTATTGTAGCTAGGCGCCAGTGGTTCATGATTGTAACTCTAGCTACTAAAGTGGCTGAGAGCTGAGAATCATGGTTCAAAGCTAGCCTAGGCAGGAAAGTCCATGAGACTTACCTCAAATGAGACAAAAGAAAACTGTTAGTTGCTCAAGTGGTAGAGCACTAATCTTGAGCTGAAGAGCTGAGGGGCAGTGTCCAGGTCCAGATTTCAAGTCCCACGACTGACAACAATTAAAAATAAACATTTACAAATAATATTTTGACATAAATGTCAAATATATATTCTAAAAATTTTTAAATCCTCACTGGATATATTAGTTTATATAAATATATAGAAGTGTTTTCTGGTTTTAGTTGTTTTTGAGTCAATTGTGTAAATCAAACATTTCTCATTCAATTCATATGTGTAGTTTTATAAACTTATAGGCCATAGTATAAAATTAGCAGATATGTGATAGACAGTGCTGTTTTAGGTATCTACCTTGGCATTCTAAAATTAAGACTTCTCCCCCAAAATCGATATGCCCTCTAACCTTGTCAGAGGTTTCATCTTATTGGAGCAGAAAAGTATCATCGTTTGGAACAACTGTAACATTTTACATGTATTCCACTTAGTTTAACAACCAAAACATTCAAGTCATCTGAACCATGCAAGTAATAACAAAATGTCTTCTGACCTTTTTATTCTCTTAAGAGATGAAAATCTTTAATTATACATTTATTTTTTTCTGCCTAAGATCCTATATCTTAGGAAGATCTTTTTGTGTAACCCTGTGTTCCTGATACGAAAACCAGAACAAAGGCAATAATGAAAATAGGCAATGAAAATACTTGAAAGCAGTATTGCCATTTTCACTATATTAAGTGTGCCTATCCAAGAGCATGGGAGGTCTTTCCATTTCCTAGTATCTTGTGTAATTTCTTTCTTTAACTTTTTATAGTTTTATTTATTTTTTTTATTGTGAAAATACTGTAAAGAGGGTTTATAATTATATGGGCAACATAATGAGTACATTTCTTATCAATCATTGTAGACTCCTCCTTTGTTTCCCCTTCCCATCTCTTCCCATGCTCCTCCCGCCCCCACAACCCAATCCTTCTTCCCCCCACCAAAGTTGTAAAGTTTGTATTCGACATAATGACTTGTATACCTCATTGTTACAATAGATCCACCTGTATCCCTATTCAAATAATTTGTTTTTTTCTCTTCCCCTCCACAAATTATATCAACATCAAATACAGTGAAAGCAGGGGTTACACCATGGGGCAGGAACATACAAAGCAACAAAGAACTAATCTTATAAATGTGTTAGAAACAATCACCTGAAAGAAAAAATACATTTGAATGCTTATCTTAGGGTTCATTTCTCTAACATCAACTTATCTGACCTTTCTGCTTGACTCAGAATATACTAGTTTTAGCAAATAAGGGAAATCATGGGACCTAAGTTTCTTTGGGCCTGGGTTACTTCACTTAATATAATTTTTCCAAGTTTTTCAATTCCTAACAAATGGGGCAATGTCATTCTTTCTGATGGAGGCACAGAATTCCATTGTGTATATATACCACATTTTTATAGTTTTCATTAAATAGTTCTTTTACCTCTTTGGCTAGGTTAATTCTTAAATATTTTATTTTGGGGGAGGTTATTGTGAATGGGGTTGCTCCCTTTCTGCTTGTACATTGTCAGTGTACAGGAAGGCAACTGATTTTATGGGTTGATTTTGTATCCTGCTACTTTGCTGAAGTGATTTATGATTTCTAAGAGTTTGGGAATGGAGTTTTTGTGATCGTGAAGGTATACTATTTTGTCATCTGTAAAAAGGGATAGTTTAACTTCTTCTTTTCCTATGCGGATCCCTTTAATGTCTTTTTCTTACCTTATTTACCTGGGTAAGGGTTCCAGGACTATTTTGAAGAGGAGTGGAGACAGTGGGCATCCTTGCCTTGTTCCTGATTTTAAGAGAATTGGTTTTAGCATTTCCGCATTAAGTATAATATTGGCTATTGGTCTGTCATAAATGGCTTTTATTGTTTTAAGAAATGTTCCTTCTATTCTTATTTTCTCCAGAGCTTTTACCATGAATGAATGTTGAATTTTATCAAAGGCCTTTCCAGTATCTGTGGAGATAATCATGTGGTTCTTGACCTTGACCTTGGCTCTGTTGATGTGTAGGATTACATTTATTGACTTATGTATGTTAAACCATCCCTGCATCTCTGGGATGAAGCCTATCTGATCATAGTGTATGATTTTTTTTTTATGTTTCTGGATTCTGTTAGCTAGAATCCTGTTAAGGATCTTTGCATCTGTGTTCATCAAGGAAATTGGCCTGTAATTCTCTTTTTTGGTTGGGTCTTTGCCTGGTTTGAGGATGAGTGTGATATTGGCTTCGTAGAATGAGTTTGGGATAGCTCCCTCCTTCTCTGTTTCTCTGAAGAGCTTGAGGATTATGGCCATTAGTTCTTCTTTAAAGGTCTTACAGAATTCTGCTGTGAATCCATCTGGTCTTGGGCTTTTTTTGTTGGAAGACTTCTGATTGTTTCTGTATCTCGTTGTAGGATATTGGCTTATTTAATGATTTACTTCTTCTTTGCTCAGTTTGGGCAACTTGTATTTCTCTAAAAATGCATCCATTTCTGCCAGGTTTTCTTACTTTAGAGAGTATAACTTTTGAAATTAGTCCGTTAAGATTGTTTTAGATATTTTGTGTATGTATTGTGAATTTTCCTATGGCATCCCTAATCCTGTTAATATGGGTTTCCTCTCTTCTTTTTAATTAATCTTGCCAACGGTCCATCAATTTTATTTATTTTTTCAAAGAACCAGATTTTTCTTTGGGTAATTCTGGCTATGGTTCTACAATTTTCTAATTCATTAATCTCCAGTCTTAGTTTGGTTATCTGGCTCCTTCTAGTAAATTTAGGTTGCATTTTTTTTCATGTTTTTCTAGCTATTTTAATTGCAACATGAGATAATTTACTTGGTCTGTCTCTATTTTCTTGATGTGGGCACTGAGGGCAATAAATTTTCCCCTCAGGACTGCTTTTGATGTGTCCTACAAGTTTCTTTGTGCGGTGTTTTCATTTTCATTGAGTTGTAGGAAATTATTTCTTCTTTGTTCTCTTCTGTTACCTAGCCATTGCTTAGAAGTGTGCTGTTCAATTTCCATGTATTAGAATAATTTCTGCTGTATGCTTTGTTATTGAGAACTAGCTTGATTCCACTGTGATCAGATAGGATAGAGGGGATTAAGTCGATCCCCTTGTATTTGCTTAAGTTCGTTGCATGAACTATGATATGGTCTATTTTGGAGAAAGTTCCATGAGCTACTAAGAAGAATGTGTACTCTGTTGTTTTAGCGTGAAATACTCGGTAGATGTCAGTTAATTCCGTTGAAGTATGGCCTCACTTAATTCAGTAGCTTCTTTTCCAATCCTCTGTTTGGTAGACCTGTCCTTTGGCGAGAGTGGGGTGTTAAAGTCTACTAGTATTATCATATTGGGATCTATTTTATTCTGTAAGTTTGAGAGTATTTGCTTAACATATCTGGGTGCACCAATGTTTGGGGAATATAAGTTGGTAATATAAGAGGGAACTGTCCTCCTCTTGGGTTGTTCCCTGTATTAATATGTAGTGTCCAGCCTTGTCTTTTTGTATTGATTATAATGAAAAGTTTATCTTCTGAGATATCAGGCTTGCTACACTTGCTTTCTTACTGGGGGCATTTGATTGGTAGATCCTTTTCCAACTCTTTACTCTGAGTTTGTTTGTATGTTTGGCTGAGAGGTGTGTCTCCTGAAGGCAACAGATGGATGGGTCATGTTTTCTAATCCAATCCGCAGTTCTTTTTCTTTTGATTGGCAAATTAAGCCCGTTAATATTAAGAGATAGTATAGAGAGATGCATTTTGATCCCTGTCATTCCCAATTTCCCTGAGTTTTTCTTCTTTCCTTTCCTCCTGTGCTTGCTCAGTTAGATTTCTATTAATGACTGTCTGGGTACATGTCCCTGTTCCTGGTTGCTTTCTTCAGGTTGTGTTCCCACTCTTAGTATTCTTTGTAATGCTGGCTTAATGTTTATGTATTCATTTAGTTTTTATTTGCTATTAAAAATTTTCAGCTCTCCATCGAATGTGAATGCTAGCTTTTCCGAGTATATCAGTCTGGGTTGACAGTTATTGGCTCTCAGCGCTCGTATGGTACTTTCCCAGGCCTTTCTTGCATTCAGTATTTGTGTGGAGAGATCTGCAGTGATTCTAATTTTTTCCCGTTTATTATAGCTCCTTCTTCATTTTTGCTGCATGCAAGATGGTTTCCTTATTATTCAGGTCTATCATTTTTACTGTAATGTGTCTAGAAGTGTTTCTCCTGGTGCCTTGCTTGTTAGGTGTTCTATATGCTTCTGTTATGTAGGTAAGATGTTCTTTTTTGAGATGGGGATAATTTCACTGATTATCTTGTTGAATAGGTGTTGCATTCCCTTGCTTTGATATTCCTCACCTTCGTCCATTCCAATTATACAAAAGTTAAATTTCTTGGCACTATCTGCTTGCTCTTGAATTTCCCTTGGGCATAATTTAAGTGATGTTTCCATATCTGTCATTGTTTGGTCCAGTTGGTGTATTCTGTCTTCTGTATCTGACACTCTACATTCCATTTTGTTCACTCTGTTAATTGTGGCTTCCATTGTGGTTTGCAAGGAAGAAATGGACTCATTTATGGATTTGGTGTTGGTTCTCAAAGTACTGATCTCACTTCTTAATAAGGTATGTATTGCTTATTTTGGCATTTTTCTCACTTCTGAGTGAGGTATGTACTTCCTCGACTTTTGTGTGTACCTCGTGTTTGAGATCCTGCATCTCTTTCGATAGTTTGTCCCCATGTTCTTTAATTTCTGGACTATTTCTCGCTTTATTTTTTGAGTCATTGTCTCCAGCATCCCTTGGATGTAGCTTTTGTCTTTCATTCCTGCTTTGCTCCCACTGGGGCTCTCCCCTGTGTGGCTGCTGGCTATTGGGGATACCTTGCTATCCTGGCTATTAATAAATCTTGTAATTTTTCTCTGTGATTTTCCCATGTGGGTCCAGGATTATTGGAGACTAATCTGAAATTTTGTTTTGGTCAATATGTGTCTGATTTTGCTTGGTTGTTGTTTCTGTGTTGGTAGAGAGTTTGTACCTGATTTCGGTTCTGTTGGGGGCCGACCTCCAGCTGCTGGTCTGACCCACATAGGGTTCTCAGCTCTTTGCTGTAGATCACTGGCAGCTCTCGTCATTGGAAGGGTTGAGCGGCCTAGACTGCTCCTGTTTGCTCCTACGGGTGCTCTTGGCAAGATTGGATGTGCTGGATGAACTCTCTCAGATGCTGGATTCTGCTATGGGCTCCTGATGGTTTTTTTTTTTTTGTGGAGGAAAGGCTGGTTTTGGGCTTGAACTCTGGGCTTGGGCACTGTCCCTCAGATCTTAAGCTCAAGGATGGCATCCTACCATTTGAACCACAGCACCACTTCTGACCTTTTGTGCTTATGTGGTGCTGAGGAATCAGATCCAAGACCTCATGCACCCAACACAAGCACTCTACTGCTGAGCCACCTTACCAGCCTGAGCTCCTGCCTATTATCAGGTCCTGGTGGCCTGTGTTGTCTAATAACCTAGAATATATGGATCGGGTTCTGGTGGGGTTTGGGCTTCTCTTGTCCTGAGCCCCCCTGGTCTTTTGCTCTCACAGGCGTGCTTCCCAGTGGGTGCAGTTCCTTGTTTTCTCCCCTCTGCTGAGGCTTATGCTCAGCTTCTGACTTCAGTTGTGAAAGGTTGGTTGTGTTGCTCAGGCACTGGATCCCCAGGCCTGGTCCCGGCCCAAGGCCTGGGGAACGCGGGTTGGAGATGTGCTGCTGTGTATCCCACCTAGGTTACACAGCCTGGGGTACACAGTTCAAATTTCTTCCACTGTTGGGTATCTTGACCCAGGGGTGCTGTTCCTGGCTTGGGCGTTTAAGCTCCCTTCCAGGGGCGCTCTTGCTGTAGCCTGGTCAGCTGAGTGTGCTACACGGTTTGGTGGAGCTCTCCAACAGTTCCCAGTTTTAGTGGGTCCTGTGGTACAGGTGTTGGGGTAGGAGGTCTGGCTCATGGTCTGGGGATTCCCACCAGCCCTGGTCTCTCTTGAGGGATACAGAGTCCCCTGCGGGGTACTCACCCTGGAGCTAGTTGTTTCTGTGTGATGTAGGTCATTGGTTGCCTTTCCAATCAGAGTTCAGTTGAGGTGTATGTGGGCTGGGCTGGGTGGTGGTAGCTCTGTGTGATTCTCTTCTGTCTCTGCCTAATTTGATGCTGTTTGGGTCTGCACCATGAGATGGGCCTCTAACCTCTGCCCGAGGGGTGGGGGAGGGGCCTCTGTGCAGGTTCTGAGCACTGGGGTTTGTCTGCATTTGCACTCTCCGGATCAGCACCAGTTCCTTGCATGTCTTCTGCTCTGGTGTTCGGTGGGAATCCCATGTAGTTCTGGGGTTCCTGCCATGGGGTTGAGGGGCTTTGGTGGGATGGAGCCTCTCTGCTCAGATGGAGAGTGAGGGGTGGGATCTTTGTTCAAGCTCCCGGCTAGGAGGTTTCTCTGTTCATCACGATCAGTGGGTCTGACACTAGTACCTCAGGCTGCTTCTGCGCAGGTTATCTGCAGACAAACACCTGTATCTCTGGGACTTGGACAGCCCCTGCTGGGTGGTCTGGCCATGGCTTGGTGTGCTGCTGCGCGGCCAGTAAAGGTTGAGGGAAGAGTCTTCCTGCTCCTCTGTTCTGAAATTCTTCTTTTTCTCTCTTTCTTTTTTGTTATTTTCCACCTTCTGTTTTTCTCTGGGTGTTCATCTTTTTGTTGTTGTCAGTCTCTTGGGGAGATTAAGCATCGGAACTTGAACTCTCTTTTGGGTTGGGGAGAGCTATGGCGTTTCCGTACTGCCCTGTCACCATCTTGGTACCCCTTCTCATCTATTTTTTTATTGTGAAAATACTGTACAGAGGGATTACAATTACATGGGCAAGATAATGAGTACATTTCTTATCAAGCATTGTAGCTCCTCCTTTTTTTCTCCTTCCCATCCCTTCCCATCCTCCTCCAGGAAAGTATGAAATTCTTGATTTGAAGCCTTTTGCTTGATATCCACAACATGTCATTCTTCCTTTATTAATAGGAGAATTTGGAGAAAGGATTAGAATTCACACTACAAAAAGGAGAAGAGGAAAAGAGAAGGAGAAATCTAGATATTTTGTTCTTCCTCACCTCAATCACAAGGTCTGGATAATGATTATGGATATTAGATACAATGACCTAAAATGATTAAACCCATCTATAGAAAATAGATAACCCCATAAATGATCACATGGAGAATGTTTATTTATAAAAAAATTGTAATAATGTCCAACAGGAAATCTTATCTATTTGTTTAGTTCTTGTTTTGTATTTATTAAATTCTAGTATGCTATAGTCAACTAACATAAAGGTATAAAATATAAGAAACTAACATCTTAATATCATATTCTAACATTAGCTTAATTCTGCTTTTGTTATATGGTGAGGCTGTATTTGAGTTTTGCCTCAATTTCACATGATATATTCTTCTAGTATATAAGTTGAAAGAAGACTCATTTTGAAACTATGCTATTTTTATAGCTAAGGGAAAACAATTCAGCTATTAGACACAGACAATGAGACAGAAATCTTCCCCTAGAAATAGCCTTTCACTACTTCTGGTTCATTTTTGTAAGCTGATGTAAGTCACATGAACCAGCTTGACATTGCAAAGTACAGGTAAATCTCACCAACAGGACGCTGATGCAGGACATAGAGTAATATGACCATATATACAACACTTGAGATAAAGAGGGTGGAAAAAAGAGAACTATAATACAATCAATCATACTCGCTATCACAAATCTCTACAAGAAGGAAGTTATTATGTACCTTTATTTTTAAAACTACTGAGATCTTCAAATCATGTCTTTTATGCTTGGATGTTACAGGAATTAGAGAACATTTTGATACTGAGACAGCATAAAATTTCCAAGAAAGCTGGAGTAAGCATTTCAATACTACCGTTTATTCTCCAAGAAAAGAAACCATTTCATAGACAATACTTTATACTTTCTTACCTAGTATCTTTTTTTCCAGAAATGGATTTTGTTAATATATGTTACTATCCACCCGAATAAATGTTTCATTTCTCTGCATCTTGTGCAGACAGTATAGTCAATTACATGTAAGAGGGAGTTCATCAATAGCACTTTTTAAAAATGCAAAAAATGTGGACAGAGAGCTAATATACATATTTTTCCACCATCACCTTCCACATCCTCCTTCTTCTTTCCTAGGAAACACACTCTATCAATTTAAAAGGCTTAGATATTTGCCTCTTTATCTTGAAAGTGGAAGCAGAATGTTATGGATGTCGGAGATGATGACCAATAGTGTTTTACATAATAATGTCACATGCATCAGCCCTATGCGTCCTGCTGGCCTTAACACTGTACTTACTTAGTGATGTGATAGGAATGTCAGCCTTACTGGACTTAGTATTGTTTTCCACTTCTTTTTCTACCACCTGGCCTAAATTATAATACACAGTAACGAAATGAAAAAGTAATGCCATCTTAATCAAGTCTAATTGCGACAATGAGATGTATAAGAGGTTATGTTGAAAAACAAACTTTACAACTTTGGCGGGGGTGGGAGGGGGAGAATCGATGGCAGGGATGGTAAGGGGAAGAGAGGGGCAACAATGATTGCTATGAAATGTACTCATTACCTTGCTCATAAAATTGTAACCCCTCTGTGAGGTATTTTCACAATAAAAAAACTTATTAATATAAAAACGAAAAGAATTTTTTTAGGGCTCTGGGAATGTGGCTTAATGGAACAGTTATTGCTTAGCATGCATCAAACCCTAGGTTTGATTCCTCAGTACCACATGAATAGAAAAAGAAACACTGAAAGTGGAGTTGTGCCTCAAGTGGTAAAGTGCTAGCCTGGAGCCAAAACAAACAAACAAACAAACAAACAAAAAAACAATTCCCTGTCCCTGAGTTGAAGTCCCAAGATTGGCAAAAAGTCATTTAGCTAGTAAATGCAAAATAAATAACCCATACTTGGAATATACAATTGATCATTCCAACTGATGCCTAACAATAGTCCGTAATTTATTTTACCTATATTAGATTACTATTATTTAACAAAAGGGCTGGGAAGGTGGCTCAGTGGTATAGATTGCCTTGCACTCATGAGGCCCTGTGTTCAATTCCTCAGCACCACATAAGCAAAAAGAAAAAAGCCAGAAGTGACGCTGTGGCTCAAGTGGTAGAGCGCTAGACTTGAGCTGAAGAGCTGATGGACAGCGCCCAAGCCCAGAGTTCAGGCTCCGCGTCCAGACACCCCCCCTCCCCACCATAAAACAAAAAACAATGTTCTGTTAATAGGTCATGGCAATTTAATGCCAAGAATGTGCTTAGATATCAGGTGGAGATTAATCCTGGAAATTCAAAGATTCCAGGTTTTGAGCCGTCATTTCTAATCACAATGAGAAGGGTAGTCTATGTGAGATTTGGAAATCTTTTTGGTAAGTTATAGCATCAAAAAGGAATAGACTAATTAATAGTTTTGAGAAAAGAGAAGGAATAACTTCACATGGAAGGAATAAATGATAATAACTAAGTTATACCACAATCTGTTCTAGGGAACCATTTTTGGTTATTGAAGAACTAGTTATCAACTAGGCTTATTCCTCATTGTCTTTAGCATTCTAATTCCTTAGGCTAGTTCTTAATCACTGTGTGATAAATGGTATATACTTCTATGCTGTTCTTTCATTCCTGAACTCCTTTGCTTTCTAAAATCTTCAGTCATTTCTGATACTAAGTCCACATACGCAGACAACAGAGGATGCTAATGTAAGAGTCCCATAACATGAGTCAATAATGTAACAACATGGAAAAGGAGGATATTTTTATTGCTACCTCAATTTTTCTGAAAAGCTGCAATGTCATCATTGATTCAAATTTCCATTGTTTGTCTACATAGTGTCATTAAGTGCACATAAATGCAAATATAAGCCGGATGCTGGTCACATATGCCTATAATCCTACCTACTGAAGAAGTTGAGACTAGAGGATTGTGGTTCAAAGCCAGACTGGCCAGGAAAATCCATGAGACACTTATCTTTAATTAACCACCAGAAATCCAGAAGTGGTGCTGTACCTAAAGTGGCAGAGCACTCAACTTGAGCGGAAGAGCTGAGGGACAGGGCCCAGCATCAGAGTTAAAGCCCCATGACCACCAAAAACTGCAAATATGACTTCAAGTTTCCCCAAAAGGAACAACGAAGTCAATTGTAATCTTCCCAAACAGAAAAAATAATTCCAAAATGATTCAGTGCACCTACTTTTGCTGAGTTATTTAAGTTATGGCTTCTTTGCTTGACATATTCTCTTCTTTTAAAAATGGTCAAATATTAACTTTATTATAAACTTCATCTAATAATTCTTGTTTCAAAAGAGAAGTCCATACAGTTGATGTCACTTGGCTTTCTTACTATCTCAGTTCAAAGTCAACCCAGGCAGGACAGCCTGTTAAACTCTTATCTGTAATTAAGCACTAAAACAGGCAGAATTTGAGTTTTAGCTCAAGCAGTAGAGTAGTAGTTTAGGGGGTAGGTGGGCAGGAAAGACAACTGTATAGGGACAGGGTCCACCTTCTGGTTCAAGCCCCAGAACCAGCACAAAGTAAACAAACAATCAAGAAAATGAAAAACCCACATATTTCTTTAGGACCATCCTTAAAGCACTAGTTTGAGAAGAGGCTCCTTTTGCTGATTATACTCACTGGATCCTGCTTTTTGGAATCCTTATTGCTGTGGAGGACCCAGGACCAGAATAAAGAAATGGGTAATTGACTTCTACAATAGGAGAATCATCTCAGGAGAGAAATATCCGTGCATAAGACACTTTAAAACCTCCATGTCTTTGTTTCTTTGCACTAGAACACTTTTAAAACAAAGTTATTTCCTTTTATTCTATGCTGGCCTTGAAATGGAATATTGTTTCCTTTTGTAATACTCCCAACTGGAAGCTTACAGACAAGTTTTATATGAGTAAAGGACACACTCGAAAAGGTAAGGGACAGAGTTTCCTTCAGGCCTTGGATTCTTTTCTTGTACCATAAAAAGGACAGCACAAATTAACTTGAACTTTTTCATTTCTCTATGTTCAATTCCTCTCTTGGGATCAGTTTCCACTTCCAGTAACAGTTCCTTCCACTTACCTCCAGTAACAATCTATGATGCTGCTCCAAGTAAAATTAATATTTTCTGGTTTCATTTAAATAGCACAAGTACATCTTTGGACATGAGGTAACTTGTGTTTCAGAAATAACTTTTTAAAGAGAAAATATGGAATTTAAATCGCTTATAAAACATTATCCATGTACACATGGCCATATAAGATGATGTTAAGTGAAATGTACCCCAAGATAGTGACACAACTTGATTTTTCTCTCTTGCTATTGTTTTTAATGTATTTAACATGTAGTATGTATTTTTTTTGTTTGTCTTCTATGTTCTTCCTCCATGATATAACCCCTGTTTTCACTATATTTGTTGTCGGCAACCTGTATCTTGCATATACATTTTATTAATGTGGGGAAGGGAAGGGAAATAACAAAATGAAGAAACAAGGATACAGTATGACCCATTGTAACAATGAGTTGTACAAGGCACTATGTCGAAAATGAACTTTACTACTTGAAGAGGGGAGAAGGGATTTGGGGCAGTGGGGAGGAAAGGGATGGCAGGAGAAAAACAAAAGAGGAGGTAACAGTGCTTGATAGATTATGTACTCATTTACTTATTTATGTAACTCTAACCACTATTTACACCATTTTTACAACAAAAAAAAACATGAAAAAAACTTCCTGGAGTAGTTTAAGTTTAAATTTCCTAATTACACTGTAATTAAGACCAATTTTAAGTGGGAAGAAGATTCTCAGAAACATTTCTTTGTGAGTGTGTGTGTTGTGCATTATTTCCCAAGTGTACATAAGTTAACAGTAGGAGAAACAATAGGAATAATACAAGAAAAAGAAGTTTTGTGCTTAAGTTTAATAGTTCAATAGACTACAGAAGACTCTACAAATAAGACAACATTGAAACAATAAATTCAAAGCCACTAAGTAGATCTATGGGAGTGATATAGAGAAAGCATTACTACTAAGTGGAACATGAAGGATGAGGCCACTCTTGTTTTCCACTAGATCTAAATCATGGTACCTAATCATGAAAATTTGTAATAACATAGTATAGAAGAATAATTCTGTTCACAAAGCAAGTCAGATATAAAAGCATGGACTTAACTGGAAAAAAAAGGCCATGTTGAGAGAGCAGGAATTATACTAGCAATGAACTGGTGGCTAAGATCACATTTCTTTTTCTTTCTTTCTTTTTTTGATGGTTGTGGGTCTTAAACCCAAGGCTAGAGTTCTACCACTTGAGCCACAGTGTCAATTCCAGTTTTCTGGTGGTTAATTTGAGATAAGTGACTCAGAAAACGTTCCTCCTGGTGCTGGATTTGAACTGCAATACTCAGATCTCAACCTCCTGAGTAGCTAGGATTATAGGCATGAGCCACCAGTACCCGGCTCAAGATCACATTTCTAGCAGTGTACACTCAGGATATATAATGTGTATGTTCATCTACCTTTGTATGAATTCTTGAGTTAAAAATCTGGGCTACAGGGTAGACTTTACATTCACGAAAGTGTTTCCAGTTTAAAACATGATACTCCTGGAAAAAATAAAAACTAAGAATGTAAAAGAGTCTGGGAAGTTAAGTTTGAATCCAGCCTGGGCAGAACAGTCTTTGCAACACTACCTGTAATTAACCAGCCAAAAGTTACACTAGAAGAATGGCTCAAGTGATGTAATACTAGTCATGAGCAAGATTGCTGAATAAGAGCTTGAGGATTTTGCATACATACATACAAACATTCACATACACACAGAAGCACTTACATGTGCAAACACACATATGAAACAACTCTCAGAATGTGTAGAAAAGTTAGAAAATAATAGAAAATATGTCCTGAGTAAGACTATAATCAAGTCAGAATTTTCAATATTAGAAACTCCTCAAGTGAACTTTCCCCCAAAAAGCTTGATAATATTACATAGGTAGGGACCAGACACAGTAAGAGAGGCAAGTAATCATCATGGAGGATCCATGGAGGAATGAATCAGAGACCCCTGCAGGTGCATCTGAAAATGTTCATACCCTGTGTCAAATGTTAGAACATCTTTGAAAATTGTACAGAAACACTTTGAGCAGTCAGTCTAGTGGATAAGATCATCGGAGAAGTTCAGAATTACTAGTATGCTTCTAGGTTAAATAAACCAACAAACTATGTATGCTAGGACAATGTGATACAAGCCTGAAATTCTAGCATTCAGATTAAGACAGGAGATTAGAGAGTGGATTACATAGTGATACCTTCCCGTAACTAGTTAGTATAATTTTGCTTAATAAAACAAACCAAAAAACAAGACAGGAATTCACAGTTGGAAGTTAGGGCTAATTTTGTCATTATGTTTTGAGAAGTCAAGTTTCCTATTGAAATGCAACCCATATATCATCCTCAGTCATGTTTCAAATGCTCTCTTCATTACAGAACATTCCTAGATGCAAAATAGCTCATGATTCCAAACCAAAAATTTAAAAAAGTAAGCATCATTGTGTTGGTTTCCACAGAAATGATGAAGGATTACAAAAGCTTAATCCTGGAGAAATAGCAAAATTTTCTAATGTAGGACTTTGTAAACCTGGCTAAATGAGAATTTAAATTTAAAATAAACATGTTTTGTTTGTAATTTTATATTCTACAGGATACTACAAAATTCTTTTTAAGTAGAAGATTTAATTTACAAATTTACAAATTATTCTGGCATTCTATTTGTCTAGAATATTCTTTCAAGCGAGTTAAAGGACTTAGTTAATAGATAATTCCAACAGTTCATGTGTAACATGATAATGCTAGAAACAGTTGCCAACAAATGGATAATATTAATTTATAAATTTAGAAAAAGAGCAATGTTTTGAGGCTTTGGTGTAACATGGTATGAAGAGAGTTATTGTGCGACATCTTTTTTCTTCTACCTATACATAACACAGGAAGACATTTCCTTAATTACGTACCTCTGCATGCAATGAGAAAAATGCTAGGTTTGGGGTTTGTTTTAATTTTGTTTTTTTTTTTTGTTTTGTTTTGTTTGTCCTAGGGCTTAACCGCTGGGCCTGGGCACTGTCCCTGAGCCTGTTTTTGGTCAAGGCTACTGATCTACCACTCGAGACTCAGTAACACTTGTGTCTGGCTTTTCCTGAGCAGTTTATTGGAGATAAGAATCTAAGGAACTTTCCTGCCTATGTGGGTTTTGAACCATAATATTCAGATCTTAGTCTCCTGAATATCTATGATAGATAAAAAGATGAGTAGAAATAATATTTGCAAGTTTTCTGATCTCAAGAATACCACTTGAGGTAAAACGATGCAGCAAAGTTTAGTGTAGTGTTTTTTCAGCAATCGAAAGGGCATTTCATTATCAGAAGTGTAGAATTTTTTCACTATAATGATAAGCTAGTCATGCTGTGAATTTAGGGAATTTTAAGGTGCACCTTACAATTTGGAAAGTGTTGGGCTAGAATGATTTCACTGCATAAAATGTTGGGATTGATTGTCATAAAAATAATAGCTTACTCTGATGAACAAATGTTTACTCTAGAGGAATTAATTATTATAGATACTTCATAGTTTTATCTTCTACCAGAATGTGGCTAGTTTTTCTGTTGACTTTTAACTATGTAACGCCCCATTGGAAACTGCATTTTTTGCGGAATTAAATAAAATGCATACAGGCACTGTTTTAAATATCTCTGGTATGGCATGTTCAGAATTTGAAAATGAGTCGTTAGTAGTCATAGGAATTTTGAAGATGACATATACTCTGTCCTATCAACAAATATTTAGTTTTAAAAGTTAGGAGTTTCCAGAGAATTGAACTATTTTCTATGTAGTATGAGACAATACTAAAATAATGTTTTTTTCAAAATAATGACAAGTATATTCTGAAAATTTTGTATAGTTTGATAACATTCAAGTTGATGACCCTCTGATAAAGAGAGGGACAATTAATTCAAATTAGAAGCCAAATATTGTTCATTTTTTTAAAAAGGTCATACACATAGAATAATATTTACTATGCCAATACAGTGAAATTATATTTTATGTAGCTTGTTTTTAAATTTAATTTTATTGTCCATTTAATATATAAAAGGGGTTGCAGTAATTGAAAGGTAGAGAATACATAACATGTCGAACTTTTTATCCCCTCCCTCTCATTTTAATCACAATTTTCAATCACAATACCCCTCATAAGTAGTAATGTAAATTTCCAAAATGTTGTCTTCTGAGTATTGCTATTGCATTGGTTTGCTCTTTGTCTTTTGTGTCGCCATTTTGTTGTTCCTCTTCCTTTGCAACATTAAGATAAATATGTATACAATACACAGGATACTGAAATTAAATACAGCAGGGGATAAACCAGAGGGGAACACTAGGAGTTCATTTTGCTCATCATCCACTTATATGGTCACATATACATAGGTATTGAGCCATTCTGCTCATCTGCTAAGACTACCCTAGACACTTCCTACTCATTACACATGAGGGAAACCATGGAATCTTTTTCTTTATATCTTGCTTATTTTACTTAGTAGGATTTTTCCAAGTCTTTCCATTTCCTTATGAATTGGAAGCATAGAATTCCACCGTGTGTGTGAGTGTGTGTGTGTGTGTGTGTGTGTGTGTGTGTGTGTGCGTACCACATTTTAGTGATTCATTCTTCTGAGTGGTATATTGGTTTAAAACATGATTGCATGTAAGTATCAGTTAGGGTCATTCAAAAATTACAGATGCCACCTCCACAGGTATACTAAAATAATGATTTCTAAGTAACATAGTCTTTTATGTTGGTACAAGTGTTGAGATATCTGGATGAGTCTAATGTATATTTTGCATTGAATTAGGCAGGAAGATATCATATAGGATAAAAATGGTAGTGACAAAATATTCCCTTGAGATAGATTAAGGAGGCTGCCAGAAGTATGAAGAAATTCAGATAATTTAGGAGAATTTAGAAATGCAAGCTCAAGTTTGTCTCTTTAAATAAAAATTATGTAAGTAGATGGGCAAAAGAAGGGGAAGAGAAGAAATAACAGGCAGCAGATCATTGAACCAAGTTAGAGTATAAAAAGATATAATCTATAACTTCCAAGTTAAAAAAGAGAACAAAATCAAGAACTCTAACAACAGATGCTGGAGGGGAAGTGGACAAAAGGGAACCTTACTTCATTGTTGGTGCGAGTGTAAACCTTTTCAACCACTTTGAAAAGGAGTATGGAGGTTTCTCAAAAGACTTCACATAGAGCTCCCCTATGACCCAGCAATCCCACTTTGGGGCATTTACCCAAATGTTTACAAACAAGACCACACTAAAGCTACCAGCACAACTATGTTTATTGCAGCATTATTTACCATAGCTAAGATATGGAACCAACCCAGAAGCCCGTCAGTAGATGAATGGATCAAGAAAATGTGGTATATATACACAATGGAATTCTATGCCTCCATCAGAAAGAATGGCATTTCCCCATTTGTTAGGAAATGGAAAGGCTTGGAAAAAATTATATTAAGTGAATTAAGCCAAGCCCAAAGACACATAGGTCCCATGGTTTCCCTCATTTGCAATATCTAGTATAGGTATGAGTCAAGCAGAAAAGGTCAGATAATATAATGTTAGGAAAATGAACCCTTAGATATGTATTTAAATTTTTTTTTCTTTCATGCATTTGTTTCTAACACATTTATAAGATTATTTCTTTGTTTCTTTGTATGTCCCTCCCCCACAGTATAACCCCTGCTTTCACTATATTTGATGAATGTATAATTTGTGGAGGAGTTGGGGAAAAACAAGTCATTTAAGGATACAGGTGGACCGGTTGCAACAATGAGAAGTACAAGTTGTCATGTCGAAAACGAACTTTACAACTTTTGTGTGGGTGGGGGGGTGGGGGGTAAGATTGGGTGGGGGGACGGGGGAGGCTGGGAAGGGATGTGAAGGGTAAACAAAGGAGGAGTCTGCAATGCTTGATAAGAAATGTACTCATTATCTTGTCCATGTAATTTTAACCCCTCTTTACAGTATGTTCACAAAAAATAAAAATAAAATAATTTAAAATAATTTAATCCTAAGAGATTGTGAATTGAGTAATAAATTGCTGCATGAAGTGTGTACACAATGGGGGATAAGTCTAATAATCGACGATGGGTAAATATCTGAGGATGATCAGAACAGCAATTAATTCTCACCAAAAAGAAAGAGAAAAAATTGAAAAGATAAAAATAAAAAGGACCAAAAGATCAGAAGAGATAAAACACACACACACACACACACACACACACACACACACACACACACACATACACACACACACACATCGATAATAAAAATTATGAAAGGAAGAAAAGATTAATAGAAAACAATTTTTGAAAAATTAAGAAAAGGTACAAAGAAGAGTTCTTTGATTTTTTTGAGGGGGGTGGGGAAGGGGGTAGAATGGGAAGATCCTGCATCTCCCCCGTGTCCATAACCAATCTCTTGGTGGAGTCTCTGGTCTGCTTGTGGTGTTTGTTTTTTCTGTGGGTTGATTAGTTTCTTAAGTGAGTTTGAGCAGGCAGTAAAATGCTCTGCATTACCCAGGATTTTGTGATCCTCCTCCCATTCTACTTCAGTGGGAGGGAGATCTGCTTTGAGTATCACGAAAGAGGGAGATGGCTGTTTCCTCTAGTTTGGAGATGCTGTTTTTAGGCTAGGTTCTGGGTAAAGTTGAGGTCTTTCAGCAAACAGTAGCTTTTCCCTGAGGGAATAGCTCCTGGGACACTCACAGAGCCCATCCTGGGGCCATTCTCAGGTTTTTGATTACTGAATTTCAATTGATTGTCTATGCTGCTGTATGGAGGGGCAGCCTCTGGCTCAGTTTACCCAGAGAAGAAAGTCACTCCTCCAATGGTGAGGCTTCCTTGCCTGGGCTGGTTGACTTTCCTTTGGGGGGAACTGAGCCAGGCAGTTCAAGTCAGGTTCCTGTGACCTCCTAAATGACTCTTGTTTTCTTCCAAGGCCTGAGTTGGAGATAGCTGTTCAAATGGTCCTTTTTTAATATCAAAGATGGAGATCTCTGATGGTGGTGGCAGGGAGGGGTGGCCTTCCCTCCTCTGCTCCCTTAGAGTGAGGATGTCAGGCTTCTACCCACTCCGGAGTCTTTGGTCCTGGGCTGTGTCTGGCCTGCGATCTGCCGGATGAAGATATCTGCTCCTCCTCAGTTCTTACTGGTGTTGAGTAAAATCTGCTTGCCTGCCACATCTGGCATCTTTTCCCAAGACTCTCTGTGCTATAGGTATGGAGGCTATGGCCACCGCTGCTGCTGCCGCAGCCACCACAGTTGCGGCTACCAGCAAGTGCTCAGATTTGTCTCCTTGCTTTGATTTTCCCTCTCTGGCCACTCTCTGTACTCTGATGGAATATTTGGTGTGGTTCTCTAGCCTAGGACTGTTCACTTGATCACTAAAACTGCTTTGTATGCCAGAAATTGTTTAGCCTCCAGCTTCTCCTCCGCCATATTCATCTGAACATATTTTTTGCCTCTTATTGAAGTGCATCTGATATTTTCATGTAGGGTTCTCCAAATATAATATTAATTCATTCATTTCATTAGGACAATTTCGGTCAATTTATTATCCATTATAATAATGAGAGCATGCTGTGTCAGACTCCTATCAATATGACAAAATACTTCATAAAATTAATTAAAAGGAGGAAAGTTTTATCTTGGCTTCTGATTTTATACATTTCAATTTACATTTCTTATCCTCATTGCTCAGGAACATGTGATGGCCTTTTTGTATTCATGGAAGCCAGGAAGTAAAGAAGAGGAGGAATGGGAGTGGGAAAGGGAGAAAAAGGATGAGAGGAAGAGGGAGAGGGAGAAGGAAAAGGAGAAGGAGAAGTAAAAGAAGGAAGAGGAAGAAAGGACTTTGATCTTAACATCCTCTTTGATTTCAAGTTCTGAGTGACCTAATCTCTTCAACTATGCCCACTTGAAAGGGTTCACCTCTTTATGGCAATGTAGTGAAAGCTAATTATTAATCACAATCCTTTATGATTTCAGATTTAATTTCTAGTGTAGTGGGTAGATCTTTCTATACAGTTGTGATAACTTCTGTTCCTAAATATCAGAGATGCTATTTGGCATAGCAGTGATTTGGTTATACCATTACTGGAGAGATGAATGAAATATTTTGAATGCAAATACATTTTATTTAGCAGATGCAGAAGCTTCAAGAGTTTCCATGTTGTGATCTTCAAAAATGACTATTTCATCTAACTCATAATGACATGAATTTTTCATAATTTTATAGCATTTCCATTCAAGTATTTATTATTTATAATGAGGTTCTTTCCTTCAAGTTGAAGGAAAAATAATCATTTATCTTAATTATTCTATAGAGTGTAGGTATAATATGAATTTCTTACCATTCAAAAATAACTTATATTCAAGTCTATAGGAATAATTGGATAAGTGATGGAATATCTTGCTTTAGTTATCTTATACTGAGATTGATTCAATTTGTAAAAATAACTGCTGACATAAAATAAATGAAATTCACTGTTTCTGTAAAAGGACTAGGTAATCAAATATCAGAAATATATGACCAGTAACTAAGATTTTTAAATAATCAAAAAATGTATGAAGCTACATTTTTGTGTCAAAAACTTTTAGGTTAAAAAGAAGAGAAAATCATGTGACCACATTAGATAATATTTAATTTAATGAAAAATTGCTTCATTCAGCCTGATAGAGCCTATTGCCTTTAGCTTACATGAGAAATTTGATTAATGATCCCTTTTTTGCTATTGAATAATAGAGTATTTCAATTTGTCCAAAGATTCTGTCATTTAAATCTTTGAGTGCATATTTTTTCAAAAAATTGAAAACTTTTTCACAGTACAGGTTCAGGTTTAATAACTAAATAAATATCTATGTTATTTGTTAAATTGATCCTCTAGCATTCAAATAATATGAAATTTATTGTATTCTTGGATATATGAAATCTGTGATACATATGGGTGTCTAAGCTTGTAATTCTGGCTACTCAGGAGGCTGGAGTTCAAAGCCAGCCTTGGCAAGAAAGTTTGTGAGACACATCTCAATTAATCACACACACATCACAAAACCCACACACACCTGCACACACACACACACACACACACACACACACACACACACACACACACACACACAAAGCCAGAAATAGAATTGTGGCTCAAATGATAGAGCAATATCCTTGAGGGAAATAAAAACAACTAGGGGACAGGTCTTGAGTTAAAATCACAGGAACAACACACAAACACACACACAATATATGTCTAAATGCTTATTTTAGTTTGAAGAAATAAACAATATCAGGTACAGTAATATTTGTTACATATCTTGCAACATTTGTGAAGTTGTTTTTAGTACAATATGTCTTAAGATATAATATAGGTCATTAAAATTAATATCAATCTAGTTAATATTTATAATTACTCATAACACCTTAGAGTACAGCAGTTCGTATTTTTCTATAAACATAAAAAATATTCTGAGTAAAAGAAAGAAAAGAAGATTGGAAGAATAATAGAAAGAGAGAAAGGAAAAAAGAAAGAAAGAAGAAAAAGGTAAGAAAGGAAAGAAGAAGGAAAGAGAGAAAGAGAGAGAGGTAGGGATGTAGGGAAGGAAGGAGGAAGGACAGAAGAAAGGAAGGATGGAAAATAGGAAGGAAGGAAGGAAGGAGGGAATGAAGGAACAAAGGAAGGAAGGGTGGGAGAAAGGAAGGGACAAACAATTTAATTTATAAAATCTATTTAGCCCAACATAAACTTCATGTAATTAATCCTTTAGTAAGTTCAAGTTTGCAATTTTCACTTCTTTGTATGTTCTCTATGCATGAATGAAACCAACAAATGAAGGATCATATATAACCAGGTGAATATGTTTGCATCTGTAATAATATGTATGCAAATCTTTTTCTTATTTTCTATACATCATCAAATAACTATTTGCATACCATTTACACTTAGTTATAAATATTCTAAAAACTGATTAAACCAAAGGATGTCAATATATTATATAATATGCATACAAGTATTTATAGTGCTATTAATATAACAGTCTTCATGCTATATTAATTATAAAAATTTTATTATATATTTTATCAGAGAATTTAGCATCCTCTGATTTTGGTGTCTGTTTGAGTCCTACAAGCAAGCCATGATTTAAATCAAAGGAGATCTGTATTTGTTGGCTCAATCGAATATTTCTGAAAGCGATTAACTCATCAGAGCTTGTTCAAATACATCAGAAGGGCCGTAGATAGGCTGTACCACGTTTACATGATTACCTATGATGTGATTCAAGAGCCACTGAACAATCATACTTCACTTTGCCATCACTCTAATTATTCCCATTGCAAGAAGAATCATTCACATAAGTCACATGATATAAACTTGTCCTTAAGTTATTATTTCTATGAAATAATATCCAAAGGATACACTACACTGAGTTAAAGAAAAAATTGCAAAGTGTATTGGACGTTGTAACTCCTTTCATATGCACATGTGGAAATTCTATTCCCCCGGCTGGTGACATTAGAATCAACCTTTCAGAGATGGCATTACAATAATGATCCTGATAAAAGAAGCCCAATATAACTACTCTGCCATATGAATGTCCAGCAAATAGATTGTGATGAACCAGAAAGTGGACCCCCAAAAGACAAGGAATTGCTTTGAACAAGCATTTTTATAATCAATGCTTAAGCTTCTAGCATATGGGTAATAAAATTCTGTTGTTTTTAAGCCACTTACTTTGAAGTATTCTCTTATAACAGCCCAATTGCTGACAAAAGGCAAAGCAGTTTTGAGTTAATATCACAAATTATGATAAAAAAAGACAGATGCACAGTAAAGGAGACCCATCTCAGCCATTCAGAGATTAGAAATGTGGAGAAATAACCTCATTTATGTAGGTTAAACATGGAAGAGAGAATGTGGTTAGCCCAAAGCCAAATGCCAAAAGCAGAGAAATTTAACAAAATACCATGAAGTTGAAACAAGTCTTAAAAGGGAGATCTGGGCTTAAAGGGAGTAGGGCACTTCTGCCCTAATGGAAATGGTGGACTAATACAGTCATATCACTCAATGTACATATGTGAGAATATAAGTAGGATACTTGAAGGGATAGGTGGTGTTGGGGTAAGGGAAGGAAGAAAAGTGGAAAGATTTCAATGTTCCAGATGTATTGTACATTGAAATGCATATATACTCTATTAA
Source organism: Dipodomys spectabilis (assembly GCF_019054845.1). Taxonomy (NCBI): domain Eukaryota; kingdom Metazoa; phylum Chordata; class Mammalia; order Rodentia; family Heteromyidae; genus Dipodomys; species Dipodomys spectabilis. Next base: position 3,554,700 of record NW_024870975.1, read on the forward strand.
ACACTGACATGATGAAGCGAAACCCCTTTGCACAACTTGATAAAGATTAAAACAAATTCGAAGTTTTAATATTAAGAGACAAAAATCATAAACATTTAGAAATAAATAAGAGGATAGCATTGACATATTGTTATGGCTTGTGTTTCTTTCAATATACAAAAATTTATGTGTCAAGTCTGCTGCAAATGTAAATTTTATTTTGCCAATTCTTTTTGCAAATTGCTTAAAATATAGAGAACCAAATTCCACAACCCCTTCACTTCCAATAAAAAAAATCTTATAGACCTTTAGGTTTCTCAGTTGTTTCTAAATATCTTAAAGTGATGCATTGGAACAAATTTCATTCTACATTTAATTTTAATTTTTAAAACACTAAATTCTTCTAAAATCCTCTCACTCGGACATAGGTATGGATAGGTAACTGACGTGGGCAGAATCAGAATTATTCAGAAGGCTGTAAATGGATGCTTATCTAATTTTCTCTCTTCTTGATCATAGAAAACAGACTGCCCTTGTTAGGAAAATGAGGGAGAATGGAAAAGAAATAGGCCGAACTCCATCATCAACAGGTGAGGACGGTTTATTGATGAACAGCGAGGGGCACAGCCCTTCCAGCAGGTTTGGAGGTTGTGTGAGGGAGCTGGGACAGGATCGGGTTTTTATAGGAAGTCTGAGCAAGGACGTAGAGATTAATGGAAAGCCCCTAGCTCAAGGAAGGTGTGGGCCCACAATGAGATGTTTACAGCTGGGTTAGGTGGATTGCCCTGCCTGCACTTCAAAGGAGTTCACATATACCTGGGTTTTGCCTGCAGTCTATATGGGCCTAGGATAGTAGGGTGGGGGTCAATCCTTCATATTCCATCTTCAGATACATATAAGGATAGGGCCAAGAGGGGAGAGGCAAGTTCTTCATATAGGACCTTTGGATACATAAAAAGAACTGGGCTGATAGAGGATTAACATGGAGTTATGAGAACAAAGCAGATTCCAATCATTTTGAAACCTGGAGTATAAAAGGTGGAGTATAAAAAGGGGTCTTTTCTGGCTGCCTTCAGCTGGCATGGGGGTGTCGAGAAGTCACTGGGGCTGGGGTCTTCAGGTCCATGTCTGTGCTCGGTCCAAGGCAGTGTAAGCAAAGCCTCTGGTTGCCTGCAGTAATAGGATGGCCTTGACATGGTCCCAGGTCTTGAGTCAGGGCTATTATCCTGTTAGAGAGAAACTTGAAAATGCTGTGATCAAGCAAAAGGCTGACAGGTTGATATGAGTTACATAGGAAAACACACCCAGGGCACAAACCAGAAAAGTTTCATTTGGATCATGAGCCCATAGCCAGTCAGAAACTAGGGCTGGATTGGAGTAGTTAAGGTAAAGGGCCTGGTGAGAGACTTTGATCATTTCCTATAAATAGCTGGTAACAAAGGCAAGAATGTAAATTCTTGTCCAGTTAGAAGTTAGACAGATATGGACATTAGATGGACAGGCTTCTCAACTTGTTTCTATTGACCTCCTGGCTCTGGTTAATTTTGAAAGGACAGGCACAAAGTGGCTGATGTGACATCATCTCCTCTTATACTTTTCCGCCTTGTCCTGGAATCTAGCTGCTTGTGGCTAGGATATGGGCTTTGAACTCAAGGCCTGAGCACTTTCCCTGAGCACTTCTGCTCAAGGCTAGCATCCTACCACTTTGAGTCACAGGGCCACATTTAGCATTTGGATGGTTAATTTTTGAGCCAGCTTCCAGCCTAGTTCTTTGCTGGTTGTATAGGAATAGAGTCTCAGGGATTTTTTGCCTGGGATGGCTTTGAATTGCAATCTTTGCCACAAAAACACTTTATAATTTCCAATCAAAGTAACAAGGAGATCAGTGGGAACAAGTAGAGCTTATGTGCACCCTGTCAAAAATTGATCAACAAATACTTGCCAGAACTCTGCAATGACACAACTCAATAGCTAGGATGAGGGTTTGAGTATAGCTTGACTGCCTGGGAAACCTTATAACCAAAGTGTGTAAGAGGCTCTCCTGGCCTATACATGTATTAATAGCCTAACAACATAGCTGGCTTTTTCAGGTCAGGCTGGGTAAGGTTTATAGAGAGTGTCCCACAAGAGTCTAGTTTTTGTAAATCTAAAGAAGTCTTTTACCAAGAATCAGCTGTGTGTGATCGAGTCAGGCAGGAGTCCAGTATACCATGGAGACGGTAGCATGCTTCAGGCAGGATCTTGGCTAGACTGCATCCCTCGGATGAATGGTTAATTACTTACAACATTATACACAGACTGGCTAAAGACACTTGACTTTAGATGGATATAGAGAATAACATGCTAGTTTTAATGTTAAATCACAGCCAATAATTACATACAAACTTTACTCATAAGCTGTCTTTTAAGGCATACTCATACCATCTCCTACATACTCGAATTTTCTGAGGACAGAAACAGATATGTGGAACAAACATTTTAAGACAATTCTTACCTCCTTACTGGTATTTTTCATCACAGCTGGTTAGTAGATGAGCTGGGTCTCATTCCTTTTACTACTACCCTTGATAAAAATGTTTTCTTTTAACAAACAGCACATTTGATAGGAAATATCTGTATCAAGAAATAGAAGAAGATAACTTTTTACACAGGTTTTATGTATTATAATATGATTATGCTGAACAGGTTCACACACTTATACTTAAACCAAAGTTTTAAGGTGCACTTAAGTTTTTAAAAAAATGAAAACCAACCATATGGGTTTTTTTTAATTCCAGTGGCAAAGTGATATTGTTTTGCCCAATATGATAAAAACACGTGTCAATGACAGAAAAGTAGGCAATACCAAACAATATGCAAGGCAAATTTTGACAAACAGAATTTCCACCCTTAAACAAACATTAATAACAAGAGCAGAAAATCTTTAAATCGATTTTGGAGATGAGGCATATTATATGATTTAAATATTTTAACCCCTAGAAGAGTGAAGAGGAGAGTGGAGTAAGGTTGGTGGAAGAGTGGAGGTTGTAGAAAAATCCATTATGTGGTCTTTGTCTCTTTCTAGCTGTCAGCTTCCAGGGCATGTAGAGAGAATTGGGGGAGAGGGTGGCTTAACAGCCACTGTAAGGAGAAGAAATAACACTTTTAACATGAAGACATTTAAAGGGATGATGTGGCATAATGAAGGTGCTGAAAAGTGAGTGTTTGAGTGAGTGGATAGAGAGAGTTATTGGAAGATGTGAGAGGGAGGGATTTCTCTTCTGCAGTCTCCTAGAGAAGAAATTAAGAATAAAGATTTTGATGTGAGTGGACTCAGGAAAGAGAAAAGGATTGGATTATTGTCTACGTCCAAAAAGAAAAAGAACTGGTTTGTTTCTTTTAGGGGATTTCAGTGTGATAAAGGGAGAGAGCCGTAAAAGAGAGAGGCTGTCCTCAGTGTTTTTGACACCCATACACTTTCAGTGACAGGTTAACGAAAGTTCCAGAGCAGAGGCCTATTTATTTAGGGTCTGGAAGGGAAGAAGGTGTATTAGCCATAGAACAGGATTGAGAAGTGTTAAGTATGGAGGGGTTTGTGTAGAGGGATTTTTAACAGGGCTGTTAGCTTGTTGTTTTATCTTTTTGTTTTTCTTTTTTTTGGTCCGGTCGTGGAGCCTGAACTGTGGGGTTGGGAATTGTCCCTCAGCTCTTCAGCTCAAGGCTAGTGCTCTACCACTTGAGCCACAGTGCCACTTCCGACTTTTTTCTTTTTGCTTATTTGGTGCTGAGGAGTTGAACTCAGGGCCTCAGGCATGCAAGGGAAGCACTGTACCACTGAGCCACCTTCCCAGCCCTTGCTGTTTTATCTTTGGAGGCCTATGCCCATCCTCACCTTGTGTCAGCTACACAGGTAGGCAGACAGGAAAGCACAGGGACAGGGGTGAGCAGAAGGAGTTTGCTTGACACAGGCAGACAGTCTTAGCCTAGATAAGCTGGACCAACTGCAAATAGCAAGAGTGCAGTTAGAAGGGCAAGGAAAGAGAAAAGGATCTTTGGTGCCAGAGGTCATCAAAGAAAAGAGAGAGTGAGAGAGAAAGGGAGAGGGGGAGAGAAAAGGGGTGAGAGACAGATTGAGCTGCTACAAGATGAGGAGTTACTTTTTAGAGGAGATAGGAGAATCATGGCAGAGAAGGGCTTGGTGAGCAAGGCTGGAGAGCGGGTAGGGGGAACTCTGGAGTGGAGGTCAGAGAAGGACTTGGTGAACAGAACAGAATAAGCAGAGTGAGGGTTTTCTGGAGCAGAGGTAGAGGAGGGCTTATGTATAGGGGACCTGGGACTCCCCACCGTTTTGTTGGAGAATTGTTTAAATCACTAAGAGGAAAACCTAAGGTTCCGAATTTAGGCCAGTGCTGGACATGATAATGAGACCAGATTTTGGAAGAAACACCCGTCAGATTATTTTTTTACTCTAAATCATTCAGCCCAGTTTCTTAAGATTAGACCACAGCCATACCAATGGGGTGTCTCTGGGAGAAAATTTGGAAAATTTGGTAGGACTACTGAGTCTGTCCCGTTGTTCCAGGCATCCCTGGTGTTTTGGGAAGGCAGATGGACATATCCAAGTAATTAGGATAGAGCATCCCCAAAGGTCCTAATTACAGGGGGTCATGGTGTCAGGAAAAGAGACACTCCTGGAGTCTCCTGGATTCCCACAGACAGGAAGGAAGGAAGGAAGGGAATCCTGGATTCCTGGGGTCCGTTTCGTTGCACCTCCACCACAGACTGGGCTGGTAATCTTGTACTGAGGCTTTTACATGGTGAGTGAAGTTGACCAAAAGGCAAAGACCCTCCAGCCTGGAGATAAGAGTCCAGGAACAGAGTAAAAGAGAAAGAATAGGGGGAGAGACCTTTTCTGGGTTTATGCAGGTGGCCAATAATTCCTCAAGCCACAGCAGGGTTGCTGTCCACTGCTTGCACTGTTTACAAAGGCAAAGATCAAGAGGTCTTTCATGTGGCTGTTTAGCCCAAAGTAAGCTCTGAGGGCTCTGTCCTCCCAGTGGAGAAAGGCCTTGGAAGGAGGAGGAAGGTAGCAGAAAGCCTCCATGAGGGGTGGCAAGGAGGGGTGTGGCCCCTGGGCAGAGGGCACCCAGTCTTCCAGGGTGTCAGAACCATATGTTAGGAAAATGGAGGAGAATGGAAAAGGAATAGGCTAAACTACATCATCAACAGGTGAGGATTGTTTATTGAGGCACAATGAGGGGCACCATCCTTCCAGTGCATTGGGAGGTTGTGTGAGGGAGCTGGGATAGGATCTGGGTTTTTATAGGAGGTCTGAACAAGGAGGTAGAAGTTAATGAAAAGCCCCTAAGTCAAGGAAGGTGGGGAACTTTCAGTTTGGCCCACAATGGGCTTACGTAGATTTCCCTGCACTTCCAAGGAGGTCACACATACCTGGGATTTTGCCTGGAGTCTGTATGGGCCTGGGACAATAGCGTGGTGGGGAGGGCAGGTCAATCCTTCAGTCCTAATTGGAAAAAGTTATCCTTACCAGCTTTTCTGCATATAACATTCCATAAACATTTTCTTATTAGAGGATTATACAAGATTAGCTATAAATTGATTGATAATGACTGAGCTTGACAGAAAGGTGAGGGAAATCTCTCTACACTTCAGTGAGGTTCTGACTTGTGTTTCACAAAGTGTTATGAAAGCTCTCTATGAGAAATCTAACAACTGCATTTCTAAAAAGTCCTTGCGTGCTTACACTTTCTGATAATGTCTCAACTCAAGTACTTTTACTTGAAGATCCACACCATTCAATTATGCTGTATTAGACCCTTGTTACATTTTACAGACAGCTCATGGTGATGAAATTTGGGTTTTTCATAATTGCTCTTCCAATTCCATCCACAATATGCAGACAAAAATTATCTGAAAAATTTGTATCCGTTGATAGTGCATATACTTTTCCACTACAAATATAAAATGTAGTAAAATTTTTAATAGCAATCATACTGCACTAGGTTGTGGGCAGATTCTGATGTAAATAATATACTGTGTTTATGTAGAGAATTTGACCATCCAAAATTTTAATATGCCTGTGGTCCTAAAACCAGTACCGTACTGATATTGGGTGACAAATACTTCATATAAGTATAGAAGAAGTTTTCTTCGTATTTTTAAATATATTTTTTGTAAATATCATATACAGAGGGGTTACAGTTACATAAGTAAGGTAATGAGTACGTTTTTTATTGAGCATTGTTACCCCCTCCTTTGATTTTCTCCTACCATCCCTTCCCTGCACACCTCCTCAACTCCCCACTTTACCCCCGTCTGGTATTGTCTTGTACATCCCATTGCTACAGTGGGTCAACCTGTATCCTTTCCTTGTATCTTAAATGAAGAAATGCTGGCTTGATTTATGCTTATTCTACTTGTGTAGACACACCTATAGTCACTCACCAAGTCCAAAAGCACATAAGTGAAATGCACATCATCTTTTGTCAGTTGGTATAATTGTATTGTACACATTTATTGACAGGTTACAAATTATTTTCAATTTTTAATACATTAAAAAACTTTCTTTTTTTTAAATTTCTTGGCCAGGAAATGGAAGACCTCAGTCAGCATTTCTAACTTTAGACTTTTCACATGGGTTGGTTAAGTGTTGACCTGAGGTCCAGTCTTCTGAGGCCTCATTCATCTGCTTAGGAATTGATGGTAGTTGGATGTGAGGGCGATCTGCTGCGACATCTGTCACCCCATTGATCGCCAGGGTTGATTCGGCTGCTCTGGCTGGCGAGGTGGGTGTCCCCTTCCTCCCTCACCGCTACATGTGTGTCCCTCCGAAACTGTGCACTCGGTCGAGGAGGACGACCATCCCCAATAGAGGAGGATCGGTCTTAGGTCAAGGATATACGACCATCTCCAATAGAGGAGGATCGGTCTTAGGTCAAGGATATACGGGTAGCTGAGCTCCCCTGCTAGAACCTCCAAACAAGCTCTCAAGGAATTGATGGTAGCTTTTGTAAAAAAAGCTCAAGGAAGGATGCCATTTAAAGCCTTATAACCTTATTTTTTACCAGGATATTCTTCTGCTTTGGTTTTTGAGACTGTCTACAAGAGCAAGAATTCCATGGGGAGCAAGGAGACACCATAAGACCTTTACTTACTGAGATTTCTGAGTGATTTGTTATCACTTGTACGGCATGTTGCAAGTCGATTCTGGCAAAAACTACCAATTTTAGGAGATAAGATAAGTGGAAAAAAAACTCTTAGAGACAAAGACATCTTCAACATATTCGGTTCCATGCATTCCATCTAAGGCATATTCAACAATTAGTGAAACTTGTGTTGGCTGTATCTATGTGTCTTTCTCCATGTGTGCATGTATACATGTGTATATGTATGTGTATATTTGTGTGTATAGTAACATACATGTGTACATATATAAGGGCATATACACACATATATGCAAATATAAATAAATATAAATATATAAATTTATGTGTATATATATCAGCTGTTCAGTGATTTAATCTAGAGTTCCCAGCACATTGCCATTCTCACAAAGTGTACATGATAAACTGCTCTGAGGATCTGTGCTCATTTCCCCCATTACCTTGTTTTTCATCCCTGTGAACAACTTCAGCCTACTTTCCCTAGTATAGCTTTGTTTTGGTTACTGACTGATAATAAAAGAAAAACATTCTTTGTAAAAGAAAAAGAACTTTTAGCTCACAAATGGATGCCTATGAGATAAAATTATAATAGAAATAAAAGTGAAAAGGAATTCCTAGATCTGTTGTTTTGCCATTTAGAATGGCAAAGAATAATATCACGTTACTCTTATAACTTTTAAAGAGTGCAAGGGTAACTGATGGTCCCTATCATGTTCCCACAAAACCAGTGGATCCTGAAGGATAATAGTAGACCAGCAGAAATTCTAAATAGCAGACATGGAGCATGAAAGAGAAAGAGAGAAAATGAGAGAGAGAGAAAGAGAGAGAGAAATATCATAATACTGGAAGTGCATAACAGATAAACAAGAGCTGTATGAGAACCTTCATACTGCTATCTTTAGACTCTCCATGTACATTTGAAGGTATTTGATGTCTGATAATCCATCAATATAAAAATATAAAGTAATTTTGATAAAAATGAAAGATTACTCAGAAGAAATTATAAATGCAAAAACAGTTTTCACAGAAGCAAACTCTCAGAGATATTTCATGACTTTGAAAAGGATGAAGTGGCTGAAGTTAGTATAAATTTAGAAGTATGACAATTCACAAAAACATAAAAAGATACTCATGTATTTCATTATATAACCCAAAGCAGAAAGTAAATGTTGTTCAGATGATTTTTAAAAGAACAGTTTCTCCGGTTCTTGGAAGGTGGCTCAGTGTTAGAGTGCTTGCCTTGCATGCATGAGGCCCTTGGTTTGATTCCTCAGCACCATATAAGGAGAAAAAGACAGATGTGATGCTGTGGCTCAAGTGGTAGCACTCGACTTGAGCTGAGGGATGGCACCCAGGACCCAGAGTTCAAGCCCCACAACCAACAAAAACCAAACCAAAAAACTAATCAAAACACAGTCTCTCACTTTTGTGGCCTCAACTCTGTAAAACCACTGCTTCAGCTTAAGGCTAAGATTTTATGTGTGGACATTTATCAACACTCCTGATTCAGACTCTAATTGAGAAAATTTTTAATCAATATTTTGTTCTTAATTTTGATCGCTGTGAATTCACATGCACCTATAAAAAATGGTCATCCCAGTAACATTTTCAAACTACCTCGTAATGATGACTTAAAAAAGTTGTATTATATTGCAAAAAAGAAAACAATGCAAAAAATAAAGAAAACCAATAATTAAATATTAATGATTAATAAAATAAAAGCCAAATACCAGTATTTCCAATATTTGGTGTATACTACATATTAGATTTTACAATTTGCTCATATTCCTGTACATTTAAAACTGGCTAAGATTATGATGTTCAACAAGAATTTTATAAGCTATGAGTACCCTTTAAATTTACACTGTAAGATAACTTTTTATGTCTCACTCATCACTGATACATGGCTTATATAATCGTTTGTTCCTTGCTAACATATAAAGAAAAGAAGCCCTAAAGTTTCAACAGAAATTGTGTAGTTAAAGTCTTATCTCTTTGCTCTGTTTCTTTACACAAAGACTTTGCAACTTCTCATTAATAAATTTTCTATAAACTCTGAAATGTACATACTTAGTAATATATCTCAGCTACCATAAATCTTAAATACTTTATGGAAAAGTTTTATGACCTGACAGTCTTAATTTTGGCATATATAAGCAGGTTACCAAAATTAAACATATTTAAAACATTAAAACTTTTAACACACCTTAACACTTGCTGCAGTGTTCATTATGAGAGGTGCCCTGTATAGAATAATTGAATTCCTCCTCCTACACATCTCTTGAACAACAAACATCTGGACTCATTTTGTTTTTGTCATATCAATCTTGACTTTATTCTTAAATGTGTGCTTATGTAACAAATATCTGGTTCTAAAATTTCACAATTCTTTTGAACTTGCTTTTTGTTGAATTATTTAGTTTAAAAAAATCAATTCCACTTTATATATAAAAAATGTTCTGTGCTCAATTCGGCAGCACATACACTAAAATTGGAACAATACAGAGAAGATTAGCATGGCCCCTGCGCAAGGATGACACCCAAATTCATGAAGCGTTCCACAACAACAGATGCTGGAGGGCATGTGACCAGAAGGGAACCCTACTATATTCTTGGTGGGAGTGTAAACTTGTTCACGCACTTGGAAAGCAGTATGGATGTTCCTCAAAGGGTTACACATAGAGCTCCTCTATGACCCAGCAATCCCACTTTTGTGCATTCACCCAAATGATCACTAACAAGGCCATTCTAAAACTACCAGCACAACTATGTTTATTGCAACATTATTTATCATAGCTTAGATATGGAACCAACCCTGATGCCCCACAATAGATTAATGGATCAAGAAAACATTGTGTGTGTGTGTGTGTGTGTGTGTGTGTGTGTGTGTGTGTGTGTGTGTGATGGAATTCTATCATCCATCAGAAAGAATGACATTGCCCAATTTGTTAGAAAATGGAAAGACTTGGAAAAATTTATATTAACTGAAATAGGCCAAGTCCAAAGAAACATATGTCCCATGGTATCCCTTATTTGCAATAAGTTATATATGTCTGGGAAAAGCAGAAAAGGTCAAAAGCTATGTGCATATGACTAGATAAGGTGATGTTAAACTAAATGAACCCAAGCTAGGGACACAAGTGTGTGTTTTTCCTTTCTTGCTGTTGTTTCTAATGCACTTATAATGTACGATGAGATTTTTTTTTTAATTTGGTCGTCCCACACGGTATAACCCCTGTTTTCACTGTATTTGGTGTTGATGCACCTGCATCTTTTATATACATTTCTCTAATTTGGAGAGGGAAAGGGAAAAACCAAAATGCTCAAATAGAGATACTGTTTGACCCATTAAAACAATGAGTTGCCCAAGACACTATGTTGAAATACTAACTTTACAATTTAGGCAGGGTGCGGGGGGCGGTGAAGTGTGTACTTGTGGAGGTGTAAGGGAGAGGTAGTTGGGGAAAAACAAAGGGGGAGGTAACAATGTTAGATAGGAAATATACTCATTACTTTGCTCATGTAACTGTAACCCCTCTGTATAGTATTTTTACAATAAAAAACGTTTAAAAATGATGGAAGAGTTTATTTCCATTATTTTAACCATATAATATCATTAAACAAGAAATTAATGCAAAATACTGACCTGAAGATATTTTGAATAAGTGTATGTGTGTGTGTGTGTGCGCACGCGTGTGTGCGTGTGCATGTGTGTGTGTGCGTGCATGTTGGAATGCCCAGAGTTTGAAATCAGAGCTTCAAGGATTTGCAAGGCCTTTCCTCTTTAGCTTTGTGAGCTATTATATGAGCTACATCTCCATTCCTGGACCTTTGCTAGTTCATTTAAATTTTTGAAAAATAATATTTTGATTTTTTTTTGCCTTAATTGGCTTCCAACTCCTACCCACAGATCCCATGCTCCTTTGTAGATATGCCGGGTAGACAAGATTACAGGTATGACAAACCAGTACAAGGCTTTAGGAATAATTTTAAATGTAGAAGAAACTTTAGTTCAGGAGGGCCTGTTTTATTATTTCCTACTTTTAAAGCATTTTGGAGTGACTATATGTGAATTGTTTACGTTTTGGGATACTTAAAAGACAGTAAGTGATGGTATTTAAAAGTTTTAGTACTTTTTAAAAAGGATACTGGAACTGTGGGACAGAAAAATTTGGCTCTCTTTGGACCTCAATTTATAATCTCAGCACTGTGCATGATAACCCAAAGTCACCAACTCAGTCTGTGTTGAAGACAAAATGTGATAGAAAACAATTACCGTGGGCAATATTTTTTATGCTATTATTTATTGGACAATATGAATATTGAATTGAGAGTATAAGGGAATGGAAAGATTTTACCTACATTTTTGTATTGCTGAAAGGCTTTTGGAAACTTTGACTCATTTCCTTCCTCACTATATGTCTTTGGGCAATGCACTTAGTGCCTTGAATTACAATTTTTCTCAACACTAAAATGGTAATAACATTAGCATTACAGCAAATTTTTTAAGACCTAAGAGACATAAAACTTGTGAAATACTTAACATAAACTTCTATGAATGAGCTTTCAGTTTACCCAGTAGTTTTTTTTAATATTAAGCAGAATGTGATATATATCACAGGAATCATTGCATGTAGTGAGCAACCAGAAGTAATGTTATTTATTGACTATGCTGTGCTTCCAAGGAAACCAGCTGGATAACTTCTCATGCTGTAAATCAAACTGGTTATCTTATGTCTTGATAGTGTAAAACTATCAGTGACAGAATAATGAAGGAATGCTGTAGACTGGGGTGAAGTCCATATGATAATGTGCAAAACTCATAAAACGTAAAAGTAACTGAGCAGTATATTGAGTTTTACATCATTTAAGGTAAATTGCAAAGGCAGGGAAGACATAGAAGAATGAATTCTCCTTTTGATATCCTATCATACAAAGGTCCTTAGCAGGATGAACTCTTTCCTCATTCTTGTAGAGGCATCATCAGATGAGAGGAACTCTATTTTTGGGTTGCTTCCTTCAATTTATTCTTCAGTTTGCAAGAAACCAAGGAGAATTAGACATACAGGATTTGGAAAGAGCAATCAGCATAAAATAAATAAAATACAGAGAGCCTTGTAAAAGATCTAAATAAATTAAGTTATATAGTCTCAAGTGTAAACAGAAAATGATTTAAGCAATATCATGTTATTGAAAATTGAAAATTGTGAGGAGTTGCTCAATTGTTTTCCTTTCTACTATATTGAATTAATTATTGATTTTGTATATAGAGATTAAAGATGAGATTAACAAGGAAATTGATTAAAAATCGACAAAAGTTCTGAATAGCCATATTTTGCAAAATGCCCTGAAAATCACCAGTGGGTTTACAAAGTTGTGTTTAATACCACTTCTATGCTGGATTAATGCTTTGTGAACAGAAGTCATTAGAGAAATGCAATTCAAAATTATTATGATACTACTTCATAACTATTATAACTCATCAAAAAAATCAAAGGAACTTGGTGTGGTAGTAAAGGCTTGTAATTCCAAGCATTTGGAAGGTTGGAGTAAGAGGATTTGAGCCTAAGGCCAGTCTGGGTACTGCACATAATAAAAACCTGCCTTTTCAAAAAACTCAAAACGTAATTATGTTGGTGATAGTGTGGAGAAAAGGAAATTTTCTACACTCGTGGTTAAAATACCAGTTATTATTCTCATTCTAGAAAGTAGTATGGAGTTTTCTAAAGAAATACAGAGTTGAAATATCATCTGACCCACCAATCATATGATTATTTCTCTCTGGGTAACTAGTAAATACATCTATAGTTCATTGTTATTCACATTATCCACAACAAGCAAGATATAAATCAAAGTTATGTGTTCAACTACAGACTAATAAAGCAACTGTGGTGCATGCACAAATATATTTTTGTTTCATCCCTAAACTAGCAAGAGACTTCTCCCGTTAGCCACAACTTACAATGACCTGAAAGATGTATTCTAAATAAAGAAAAATGTTGTCTTCTGATCTTTGTGCAAACACACACACACACACACACACACACACACACCAACCTAAAACAACAGAGAAATTTTTCAAAAAGTAAAGCAAACTGGAATTTCTGGGGCATTTATGTCACAATATAGATGATAGTAGATATACAGAATGACCAAGTGTAGAGTTGTAATGTACAATATGAGGATGCAGCGGACAACACTGGCTTTACATAGGAATGAAGCTAATTAAGTAGGAGTTGTTCTTCCTTGTAGGGGTTGCTCTTTTAGTTGTTCTCCTTCAGTAATGGATGAGATTAACGTAATTCTTTAAATATACCTGCCAGTTTGTAGAAATAATAACAAATAAGATAGCAATAATGTTGTATGCTCAACATAGAACAAAATGTCAAATTAAAATACATGAGATTATCTTTGATATAAACTAATTATTACAAATAAGGGAACCCATTGGACATATGTTTCTTTAAGTCTGGCTTACTTCAGTTAATGTGATTTTTTCCAATATCTTCCATTTCCTGACAAAGAGGTGATATTATTCTTTCTGATGGAAGCATAGTATTCCATGTGTATATAGGTGTGTATGTGTGTGTGTGTGTGTGTGTGTGTGTGTGTGTGTGTGTGTGTTACATTTTCGTGATCAATTCATCTACTGAGGTGCATCTGGGTTGATTCCATATCTTAGCTATGGTAAATAATACTGTGATAAACATAATTGTGCCTTGTTTGTGGTCACTGTGATAAATACCCAGAAGTGGGATTACTGGGTAATAGGGGAGGATTATTGTGTACATCAAGGATAATCTTAGTAGATGAGCAGAATAGCTCAATTGTTAAGTACATATGACCATATAAGGTGATTCCAAGCGAAATGAACTCCAAGACATGTTATTTGTTGTTGTTGTTCTTAATGTACTATGTGATTTCTTTTTAACCTTTTGTGTTTTCCTGACTTATCACTATATTTGATTTTGATACCCTGGGTTTTGTAAATATGTTGGTCTCAACTAGGGAAGGGAAAGTGAAAAAAATGGAGAGACAAAGGACAAAGGGGAAACCTATGCAAAAGTGATAATCACAAGACAATATATTGGAAATACTCTTGGGGGGTTTGGGAGGGAAGAGGGAGAAAAATGAAGGAAGGGATAACAAGTTAGAAAAAAAGGAATTCATTACCTTACTTATGTAACTATAACCCCTTTGTACATTATCTTGACAATAAAATTTAAATAATAAAATAACATACATGAGAGCAGAAATACAGGAGATGGAAGTGGGGGAAATACTGTATTATACAATGAAGAGTAGAACAGCTGTAGACAACAGGAATTTTACAGTAACATAGGAAGTAATAAGCTATCATACAGATTTTCATCCTCATGTCAGTCACTAAAAAGGGGAAAATGCACAATCAGCAAACCAAAAGAGGTAAAATAGAAAACTAAACAATTAAGGTGGAGGGCTGGGAAGGTGGCTCAGTAGTAGAGCACTTGCCTTGCATGCCTGAGACCCTGGGTTCAATTCCTCAGCACCACATAAACAAAAAGAAAAAAGGTGGAAGTGGTGTTGTGGCTCAAGTGGTAGAGCGCTAGCCTTGAGCTGAAGAGCTGAGGGAAAGCGCCCAGGCCCAGAGTTCAGGCCCCACGGCTGGACGCCCCCCCAAAAAATATATAAAACAACAATGAACATGGAGAGATGACTTGGAACAATAACAAATGACACAAATAGGAAACAAATAACAAGCTGGTGAGTTTAAAAAATATTACCCATAATTCTATTAAATGTTTTTTACATCACAATTTGTTAGAAATATACTTCAAATCACAGTTTAATAGTATATCATTATAATAATAGGTTACTTATTATTGATTTCTTAATATTGAATGTTTAATGTATAATTTTAGTAGCTATAGAAAAGAAAAATGTGAAACTAATTTTAATGATATATTTCAGGAATTGTAAAATTGAGAAGCATTAAAATTTAAACAATACATCATTATTGTTTCATTTATGTAAATTGATGTGGTAATTCAAATTGTATTCTACACTTAGCACTCAACATCAAATAGGAAATTATTGCACATGAATTTGGTATTAGGTTGAAGGGTGTAGCCTTGTGGTAAAATTCACACCACACAGTACACGAAGGTATGACTCCTCTCATCTAGCTTAAATTGTGGAAATTTGATTTCTACACGCATGTTAAATTCCTGTCTAGGTGACATCTATACATTTATATAAATTAAAACACGAGTAGTATTTCAGATGACACTTAAAAGTCATATTCATTAATTAAATTTTTATTATTTTGTACCAAATAAATATTTATAGAGAGACTGAATTTCTGAGTAGATGATGGTGTATTTGTGCCAGATAATACTTACTGGGTCTTATTTTATATTCCTGACATTGTTTATACAGTTGGACATAATTTTCCGTAAGGGGTTAAGTGTATTATATTGGATATATGAAAGTAAACTGAATGTTGATTCCATTAATCCTTTGCAATTTTTGTAATCCCAATATAAATTATCCATGTGTTTGAAGTAATGAAAACAACAACCGATATAAGCAACATGAATCAGTCTGTAGCAGACAAGTATTTTCACCTTTATTTTGATAGTTGTTCCTCTTTTACACTACAGAATATTCTTGGGAAAATGTGCTTCAGGCTGGCCACAATTGCAGAATATTATGGTTTAATCTATCAGTCCCATTGTTGGTAACACAGAAAATCTACTGATTCTTGTGGTTTTTATACCCTCCTACATTGCTGAAAGTTAGCATCACCTTTACTAACTTGAGGAAGGAAGCTATAGGGTCCTTTATATACAGGATCATTTCATTTGTGAAAAGGGATAGTTTTACTTCTTCCCTATTTGCATCCCCTTTATGGTTTTCTCTTGCCTATTGCTCTTGCTAGAAAGTACACTACTATATTGAAGAGTAGTAGAGAGAGTGGACATCCTTTTCTCATTCCTGTTTTTAATATATTCATGCCTCCACCTTTAGATATATACTTATTGTCATATCTTTGTCATACACATACACTAAAACTACCAGCACAACTATGTTTTTGCAGCATTATTATCATAGCTAAAATATGGAGCCAATCCAGATGCCCCTCAATAGATGAGTGGATCCAGAAAATGTGGTATATATACACAATGGAATTTCATGCTTCTATCAGAAAGAATGACAGAGCCTCTTTCTTAACAAAATGGAAAGACTTGGAAAAATCATATTATGTGAAGGAAGCCAGACTCAAAGTAATATAGGATCCATGGTTTCCCTCATTTTCATTAATTAATGTATGCTTAGGATAGTCCTGGCAGATAGGTTAACTTTTATTTTTTTCATTGTGAAAATACTGTATTGAGGGGTTAAAATTACATGGGCAAGATAATGATTACATTTCTTATCAAGCATTGTAGCCTTCCTCTTGGTTTCCCCTTCCCATCCCTTCCCATCAGTCCCCCGTCCCCTACCATGTCCTCCTCCTCCCCCCCAAGTGGTAATGTTTGTTTTTCCACATAACGACTTGTACATCTCATTGTTGCAATGCATCCACCTGTATCAAATGGCTATAATCAAGAACTCTAACAACAACAGATGCTGGAGGGGATGTGGACAGAATGGAACCTTACTGCATTGTTGGTGGGAGTGTAAATTTGTTCAACCATTTTGGAAAGCAGTATGGAGGTTCAAAAAACTCCACATAGAGCTCCCCTATGACCCAGCAATCCCACTTTTGGGCATTTACCCAAATGATCACAAACAAGGCCGCAATAAAGCTACCAGCACGACTATGTTTATTGCAGCATTATTTACCAGAGCTAAGATATGGAACCAACCATGATGTCCCTCAGTAAATGAATGGATCAAGAAAATGTGGTATATATACACAATGGAATTCTATGCCTCCATCAGAAAGGTTCACTTTTTAAACTATTAACAATCCCTTTTTTCTCTCCCTCTTCCTCTCTGATTCCATTTGTGTGTGTGGGTTTGTGTGTGTGTGTGTGTGCGCGCGCGCGCGTGTGTGTGCAGTAATGAAACTTGCCTTGGAGCCTCAAATTCTTGCTAGTTTTTTTTTTCACTCATGACTGACTGAGTCTGTACTATTTGAACCAATGTTTCATTCTGTCTTTGATTGAACAATTGAACATAAATGTCTCATGGATTGCTACTCCAGCCATGTGTGTGAACCATGAGCTTCCAATCTCAGCCTAGTGAGATAGAGATACTGGCATCCAGCTTTATTGTCAAGGGTCATTTGTTTTGTTTTGTTTTGTTGTTTGTTGTTTTGTGAATCCAAAATATGTAAGGAAAAAAATAATTTATAATCAGTACTAGTCACATAAAATATGAATTGTTTAAAGATTACCTTTATAATGTTAACCTTTTGCATCCACATTATGTGATTTTATTTTTTGAACTCTCTTGTTGCAATCAAGTCACTTATATATAATTTGAAACTTCTTCTCTTGGTTTTATAGTGTGTTAGGTGTTTCAAAACAGAATTTATCTACTACTGAAGCAAGACCTTTATGATTATTCAATGTCCTGTAATCATGTTTATTACTGATCATCGCACCATTTGAGTACAAGTAGTTTCTTATATCTCCACATATTTTAGAATTCTATGCCATGCACACTTCTGCCAAATATGCAAGGGCATCCTTTGTAATTCTCCATGTATTTTCATGTAATTCCCTCTACTCTCAAGTGCTAAGTCCTTTGATGGTCATGTTGATTTTCTCCCCTGTTACATTCAACATTGCACCTTGGGAACTACTGGTGTGCACTACTGTACTTCCATCCGTTCTCCTTGTGCTTTGGCTTGTACCCCTCTTCACCTCGAAGGGACAGAAATTCAGGATATTTTCTTCAATCTTTATCTCAGACATCTATCTTTATTTTCTAGCAATACATTCATTGAATTCTTTCTGTAAAGTCTAATGCCTTGAAAATGATTACTGCATTGTCATGGTATTGTTATTTGGCATTAGGGAAGAACATGGGTCAGTAACTGTAACTTAGGTAAAAGAAGATTGCAATCATGGCTCAATAGATGTTGTTCATTGGATAATGTTTACTTCAAAGTCTGCCTCCCTGCTTTCTTTTCATTGTTTTTTTTTTTTTCAATGTAGCCTTTTCTGGAAAATATTTTTGGGCCTAGTGAAGATCAATTCCTACTGTAATTAGTCATCAATTTTATTGCAACATCATTTCACAGATCCTTCTGAATTTCTTCAGGGTTTGTATAGTAGTGCTTCACATTCTTAGATATGTTTTAACATCGATGCATCCAATGATAAAGACACAATGCTTAAGTCACCATTTTGAGAACTAAAAAGAAACAATGCTGCAAACTCACTATTTGGCAATTTTCTGGTTTTAAATTCTTTTAGATTAAAATTGTTGCTGGAGAACAAACATTCTGTGTACAATTTTAGATTTTCCTAATTATTTTTAGTATACTTTCCAATGTTATATAAAGTTAAAACATTGCCACTTATTTTTATGATTTCTAAAATGGTCAGAGAAAAGGTTCTATTCATTCACAATTTTAAGACAATAGAGTGTCCATTGTGACTAAGTGAGACATTTTAAAATTTTATTTGTGGTCCTTAAAGGTTGTGCTAGGGAATCAATTCCAATGCTTTATGTGTCTTAGTCCACTTTGTGTCTCTCAGCCTAATGTGACCTGTGGTTTTATTTTCACTCAATTGGAATAAAGAAAAATTTCACTAGGAAGGAATTATTACTTGGTTACTTTCTCCAGTATCTCTCGCATACATAAAAGTAATATAATTCAAAACTTACAGAAAATTGTGTTCTATTAACAGTAACGGTTTACTTTTTGTAGCTCCACTCTTCAATAAGTCTTGCCACTTTCCTATCCCTACTTCCTATAAAACTTGACTGAATCCACTGGAAACACATTTCTCCTCCTTAAAAAGCACAACCTTAAGTAACCTACCCCCTGGTAGTCCTGCTATAAACTTTCAAAGTCCTGACTGCGACCTTCCTGAAAGTCCTCCTCTGCTACAGGGAAAGCATTCCTCTACTCCACCCCTTCCTGGAATCCCTGCTCTGCACCACCAGAAACCAGGCCACATCTATATCGCCTCCTTCTATGTCCCTCCTTGCTGCACCAACAACCACACCTACATTGGCTCTTCCCTCTAATTCTCACTTCATCCACCATATAACTCATCCCTAACTACGCTAGTCCCTCACATTCCCATTGCTCCCATATCGTAGTACCTCCAAGCTCCTCCCTTTTCTTTCATTCCCCACCCCCAAGCAGACTTCTTCCTCAAGCCCTACCTTGTTTCATCAGTAACTCCGCCTATAACTAGTCTACTTTTAAGTGGCCTAACCTCTTAAATCTAGCCCTAAACATAATCTTTCCCACAAAGCCCATCATGCTATACCAAACACGTCCACTTCCCTATAACTGCCCTTGAAGCCCCACCTTGGTTGGTCAGAAGATTGTCACACAGCCCATCTCCTGCCTGGAATGCCAGCCTTGCTTCACCACAAGCCTCTCCACCTCCCATATCTACCTTTTCAATGCCCTGCATTGCTCCCCAGATAAACCTCCCTCTATTGGGTCCTCCCTCAGATACACACGGTACTACACCAGATATCCTGCCCATAATATCCTACACCTTTGTAGACCTTCCACTCCTTTTCATAGCCCTTCCTCCAATAGGCCCATGGATCCAAGCCCTGCCCTGCCCCAGAAAAACCCCACTAGAAAACCCCCACCACACTATCCCATCTCTCAACACCCACATTGCTCCACTGGAAAACACTGCACCAGTTGGCTTCCCTCTGGAAGCCTCACAGGCTCAACTGTAAATCACTGTCCCTCAATAGTCCCTTGGTGAAGGTTGCCTTGCACTACTGGAAACCCTGTCCAAAGTCCTTGTCCTGCCTTGCAGCACTTAATTCCCCACCCAAACTTACTCCTCTTTTCGAAGTGGTGACTGGCTACACCAGAAACCCCATCCTAACCAGTCTAGTTCACTGTATCCTATCCCTGCTGTCACAAGCCCTGGTTCTGAAAAACTCCTCCATATATTGCAACTACATCCTGCTCTGCCAGAAACCCCACCTCCACCCTAACACACTTTCCAAAGGCCTGCCATTCTCCACGAGGAACCCCGTCACTTTCTAGCCCACGTTTTTCAGGCATCGCCTTATCCTCTCAAAACCAGACCCCAAAAAGCCTCTCCCTAATAGTTCCACATTACTGCATCAGAAACCCCAACTTCTGTCAGGCTCCTTTCTCTTCCCTGCCTTATGTGAATCACCACCCTACATACCCACTAGGGCTCACAATGTTCCACCAGAACCTCTCCTCTAAGTAACCTCCTCCTTTGTAACCTTGATCTTCTTCCTCCAAGCTCTGCCCCAAACAGCCTCCTCCACAGTGACGCCACGTTCTTCCACTGAAAACCTGTCCACCTGCCAGCCTCCATCCTAAAGTCCCACTACTCCACAAGAGGCCCCGCCCCTAACAAGTCTAGTCTTTCTTGTTCTGCCTACCTTTAGAAGATATGAAAGAAATAAATGATTACAGGTAATTTGAGTTAATCATTGGCTAATATAGGTGATTTGATATTGAAATATAGGGTAAATTTGAAAGTATAATCACAGTGGTCAGATATTTTGCTAAGTAATTTTGTTTCACATTAAAAACACATCTAGACCAGAATTAAGGATTTACTTTTGCTGTCTGTCAACTTGTATGTCACTTGGGAAAAGAAACTTCATGTCTTCCATGTGTGATAAAGGACTTTAAATGGTTTGATGTGCTGGCTCACATGTTTAATCATGGTTAGCAATCAGAAATAAATAGATCACAATTTGAACAAAGCCTAACCAAAAATTTAGGAAGTCCCAATCCTAACAATCTAGTGGATCATGGTGAATCATGCCATTAATCTCAGCACCACACGAGGCTAAGTCTCTGACTAGTATCTGCGTCACTTGGTAACTGGCACACTTGGAGGCAGTCACATCTCCTGATGCAGAAACGGCTGAGATTTCCCCAAGAGGAGGGTGGAATCTTCCACACCTTCCCAGGATGGACCTCAGAAAATGCAGTGAGCGTGCTTGCTTTCCTCCTCCAAATGGCATGAGATGCCATGCTGTTGAGGTGTAAGGTAACATTAAATTAAATTTCACATTCGTCAATTGAGCTGCTCTTCCAAGCCTGTGAGTTCAACTCAGAAAGTGTTCAGTAGGGGAGAGAGGGAGGATGAGTGAGAGGAGAAATAGAGAGAGTGAGAGAGAGAGAGAGAGAGAGAGAGAGAGAGACAGAGAGAGAGACAGAGACAGAGACAGAGACAGAGAGACAGAGAGACAGAGAGACAGAGAGACAGAGAGACAGAGACAGAGAAGGAGGAAAGGAAGGAAGGAAGGAAGGAAGGAAAAAAGGAAGGAAGGAAGGAAGACAGAAAGATACAAAGAAAGAAAGAAAGAGAGAAAGAAAGAGAGAGAGAGAAAGAAGGAGAGAGAGAGAGAAAGAAGGAGAGAGAGAGAGAAAGAAGGAGAGAAAGAAAGAAAATAATTGAGAATGAACTGTTTGGAGTCAAGAGTCACATGGCAGAGGTACTACCTGTATTTGGTATTAGGTTTGCTCCAGGCCATGCAGACTCTATGCAGACACCTCCCCACTTTTTGGCTTAGTTTCCACCCTTCATGTATTATCTAGGTATCTGGCACACCTGGAGGCAGCCACTTCCCCCTCCTGCTAAGTCACAACCTGGTCAGCCTCTGGTCACACTTTCCATCTGACCAGAGAAGAGTCCCAGGCCTTGAAGTCACATCTAGATCCAGTGTGGCCAGACTTTTCCCCCACCTGGCCACACCTCATTCGGTCCTTCGCCTAGATGAATCCTGGCTCAAGGTTGGGTCGCTCTATTTTTTTGTACATGCCTTTCCACCCTATATGGCATGGGCAGCAGTTCAGTAAATAAACGATTTTACCAGACTGAATACAGTGCGGTGTTCTCTTCATTGGCTACCTAATGAAACTCACCTAATTAATATACTTTACACTTCAAAGTTTCTAGTTATGAATTCATGGATATTTTTGTGACACATGTGAGTTCAGTATCTACAAAACATATGTACTAACTCATCATTTAACAATATAATTTGGCCTAGAATATTTAATTGCAGCTTAATTAACCATAAAGTCTATTTTGTTTACTTTGCTTTGTTTTGTTTTTTTGCTTAAAGTAATAAAAGAGTTGGTAGGACAATCTGAAAGGATCTCTGGTTTCATATTTTCTCATCACCCTGGGCTACAACCTGTGTGCTACCAGGTCAGAGAATGGGACTTTGAAATTCTAGAAAGTAGATGCGCATCATTAGGCTCCATGGCTTCGGGATTTCTCAGATTATTTTTTAAATGTAATTGTTACTAAGGTGTGTACAGCGATGTTACCATTTCACAATTCATGTAATGTGTACATTTGTCTTGTAGACAATGCCACCCTTACTGAGCTTCCTCCCGGTTTTTTTGTTGTTGTTGCTTGTTTTGTTTTTGTGCTTGACTTTCAGCTGAACTCAGGATTGGGTGCTATCCCTGAGTTTTTGTAATCAAGGTTACTCTACCTCTCAAGCCTCAGCTCCCTTTATGGCTGTTTGGATGTTAATTGGAGAAAAGGGTCTCACAGATTTTCTCACTCCAGCTGGCTTTGAACTGTGATCATCAGCCTCCTGAGTAGCAAGGATTATAGGCCTGAGTCCTCAGTGTCCAGCTGCTAAAGTGTTGGTTTCATGCTTCCCTGGTTGTATTACAATTTTCTTCGACTCTTGGCACTAATACTACATATTGCCTGGCTCAAATCTGAATTGCTGGAACATGCTTGTATTTTGAGGAAATCAGGAATAGGAAACTATAGGCCATGGGGAAATATAAGCTAAACAAATCATTTGGAACATGGCATAAAGAAAATAAGTTTATTGCCAGTTGACTGTGTCCTGTCTTTACTGTTAATTCTGCATGGCCTGTGAATGATGTTATACATATCCAAATGGCCATTGGCAGAAATAAGGTTTCTCATCCTGTCCTAAAAACAAAACAAAAACCAAATATTATGTATGAGTCCAGCAATTTCCTCTAGTTAGAGAACAATCTGTCCTAATTTATGAAAAAAAAGTCCTTTATTCAAGTGCTACTTTTTCTAACCACAAATATAATGAAATCTGTAGAAGATTATAGAATTCTATACCAATGCTGACATTTTAATTCACAAGTAATTCAGACTTTGAAATGTTTATTTTTTGTCAATTGTGCAGCTTGAACTCAGGGCCTGGGCACTGTCCCTGAGACTCTGTGCTCAAGTTAGTTAGCACTCTACGAATTGAGGCAAGGAGCCACTTCTGGCTTTTGAGTTGTTAATTGGAAAAAGAGTCTTATGGGGACTTTTCTTCCTGGGCTGGCTTAGAACTGCAATCCTCAGATCTCAGCCTCATGAGAAGCTGGGATTACAGGCATGAGCCATTGACACCTGTCTTCAAAAAGTCTTTTTTTAATTGTGAAAATACAATACAGAGGGGTTACAATTACTTGGGCGATGTAATGAGTGCATTTCTTCTCAAGCATTGTTGCCCCATCCTTTGTTTCCCCTTCTGATCCCTTCTTATCTCCCCCCCACACACCCCACCACCACACACCGCACTCCCCATCCTCCCCCCCCGGCCAAAGTTGTAAAGTTTGTTTTTCAACAACGTCTTGTATATCTCATTGATGCAACGGGTCCACCTGTATTCCTATTTAAACCATTTGTTGTTTCCATTCCTCTCCACAAATTATACAAAAATCAAATACAGTGAAAGCAGGGTTATATCGTAGGGGAGGGACATACAAAGCAACAAAGAAATCATCTTATAAATATGTGAGAATCAATCACAAGAAAGAAAAATCATTTGGATCCTTCTCTTGTGGTTCATTTCACTTAACATCCACTTATCTGAACTTTTCTGCTTGTCTCAGACATATACTAGTTATTGCAAATATGGGTAAACATGGGACCTCTGTTTCTTTGGGCCTGGCTTATGTCACTTAATATAATTTTTTCCACGCTTTTTCAATTTCCTTACAAAAAGTGTAATGTCATTCTTTCTGATGGAAGCATAGAATTCTATTGTGAATATAGACCAAATTTTCTTGATCCATTCATCTACTGAGTGACATCTGGGTTGGATATATCATTGCTATGGTAAATAATGCTGCAATAAACATAGCTATGCTGGTAGTTTCTTATGGTCCTGTTTGTGATCATTTGGGTAAATGTCCAAAAGTTGGATTACTGGGTCATAGGGGAGCTTCATGTGGAGTCTTTTGAGGAACCTCCATACTGCTTTCCAAAGTGGTTGAACAAGTTTACACTCCCACCAACAATGCAGTAAGGTTCCTTTCTGTCCACATCCCCTCCAGCATCTGTTATTAGAGTTCTTGATTCTAGCCATTCTAACTGGGGTGAGGTGGTCTCTCAATGTTGTTTTGATTTACATTTATGTTATGGTTAGGGAAGTTGAGCATTTCTTCATGTGTCTATTGGCTATCCTTATTTCCTCTTCAAAGAAGTTTCTCTTTAAGTCTTAGACGACTTATTTATTGGGCAGTTGTTTCTTTGAGGATTTGTGGTTGGGCGATTTAATTTTTTGAATTCCAGGTATATTTTAGATATGAGACCTTTGTCCATTGTATGGCTAGCGAACATTTTCTCCCAGTCTGTGGGCTTTCTACTGATCTTCCTAGCTATATCATTTGCCATGAAGAAGCTCTGCAATTTCATGCAATCCCATTTGCCCAACCTTTCTTTGATTATTTGTGTTTCTGGGTCTCTATTAAGAAAATTTTGTCCTGTGCCAAGGAGATCTAGGGTTTCTCCTATTCACGGGCTCCACTCCCAAATTACTTCAGCTGATTAAAACTTTGGCAAAGTAGCAGGGTATGAAATTAACCCTCAAAAAATGTCTTTTCTGTATTCCAACAATGAGAAAAGCATGGCTTAAATTAGGAAAGCAACTCCATTCATCATAGCCCCACAAAAAATAAAATCCCTAGGAATTAACTTAACCAAGAAGTGCAGGACCTCTATGATGAAAACATTTAAAGACCTGAAAAAGACAATAAAGCAGAACTTAGAAAGTGGAAAAACCTCCCTTGCTCCTGGATTAGAAGGATTAATATCGTTAAAATGGCAATACTACCCAAGGCTCCCTACAAATGTGATACCTCTCAATATTCCAACTTCATTCTTCAAGGAAATAAAGGAAGCAATCCAAAAATTCATATGGAATAATAAAAGAGCCCAAATAGCCAAAACGATCCTTAACAGACAATATAGTGGTGGAGGAATATCAATACCAAATTTCAAACTCAACTACAAAGCCATAGTAATCCAAACAGCTTGGTACTGGCAACAGAACAGACTTCAGGACCATTGGAATAGAATTGAAATCCCAGAAATGAACCTACAGATGTATAGTCATCTCATCTTTGATAAGGGAGCTAAAAAAAGAATGGAAGACAGCCTCTTCAGTAAATGGTGCTGGCAAAATTGGTTAACTACTTATAGAATACTAAAGCTCCATCCTTATCTATCACCCTGCACCAAAATCAACTCCAAATGGATCAAAACCTTGGGAGTCAAAGCAGACACTCAAATACTCATTTGTAAAATGATGAACTGCTTAATGCCCCTGGTTCACATATATAATCCAAGCTATAGTTCAGATGAAAGGTATGAGGAACAAACACTAGTTGTGTGTTGTTCATGATGGTTTATTTTGGCAGGTTTAATATTGTTTGTTTCTTTTTTTTCATTTTTTTATTTTTATTATGAACATACTGTACAGAGGGGATACAATTAAATGGGCAAGATAATGAGTACATTTCTAATCAAGCATTGCAGCCTCCTCCTTTGTTTACCCTTCACATCCTTTCCCAGCCTCTCCCAGTCCCCCAACCCAATCCTCCCCCTACCCCCTGCCACATCAAAGTTGTAAAGTTCGTTTTCGACATGACAACTTGTACTTTTCAGTGTTGCAACCGGTCCACCTGTATCCTTAAACGACTTGATTTCCCTCTTCTCTTGCACAAGTTTTACCGACATAAAATATAGGGAAAGCAGGGGTTATACTGTGGGGGAGGGAAATAAACAGCAACAAGGAAATAATCTTATAAATGCGTTAGAAACAAATGAGTAAAAGAAAAAAAAACATTTAAATACATATCTAAGGGTTCATTTTCCTAACATCATATTATCTGACCTTTTCTGCTTGACTCATACATATACTAGATATTGCAAATAAGGGAAATCATGGGACCTATATTTCTTTGGGCTTGACTTACTTCACTTAATACAATTTTTCCAAGCCTTTCCATTTCCTAACAAATGGGACAATGTCATTCTTTCTGATGGAGGCATAGAATTCCATTGTGTATATATATACCACATTTTCTTGATCCATTCATCTACTGAGGGGCTTCTGGGTTGGTTCCATATCTTAGCTTTGGTAAATAATGCTGCAATAAACATAGTTATGCAGGTAGCTTTAGTGTGGTCTTGTTTGTAAACATTTGGGTAAATGCCCAAAAGTGGGATTGCTGGGTCTTAGGGGAGCTCTAAGTGAAGTCTTTTGAGAAACTTCCATACTGCTTTCCAAAGTGGTTGAACAAGTTTACACTCCCACCAACAATACAGTAAGGTTCCCTTCTGTCCACATCCCCTCCAGCATCTGTTGTTAGAGTTCTTGATTTTTGCCATTCTAACTGGGGAGAGGTGGTATCTCAATGTTGTTTTGATTACCATTTCTTTTATGGCTAGGGAAGATTAGCATTTCTTCATGTTTCTATTAGCCATGCTTCTTTCTTCTTCAGAGAAGTTTCTCTTTAAGTCTTTAGCCTACTTATTTATTGGGCAGTTGTTCTTTGAGGATTTGTTGTTGGGGGATTTAATTTTTTGGGTTTCGAGTGTATTTTAGATATGAGACCCTTGTCCATTGTTTGGCTAGTGAAGATCTTCTCCCAATCCGTGGGCTTTCTATTGATCTTGCTAGCTATGTCTTTTGCCGTGCAGAAGCTCTGCAACTTCATGGAATCCCATTTGTCCAACCTTTCTTTGATTTGTTGTGTTTCGGGTCTCTATAAAGAAAATTTCGGCCCGCTCCAAGAAGACCTAGGGTTTCTCCTATTCCATCCTGTAATGTTTTCAGAGTGTATGCTTTGACTCTGAGGTCTTTGATCCATATGGAGTTGATTCTGGTGCAGAGTGATATATAAGGTTCTAGCTTTAGTTTTCTACAGGTAGTTAACCAATTTTGCCAGCACCATTTACTGAAGAGGCTGTCTTTCTTCCATTCTATTATTTTAGCTCCCTTATCGAAGATTAGATGGCTACAGGTCTTTAGGTTCATTTCTGGGTTTTCAATTCTATTCCATTGTTCCTGAGGTCTGTTCTTGTGCTGGTACCAGCCTGTTTTGATTATTATGGCTTTATAGTAGAGTTTCAAATTTGGTATTGATATTCCTCCAGCAGTGTTCTTTCCGTTGAGGAGCGTTTTTGCTATTCAGGGTCTTTTATTGTTCCATACGAATTTTTGGGTTGCCTCTTCTATTTCCTTGAAGAATGAGGTTGGAGTTTTGATAAGTATCGCATTGAATTTGCAGATAGCCTTGGGAAGTATTGCCATTTTCACGATGTTACTCTTTCCAATCCAGGAGCATGGGAGGTTTAGCCATTTTCTGTTTTGATTTCCTTTTTCAAGATTTTAAAATTTTCATCATAGAGGTCCTTCACTTCTCTGGGTAAGTTAATTCCTAGGAATTTTATTTTTTGAGGGGCTATTACAAATGGAGTTGATTTTCTAATTTCACCAAAACTTTTCTCATTGTTGGCATACAGAAAAGCCATTGATTTTGGGGGGTTAATTTTATACCCTCCTACTTTGCCAAAGTTTTGAATCAGCTTCAGTAATTTGGGAGTGGAGTCTATGGGATTCTTTAAATACAAGATCATGTCATCTGCAAAGAGGGAGAGTTTTACTTCTATTTCCTTATTTGGATCCCCTTTATGTCTGCATCTTGTCTTATTGCTGTAGCTAGGCATTCTAATACTAGATTGAAGAGAAGTGGAGAGAGTGGACATCCTTGTCTTGTTTCTGAGTTAAAGGAAATGGCTTTAGTTTTTCATCATTAAGTATAATGCTGGCTGTAGGTTTGTCATATACAGCCTTTATTGTATTGAGGAATGTTCCATGGATTCCTAATTTTTCCAAACCCTTCATCATAAAGGGGTGTTGCATCTTGTTGAATGCTTTTTCTGCATCTATTGAGATAACCATGTGGTTCTTATTCTTGCTCCTGTTGATGTGATGAATAATATTATTTGATTTGCGTATATTGAACCAAGTTTGCATCCTTGACATGAATCCTGCTTGATCGTGTTCTATGATTTTTTGGGTGAATTGTTGAAGTCGATTGGCCAAAATTTTGTTGAGAAGTTTTGCATCAATGTTCATCAATGAAATGGGTCTATAGTTCTCTTTCTTTGATGAGTCCCTGCCTGGTTTTGGGATGAGGGTTATGATGGCTTCATAGAATGTGTTCAGTAGTGAACTTTCTCTT
Source organism: Dipodomys spectabilis (assembly GCF_019054845.1). Classification (NCBI taxonomy): domain Eukaryota; kingdom Metazoa; phylum Chordata; class Mammalia; order Rodentia; family Heteromyidae; genus Dipodomys; species Dipodomys spectabilis. Next base: position 3,583,506 of record NW_024870975.1, read on the forward strand.
TCAATTTCATTGAAGAGTTGGAAGAGTATTGGTGTGAGCTCTGCTTTGAAGGCCTTGTAGAATTCTGCTGTAAAACCATCTGTTCCTGGAATTTTCTTAGCTGGGAGGTCTCTTATTGCTGTTTCTATTTCAATGCTTGATATGTGCCTGTTAAAATAGTTTAACTCATCTTGGTTTAGTTTTGGCATGTCAATATTTGAGGGAAAAGGTCCATTACTGCTAAGTTCTCAAACTTATTAGCATAAATTTTGAGAAGTATTCCCTTATAATGTTCTGAATCTTGGTTGTTTCCGTGGTGTTGTTTCCAGTCTCATCTCTCAGTTTATTTATTTGGGTGTGTTCTCTTCTTTTTCTGATAAGATTTGCTATGGGTCTCTCAATTTTGTTAATGTTTTGAAAGAAACAACTATTTGTTTTGTTGATTCTCTCTATTGTTCATTGGATTCTAATTCATTTAATTCTGATTTTATTTTGATTATTTCTTTCCGTCTACTGGATTGGGGTTCATCTTGCTATTCTTTTTCAAGAAGGTTTAGATATGTCATTAAATTGTTGGTTTCAAATCTCTCCTATTTGTTGATGTAGGAGCTCAGAGCTATAAACTTGCCTCTGAGTACTGCCTTTGCTGTGTCCCAGAGGAGCTGGTAATTTGTGTGTTCATTTTTGTTGAATAGCATGAACATTTGAATTTCCTTTCTAATCTCTTCCATGACCCACTCGTGATTCAGCAGTGTGTTGTTCATACTCCATGTATTTCCGGATTTTCTTTGATGGCTTTTGGTGTTGAGTTCTAATTTTAATCCCTTGTGTTCAGAGAGAATGCAAGATATAATTTCAATGTTTCTGAATTTGGACAAGTTTGCTTTGTGGCCTAAAATGTGTTCTACTTTAGAAAATGATCCATGTGGTGCTGATATTAGGATTGCAACTCCCTCCTGTTTATGGGGGCCGTTTGCTTGGTAGATTTCGTTCCAGCCTTTAACATCGAAAATTTGTTTGTTTCTATGGGCAAGGTATGACTCTTGAAGGCAGCATATAGAAGGATCTTGTTTTTTTTTATTCAACTAGACAGTCTATGTCGCTTAATTGGAGAGTTAAGTCCGTTAATGTTGATAGATAGGACTGAGAGGTATTTGGGATTTCCTGCCATGTTATCCACCTTCTTGGGGACTGTGAAAACTGTGTTCTCCTAATGGTTTTGGATTCTCAGTTTGGGTGCATTTTCTTGGCCTTTATTGTGGTCTTATTGGTTTTCTATGTGTAGGACATCTTTAAGAATCTTTTGTAGGGCTGGTTTGGTGGAGAAGATTGCTTCAATTTTTCTTTGCTATGGAAGGTTTTTATTTGGCCTTCAGTTATGAAGGAGAGTTTAGCTGGGTACAGTATTCTTGGTTGGTATTTGTTTGTTTTTAGGGCATGGCATATATCATTCTAGGCTCTTCTTGCTTTGATTGTCTCTGCTGAGAAATCTGAGGTGATTCTAATTGGTTTCCTTTTATAGGTGATTAACCTTTTCTCCCTGACAGCTTTAAGGATCTTTTCCTTGTTCTGGATTGATCCTGTGTGGATTATAATGTGACAGTGGGATGTCCTATTCTGGTCTGTTCTATTTGGAGTTCTAACAGCTTCTTGTATCTGAATAGGCCTATCTTTTTGCATGTTTAGGAAGTTCTCTGCTAGGATCCTGTTAAACAAATTTCCTAGACCATTAACTTATGTTTCTAGGTGCTCCTCTACAACCATTATCCTTAGATTACACCTTCTGATGGTGTCTTCCAAGTGTTGGATAGATCTATCATATTTTTGGGCTTGTCTTGCATGGTTGTATGTTCTTTCTCTATAATATCTAGACTGTCTTCAATCCCTGAGATTTGATCTTCTGCATGGTCTAACCTGCTGTCAAGACTTTCTACTTTGTTTATTATTTCTTTTCCTTCTAATTGTTCAGCTTTGATGGCTTCAAATTCTTTGTTGAAGCTTTGTTTTAGATCTTGTATGAACTTCTTTACTTCTTTAATTTGGTGTTTAGTGTTTATTCTCAAATCACTTAGTTGATTGGTTATGGTTTCCTTGGACTCCCTTTCCTTCTGTTGGGTTCCACTCAGCATTCCCTTTGTGGTCTCCCTTACTTCCTACAGCTCTTTGTTAATGGATCCCATGAATGCCTTTAGTGATCTTTGTGTATTCTTATCTTGCTCTCTCAATTCCTGTATTACTCTTTGCTTAGCCTCCTCCCGCTCCCGTTCATGCCATTCCTGTAGTTCTCTTTTAGTGTTCTCAGCCTGTTCACTCCATTCCTGCCTTTTTCTTTGAGTATTCTCAATCTGTTCAAGCAAATCCTGTATCAGTTTTTGAGTAGCTTCCTCATGCTCATGATATTCCTGTATAAACCTTTGGATTGCCTGCTCTCTCCCCCATCACACTCATACAGATTCCTTTGTAGGTTTTCATTCTTTTCCTGCATTGACCTTTGGTTTGCCTCCTCTCTCTCCCTATCACGCTCATACAGAGTCCTTTGAATGTTTTCAATCTTTTCATTTATCATGTTTGCCAGCAGTGTTTGTAGAGCTATTTGTGAACTGTCTTCTGGATTACTCATTATCTGTTCTTTCCCCTTATTATCATGAGTGGGAGTTGAGATACCGGGACTTGCCATTTTTCTTGTGTTTTTCCGGCTTACTCTGCTCGTTTGGGATGAAAATAACACCAGTTTTGTCTAGAACACTTTCTTAAGGCAAGCATCAACCAAAGTCTGAATATGCACAGTCAATAGTCTGCAGATACAATGTAGTTCAACAGATACATCTATTCAACATCAAGCAATTATATATTAATGTGCTACCAACCGCAAAGAAACATTTAGAAAACCAGAAATTATTAGGGTTAGGGAGAGATGTGGGTAAAAAATAGGAATAGAGAGATATGGGAAGGCACAGGGAGAGTTAACTAAGTCCTAATAATCTCAAAGCAGGAAATAGGTTGGATAAGATGAAAGTAGAAAGAGAGAAAAAAAGAAGAAAGGGAAAAGAAAAGAGACCAGAAAAAATAGAAGAGGAAAAATTAATATCATGTAAACAGAAAACAAACTATTCAGAGAAGAAAGTGAATATAATGAGAGAAGGGGAAGGATATAAAGGAGATGTGAAAAACTTAAAAATAAAAATACTTAAAATATTATAAAGGTATAAAGAAGTTGTACTGCTATTAAGGAATTTAAGTTTTGAAATGAGTAATAAATTTGTGGATTACGTGTGTACGCAATGGGGGATAGGGTCTAATAGTCAACTCCGGGTTTATCTGAGGATGTGCAGAACAATAATTAAGTCACAAAAGAAAAACAAAAGAGAAGAAAAGGTGAAAAGGATAAGAAAGGAAGAAAAAAAAAGATCAGAAGTTCAGTAGAGCTAAACAAAAAACAAAAAGAAAAATATTTTTAGAAAAAGAAAGAAAAAAAAAGAAAGAAAAACGCACACACATGTATCCCTAAAATAAAAATTATAAGAGGAAAAAAAGTTACTAGAAAACAATCTTTTTCAAAAAAGGTAAAAATTAAAAATTTAAAAAAGTTTTAGAAAAGAAAAAAAATTTATAAAAGTTAAAAAAAGAAGAAGAAGAAGAAAAAAAGTTCTTTGATTTTTTTTGGGAGGGGTGGGCAAAATCCTGTATCTCCCTTGTGTCTGTAAGCAGCCTCTTGTTGGAGACTCTGGTCTGCTTGTGGTCCTATTTCTTGGTTGATTTCTTAAGTCCGTTTGTTCGAACAGGCAAAAAAATGCTCTACTTTACTCAGGATTTTGCGATCCTCCTCCCAGGTTAGTTCAATGGGAGGTAGATCTGCTCTGAGTATCACAAAAGAGGGAGATGGCTTTTTCCTCAAGTTTGGAGATCATGTGATGAGGCTAGGTTCTGGGTAGAGTTGAAGCATTTTATCAAACAGTAGCTTTTCCTGGGGGCTAGTTTGTGAGAAACTCACAGAGCCCAGCCTGGAGCCATTCTCAGAGTTTCTGTTTATTGAATTTCAATTGATTGTCAAAGCTGCTAAAGGGAGGGGCAGCCTCTGGCTCTGATTACCCAGTGAAGAAAGCCATTCCTAGGGCTGGCACCTGAGCGGGGTGACTTCCCTGGATGTAGCTGAGTCTGGCAGGTCAGGTCAGGTTAGCTTCTTGTGACCTGCTAAATGACTGTATTGTTTTCTTCCAAGGCCTGAATTGGAGCTTGCAGCTCCGCCAAGCTTTGTCAGTATCCAAGATGGAGATCTCCAGTACTGGCGGGGGAGGGGTGGCCTTCCCTCCTCTGCTCCCTGAGAAGGAGTGAGGATGTCAGGCTTCTAGGTTCCTGGGTGGTCTCTGGTTTGTGAACTGCAGGATGAATATGTCTGTTCCTTGTCGGTTCTTGCTGGTGTTGAGTAGAATCTGCTTGCCTGCTGCGTCTGGCTCCTTTGTCCCACACTCTCTGTGATTCAGGTATGGGGGGTCGGCCACTGCCATCATGGCTGTCGCCGTGGTGGTGGAGGCTGCTGGCAAGAGCTCAGATCTGTCTCCTTGCCTGGATTTTCCCTCTCTGGCCTAACTCTCTGTCCTGTGATGGCATACTTGGTGTGGTTCTCAGGCTTAGGACTGTTCACTGGAACTCTAAAACTGCTTTCTATGCAAGAGCTTGTTTAGCCTCCAGCTTCTCCTCCACCATCTCCCTGGAACTCCCTCAATATTGTTTGTTTCTTATACTACAATGCTCTTATTTTCATTTTCACCTGGGTAGGGGAGATAGGTCTTAGCCAGTGTTAAACCTTCTTTGGTTGAGATGGAGCCATGTGGAAGTCCTTGCCTAGTATGGCATGGAATTGAAATCTTCCTGCTCTCAGATCCCCATGGACCTGGGATGATAGACATATTCCATCACGCAGAGACAGTGGTTGGGGAGCATTGCAGATAAAACTACACTGGTATTGAGCTATTGTCCCAAATAGCTATGTTTACAGGCATATGCCTTCAAACCCTTCTTGTATTTCGTTTCACTTTGAAGTAGTGTTTGTACATATTTAGAGATACAATGATAACACCCTAGATGTTCAATATATAGAATAGTCAATACAATTAGCACGTTTATCACCTAACACATTGAAGCTTATGTATTTTGGCAACCTCCTGACTCTGCTAGTTATTTTTTGGAATATATTGTTAATGTGTGCTAGAAGATTAGAAGTTGGTAAGGATAGACAAGTTAGACTATGTGTAGTAAATATATATTTATCTATTGCTGCTCTGAAGAACATTATCATATATTCACCATGAGAATACCACCATATATTCACCATGACAAAATGTTCCTTCAGTGTAGAATTTTCCTCCTAATCTGCCATCTTTTATCTTTTTTACATTCTCCTTATAAGTATAAATGCTTTTGTTTCTTATGTTTTGAAATTAATAAGATGGAATTAAAAAATTCATAGAGTCTACTGAAATTCTCATTTTGTTTGATTTTGTGTTGCTGAATCATTAAGACCAAGGTTTCCTGAAAGTTTTGCTAGCAGACTATATCACTAAATTTTATTGTAATTACATGTTATTATTGTATTTTAACTTAGGGTTTTTCTGTTGCTGTTTTATGATATAGAATGTTGTGAAGCTGGACTGAAACTTGCAACCCCAATGACTCCAGTAACAATGCTTTATCACCAGGTTCTCGAGGCTCATAATTATAACTCTAGCTAATCAGGAAGTTGAGACTTGAGATTTAGTTCAACCTAAGCAGGAAATTTTATGAGCCTCTCCTCTGCAGTTCACTGCAAAAAAGTGTGCAGTGGAACTGTGGCAAAATTGGTAGAGCACTACAGTCAAGGAAAAGATGCTTCTGCATTTCATTTAGTCACTGAGTTCAAATCCTAAAACACACATATGCACAGACACACATTCTCACACATACACACACACACTCCCACACATATATGTACAGACACATTCACACACATACACACACACACTCCCACACACATGTACATGCATAAAATCGCAGACAATGTTGTACCTTAAATTCTTATCCAGAGATTGGAAAACAGCCCACTTATTTGTAAAGGTTTTTCCTTGATTATTTTGAAGGAGGAGGATAGTTCATGGGACACAGACCACAAGACTTTAGTGAGAAATGCTTTTAAAATGACTAGCTTATGAAAAGAACAGGAGCACAGTTTTTACCTTTAAATCTTATATTCCTTCAACTATACTATTTTTAAATAATAATCATTGCATTATGAGAAGACAATGCAGCACCTTTTCCTTTCTCCCCTTCCCCTCTGTCATAAAATATAACAAAATTATCAAAAATACTCTTTTATCTTACAAGAATGTACACCTGTAAAAATGTCTGACTGTATATGTAATGTTTGTTTTTCAATACTTGTTTGATTTTCACACCTCTAAGTACTTACCTTTTTTTAAGATGACAGCACACAGGGGCTTCAAGAGCAAACGGAAGATTAGGAAACAAAAACCTAACAATGTCCTCGGAAATAGATGTCAAAAATAGATGTGAGAAGCACATGAAAGCCTGAGAGGGTCCTGAGAGGCAAAATGATTTGTGCAGGATGAGGGAAATAAGTGAGAAATAAGGCATGGATCTGACCTTGGAAACGCTCTTTGAAGCTGAGGCCATGCCGGTATCTAGGCCTAGCTGAGGATGTTGGGATTTGACAATGTCCACATGTGTATAGAGTGATGTAGAAAGAGCTATTTCAGCCTCCAGTTTGTCTTTGGGATGGTCTTATGTGAGCAGGCAGCTTAGATCATTCGTCTCCAAGAGATGACACTACCTCCCTCACAATGGAATAGAATGTGGAACTCTGAGAGCCAGGTGAATGTAACTGACAGTCAGCTAAAGCCAGCTCACTTGGCCTGTGGCTCACGAAAAAGAAAGATGTTCCTGTGTTGTTTTCAAAGTTCAAGGGACTCAGGTCTCAGTCATGAGAAGTGTGAGTGCCTCACTCGATGCTGCAGACATTGGATCAGTGCCAAACCACGAATACAATGTCTCAAGCCTTTTTATAAGAAGAAACCAAGGGAATCACAAGGCAACTCAGGCCAGATACAATTATGACAGGAAACTTCTTTAATCTCATCCTAGTCCACACTAAATCCTTCTTCTTGTGTGTACTTGTATGTGTAGACTGAGAAAATATTTACTGTGTAGTTTTCAATACACTCTATTACAATTACTCAATTTGAGGTGTACTCCCATTTCAATGTTTCAAAGATCCATTCCTTTTTACCACCTCAGTGTCAAAATGAGTCAGACCAAACCCTGAATATGCCTTATAATATATGGAACCTAGACTCATGTTTGCTGCAAATTCTGATAATGGACCTGGTCCCTGCCTACCAGAAAAGTGATCCCTTCCATGTTGGAAACTTACTCCACCACTATAGACAGTGGGGTACAATGGAGCAGTTGCTGGATATTCTGTTTAAAAAGTGAGTGTTCCTAAGCCAGGTGCCAGTGAATCATACCTGTCATCCTAGCTACTCAGGAGGCAGAGATCTGAGGACCACAGTTTAAATCCAGCCCCAGCAGGAAAGTCCATGAGACACTTATCTCCAATAAACCACTAGAAAACTGGAAGTGGTACTATGGCTAAAGTGGTAGAGTTCTTTCCTTGAGCTGAAGGGCTGAGGGATAGCAACCAAGCCCAGAGTTCAAGCCCCATGAGCGACAAAAAAAAGTGAGTGTTCCTCCTTCAAACCCAGAGCTGAGACCCCCTGGCATAATATTGGAATACTTGGTACGTCTCTGAGACTGTTTCACTGGGGTCTTATCAAAGGAGCTTGGCTTGAGAAAAAGAAGTGCACTCCCCAGCTAATTCCTTAGGACTGGGCTGCCAGAACATTTAATTTGCCTCATAAGCTAGTGGAGCCTTAGCAATTTGCTTGATGAGAGACTAGGATTAAAGGAATGAGCCAGCATCAACCCTCACCTAGAAAATCACTGTCTTGCAGGTCTTTAAAGGAATATAGACAGAAGAAAGGACGCAACTTGAACTTATATTTGGGGCCTGAGTGCTGTCCCATTTCTAGCACTTTACCAATTGAGCCCCAGGTTCAATTCTGGCCTTTGGCTGGTTAATTGAGGATAAGTGTCTTTAGAATTTTACAAAGTAGACTAGGTTCAAACTGTGATCTTCAGATCTCACCCTCCTGATTAGTAGGATTAGTGGCATGAGCCATTGTGCATTTATTTGGACAGATGCATATAAGCATCCTCACAAAATTTCCATGAAATTGTATAGATATATCTCCACTTTTTGTCTGTCATGTTTACATTACCAAGTGGAACTTAGCCAGTCCCATGTGTGTCCTGTTAGTTCAGAAAAAGAGAAGTATAGAGTTAATTTCCTTTTCTCCCCCCATTGGTACTGATCCTTCTAGTATAACTGTGAGGAAGATACACAAGTTAAAAAGTAACTGGACGTTGGCACAAAGAGAAGTTTTGTCCTTTAAAACTTGGTATCTTTGAGGTTTCTGAATCAAAGTCAACTTTCTTCTTTGCACACCAGTTGTGATTTTCACCAGGGGATTGAGGCTTGGCACTTCAGTGGATAGCAGATTACAATCTTACCTCCAATTAAACAGTAAAAGAAGAAAGCTGAGCTGTGTTTCAAATGGTAGTGTGCTAGCATCGCATACAAAAGCTAAGGGACAGTATCTAGGTCCTGAATTCAAGCCTCAGTACTGGCTCTCATACACAAAATACTCATGACAACTCCACAGTGTATGCATATGTTAGCAAGGGGTGTAGATGAATGGGATAATGACATCATTTACCTCATCTTTGGTCTCAAGAATGCTGTACAGCGTAACTCAGTGTGTGAAAAGCCCTAGGTGAAATCTTTCCTCAAAATCAGAAGATTCATCCTCATTTCCCTCAGCACATTCACACACACAGAAAGGGCTATATTTTTCTAACTAATTTAGAAAAACATAACCATACACACATGCTTCAGAATTATGTGCCCTTGTTTAGGTTTCATAGGGAGCACAATATATCCAGGTTATGGGTCATTCTTATAATCTTAGCTGCTCAGGAGGGTGGGATCTGAGGAACACAGTTTGATGCCAACCAAAGCTAATAAATCCTCATGAACCTTATCTTCAATTAAGTAGCAAAAGGCCAGAGGTGGAGATGTGGTTTGAGTTGCACAGTGACAGCATTGAGTAAAATAATCTAAGCGAGAGCTCTAGGACTTCAGTTCAAGCCTGAGTACTGGCCCACTAGCATTCCAAAAGCCAAAAATGCCCAAAACACCAAATCAAAAATATGTCAAAATATTTTGTAACTTTTGAAGCAAAATCCAATGAAGCTACATAGTCTCTGGTTTGTTGAAGATTTGGTGGGGAAACCAAAAATTCAACATGTGTTTAAGTGATGTAAAGAACAAGAAATCAAATAAAATTTCCCAGTAAAAAATTTTCCTTAGTATTCACAGGGACCCCTGACAAAGGGATTTTTTCATATGCTTTTAGAAAATCAGTGTTTTTTTTTAATCAGTAAGGGAAATAGTATAAACCTTTACTATAAATTATAGGAGTCATTGGAAGCTCCAAGTGAAGTGAATTTACTACAAAGAACACAATATTACAAGTTTCTATGCCTCTGTTGAGACACTACAAACCTGTAATAGTGTGGCCTCTCAGAAAGAGAAGGGAGATGCTCAGCATCACTGGTCATAAAAGAAATGCAAATCAGTTCAGGGGATCCCATATGAGATTGTACTTGAATGTCCTAACTTGATTGAACTAGCTCCCTGAGGTAAGCCAGGGCTAGATCATGATGGTTATTCATTTTCCATCCATCCCATGAGTCCTTCCCCACTACCCTTTGTTAAGATAGTGAAAGGAAAATGGATAAGGAGGCGTTGGGTTTCCCACCACCCAGCACAATCCCAGGCCTCTGATTCTCACCACCCCTTATCTGGCCAGACCTTGGCTATTAAAAAAATGAATTCACTCTTTCTCTACTTTGTTGGCTGGGATGTGTTGTTTTTTTTTGGGGGGGGGCTGGTGTGCAGAGAAAAGACCCCAGACCTGACACCTCTTAGAGGACATTTGTTATTGTGACAGAGCCAAGTGATTGCTGTGAATAAGGAGAAAGCCTCCATCAAACTGACCCGGAACAATGTTCAAAGGTAGGTAGGCTGTTCAAGTATTAAACCCACCCATGTCTGCTTCCCACTCACAACCATGGGGGTGCAGTGCAGGTGGCCCGGCACTGGCCTTAGGGGATTATAAATGGATGGTGGCAGTCGGGTGCCGGTGGATCCCACCAGTCATCCTGGATATTTGGGAGGCTGAGGTTTGATGGTCGTGACTCAAAGCCAGCCCAGGCAGGAGAGTCTGTGAGAGACTTATCTCCCATAAGCCAACTCCCCCCCTCCAGAAAAAAAGCCAGATGTGGTGGTGTGGCTTAAGTCATATAGCCTCAGTCTAAAAAGAAGCTCAGGGATGACACCAAGGCCCTGAATCCAAGCCCTAGGCCTCACAAAAAATAATAAATGAATATTTGGCACTTGTTATCTTACTACCAGAAAGGATGGATTCAGTCTTCTCTCTAGTACTTGTAGCCAAAGGTAAGGGGCTTCTCTCGATGTTCCTCTAAACCTCTCCTCTCCATTATCTCTCCAGGCTTCAGTTGCAGGATAGAATTCAGATCATCCCACTCGATGTGACCTCATGTACCCTCCCCTACCCATCTTCTTTGGGGTGGGGATCCTGGATGGACACACCACTAGGAAGATGAGGCACTGCAGAGATGGGGGTAGGTATCCCTGGAACTCATACTCTTTCTCTGTCTGTCTGTCTTTCTGTCTGTCTGTCTGTCTTTCTGTCTGTCTGTCGGGCTGTCTGTCTGTCTGTCTGTCTCTCTCTCTCTCTCACTCACACACACACACACACACACACACACACACACACACACACACACACACACACACACACACACACACTCATCTAGGCCAACTCAAACTATCCTTTTCAAAGACTCTTTATCTCCTTAGATTAACTGACCTAGGAAAGGAACTTGACCCCCTGTAAATGACTTTTAATTAGGGCTTGCTAATTGACATGAGATAAACAGAAACTGAAAAGAAGGGCTCTGTACTCTTTATCTTGCCCATGTAATTGTAACCCCTCTGTATGACATTTTCACAATAAAAAAGAAAGCTCTGTTGCCCATTACCTTTGGCTCAGGCTCATGCTTGACATCCTGGCTACTCAGTAGGGAGAGATCTGAGGATCAAAGATTAAAGCCAGCCATAAGCTGGAAAGCTGGTGAGACTCTTCTCTCCATGGAACCACCAAAAAGCCAGAAGTGGAGCTCTGGCTCAATTGGTAGGGCAGCAGCCTTGAGCACCAAAACTCAGAGATACAGCTCCCACATACTGAGTTCAAGCCCACAAAAAATGATGGCCCAATCTTGTTGCCCCCAGACTGTCTGGGTCTCTAGTGCCCTCTCACAGAGGGCGATACAGCACCAGTCCCTGGGTAGTGTATCAGAGCCTTCAGAAATTGGTTGGTGTAAGCCAGTCCTTCTCCTTTGTGTACTCTCAAACCACAACAGCCGGAAGGCACAATGAGACAAGACTGGTAGCCTGCAGAATGGAGAAGATCCTCCTCTGCCAGAGCAATTGAAGTGGACTTCTTAGAGGCAACAGTTGAAAGGGGATCTTGCTGAACAAGGAGGATCTGACAGGGAGCACAAAGAGCAATGATGCTGTAGATAAAGGACAACATAGCTGAGTGTGTTCATTTCCAGCCAGGAATGCTGGTAACTCGGTACAGATGTTCAAAACTGTCCCAAGACAGACCCGAGGGGTCACAGAAGAAGAGCTATCCAGGGTTGGGATTGTGTCTTAGCAGTAGTGGGCTTGCCTAGCACACAGGAAACCCTGGGTTCGATTCCTAGGTTCCACATACACAGAAAAAGCCGGAAGTGGCACCTTGGCCCAGGTGGAAGAGTAATCACCTCAAGCAAGAGAAGCTTGGGGACAGTGCCCAGGCCCGGAGCTCAAGCCCCAGGAATGACGACATAAAACAGCACTCCAAGGGACCTTGGTGACAGGTGGATGGCTATGCCCTGTAGTTCTTAGTAGATCCATCCATGCTTTGTGTCTCCTTCTATGACAGAAAGGATCTGGACACTCCTTCTGCCCTGGGCACCCCTGGACTCAGTTATCAGCAACATTCCCAATATCTTCCACCGGGACATGGAGCTGGCCCCAGAAATCCTCACGTACCCATTGATTGGGGCAGGGGGATACAGGGCAGGCTCCAGAAGTCCTATTGGGACTGATCTGCTCCGGACGACCAGGCAATCCAGAGGAGGCAGATGAGAGCTTAGAGAGGGGTACAGATGTGGAGGGAGCCCTTTAATGCCCATGGCCCTACCCAGATTCTGAGCCTCCCTTTGCTGTCCCTGAGGGAAATAGAGGAGAGTCTAGGTGGTAGTGTCTAGAGAAGGACTAGGTGGAAATTATAAAGAATGAGAAACCATAAACCGTGCACTGGTGGCTCACGCCTATCATCCTGGCTAATTGGTAGCCTGAGATCCAGAGGATCTTGTTTCCCAGCCGAGGCAGGAAAGTTCCCTGAGAGTCTCATCTCCAATCTTCAATCGGAAGTGGCGCTGTGGCTCAAATGTTAGAGCCCCGGCCTAGAGGAAAAATCATCATCAGGGACAGTACCCAAGTCCTGAGTTCAAGCCTCTCAACCAAAAAAAAAATAAAAAATACAGAAAGACATCCCTTGCCTGAAAGAGATGGTGAATGAGTAGGGTGCGGTTGTTGGGAGACCAGGTGCTGGCCTCAGTGTACAGACATTTCTAAGAACTCCCCAGGTTTGCCCAAGTGTGAAGTCACAGCAGGGTAGGGGCTGCTTTACCAAGAACTCAGAGGTCGTGGCCTGTCTTAGGCAGGAAGTGGGCGAATGGGAGCAGGGGTGGGAGGGTAGTGTCAATTATATTTTCTCCATCCATGGAATAATGGTTTGGGATCCTGGTGTCAAAGTCTAAAGTGAAGGGTTGCATGTGGTTGGTGGCATGACAAGTTGGGTTTCCCCTGGTTGTAGAAAAGTGGCTGAAGCCAGGTGCTACCAGTGGCTCACAAATGTCATCCTAGCTACTCAGGAGGCTGAGAGCTGAGGATCGCAGTTCAAAGCCAGCTTGGGCAGGAAAGTCTGTGAGACTTTATCTCCAATGAACCACCAGAAAACTGGAAGTGGTGCTGTGGCTCCGGTGGTAGAGTGTGCACCTTCAGCTGAAGAGCTGAGGAAATGCACACAGGCCCAAAGTTCAAACCCCATGACTGACAACCAAAAATAAGGTAGCTGAGTTTTATGTGTAGCGGTGTGTACAGTAGGAAATGCCATGCTGTGTTATGAGCCATTCCAGATGTGTGAGAGGCTCTGAGTTTTCTCTACATTTGGTCTGAGGATACTAGTAACATCTTCTTGGGGGTTGGGATGTTCAGGTTCTCAGTGACTAAGGAGGCCTTGGGATACCCCTGTGTGTTTTTGTGTGTATTTTTCTCTTATCTTTCTCTGTCCCCTTCTTGGGCACCTGTCTGCCTCTTCTTGACCTTGGATGGTGCCCCTCCTCCACGGCAACCTTGCCTTTAGCCCCCTATCAGTGTCTACAACGAGTCCTAAATCGCCAGAGACCTGCATATTCCAGCTTTTCTTTGAGGCCCATGTCCAGCTGTCCATATCTTTGTATGCCTCCAGGGGATTCTGGGTCATCAGGTCTGGCTGGCATAGGTTCTCCTCTTGCCTCTGGAGGGGTGGCACTCATTCATGAGATGTCCTGTCCTTTTCCTCAGCTGGGCCTCGTGCTGCATGTCCCTCTCAGCAGGCTGGCAGTGGAGTGGGGGTAGGATGGTTGCCAGTGGCTCTGGCGAACCTGAGCTTGATAGCTGACTGAAGGCTGCCCAAACAAGGAGGATATGGGGCTACATGGAGGTGAGGCCAAGGTGGCTTGTAAGTATCCGTTGTTGTCTAGGAAATGTCAATGTACCTTATCGCAGGCAAGTCTATCTTCTGGCCCCAGCTGGGCCCCTCAGGCCCTTCTAGACAATTCCAGATGCCCAAAATACAGAGGCACAGACTTTAGATTCCAGGGCCAGGGAAATGGGGGATGAGAGACTGGTATGTCCAGTACCTCAATGTTTTGTGGCATTAGCCTTGACCTGGCTATTCCCCCCTGTGTAATTTCACTTCTTAACCCAGTGCTGGCCACACACCAGCCAATTCTGGCAGTGATGTGGAAGTGGCAGGAACTGAAGTGAGATCTAGGATGACCAAAATCTGAATTTATTGCCTGTAGGGGTTGGGATGGCAAAGGGTGTTTATTAAAACAAAAACAAAAACATCTCAGAGCTGGAACTTAGGGCGTAGGCACTGTCCCTGAGCTAACACTCTACCACTTGAATCACAGTTCACTTTTTATCTGTTTTAGTAGTTTAGTGGAGAGAAGAGTCTCACAGAGTTTCCTACCTGGACTGGCTTCAAGCTGCCCCCCTAAGAGCTCAGCCTTTTTAGTAGCTGGGATTGCTGGTATGAGCCATTGATTTGTCCTAAGGATATTGATGTGTGCATGTGCACAGGCCCGTGTGTGTATGTGTGTGTTCCGGGGCTTGAACTCAGAGCCTAGGTGGTATCCTTTAGCTTGTTTGCACAAGGTTGGTGCTGAACCACTTGAACTAGGGTAGCTCCGCTTGCCAGCATTTTGGTGATTCATTGAAGATTAGAGTCTGCCCAGGCTATCTTTGAATCTTGTAGATCCTCAGTTGTCAGCCTTTAGTAGCTGGGATTACAGGCATGAGCCACTAGCACCCAGCTGCAAAGATAACTTTTCATCCTCTCTTCTGTTCCAACAGTTGTCTATTTGCCCTGGCATAGATCTCTGAAATCCATATCAGCTCCCAGCAGCCCCTGAGTGTGCAGAGAACATAAAGCCCAAACCTGATCCCATTTCTTTGTCCGCAGGGGAGGGTATATTTCTTCTGACACCTGAGGTAGGAAGTATAGCTGTACATGGGTGCTCGGCTGGGAGAGAGAGGTACTATGTTTTAGCAAAGAAGGAAAATGTGGCCAGATGCTAATAGGTCATTCTCTCATATTCCTAACTCCTCAGGAGGCTGAGTTCTGAGGATTGCCATTCAGAGGCATCCCAGCTAGAAAAGTCTGTGAGACATTCTTCTGCAAATAACCACCCTAAATCTGGAAGAAAAGCTGTGGCTCAAATGGTAGAGTGCTAGCCCTGAATGAAAAAATTCAGGGACATAGCACAGGCCCTGAGTTCAAGCCCTAGTACCAAGAGGCATGCACACACACACACACACACACACACACACAAACACACACACACACACACACACACACACATCACACAGAGGAAGGTGGTAATGATGAGCTGAGCTACAACTGTGGACAGTCCTAAGGCTTAGTCAGAGAAAACTCTGAAGGCAGATCAAGTGGTTTCTCCCTAAGTCCTTCTTGGGCTGAGGTTTCTGGGCCATGACAGTAAGTTCCATGGAACCTGCCCCTCCATCCGAGCACGGGGCCACAGGACCAAGGGAAGGACACTAGGGATGCTCCTTTGTAGTTGGCCCATGATTACAGACCTTCATCTGCCCCCTGAGCACTGGTGAGAAAAGCAGGGCTTCCAGCCCTGGGACTCCAGAGATAGCGACTGCTACAAGCAGCACCCAGCCAGCTGTGGATTCCTGAGCCTACAAGTCTTTCATGAACCCAACTCAACACTCACCCACGGTGTGCCTGACAGATTCTCACTCTTGTGATACCCGTGTGAGTGGGTGTTAAATGGTGTGCCATTTTGCAGCTCCTGCCCCTCCTAGCCCAGAATCATGGTCTGAGACATCGATTTAATACTCAGATAGACACTGCATCCATGCTTTGATGACATTCTGATGACCCGACCAATGACCTCCGTGCCCCAAAGATCAACCCTTTTCTGGTACTGTGGCCTGCTCTGTAGGCAAAGGCCTCCAAAGAGGCTGCTCTCAAGACTTGTAGCACACCTAGACATTGGGAGACCCTCAGAGGCCCACTTGAAAATACCCTGCCTAGAGCCACAGAGTGAGGTCCAGGCAGGCCAAGTGTTGGTCATGGGGCTTGAACTCTGTTCCTGGGCGCTGTGCCCCATATCTTCAGCTTACCACTTGAGCCACAGCATCACTTCTGGTTTTTGGAGGTTCCTTGGAGATCAGAGTCTCCTGGACTTTCGTGCCCGGGCTGGCTTTGAACTACGATCCTCACATCTCATCCTCCTGAGGAGCTAGGAAGAGAGCCACCAGCGCTCGGCTGATCTAGCCTTTCACCACAGTGGACTAGGAGCTCCTGAAAAGTTTTCTTTATTTTTTAAGTGCCAATACGGGGGCTTGAACTCAGGGGTCTGGGCTCGGTCTCTTAACTTTTTCCCTCAAGGCTGGCACTCTATCAGTTGAACCACAGCTCCATTTCTGGCTTTTGGTAGTTCATCATCAAGTAGAATCTCGCTAACTTTCCTCGGCTGAGCTGGCTTGACCCACGATCTCTGATCTCAGTCTACTGAGTAGCTAGGATTTACAGAGGTTGAGCCACTGGTGGCTTTGGGCTAGAAGTTTTCTTAAGCAAGCTTTCTTCCCTGCGTTTGCCCTGACTCCTCCATGCCAAGGAGGCCTGAGGGTCCAGAGCTGTGAAAAATAGGCTTCCAGACACAGGAAATGACTGGGGTCCATGGTGAAAAGACAAGCTAATCCTCCCCTGCGCCCCATTCTGGGACCCCATCCTCTGCCCTACTTGTGACTCAAGTACAAACCTTGACCCAGCCTTGAATATTCTTCCATACTTGTCTGAAGCCACAGAACCTTCATTCCACCCACACCATCTGCTCTACACCACACTTCAGGACCTTTGCCCATGCTGTACCTTCTGCCTGAGGCTCTCTATCCTGTTCCACATCTTAGAACTCCTGTGGAATTTTGGTACTGGTTATATCACCTCCTGGAGCAAGTCTTTCCTTCCCTTCTCCTTTTCTTAAAACTTTGAGTTGCTAGAGATGGAATTTGTGAAGGCTGACTGGAAAATGCTCTATGTTGATATGTGTGTGTGTGTGTGTGTGTGTGTGTGTGTGTGTTTGTCTGTGTGCGCGCGCGCGAGCTCATGCATGCGTATGCATGTGTGTTCCAGTCCTGGGTTTGAATTCATGGTCTAGATGTTTTCTTATCTCTGAGCTTTTGTGCTCAAGGCTAGCGCTCTTCTACTTGAACCACAGCTCTACTTCTGGCTTTTTGGTTGTTTAATTAGAGAAGTGTCTCCTATAGACTTTCCTGCTTGCAATTGGTATCCTCAGAACTCAGCCTCCTGAGTAGCTAAGATTACAAGGGTGAGCTACGAGCACCTGCCCTCTACCCTACCTCTTACCTATAACCTCGGCCCTCCTCTGAGTCCCAGAACAATATATCTCATCAGGCTGACTTTTTTTTGCCAGTCTTGGGGCTTGCACTCTGGATCTGGGCATGTTCCTTAGCTTCTTTTGCTCAAGGCTAGCACTCTATCACTTAAGCCACAGTGTCACTTTTGGCTTTTTCTGTTTCTGTGGTAATGAGTAATCAAACTCAGGGCTTCGTGCATGGGTGCTACATAAGCACTCTACCACTAAGACACATTCACAGCCCAAAGTTCACTTCTAATGGGAATTATGAGGGCGGGGTTTATTGGCTTACCACTTTCAGGGTAGAAATCGCTGACTATTTCATATCTTTGCCAAGACTTTGGACCGGCCTGTGACTTGGCAATGAGGAATGATAAATGAATGATAACCACCAAGCCCCAGATGTCTAGGCTCACATCCTACAGAGGGATACAGAATATGGAGCCAGCACCTTTGATAACTCTTACAGCCTAGGAACTGTGGTCTCCCTGGAGGCAGTGACTGGCTACTAGGTATCCCGATGGGACATCTCAGCAAGAACATAAGGCTTCCATTCTTCAATGCCAGAGAAGAAGCTTTTTTCAAGCTGCCTGCTCAGACTTAGTACTCTTTGAGGGCATGTCCCAGCTTGCCTAGGTTGGGGACTAGGCATGGGCAACCTGATAAATGTCCATCATCCATACACCGATATATGGAGTTATTGCCTCCCTGTTTTTTTGGCAGGTCTAGGGTTGTACTATGAGCCTAGGCCATGTCCCTGAGCTCCTTTTGCTCAAGGGGAGCACTCTGTTCTTGAGGCACAGCCCCATTCATGTCTTATTTTTCCTGTGATCTCTTAGAAAGACGAGTTTCACTGACTTTCCCACCCCAGCTGAAATCAAATTGGCATTCTCTACATCTCGGCCTCCTGAGGAGCTAGGATTAGGTTTACAGGCAGAAGCCACTGGCACCTTGCTTTCTTGTCTTCTTGTTGTACTTTTTTAAAATCATAACAATCTGCAATCTTCACAGTGTCATTCCAATGGTTTGCATTCGAAGTAAACTACCCAGGCCTGGAGTTTGAATGCTAGGACTGCCACCCACAAATGGAGGGAGACCCTGTCAAACTCATTCCTGTTCATGTGAATGCTAATGGAATGTTATAATTGATACTTTATTATGTATTCAACCATAATTCTTCCTTTATTTAAGGGAAATAAATAAAGGAAGAAATAATTTATCGATAATTGGTAGTAATATAGTATATATAATTTAATAATAAACACACTTCGCTCTCTTGTTTATGCATATATATATATATATATATATATATATATATATAAAACAATCTACATATCTATTACTACACTTGTCACTCCTGGTGCTCGCCTAGTATATATGAAACCCTGGGTTCGTTTCCACACTATCACATGAACAGAAAAAGCCAGAAGAGGTGCTGTCACTCAAGCACCAAAAAACAAGTTAGAAAGTTCTCACTGCAACTATAGAAGGCCAGGATTTCAAATATCTCATGACAGAGCAAACCGAAGGTCTAAAGCTGATGGCTGCCATCTAACCTGACTTAGCCAGTGGTCAACTGCTGCAAACCAACTCCATTTAGCCAGACATAGCTGGATCCCCTTTAGCTGCTGGGGGATGAGATCTCACACTGGTGGGTTGAAAACTCAGCCCTGGTAGGATGTCTGAGAGACTCTGAGCTGTGGCTCAAAATGGTAGAGCTCTAACCTTGAGGAAAAGGTCTTAGGACAGTACCCCCAATCTATGAGTGCAATCCCTGAAGCTGACGACCCTACCCCCCATTAACCACACCTCTAAATGGTTAGATGTGAACTTGTGTGATTTGTGATGGGTTTCTGAAAGAATGATGATACTAATGAAAGCATCCGAATTCTAATGACAGCTTGTGAGATACAGCTATGTGATGAGTCCTTCCTGGGGTGCTGGGTGCTAAGTCCTTCACGGGTTGCTGTGTGCTGAGTCCTTTACAAGGTGCTATGTACTGAGCCCTTCACGGGGTGTATTCTTTCATCTGGTCCTTGTTAGAGCTCCACAAATAAGACGATTGTGCTGATGAGAAAGTTGAAGCTCAGATATATCCCCAAGGCAGGGCCAAATTTATGTATGTACTGAATTCTAGTGACTTGTCTCCTGCAGACAATTGTTTTGGTTTAGTTTTCTCCATCATGAACCTAGGCGCTGAGTTTCATCTTGGGCTCATGGCTAGCGCTCTACCACATGGAGCCAAGGAACCCCTTGGAGCAAAGTGTCTCGGCTTAGGTGTCTTTAAGCTGAGGTCTGTCATCCTGTCTGCTCAGCAAGCTGAGGATCTGGGTTCCAAACTATCCCAGACACTATTGTCTCCTATTCACCACTTAGAAACTTGATGTGGAAGCTGGGCACCGGTGACTCATGCCTGTCATCCTAGCTACTCAGGAGCCTGAGAGCTGAGGATCACAATCCAAAGCAAGCCTGGGCAGGAGATTCCATGAGCTGCTTATCTCCAATGAATCACCAGAAAGCCTGAAAGAGTGCTGGAGTTCAAGTGGTAGAGCGCCAGACTTGAGCTGAAAAGCTCAGAGACAGCACCCAGGCCCAGACTTCAACTCCTCCAACTTATAAGAAAAGAAAGAAAGAAACCGGAAGTGGAGTGCTGGGAACGTGTCTTAGGGGTAGATTGCTTTGCATGTATGAAAACCTGGGTTTGCATCCTCAATACCACATCCCTAGAAAAAAATCCTGAAGTGGTTCTGTGGCACAAGTGGTAGAATGCTATCCTTGTACAGGAGAAACTCAGGTACTGAGTTCAAGCTCCACGACTGGTGTATGCACACACACACACACACACACACACACACACACACACACACACAGAGAGAGAGAGAGAGAGAACAGAAGTGAAGTTGTGACAAAAAATGGTAAAGCACTGGGCTTGTGCTCTGAGGTCACGGTCATCACCCTGGCCCTGTGTTTAACCCTGAAACCTAGCCACCCAGGGCCCCACTAGGAGAGGTTAAAGATTTCAAAATCTGATTAGCTTCACCAGCTATAGATAATAGGAAGCATTGTGATTTTGCATGTGCTTAGATTTAACAAGCTTCCTGAAACCAAGGGAGGCACCATTGCAAAGTAGGAATCTTTTCATTAGGTTCAGCTCCTTAGTTGTCTGCCAAAAGGACTCTTGAATTAATTATAGCAGTTTGTTTCAACACTGGAATATAGTCTAACAAAGACAGGATGAGTGTAGGGAACTTGGCCTGCCACGGGAGGTGGCACAAATGGAGGCTTCCTGTCAAAACAGCACTGGGGAGAGAGATAGCTTGAGGTACAAAGAGTCCTTTTTCTCCTGACTTTCAGAGCCTACCCACACTCATCCTCACTAATTGGTGCAGACGGAGTTGTTTGTTACACAGATGTACAGGAGTGATTCCTTTTGTATGCCTCTCCAGACAATGAGAGAAACTTCTTTCAGCAGTCCTGGGATGCAGAAAAACCCTCAGGCTACACTGGGAATAGTGAGGGGAGCCCTGGAACATGCAATGTCTTGAAAACCCTCTCTGTGCTATGAAATCATTGTATTGAAAACACATTTTCTAGTTTGGTGCCATTCATCATAGCTACTCTGGAGATTCATCCATAGGAATACATCCATACATACACAAAGACTTAGAGCTACATGCTTTTTGTGTGGGGGGGGACAGGTCCTGGAGTTGGACTATGAGTCTAGGCATTGTCCCTGAGCTCCTTTTGCTCAGGGGTAGTGCATTAGCCTTGAGTCACAGCCCCACTTCTGGTTTTTTCTCTGATCTCTTAGATATAACGTTGCCATGAACTTTCCGACACTGACTGGATTCAAACTAAGGTTCTCTATATCTCAGCCTCCTTAGGAGCTGGGATTACAGTCAGCAGCTACTGGCAGCTGCCTTTGTTTTCTTCATTTTTTACTCTGGACAATCTGTCTTTTTAACAGGGTCATTCCAATGGTTTGAATTTATAAGTAAACTACCCAATGTTCTTTATAGCTGCTTTCTCTGACAAGGATATTGTCTCCTCATCTTCTCCTCTGGTCACCGGTTTGAAGTCAAAAGTGAGAAATAAGTGTCACGGGATTTGGGAGCAAATGTCCATAGGACCTGCCAGTTCTTTCACTTAGCATTGAGCTGCAGTGAATTTACTGTCTCAGGATGAGAGGACTGAAAGCTGGAGCAATCTTCATACTGTCTGCATTGCTCCTTTTGCTTATAAAATGACCTAATAATTATGAGTGGATTGTGTCTTCATCCTTAATTATCTAGAACAAACTATATGCATCTTGATATTTCTGTTTTTTCTAGTGCCTCTCAAGATTTAGACTAAAGGTTTGTGTGGAGCAGCTCCTTGGTAAATCCCTGAGGAAATCCACTTGAATCCTAGTCAGGAGATCGCCATTCAAAGCCAGCCTGAGGAAAGTCTGTGGTCCTCTTACCTCCAATAAACCACCAGAAAACCAGAAGTGGAGCAATGGCCCAGAGGTTACAGCTCCAACTTTGAGAGAGAAGGCTGAGCAGGAGATACAGACCAGACCGGGCAGGAAAGCCTGGGAGGGGCTTATGTCCAATTAACGACCAGATAGCTGGAAGTGGAACTGTGGCGGTGATAGAGCCTAAGCCTTGAGCAAAAAAGCTCAGGAATACATTGGGCCGTGAGTTTAAGCCTTGGGATAACCACAATAAATTCGGAAAGAGATGGCCAACTTATGTATCAGTGCCCTACCTACTCATGTGTGTATATAACCTCCCTGAGTGCCACAGACCATATGCAATGCTTCTGCTGCTTTTATTTACTGATTTATTTTTCAGATATGCTCATTGTGCATACTGCATCATTCTATTCATTTCAGGCCTATGGCTTTTCTTTTCCAGTGTTATATAATGTGCACTTAATCTCTCAGGAGCCTTTATTTACATTTTATTTTGAGGTCAATGCAGGAACAGTCACAAATCAGGCAGGGGAAGAGACGATCAAGGTTCATAGAAATAACCGGTATTCAGAAAATTAAACTTGGGGACATAAAATGGTGGTATACTTATGTAAAAACTACCATTAAGAAAAAGATGAGGGAGTTGGGAATGTGGATTAGTGAAAGAGTGCTTGCCTAGCATGCAAGAAGCCCTGGTTTCATTTGCTCAGTAGCACATACACAGAAAAATCCAAAATTGGTGCTGTGATTCAAGTAGCAGAGTGCTAGAGACAGTGCCCAGGCCTTGAGACCAACCCAAGAACTGGCACAGAGATAATAGCTAGCTAGCTAGCTAGCTAGCTAGCTAGCTAGGTAGATAGGTAGGTAGGTAGGTAGGTAGGTAGGTAGGTAGGTAGATAGATAGATAGATAGATAGATAGATAGATAGATAGATAGATAGATAGATAGATAGATAGATAGATAGATAGATAGATAGATAGATAGATAGATAGATAGATAGATAGATAGATAGATAGATAGATAGATAGATAGATAGATAGATAGATAGATAGATAGATAGATAGGTAGACAGACAGACAGACAGACAGACAGACAGACAGACAGACAGATAGATACATACATAGAGAGATACATACATAGATACATAGATACCTAGATAGATACATAGATAATAGATGTATCTGTATCTGGTCTTGGAAGTCAGGAGGAATGAAGGGAAAACTTTCCAATGGTGAGGTCTTCTGCAATGTGCCAGGCTACCAGCATTGCCTTCACACAACCATAGAGCAGAAAGAAGGTCTCTGTCCCACTTCTCACCAGCCAGAGGCCCCAGAGCCAAGAGAGTAGAGCCAGGTTCTAACCCAGGTGCCTGGAGACAGAAGAGAAAGGGCCCTGCCTCTCTCCTTCGACTGGGGATTTGCATTAATGAGGAGGAGAATGAAAGCTAAGAAGGGCCTTCAAATATGACAGACAGAGAATCAAAAACCCACTCCCTAAGACCAGAGAGCAGTATTTTTTTTACTATGTTCCTCCCCTCTTCTCCACTAAACTGGCTATTGTTAACCTAAAATAGTCTGAGGCTCCCTTCACCTGAGGGAGGAAGGTTAATTGTTTGAAAAGGCTGAGAAAAGCCTGACTCTGGTGTAACTCTAGCAAACGTTTCAGGTTTCACCTCATTGCTGGTCATGCCTGGAATGAATGAAGTGATTTTGCAGCTCACTTCCCTGTAGAGTGTGTACATTCTGCCTCCTAATCCTTCAGGTCTAGGCCTCTTCACCTAGGTTGCTTTTGCAACTGTTCTCTATCCTACAAATACACTGTGACACTGGAATTCTTCCTGCTAACAGGGCTAGGGTTGGATTCTGAGAACTTCATTTGAACCCAGGATGGGTCAATAATGTTTCTTTCCTTCTTCTATAGCTCGAGAACTCTAAGAACATTTAGAATACAAGTAAATTCTCATCACCAAGGGAAACCTAGGAAGCTCTTGAACGTGTGACCTTTCAGAAGCCCACTGTAGGACACAAGATGATTACAATCTTCTCCTGTGTGGTGGGGCAGATGGATCTACTACACTTGACCGTGAAACTCAGTCTCCACTCCTAGTCCATGTCCTAGTTTGGTGTTTATCCTGCTAGCTCCTCAGGAGCTTCCGAGATAGAAATAGATTGATCAAAACCAAAGGGAGTTACTGGCTTTTTGCTCTTTTCTGTCCTTTGCTTTAAATGTTTTGCAGGTATTGGGGCTTGAATTGTGGGTCTAGGCTCTGTCCCTGGGCTTCTTTGGCTCAAGGCTAGCACTCTGCCACATGAGCCCTTTTCTGCTTTATCTGTGGTGAAGTGGAAGTCAGAGTGTCATAGACTTTTCTTCCCTGGCTGGCTTCATGCTGTGATCCTGACACCTCAACCTCCTGAGCTAGGGTGATGGGTGTGAGCTTCTGGTGCTCTGCTAGGTTCAGAACAGTGATGACATTGAAAATACAAGTTAACTGCACATCACAAAGGGCTTGGGGAGCATATTAAGCCTTTCAACATTGGACCTTTCTGAACCCTGTAGGACACAAGGCTATAATGCTACAGTCTGAGAAGCTGGTGTTATGGAGCTGCTACACTTGAACCTTTAGTTCTGACTCCAATTCTTGTGTACATCAACATTCATTTTCCAGAAAATGTTCTCCTAATTAGCAAATAAGAAAAGTACTTTGATTAACCCTCACTTTTTTCCAGTTTTGTGTCTCGAACTGAAGCTGGGCACTATCCCTGAGCCCTTCAGCTCAAGGTAAACACTATACCACTTGACCCACAGCGCCAGGTGGGGTCTTTTGGTGGTTCATTGGATAACAGAGTCTAACAGACTTTCTTTGCCTAGGCTGTTTTTGAACTGTGGTCTTCAGATCTCAGCCTCTTGAAAAGCTAGTGTTTCAGGTGTGAGCCACCGGCATCTGACCTATTGTTTTTGCCAGCACTGGGTCTTGAAAGTAGGGCCTGAGCACGGTCTCTGAGCTTCTTTTTATCCAGCCTAGCACTCTACCACTTGAGTCACTCCACTGCTTCTGGCATTTTCTGAATATGTAGCATTGAGGATTCAAAAACTAGCATTCATGCATGCTGAGTGAGATCTTCACCTCTAAGCCACATTCCCAACCTCACTCTTACTATTTTATCCCTCAAATTGCCTATCTTCAAGAAAAGGCTTCTGAGTATAAATCATCTAAAGAAAACCCTATAGGATGTTGTCCAAAGATGAATAAGAAAAACCCATTCTGGGGACAGACTCTAAACTTGTGATGACTGTGAAAGATGCCTCCATTTATTTATGTATCATGTTCTGACACTTAATAATGTATTAATGAAAAATGAGTCAATGTCCTAAATTTTGTGTACAATTTTATAATAGATGTACAAAATGTTATGTGTGTAATAGTACTAAATACAATAAACAATGAATAAGTGAATGAAATAAAAATAAAATAAATACAAAATCAATAACAATAATCCTAATGTGTAATAAACATACATACGTAAGTATATATCATATATTGCACATGTATATAAACATTTTTTCCATTGCAGGGTCTTAATGCAGGCCCTGGGAACTCTAGCCTGAATTTCTTTTCCTCAATGACAGTGAGCTTTGCCTTCACCCATGGTGTAAAAGAGTTATCTGGACGGTAAGATCAAATCCCAGCAATGTCAGAAACACTGGCCCAAGTTCCATGATAGTGACTTAATTTTTTAAATGAAAACAGTTATGTTTATTCAGTTCCATACTGAGCATTAAACAAAAGCAGTGTAGAATTTTGTACAGCTATTTAGACATCTTTCCCTTACCCCCCAAAGTGCTTCTGTGAGCTCTACATTGTTTCTTTTTATATACGTTTTTTATTGTAATAATGATGTACAGGGGGTTACAGTTTTTTGAGCAAGGTAATGAGTACATTTCCTATTGAGCATTGTTGACTCGTCCTTTGTTTTCCCCCTACCATCCTTTCTCTCCCATCTCCACAAATACCTCCCCCTTCCGAGGTCAGTGACTTAATTTTTTTTTTTTTTTGGTTGACACGGGGTTTGAACTCAAGTAGTGGCAACTCTTCACCTTCCCTCACATTGCTACAGATTTACCAAGAACTTGAGTTCAAATCCCAGGCTAGGAAAGAAAACTGGTAGAAATTCCAAACCAGAGAGCTTTATTTCTTTTTTATTTTCATTAAATAATGTAGTTATTTATTTATTTACTTATTTATTTATTCTTTTTCTTTTGCCAACCATGGGCTTGAACTCAGATTGTGGCAACTCTGCCTAAGCCTTGATCTCGCTAGGCTGGGATGCAGCCTCTGGACCAATAGCCAATCCTCGGATCCTAGGCCAAGAGGGCTTGCAGGAAGAAAGAAAAAAAAAAGCGGGACAGCACAAAAAGTAGTGAGCTGCAGAGGGCTGGGGGTTTTATGATTTTTTTTCTTTTTATTATGAAAATACCATACAGAGGGGTTACAATTACATGGGCAAGATAACGAGTACATTTCTTATCAAGCATTGTTGCCTTCCCTTTGTTTCCTCTTCACATCCCTTCCATTACCACCCCCCCCCGCCCACCCCCCACCCAATCCTCCCCCCCACCAAAGTTGTAAAGTTTGATTTCTACATAATGACTTGTACATTTCATTGTTGCTATGGGTCCACCTGTATCCCTATTTAAACAATTTGTTTTTTTCCCTTCCCCTTCACAAATTATACCAACATCAAATAAAGTGAAAGCAAGGGTTTTACTGTGGGGGAGGGACATACAAAGCAATAAAGAAATCATCTTATAAATATGTTAGAAACAATTGCATGAAAGAAAAAAAAAAACATTTGATTACTTATCTTGAAGTTCTTTGCAGGGTTACCATCCTGGTTCTACAGATGCAAAGTGGACCTGACCGGCCATTGCTGAAGGCTGGCAGGCTATCAGGGAAGCCATAGCCCAACCTGTCAACATAGGCCCAGAGCTCAAATCCTTGTCCTGACACCTACCAATGGCGCAAGATCACCAGAGACTCATTCCTATGCATAGAAATACCGACTGAAAGAGTAGTTCGTGCATCGGTCTAGTCTAAAATTGGATGCAGTAATCCTAGGATGCTGATTGATCTTAATTAATAGTTTATTAAGCATGAAAAGAATAATATTACTTCAATGACAGTATATTAAATACCTAAGAGTTGGTAGGAATGTAGTAGATGTCATTCAAGCATAGATAGATGGCTCTGGCACTCTTTAACAATATATATTTATTTGTATATCACCGTCTGCCTATCCATGTATCACTGTTTTGGCCAAACCTGGGGCTCGATCTCAGCACCTAGGAAACACCTGACAGCTACATTGGGTAGAGGCTGCCATGTTCACACTCACTCATTCATGAATTGGGCCTTCTAGGCCCTGAGTTCGGATCCTAGCACTGCCAAAATATATTCTTGAAGTAAGAAGCCAAGTGTGACACATGTTTTCCTTTTCAGGGAGAGACCTGGGTGTCAGAAATGATGGAGAACACATCTATAAAATCTAGATGCTATGTGATAGGATATAAACAATGTAATAAATGGTATAGGTATTATCAGAGTCAATTTAATAAATGGTAAATAAATGAATAAAACAAGAAATAAAATAACCAAACAAAACATGGTATGGACTGAACATCTATGTGGAAGTATAAATCCTACAACACCAAACATGATATGGACTGAACAACTGTATGGAAGTATAAATACTGTCTTTAAAATGTATATAAAAAGTATGTTTTCCAGACCCGAGGCTTGAATTCAGCCACCATACTTGGAGGGTATTGAGGGTAATCCTGCTCACAGACCTTTGTCCTCACTTTGACCCTTTCCCCAATTTGGCCTGATAGGCTGTGAGTTCAAATCCCAACACTGCCAAAATATGAATCCTGATGTGAGAAGCCAATCAGTTGACCTATTTTCCTGTCTTATGAAAGTCCTGGGTCTCAGCTAGGATGGAGAATGCATAGGAAAACCTATAGCCATGGCAATAGGTTGTCATCCATGTAAGCACTGTTATATCTGTCATCATCCTCAGTGAAATACACAATACTTCCATGGATAAGACAGAAAATAAAGAGAAGAGGTACACCAAACGCAAGATGCTGTCAACACATGTATGTCAATATAGATACTGTGTTTAAATAATGAATTTATGACTATCATGGCCCACCCTGGGGATCAATGTCATATCCTGGGAATAGCCTGTCTCCTTAGTTGTTGACAGACTGGTGTGCTCACCTTGACCTATTTGCCGATTGGCTCTGAAATACCAACAATGGAATCGTGGAGTAAGAAGCTGAGTATGAAACTTGTTTTCCTTTTCTCTGAGAGTCCTGGGTGTCAGGCATGATGGAGAACAGGTCTACAAATCTTGATGCCATGTGATAGGATGTCATCAATGTAATAAACGGAATGAGTGTCATCATAGTAAAATCAATAGTAAATAAATGAATAAAACAATAAATACAGGTAACAACCACACCAAACATGTATGGACTGAACATCTATAGGTAATAACAAATCCTATCTTACAATCTATATAAATAGTATGTTTTCCAAGGCTGGGGCTTGAATTCAGGTCTAGTGAACAGGCCTGACTTTCGAATCTTCAATTACGATGAAATTCCCCTTCATCTACAGTGCTGCAGATTCACGCAGACCCTGAGTTCAAATCCAAAGTCTAGCAGAATAACTGGTGTGAATTGCAAGCCAGGGAGCTAATTTTTTTTCCAGAACGGGGCTTGAACTCAGGTCATGGAAACTCTGCCTCAGCTTTGATCACCATAGGCTGAGGTAAAGCAACTGGACCCACAGCTGATCCTGGGATCCTAGATCCCTAGGTTTTGTGGGGAAAGAAATGCACAGAAAAAATGTGACAAGATGGTCTTTTTACGTTTTCTTCCTTTGTGAGGTGACCCTCCTGGGTCTGAATGCCACTGTTGCAAAGGGTACTTCACCTTGCATTGCTGAAGGCTTGCAGACTATAAGCGTAGCCATAAGACCACGTGGAAACATAGGCCCTAATTTCAAATCCCCATCCTGACACCTACCAATGTCAGGAGATACTAAGAGACTCGTTCCCACCCATAGAATTAACAATGGAGTGTTATCAATGTCATGGTTAAATGAGTTGATCGTGAATGATGCTCCTATATAATTAGACAGCATGATTTCAGGAGGGTGAGTGATTTTGTTTAATATTTATGAAGCATCAAAAGAATACTATTACATACAGTAATGCAATAACTTCAGGACACTGATTTAGTTAATAGTTTTTTAAGGATGAAAACAATAACATTAGTTACATGGAGGCATAAAAAATACCCAAGACTTGGTAAGAATGTAGTCTATATAACTGAATATATAGACATCTCTGGCACTCTATAAAGATATATATTTACTAGTGTACTGCCATCTGCATGTCAATCTGTTCTTATTTTTTCAACCCATGGGGCTCAATCTCAAGTTGTGGGAACTGCCTGTCAGTTCAATTTGCCATGGATGGCATGCTGACACTCACCCATTCATTAATTTTGCCTTGTAGGCCATGGTTTCAGATGTCAGCACTTCCAAACAATGAATCATGGAGTAAGAAGCTGATAGTGACACGTTTTCCTTTTCTGTGAATGTTCGGATTGTCCGTTATGAAGTGGAATACATAAACAGATTTATATCCTATGTAATCAATGTAATAAATATTCTATGTGTCATAATAGTTAATAAAATAAACAGTCAATACATGAATAAAAAAAAATATAAAATGAGTAACTACACTGAATTCAATATGGAGTCAACATATGTATATAAATAGAAATCAAATATTTCAAATGTATATGAATAGCATGTTTTCTAGTGCTGGAGACTGAATTCAGGCCTAAGGAACAGACTTGAATTTCTTGACTTCAAGGAGGTGAGCTTCTCCTTTCCACACAGTGAAACAGAATTACCCAGACCATGAGTTCCAATCCCAATCCTGACAGAAAAAATTGCACCTTTATACTATGTGAAGCCCAATTCTTAGATATTTCATTATGCCTCCATTTAATGTATGTGATTGTTTAAATGATAAAGTATTAACTAAAATCGATCAGTGTCCTATAATTGTGTGTAATTTTATCCTAGAATCATCGAAGAACTGCTCATTCAATCATGACATACATCACATTCCACTGGAAATCATATGGATAGGAACGAGTTTCTTAGGATCTCCTGATATTTGGAGGTCGAAGGACCAGGATTTGAACTGTGGACTGCAGCTCCCGCCAATTAAACCCGAGGATAGGGAACTTACCAGTCTGTGCAAGAACATCAGCAAGACCAATGATTAGGCAGGCACCATTGGCTCTCAGCAGTCCTCCTGGATACTTACAAGGCTGTGATAGGAGGATCATGGTCAAAGTCACCCTAGGCAGGAAAGTCCTTGAGACCCAAATTCAGTGCCAACAATGTCAGAAGTAGAGCTGAGTGGCTCCAGTGGTGGAGGGCTAGTCTTGAGCAAAAGAAGTTCACAGACTGTGCCCAGATCTTGAGTTCAAGGTCCAGGACTGGCAACAAACAGTCATACAAAACAATCTGTGCAGCCATCCAGCTAAAGCAGGTCACCCTCTTGTCTCCAACTGAATTGGACAGAGTTCCCTGGGAAAAGGGCTGTGGGAGCCACTGTCATCTTGACTCCACCCATGCTGCCTGCATCACAGGATTCTGGCCACATCCCCATGCTTTCATGTTTTTTTCTGACCAATGTGATATAAGAATTGTGGCCACACCTATACTCCATGCTGCTAGGTAGCACCGGGATTCCCTCTGTTGGTTTACACCATTACCCGCAGTTGAGGAAGGTAGAGGTGGCTGAGTGGTGAGCAAGAGACTCAAGGCTTAGGAGGAGAGGCCTGGCTCAGCTCTGCCATGCCCCGCCCATGCCCTAGCCCCCTTCCCCATTCTGCCCAGTGCCACGTTTCAAACCTGACACTGCCTGCTTGGACCCACGGTGCCTCTCGGAGTCCTCAGGTGATGGCAAGCACCAGGCCGGCTTGTGGTCACGACCTGGTGAGGTCCCGGGTCCTCTGCTCCAGGCCTGAGTGTTTGCCTTGCCACTCCCGTCACTGCTAGACCCACCTGGAGCCGCAGCCAACAGCTTCTCCCAGCAGCACATGAGTGTCCACCTCCCAGGCTTGTACCCTTTGACCCCTGCACCACCTATCCCCTCCCCTTCCGACCCAGACACCCACCTCATCTGTGCCTTATACTCCAGCCCATACTCTGCCACAAATGTGTCCCAGGGGTGGGGGGGGTGTCGACCAGGGGATCCCAAACCCATCCGTAGCAGTCAATGTCCCAGGAAATGGGGAGATGCAGAGATGGGTAAGGAGGGGGCACCACAGGGCCCCTGGCCTGGACCATTGGGAGCAACATAGCCACTCATCTGCACCCTTCCTCTCCCTGGTGGGACATGGTGGCTTTAGTCAGAGGTGGGGAACAGCACCTCCACACCTGCTTTCTAGGGTCTTTTCCTTTTTGCTGCTGGTGGGGGGTGTTGGGTGCAGAAGATAGGTCTTCCTTGCTGTGTGAGCCCTTGTCCTCTGTGCTCAGTCATGCTTTCACCTGAAGAGGATACAATTAAAGCCCAGTTGGGAGGTGAGGGTGCTGGGGGTCAGATAGAAGGTGATTATCTGGGAAGAACACCACCCAACACACACACATACACCCAGCCTGCTCCTTTCCTCAGTTGTCAACAGTTCTCACAGGGTGATCACATTTCCCAGCTCTGCCAGCTTCTTCTGGTGGTCCCAGTCCATCTGGTCTCCTTGTCCTTCCCAAGAATCCGCCAAGTGGCCCAGAAGCATATATGCTGGAAGTAGGGAGTAAGTCCATATATGTAGACTTTAGGACCCCATCCATTTCCCCAACACTGCCCCCACCTCAGGTAAGACACTCATTTGGGTACACCATGACTCTGTGCTTGTTTTGTCTCCTGGCTCTGAGGAGCAACCTGTCTCAGGACACCTTTACCCAGCTTCCTGGCCTAGGGTTTTGTGAATGGGGTGTCAATGTTCTGGCCCTGGAGAAAAGGAGAGGCAGGGTGGTGCTGAGTCATTAGAACGGTGTTCTTGAGTAGAAGCCCCTGATTCTTCCAAGGGAACCCGGTGCTCCAGCTTGCACATTGTACTAAATGAAGAACCAACAAACTCTGGAGAAGCACTGCTCTGAGTCTGTCTGTGTGTGTATATGTGTGTGTGTGTGTGTGTGTGTGTGTGTGTGCGCGCGCGCGCGCGTGCGCGTGCATGAGAGAGCTAGAGAGAGAGGAGAGAGGGGAGAGGGAAAGAGAGAGAGAGAGAGATCATCTTCCTCCTTGTACAGCCTGACTGTGCTCAGATGAGTGATCATTTGGAAAATTGCAGGTGCTGCATGGACGAGTCTGTGTGTGTGTGTGTGTGTGTGTGTGTGTGTGTAGAAGTGGGTTGAAACAAGGAAGCTGGGTCCTTTGGTAACTTCTGCCTGCTATCTTTGGGGGGGGGGTGAATGGGCTTCACAGCTGAGGTCTGGGGGCCTGGAATAGTGAGAGGCTTGAAGTGGACCCACCATTGTTAAATTATAAGAACAAGGGATCTCTGTGTCCTGGAGCTGTGTACTCTCTTGGGCCTGGTTAGTGTCAGTGGGAGCTTGGGAGGACCTGGGAGTGTGGCCCACAGGGGTGGCTTCCTAGGGGGACAGAGAGTGTGGTCAGCACTTAGCAAAGATGTGAGCCCTGCTAGTATGGAGTGCAACAGCATAGGTTAGACTCCAGGTTTTCTCATCATGACCTTTGCAAGGCCAATCTTATTTTAAATCTTGTGCTGTGATCTTCAGATCTCAGCCACCTGAGTAGTTAGGATTGTAGGCATGAGCCTCTGGCACCAGACCTCTGATTCTTTTTGGTATATTAGGGTTTGAACTCAAGTCCTTAGGCTTGTCAGTCAGGTTTTCTACCATGCCTTTCTGTTTTGGGCATTTCTGAGATAGAGACTCAATTTGTAATCAGGCTGGGCTGGATCACGGTCTTCCTATCTATGAGAGGCATGCACCACCAGGAGTGGTTGTCTGTAGTTGGGATGGTAGACATATAGTGCCATGCTCAGTCTAAGCTGATGCTTACATGATTGTCCCAAACTCTCAGTCTACAGCAACCGATACTTGACCACAGGTAAAGCTTTGGGTTGGGCCTCCACCATTGGACCTCAGTCTCCTCATGGGACAGTTGTGAGAAATCAAGGGATTAATACAGAGGGATCTCTTGAGCAGGTCCAGGCACAGAGGGAGAGGCTGTCAGATATGGTTCTCGCCAATTCTCTGAACATATAACAGGAAGATAACCCAGAAAAGGCTCAGATGGGGCCTGTTATTAGTCATGAGACAGTTATGGGATTATGAAACAGAACATGGCTCTCTTTCATCCTTACCCTATTCCCATGAGGGAGGGGATCCTTCACTGTGTTCAGTTTTGCAGCTAAGGAAGACGAGGCCTGGAGAAGCCAGGTGACCAACTCATGACCTATTCAGTCCACTTCTTGTCAGTCGTGGGACTTGAACTCTGCACCTGGGTGTTACTCCCAAGCTCCTAAGCTCAAGGCTAGAGCTCTACCACTTGAGCCACAGTGCCACTTCCTGTTTTCTGGTGGTTCTTTGGAGCTAAGGGTCTCATGGATGTTCCTTCCCCGGCTGGCTATGAACCATGTTTGTCATATCTCAGCCTCCTGTTTAGTTAGGATTATTGTCCTGAGCCACCAGCACCGGCTTAAATGTAATTCTGACTTTCTCTCTCTCACACACAGGAACTGGTTGAATGGGTGCTGGAAGAGGTGGCCCAGAGTCCCCATGTGGCTGGAACCCTAGGTGGTCATCTCATTCTGGAGGTAGGCTGGGGGTCAGCCTGTTGAACCAGCTCCATGAGGTAAGCCTCCCTGTGCCCTGGCTAGACAGTGACCATTATTATTTAGTTAGTATTATTTTCTATGTCCTTTTCTAGCACCAGGCCAAAAATATGATACATAATTATGGAATGAAAATGTAATACCATCTTTTTTTGCAGGGGGTGGGGGAGTTCCAGTCGTGGGGCCTGAACTCTGGGCCTGGGCACTGTCCCTCAGCTCTTCAGCTCAAGGTTAGCGCTCTACAACTTGAGCCACAGCACCACTTCTGGCTTTTTTCTTTTTGCTTATGTGGTGCTGAAGAATCGAACCCAGGGCCTCACACATGCAAGGCAAGTGCTCTACCACTGAGCCACCTTCCCAGCCCTGTAATACCATCTTAATAAAGTCATTTAGGGCTCTAGCCATGTGGCTTCATGGTACAGTGATTGCCTAGCTGCATGAAAACCTGGGTTCAATTCCTCAGTACCACATAAACAGAAAAAGAAACACTGGAAGTGGTGCTATGCCTCAAGTGGTAGAGTGCTAACCTTGAGAAAAATAAAAGAAGCACAGGAATAATTACCTAGCTTTGAGTTTAAGCCCCAGAACTACAGGACTGGCAAAAAACCAAACACTTAGTTAGTAAATGCAAAGTAAGCCATACTTGGAATATATAATTGCTCCTTCCATACTGATACCTGACAATAGTACCTCATTCATGTACTTTACCTACATTAGTATACTGTATTGACAAAAAGTTTTGTTCAATAGGTCACAGAAATTAATGCCAGGAATGTGTTTATATGTCAAATGAAGTTTAATTCTGAAAATTCAAAGATTCCAGACTTTTGAGTGGTCACTGCTAATAACAATGAGAAGGGTAGTCCAAGTCACATTTGGAAAACTTTTTGGTCAGTCATGGCACCAAAAAGGAAGAGGCTAATTAACAGTTGTGACAAGAGAAGGACTAATTCCAGATGGAAGGAACAAATGATAGTAACTAAGGTATACCAGAAACCGTTCTAGGGAACCATTTTTGGTTATTGAAGAACTACTTATCAACTAGGATTATTCCTTATTGCCTTTAGCATTCTAAATCTTGTGCTAGTTCTTAATCTCTGTGTGATAAATGTATCTCCTTCTACGCAGTTTTTTCATACCTGATCTCTGTTGCTTTCTAAAATTCTGTCTTTCTCTATTTCTCTATGAACACTTCCTGATACTACATATACCTACACAGATGGAAGACGATACTAATGTAAAGGTCCCATAGCTCATGAGTCATTAATGTAACAACATGGAAAAGGAGGAGTTATTTATTGCTAACTCAATTTTTCTGAAAAGCTGCAAGGTCATCATTTGATTCAAATTACCATTCTTTGTCTACATAGTGTCATTAAGTGCACTAAATGGAAATATGAGCTGAGTGGTGGTGGGTCACGTCTATAATCCTAGCTACTCAGGAGGTTGAGACCAGAGGATTATGGTTCAAAGCCATCCTGGTCAGGAAAGTCTGTGAGACTCATCTTCAATTAGCCACTAGAAACCCAGAAGTTG
Organism: Dipodomys spectabilis; assembly: GCF_019054845.1. Classification (NCBI taxonomy): domain Eukaryota; kingdom Metazoa; phylum Chordata; class Mammalia; order Rodentia; family Heteromyidae; genus Dipodomys; species Dipodomys spectabilis. The sequence goes on from NW_024870975.1 coordinate 3,618,913, forward strand.
TGCTGTATCTAAAGTGGTAGAGCTCTGAACTTGAGCTGAATAGCTGAGGGACAGTGCCCAGGATCAGAGTTCAAGCCCCATGACCGACAAAAAGTGCAAATATTACTTTAAGTTGCCCCAAAAGGCACAACAAGGTCAACAGTAATCTTCAAATCAGAAAAAAATTCCAAAATGATTCAGTACACCTACTTTTCCTGAGTTATTTAAATTATGGCTTCTTAGCTGGACATATTCTCTTCTTTTAAAAATTGTCAAATATTAGCTTTAGAATAAACTTCACCTACTATTTCTTGGTTCAAAACAGAAGTTTTGATACAGTTGATGTCACTTGGCTTTTTACTATCTCAGTTCAAAGCCAACCAAGGCAGGAGTGTCTGTCAAACTCTTATCTTAAACACAAGAAAAGCCAGAAGTGGGGTTTTGGCTCAAGCAGTAGAGTACTAGCTTTGGGGGCAGGTGAGCAGGAAGACAATTGTTCAGGGACACGGTCCAGCATCTGGGTTCAAGCCCCAGAACCAGCACAACTAAACAAACAAGCAAACAAAAAACTCCAGGTCTTTCTTTAGGACCCTCCTTAAAGGAGTACTGGTCTTAGAAGAGCCTGCTATTGCTCATTATACTCACTGGACCTAGCTTTTTTGTAATCCTTATTGCTATGGAGTAATCAGGACCAGAGTAAAGGAATGGATAACTGACTCCTGCAACAGAAGAATCATCTTAAGCATGAAATATCCATCCATAAAACACTTTAAAACCCCCATGTCTTTGTTTATTTGCAGTAGAACACTTTTAAAACAACGTTATTTCCTTTTGTCCTATGCTTGCCCTCAAATGGACCATTATTTCCTTTTGTAATACTCTCAACCAGAAGTTTACAGACAAGTTTTATATGAGTAAGGAACACACTCAAAAAAGTCAGGGACAGAGTTTCCTTCAGGCCTTGGATTCTTTTTTGTACAGTAAAAAGGAAAGCACAAGTTAAGTTGAACTTTGTCATTCTTCTATGTTCAATTCCATTCCTGTGATCAGTTTCCATATCCAGTAATAGTTACTTCCAGTCACAATCAATGATGGTGCTTGAGGTATAATGAATGTTTTCTGTCTTCACTGAAATAGCACAAGGAAATCTTTGGACATGTGGTAGCAAGTATTCCAGAGACAACTTAGTAAAGAGAAAATATAAATTTTAAATTCCTTATAAGTACATTATCCAAGAGTACATTGAGTTCAAACTTCATAAGTGCTCCATAAATTAAGGTGAATTTTAAATGGGAAAAAAGTTCTCAGATCATTTTTTGTGAGTGTATATGTTGTGCATTATTTCCCAAGTGTACATGAGTTAACAGTAAGAGAAAAATTAGCAATAATAGGAGAAAGAGGATTTCTGTGTTTTAGTGTTCAATACAATATAGAAGACTCTACAAAAAAGACAACATTGAAACAATAAAGCCAAGTCCAGTATGTAGATTTATAGAAGTGTCATAGAGAAAGCATTACTCCCAAGTTGAACATGAATATGAGGCCACTCCCTTTCTAAATCACCCTTGCTAAACATGAAAATTTGTAAAAAGTAGAATGGAAGAATGATTCTGGTTCCATTCAAGTCAGATGTAGGAGAATGGACTTAACTGGAAAAAAAAAAGTCCATCTTGAGAGAGCAGGGATTACACTAGCCATACCTTTTCTTATATATTTTATGTTTTTGTTGGTTGTGGCACGTGAACCCTGGGTGCTGTCTCTCTGCTTTTCAGCTCCAGGCTAGTGCTCTACCACTTGAGCGACAGTGCCCCTTCCAGTTTTCTGGTAGTTAATTGGAGAAAAGAGTCTCGAGGACTTTCCTACTGGGGCTGGCTTTGAATCTCAATCCTCAGATCTCACCGCCACCCAGCTTAAGATCACATTTCTAACAGTATACACTCAGGATATGTAATGTGTATGTAATGTGTATGTGAATTCTTGAGTTAAAAATCTGGGCTACCACTTAAACTTAAATGTTTGTAGTTTAAAAGTAGATGCTTCTAGAAAAATAAACCTAAGAATTTAAAGGGGTCTGGGTAGTTCAGTTTGCATCCATCATGGGCAGAACAGTCTTTGAGACACTATCAATAATTAACCAGATAAAGCTGCATTGGAAGAATGGTTCAAGTGATGGAATAACGGTCATGATAAAGATTGCTGGATAAGACCTTGAGGCTTTTGCATACATACATACAAATATACACATACACACAGAGGCACTTATTTGTGCACACACGAATACACAAATAAAAACTGTCAGAATATATAAGAAAGTTAGAAACAATAGAAAATATGTCCTGAGTAAGACTAGAATCAGTTGATAAATTTTATTATTAGAAAGTATTAGAAAGTCCTCAAGTGAACTATCTTCAAAAAAGTTTAAGATTATTGCTAAGTTAGGGACCAGAGGTAGTAAGAAAGTCAAGTATATCATTATTAAAGGGATCAGATCCATGGAGGAATGAATCAGAGTCCACAGCAGGTGCATCTGAAAATGTTCATATCTTGTGTCAAATGTTAGAACATCTTTGAAAATAGTACATAAATAGTCTTGGCAGTCATTGTATGGATAAGATCTTCATAGAAGTTGAGAATTGCTTAATTTCTAGATTTTAATAAACCAACAAACTATGGCAGGGCAATGTGATACAGGCCTGGAATTGTTGCACTCAGAATAAGACAGGATATTATTGAGTGGAATTACATAGTGATACCTTCCCTGGACCAGGTAGTAAAATTTTGTCTCAATAATACAAACCAAATAACAAGAAAGGAATACACAGTTGTAAGTTTGGGCTAATTTTGTCATTATGTTTTGAGAAGTCAAGTTTCCTATTGAAATGCAACTCATATATAATCCTCAATTGTGTTTTAAATGCTGTCTTCATTACAGAACATTCCTAGATACAAAGTAGCTCATGATTCCCATCCAAAATTTGAAAAAGTAAGTAAGCATCCTTCTGCTGGTTTCCAAAGAAATTATAAAGGTTTACAAAACTTAAGCCTGGAGAAATAGAAAACTTTGTCAAATATAGGACTTTGTGGACCTTGCTAAATTAGAATTTATTTTCAAAATAAGTATTTTGTTTTTGTTTGTAATTCCATATTCTATATGATACTACAAAATTCTTTTTAAGTAGAGGGTTTAATTAACAAATTCACAAATTATTCTAACATTCTATTTGCCTAGAATATTCTTTCAAGAAAGTTAGAACTTAGTTAACAGATAATTCCAACTGTTCATGTATCAAATGATAATGTGAATAATGTAGACAGAGTTGCCAACAAACGGATTATATTATTTATAAATTTAGAAAAAGAGCAATTTTTTGAGGGTGTGGTATAACATGGTCTGAAGAGAATAATTGTGTGATAACTTGTTTCTTCTATCTATATGTAACACAGGAAGAAATTTCCTTAATTACGTGCCTCTGTAGACAATGATAAAAATGCTAGGTTTGGGGTTCGTTTTTATTTCTGTATTTGTTTTACTGGTTTGTCCTAGGGCTTGAACTCTGGTCCTGGACATTGTCTCTGAGCTCAAGATTCGTGCCCTACCACTTAAACCTCAGTGCCACTTGTGTCTGTCTTTTTCTGAGAAGTTTATTGGAGATAAGAATGTCAGCAACATTCCTGCCCTGGTGGGCTTTGAATCGTAATCTTCTGATCTTAGCATCCTGAATATCCATAATAGTTAAAAAATATATAAATAATATTTTCAAGTGTTCTGATCTCAAGAATACCATTGGGGTAAAAATGATGCAGCCCAGTTTATTGGGGTTCTTTCCAAAACAATGAGGACATCACATTAGCAGAGGTGTAGTATTTTTTACAATAAAGAAAAGCTATTCATGATGTGAAATAAGGGAATTTTCAGGTGTACCTTACAAGTTGGAATTTGTTGGGCTAGGATGACTTTATGGCATAAATGTTGGGATTGCTTACTCTTGAATAATTATCACAGATGCTTCATAGTTTTATGCTCTACCAATTGTGGTTATTTTTCTTTTGACTTCTCAATCTGTAACACCTCATTGGAAACTGCATCTATTGAAGAATTACATAACATGCAAACAGGTATTGTTTTGAATTTCTCAGGTATGGAACGGTCAGAATTTGAAAATGAGTAGTTATTAGTCATAGGAATTTTGAAGAACACATATATTCTGTTCTCTTAACAACTTATTTACTTTTAAAAGTTATGGGTTTCCATAGAATTAAACTTTTTTCGGTTTTATGTGTGTAAAAGTACTAAATTTATTCTTTTTTCAAAATATTGGCAAGTATATTGTGACAATATTGTCTAGCTGGATAACATTCGAGTTGATGACCCTCTGATAAAGAAGGAGTAATTAATTCAAATTAGATGCCAAAGAGTAATGATTTTTAAAAGTTACTATATAAATAATAACACTATACAAATACAGTGAAATTTTATTTTATGCAGCTTACTTTTTAAATTTAATTTTATTGTCAAAGTGATGTACAGTGGGGTTACAGTAACTGTAAGGTAGTGAATAAATAACTTTTTAAATTTGTTATCCCCTCCCTCATTTTTCTAACAATTTTTCTCACCTCAATACCCCTCACTAGTTGTAATGTATATTTCCAACATATTGTCTTGTGAGTATTACTAATGCATTGGTTTGCACTTTGTCCTTTGTGTCGCCATTTTCTTGTTCCTCTTCCCTTCCCTAATTAAGATAAATGTATACACAATGCACAGGGTACAAAGTCAAATACAGCAAGGGATAAACCATAGGGGAAAACCCAAAGAATATAGAAATCACTTAATACATTTAAAACAACAACTGCAAATAAAAATCTCTGATTCCATATCTTAGAGTTAATTTTGCTCAGTATCATCTTATATGGTCATATGTATGCATAACAAAGCCACTGGAAAATATTAGTTGCATGGACACTATATTGTGAAAACAACATGGTAACTGTTTTTGATGGTCAAGGTGGAATTAGGATTGGTGAATTCGTGGTTCTGATAAAGGAATTTCAAAAGAGTTTTAAAATTGTGACAGGTAAATTTTAATTTTTAACAACTTAGCTTATGAAGAAAATTTAAAATTGCCTGGGAAAATAGGCTTTCGTGCAAAGAAATCCATGGAGACTTAGTGGAGAGGAAGCAATGTGGGTGAAGATGGCTCATTTTCACACTAAACAAACAAACTTAAGAAACCTTCCTATAAATCCTGTAAGTTTCCGTGAGAATTGTCCTTACCCGGGAAATATACTCTCACTGTGTGAAACAAGGTTGTAGTGGAATTTAAATTCAAAGTTCTTAAAAAAAAAAAGAAATCAAAATTTGTGAATTGGCCTTTACTTAACAAACAGTAATTCTTTGAAAAAGATAATTTGGGTCAAAATATTTAGGGACAAATTGCCCTCCACAATGAAAGAAGGCATTGGGCTTACACATTTCTGTTTATAATACTTTCCATGAGGTCTTTGCATGTGAAGCACTGAAACACATAAAAAAATCTGATTAGATACTTCACACCAGTGATTTCACATTTCAAAGTGGCTCACAAAAATAATACCCTTATTATCATGAGATAGTGAAAACGTCTCTTAGTACAAAAGCCTAAAAGTTTGGGGGTCACAAAATAATTGAGCAAATGGAAAAGCTTAGAAAACAGTGTTCTTAGAAGCCCTAGCTAAGTGTATTGGCTTCATCAGTGGAGGGAGATCAAAACTTTTTGATATAGATTGTCTTAATACTTGTGCTACCTAAAGTGATTTTCTAGAGCCAATTTGGCTCACTACAATGCAGAACTGATTGAATGGAATATCAAAATAAATTCCACATCCAAATGATGCAACTTAAAAGAGTTTTAAAGGAGAAACCATGAAGGTTTAGCAGTGGGGAAGGCCTTATAGTGCTTCAGCTTCACTAGACTTGAAGCCAAGAAGCTGTGATTAATTGGATATCAGGCAAGAGTTAAGAGGACATAGAAGTAGAACGTGCAAGCATTGTCCTTTGTAACAGACACTGTCATCCAAGGCATGGGTGATTTAACTCTATTCTCCCCCATTCATCTTGTTGAGCAAATGCAAGACTAAGAGAAAAATAATCTATTGAAATAATTTTGCAAAAATGACTTCGCTGTTCCTGATATGATATCTAAGGAGAATCTAAAGAGAGAAGATAAAATGGAGTATTCTTCAGTTTCCCCTAAGTATCTTGTTAGCAAAATATAACTTTGAGTTAGAAGTGATTGAACCAAAAAGTGTTGGAGTACTTATTTTTGTTGGCACTTTAGACACAGAAGATTTTCAAGGTAAAAGAAAAAAGAATAGCCATATATTTGTGATCACAGATTCTTGGACTGGTTTTATGGAGACAAAGTTTTACATTAGAGTTTGTCCTGATTAACATAAATGTTAGGTTTTCATGGCAACAAGTGCAAGGGGAAGTTTATTGGACCTGCTTGAATAAGTAAGCAGCATGATAGAAAAAAATGGGGGCTGGGAAGTTGGCTCTGTGGTAGAGCGCTTGCCTTGCATGCCTGAAGCCCTGGGTTCGATTCCTCAGCACCACATAAGCAAAAAGAAAAAAGCTGGAAGTGGCGATGTGGCTCAAGTGGTAGAGTGCTAGCCTTGAGCTGAAGATCTTAGGGATAGCACCCAGGCCCGAGCTTAGGCTCCACAACCGGACCCCCCCCCAAAAAAAAGATGTAAAATAAATACACAATAAATAATATAGTAGGTTTAGGAAGGTTGCTCAATAGTTTAGTGCTTACTTTGCATGCATGAGGGCCTGGGTTCAATTCCTCAGCACCACATAAGCAGAAAAAAAAAAGCCAAAAGTGGCACTGTGGCTCCAGTGGTGGATTGCTATTCTTGAACTGAATAGCTGAGGGACAGTGCCTAAGCCCAGACTTCAGGCCCCATGACCAACAAAAACAAACAAATAAATGGGTCCTGGAAGGTGGCTCAGTGGTAGAGCGCTTGCCTTGCATTCATGAGGCCCTGGGTTCGATTCCTCAGCACCACATAAGTAAAAAGAAAAAAGCCGGAAGTAGTGCTGTGGCTCAAGTGGTAGAGTGCTTGCCTTGAGGTGAAGAGCTCAGGGACAGCGTTCAGGCTCAGAGTTTAAGCCCCACCACCGACAAAAAAGAAAAGAAAAGAAAAGAAAAAAATTGAAAATAATATTTAGTGAATTACTTTGACCAATTACTTCGTCAGTACAAAGAAGGAAATATATAATTCAAAATCATTGACTTAAAAGTATGAAGAGAGAGTAGTGAAGAGAGATGAAAGAAAACATAGAGAATTGTTTTCTCTCCAGTGTAGTAACGGGTCCTTGATCTTGTTTATTTCATTCTATCTTCACAAGCTATCAAGTATGTCTCAGTACTGGAGTGTCCACTTCAGACAAAGAGAACTCGCAGAAGAAAGATAGTATTTGCAGCAGATGTAGGTGATTTATAACTTTAGACAATCTATTTAAATCTGTTCAAAATTCTCACCTACCGTAAACTTCCCTCTTTGAATATCTTTGTTTGCTTTTCCCAAAACTGCCTTCCATTAACAGCTTAAATTTTTGAGAGGTCATGCTCATACTCTCTAAAGATTGCTCTTTGGTTGTGATTTTTGTGTGTTCTTTAACTGAATTTCAAAAGGTTGTGCAAGTGTGTTACAATTAAATATGTCCATTTAATTGTCCAATGCCCCTGGATCAGATTCACTCCTTCTATCATTGTCAATCAACCCCTTCTCCAAGATTTATTTCAGATTTACCACTTCCTTTATCATATGTGTACATTGACTATTCTAGCTGTACTTGTCCCTTGTTCCATTTTTCATTCATTCTATGTCTTTACTATTATTCCTCTCTGCTTTCAACTTCCTGATAATCGTTCTGTTAAACTGTCTGTTAATATTTTGAAAGGTTTGTTTTCATTCTTTGGAGATTCAATCCTGTATATACTTGAACTTAAGTCAACTTACATTTCCATAATTTGTTCATCTGCAATAATAATGTGCAAGACTGGAGATGTGAAGCCCCTAGACTTGATTTTATTCTCATTCATTTGAAAGATTAATCTTTAGTCAACAAGAAAGTTTAAAAATGGCTTAGAATGTATTCCTATCAGTTTTTATAAATGTCTATGTACAATGGTGTGTGATTATTTTACTTTCTATGGGATAATATTTTCTACTACCTATAAGTTTTGGAAAAAGAAGAAAATTAAAATTTACTACTATAGAGGAATGTGATAGAAATAGAAGACAGATTTTATGTTTGTCACATCTCTGATGAGTATCTATATTCAAGACTTACTATGTTAGACTTATAGGGAAAACATAAAACAACGTATGATAAGGCAACTCTTTATGGCTTTTTAAAATGTACCTTATTAAGTGATGAAATTTACATTATTAGTTTATGTTTGCGTTTGAAATTTGGGAGGTTGATCTATTTAACATATATCTGGAAGGCACCTACTGAACAACACAAATGGTGGGTGGTATTATTTCTACACTTTAATGAGTGGTTGAAACAATGGCATTAGTGTTGGGTAAATAAATCAACTCTATTGTAACTTGCTCCCTACACTTGAAAAGCTTATAATGTCACTGAGTATCATCTATTTGTCAAATGTTATTTTGGCGATTGTGATATTTAAAAGTTTATTTGAAAAAAAATACACTTTTAGGAGATTAAATGTTTTGAGAATGACAACATTTTATACCACAGAACCAAGTTTTACTGGAGTACCAAAGTTTTGAAGCACTAAGGATCTTCACAATTAATGTTTTTCTGGATTACATTTGACCTCTAAGTCAAGTTTTCCGGGCCTATTTAGACCAATTACAGATCTATTTTTCCAGGTAATATTTTCTGGGCCCACTAATGCTGGACTGAAATCTTTCATTAATCATTAGGGGAGGGGTATTAAAAATAATTTTGCGACACTTTGTGATGTTGTTCTCTGATATGGTCTGGTCATCTGTAAATTGAAAATTTGAATTACAGTACTTTCTCTCAGATTTTATGATCTCATCCTTCATTTTAAGTTCCCTTGCATTTCACAATTGCTTACTGCTAATTCCTTCTTCTCAAAGAATTGAGGCCCTAAAATATTATAGGAAATGAGAAATTAAGATGGGTCTTCAATTACATTCTGTTGGCATGTTGTATGGGCCTAGGTGAGAAGTCTTGCACCTGTTATCTGATGATGCAGGTAACTGGGACCTGGGATCCTAGGACCCATGGGTCCTGCAGAAGAATAATATCTTTTAGAGATCATATCAGCAAAATTTGGGTATAATCAGTAGGAATGCTTCAGAAATATGGAGAAAAACATTTTGGGACCAGCGAGTTAAAACCATGAACAGGGCAGCAGAATAAAATCCCTTATAGATTAGAGGAAAACAACATTTTTTTACCATGTGAATTCAGAAGACCAAGAACACTTAGAAGGTATCACAAGATTATACTCAAGACATTACATCGATACTTTTTATATTCCGATATATATTCTAAACCTAATTATTTTTTTTTATTTTATTTATTTTTTTGGGGGGGTGTTCCGGTCGTGGGGCCTGAACTCTGGGCCTGGGTGCTGTCCCTCAGCTCTTCAGCTCAAGGCTAGCGGTCAAACCACTTGAGCCACAGCGCCACTTCTGGCTTTTTTCTTTTTGCTTATGTGGTGATGAGGAATCGAATCCAGGGCCTCAGTTATGCAAGGCAAGCGCTCTACCACTGAGCCACCTTCCCAGCCCTAAACCTAATTATTTATATTCCAATTCTATTCATTGGAATAAATAATTATCAATTTATTTATCAAATTATCAATTAATTCTAGTAAGTTTCACTGTGTGAAATATAAAATCAGCAAATATAAAATAAAATATATATCTATGTATAATATAATAAAAAAACAGCACATGTTTTACATTGTTCTGTGGTGGTTATGGTATTAAAGACAACTTTGTTTTAAAGTAATATTGCATTATCTCTACCACAGTATTTCGTAGAGCTAGACCTAAAGTTTTACCATTTGTGGATTTACAGTCTGGAGACAAGAGGAAACACTGTGATTAAAGCATTACTAATTTAAGGCCTAATATCGAGGAGAAACACATGGACTTCTCCTGGAGCTATGGAAATATTTGTTGATAGAAAGACAGTAGTGTAAGTTCCTTCCTGGTTGGAAGGTAGACAGACCATGACATTAGGTAATCATGCATGTGAACAATTTTTCACCTTCTTGGCTTTAGCTACTTTTGAAATGGTAGGTATCATAAACAATTATATTTTGATAAAATACCTTCTGGTCTGAACAGTTCTGTCTGAACTGTTCATCTCTCTATGATCCCTTGTAACTAAGATTAGTTTTCTTCCAGTAAGACAAAGTATGATTTCAGGGTAAGATATTCTGCTTGGTCTGTTCCTACATGGAAGAAGGTTAAAGGGTCAGGTAGACATTTGTGCCAGTAAGACCTCATTTGAGAAATTTTAAGCTGGAGAAGTTTAGAAGTAGCTCTTAAGCAAGGTTTACTTTGGATCCATTAGCACAACAAAGCTAACTCAGCTGGACAAATAAGTACTTGAAAAAGCCATCACTTTTGGACCTAGCTATAAATGCTTCAAAGTATGATCAAATCTAAAATGAAAAAGACTTAAAATAGTCAGTGACAAAAAAATTGCAAATGTGAGCAACCGACGAAACAATATAATTTTTCCACTATATACACAATTTTAGGAAAAAACGATCAATAGTATTGTTAGGAACAATAAGGTTTCCTTGTTACAAATAGGCACGCAAAGATATAAGCCTATATGAAGATTGCATCATTAACTACTTAAATTTAGAGGATACTACATGCTTCAGCAGCACGTCTACACAAATTAAAACAATACAGAGATTAACATGGCACTTGCACAAGGATGAAATGAAAATTTGTATAGTATTCCATATTTTTCATTCTTCAGATGCAAGAAATGAAAAGCAGTTGTTAAAAAGTTGATTACATAATTACAAGAGTAACAATACATGTAAGTCCTAGAATTAAAGGTTAGTTTCATATCAGTGTATTAAATCTTCACCTCAGAAATGCCTTTACATAGCATAACCTTTACAAAACTTTTGAAATTAGTTAAATTCTCATTTTATCCCAAATACTAGTATAAGGACGTAGAAAAAAAAAAGGAATCTTTAACTTTATATATGGAATGCAATCTTACAGGACACATTTATTAATGAACCTATGTATTACAAAACAATGTAGAATTCAAATTATATCTAGGAGAGAATGAAATAGATTATGGATATTATGCAAACACAGAATATAGAGTATTTTAAAATATCCTTTTTCAGACAAGCACAAGAAATATCTTTAGTTTTTGTACTACTCATTTCAACAGATAAATTCAAATTATTTCTGATTTAAAAAAATCACAAACTGCAGAAATCATTATACATGTATACAAAAACAAACTCTTGAATATACTTTAACATCAAAATCAGACAATTCACTTGGAAGAATTCCCCAGAATTTTTACAGGAAGATATTGCTGTTATTTGGATTGTGAAAATATTTTCTATGGACACAAAGAATGGACTGGCACTTTCATGCAATTGTTTCGAACATATTTATAAGATGATTTCTTTGTTGCTTTGTATGTCCCTCCCCCATGGCATAACCCCTGCTTTCACTGTATTTGATGTTGGTATAATTTGTGGCTGGGAAGGGAAAAAAAAACAAACCTTTAAATAGGGATACAGGTGGACCCATTGCAACGAGATGTACAAATAGTTATGTCA